>NW_026639377.1:1940625-2587500 GCF_028554395.1 Pezoporus wallicus
ATCACATTTCCAACCAGCCCTTCCCTGTGGGTGAGCATGAGGTCAAGCATGGCACCTCTCCTTGTTGGCTCCTCTATTACTTGCAGAAGGAAGTTGTCTTCCACACAATCGAGGAACCATGTCCTTCAGGCAAGTTGAGGTTGGGGCTGATGCGTGACATGGCTCATAAAGGGGCAGGTGTCAGGCTGAGGGTCAGTTTTAGGATTAATTGTCACTGCAGAGCTCTCACTTTGCAGGGTAAAACTAAACACTGCCTTTAGAATGCTTTGCAGGCCTGAGGTGGTCAATGATTCTGATGCCAACATAAATCCTCTCACCTCACACATTCCTTGGGCTGAGAAATGGTTCCGGAGGGTGAATGCTGAGCAACATGGGCAGAGAGTGTTCTGTTTCCAGAAACAACCCTGACAAATGGCAGAACCATTTGGTGCTGTTTTGTGGCTGTTCATTTATGTTTGTAACACAGAACCCCAGAGCCTGGGTGTGAAGTGAGGCTGCTGCTGCTCAGCACCGCATGATAACAACACACCCACGAGCAAGATGGTCTCTGCTGCAGGAGCCCACCTCCATATCCCTGGGTGAGGACCAGCTGCTCCAGAGAAGGTGCTGCAGGTGCGGCCTGGGTGCTTTGTCATCCATTTTGTGTTTAGGTGGCACTGGCAGCATTCTGTCTTTGCACAGTACCCCTCTGAGGTGCTGCCTTGTTGTTTACCTACCAGTGATCTACATCTTTCAGGATGGACAAGTTCTTCCGCTGTTCTATTGAGGTTTTCACGATAAGGAGTCACAAGGCTTGAAATTTTCAACTTCTTCTGTTGAAGTAATTATAAAATTAAGTAAAACACATTAAGGCTTCCTTTTCAAATACTTTATGACCATCTATAGGAATGCAGCACTGGAGGAAACTCCCTACATTGTTGCTTCCAGATATCTGCTGTTGCAAGCAGGTTTGTTTTATCTTGTTTTTTAGAAAATAGTACTTATTGCTGCATGCTGGCAGTCATCTTCTTCTACAGGGGTAGCAAAATCAGAAAGAGGGAAAAAAGAATTCTAGAGCACTATTCTTGGCAAGAAAATTCCAAATGTGGCAAATGAGATGCTGGGTTTCTGCTCAGTTTCTCCATGTGTTGTTGTTACCTTTAAATGAAATCAGCATTGGTTGGGATTGCTTTTCATGAGAGGCTTTGTAGTGCAGTGCTCCATCTTTTGCACCCAGCGTGTTCACAGAAATGTCACCGACGATAAAATATCAGCAAAACCCTGTGAGAAAGAATGTCCCAATTTTCTGGTAGCATGCTGCTGCGGAAGACTTCCTATTTGTCTCCTTACCATGAAACGGTCAGTTTGAAATCATCATCAATTTCTGTTCCCTCAACTTCCAGGCTTTCTTCTGAGACAGAAAAAATTTTCTGTGTACTTTCAAAAAGTGATTTTCTGCAACTGAAATAACTGTAAGTGACCCCTGTATCTCCTAATGTAGACCATGGCAAAGAATCAGGCAATAAAGGACAAATATTTGCTTTTATTGATTTTACTTATTCTATCTGTATTTCCTACAACAGTGCATGGAATCTTGTCCATACTTGATTGTTTTTTTAGACAATTATTTGCCCTCCATTTTAATCCTATCATCTGAGCATTTCCCAGTTGTCAAACTATCTTGACACCCATTTCCTCTTGCTTTTGGTTCTGCAGCAGAATTCTTTCAAAGCCGTGTTGGTTTACTTTTGAGAAATCCTGCTGTGCATTTCGGAAATATTTCTAATCTTCCTCAAGCTGTTTCATCATCAGCTGGGGATATGGCAACAACAAAGATTACAGGTTCTGATCAGACAGAGGAAGCACGGCAAGCACTTAATGTCAGAAAGGGCACAAGCATCACTAAATTACAATACAACAGCAGCTCATTGATTAAATATACTACTGACAACCTTTTTTCCTTTATTTTTTTTCACATTTGCTCCCAGGATTTTTTGTTAGTAACATTTTTTTATTTTTTTTTTTTTACGACCCATTGCTGTGTACTTTTAGGCCAGAGTACTTTAGTGCTTTGTGTGTTGAGTTTGCAAACACTGAGTCCTAAGTTTCTATCTTCCACACTCAGGTCTGATTGCTGATATTAGTTTACCACAATGTATGTGGGACCATCAACAGGTTAGATGAGTGCAGTTGTGTCAGACAAGGTACCTAACACCGTCTGGAAACAAAACGTGAATTCATAGAACCAGATTGGTTTCTGAGAGTCAAGATATTTATGTTATTGTTTCAAGTAGATCCTTAGTAATCTGCTGGATCCTTAAATGTTGTCGTCCTTTGGATTTTATTTTATTTTTTCAGAATAACAGATTGGTAGAGGCTTGGCACAGATGGAAATTCCAAAGTCTCTGAAATGACCCTTTCAAATTACAGAATTTAGAGGTGCAAAGCACTGTACAAAAATTAAAGTCTGTGCTCAAATGTGTAATCATCTGCTCCAAAACTCAGCAGGTTGCTGAATGTTAGAAAATTTCTGGGGATTTTGTTTTTTTTTTTTTAATATTTTTCTGATAGAAAATCCTTATGACAAATTTAGGCACTTAAGATACTTCTGGCTGCAAGGAAAAAGCAAAATTGAAAGGCAAGTCCCCAACAGCAGCTCCATGTTGAGACTGAGGAAGCAGCGAGTGGGACAACTCGCCTTTTGTTTTCTTTGCTAGCAAGAGGTGCAAAAGAGGTGGCAGGCATTGCCACCTTCCTCCTTTTCTGGCATCCCCTTCCTGTAGAAGTAAGTATTTAAAATATTTGCCCCTGTTCTAAATAGAAACATTTTCATAAAAAGCATTTGTATTTTCTGGTTTAGTTTTGATGATCTTTGAGAAGCCTGCTACAAACTGCCCACAGCTATGGGAGTGATCTTGCTCACATTGCAAGATGGGAAAAAAATACTACCCTCATCCAGCTCCACAATGAACTAACTTCAGATCTGGATGTAAAAACAGAGTCTGTAGGAAGGATTCGTGGTCTCTTTATTTGCTTGAATATCAGGAGAAAAATGTTTGCCAATAGCAATGATTTTTGCTTTTTAAAATATAAAATGCTTAATTCACATTAGTTATGTGCATGAGAACTGGGGAATTATGGTGTTGAGTCATTTATGTTTTTAGAAGAGTTAAGCTTGTCAGTGCCTATCTCACTTTCAAAAAGGGAATTTAAGTTCCTAAGTTATCAATGTGCTTATTAAATGGTACTAAAAACGGCTTTTCCAAGCACCCAGTGACTTTGGATTGACAGCATCTCCATGTTGCATCCATAGCTCTGAAAATCCTACAGAAAAGGGGAGTTTCATCCAAGTGAATCCCCTGCCTATCCTTTCCTCCAGAAAGTTCAGCTGAATTGGTTTTGATTAGATTATGTTTGGTTTTTGCCTTTTAAAAGTATTGCAGCATAATCTGCTAAGTATAACATTGGAGCATTGTGTACAGTCAAACCTCAGCTGCAGTTTTCTTCTAATGCATGTGTTTTCTAATGCAGATTTATGGCTGTCCTAAAATCTAATCTAGAAATATTCTGGACAAATATGTGCTTTGTGCTTCTAAAAAGTGTGAGACAAAGTCTTTCCAGGCATTTCAAACTCGGAAAAAGGAGACAGTAGGTCATGTGAGATCATTTTGTCACTGCTGTTCACATTATATTGAATTGGGAAAAACACTTGGTTCTGACAACCTGCAGTTAGAGGTTAAAATTAGCTTCTTGACTCAGGAGCTGGTGATTTACATGGCAAAAACATTATTGTCTTTATTATGTTTTGTTCTATAGGATAACGTGACCTATGTCCTTCTTTGGACAACACAGAACTGAGACACTAAGCATAGATTCTCAAGGGGATTTCTGTACTATTTCTATATTACATGGTACTAACCCATGTAATTCCTAACTTTCACAGCCAGAGAGCCAGACGAGTTCACAACCCAGAGATAAGTTTATAAATTCTGTCAGTCACCCAGTCCTTGGATCTCATATTTACCTGGAAATGAATTTATATAAATCAGCAAGTAACAATGTCAAGAGAGCTAGGTGATGGGGAAAGGCCAGCAGAGGGAATGCCCAGATGTCAGTGCCTTTCAGAGCGCCCTGTCCCTCAGGGCCCTCCCCAGCTTCTCTCTGCTTTTAAGAAACAAATACTAATTTCCTCAATGACTTCATTTTGCTTTTATCCCATATGAATTCCAAAAATCTATCTCAAACTAATGACAAATATTTTTAATTTCTCTATGCAAAGGAGAAGAGCTTCATAAGGAAAGATTGAGAGCTGCTTGTCTTATGGTTTCCAGTGGCATACTGTCGTGTTGGTAGGGTTGATATGTCCAAGTTTTATAATGGCTTGAAGCTTTTTGATCTGGATTGTCTGGTACCTAAATAAATATCCTAATGACTTTATGGAGACTTCCTCTCCTCTCTTAGTGTTGGTCAGTTGTCATTTTTTTGCAGCTAAACTGGAAAATATGGATCAGATTGGCAACCAACCCTCGCCTTTTGGGGATCCAGGAAGTCAAATTCAAGCGCTGACCTTTTTAAATAATGCCCTCTCTAATTCTGCATTGAATGAACTGAAGGGAAAGGGCCATCCATGGGGTAGTACTGTAGATTGCTATGGTGGATATATGTTCTGTTCTGTCTGTGGTGATTCCTGTGGAATGCTATTAACAGCAAGAGATTACTCTGCGAAGTTTATGATGGTGGTCTTGCTGATACAAGCAGATACTTTCTATTACATTAATGTTCTATTTAAGTAACACATTGCCAGCCATAAACTTTGTATATCTTATTCCCTGTATGGGCTATATATGGGTCCTCTTGAGTATGGGTTTGTGGATTCATTTAGTACCTAATGCACTTTTAATGAAAGATATTTTTGGAATCTCTTTGTAAGGCTTGTGGTGCAATGGCTTTTCGTAGTGCTTCATAGAAGAGGTATTTATAATTTTCAGAATAGTTATGAAAGTTTACTTCAGGTTTACTGAAACACTGTACTAGGCAGGGAAAAAAAGAAGAAAAAATGATAGTGAATTAGGTCAGGAAACCTCACATGCAATCCAGTACATCCTCATGGCATTTCATCCTGCTCTTTCTGCTGACATAGATGAGCTCAGCTGGTGAGCTGTTTCTGCTGGAGACCGCAGATGCAGAGCTAGTCAAATATCCTTCCAGCTATGCCTCTCATCAAAACCTCTTTGACAAAATACCTAATCAAGGCCTCTGATTTTTCACAATTCCAGAAGAATGGAAGTAAGTGTGGGGAGAAGTCAGTTTTCCCACACACTAATGTTGAACAGGCTGCAAAAACATCTGTGTGACTGCCTGTATTGGGCTAACCAGGATGAAGATTCACTGCTTATGTTACAAATCCATGCTGCATTTCTGTTTTAGGAAATGTAACGGAAGTGGTGGTCAAGGGGAAATTCATCTGAGCAGAGCAGTCAAAAAGCAATGTGAGGAATTTACATGTGACTGAGAATCTAAACCGAAGCAGACAGACAGCTGTCAAACAGAAAGCTAATGGCTTGCTCTTCAAATGCAGACTGTAGTTAGGCTGGCTTGGAATATCAGACCAGAAAGTGAGCCAAAATAAGTTAAACTGGAAAAACTTGTGTTAATAATTCTCTACTGCTTTATTAGGAAATTCTTCAAAGGTGGGTTTTAATATAATTAATGTATTGGTTCAGATTTGGTGGTAACAGATGGAAAGCAGCCTGTTTCTCAGTTGGTTTAACTCATGTGCTGCTGAAATGGGAGAGTGCAGTGCAGGAGTGAAATACTGTTTAGGAATACATGAGTTGAAATGGTCTCAGTATTATTAAGTTGTGTCCTGGGTTCAGCAGTAGCTACTGCTGAACCCAGGACAAGTTGCCAGAAGTAAAACTGGAAAGAACTGACAAATATTAATGGGATACAATGTTTAAATTATTGTGCTTCAGGGCATATTCATCCTCAGCTTAAGCCAGAATTTTCCTATTGAGTTCAGAATTTTTAGTTAGAATTTCTCTTCCATCCCATTCTGTGTCAGGTACCTCATACTGACCACCACCAAGGACAGAGCATAAAGCTACCTGAACTGTTGGTTTGTTTTAGTAAATAATAGATTTTCCCTCTCCAACAGCAAATGTGTCCAAAGAGTGTTGAGTAAAATGGCAAAAAAAAAAAAAACAAGAAGTGGAAAAAAAAATCAGGCAAAACTCTGTAGCAAGGAGCAGTTCTTCCTTTCCTATGAGACAGATTTATCATGGAAAACACTCATTTCTCTTTTTGGAGACCATGAGAGAGTAGGTAGGTGTTATTAAGATAAAATGTTTAACAGCTTCTTCCTCTATTACAATCCTTCATAACCATCAACTGCAGGTGACAGTTCCTAATGACTATTGTTCCCAGTGAAATTTTGAATCAAGGGTTTACTTAACGTATTAACCAGTGAACCTGCACTTCAGACAGTACTTGCTTTGATGGACCACTCTTACTTAATAAGAAACCTAAAACACTGTACTGCGCATGACATTTTATCCCCCCTTTTCAATTCTCTTTCCTTTGTGAGCTTAAACATGGCATGACCTCATGCTTTTCCTTCTGTGTGTCAGGATCTGGACACTGGCTCTTTGACTGCTGTTGGCTCTCAGAGAGTGGCTGCAACTGATTCTACTTAAGCAGGTTTCTTTTCACACTTATGCCAAAGTTGAGATTTACAGCCTTGTCCAGATACCAAGTTAAAGAAACAATGAATAACTTGGGTTTGACGGGCTTCATAGTCAAGGTGCAATAATTGAATAATCCTGTGATTAAGTCTCAAAAGGGATTCCACCTAATTAAGTGCCTTATGAACTGTAAAGACTGGACAAAATGCAGTAGAAGATGTCATTTTCCTTTAGAAGGAATAGAAGATAGTCTCATCCTGCTGTTTCCTTTATATCTCATAGCCTGTAATTGCAAAAGAATTCTGTTCACCTTTCTTTCCATTCTTTTGGGGAGTTGAGACCCACATGCCCCATTTTCTTAGTTTAGGTGTCTGTGGTAAATGGGGTATATACGTAGGCACTGCTCCTTCAGCCATCCTGTTGAATCTGGATTGTTGCATAGAAATGAACTCAAGATTCAAGGTCAAAGGGAGAACAACCATGGGGGACATTACTGTGGGGATCTGTTACAGACCGCCTGATCAAGAAGACTCGGTGGCTGAAGCATTCTATAGACAGAAGGAACAGCCTCACACCCGCAGGCCCTTGTCCTCATGGGTGACTTCAACCACCCTGACATCTCTTGGAAGGACGGTACGGCCCGGCACAACCAATCCAGGAGGTTCCTCGATTGTGTAGAAGACAGCTTCCTTCTGCAAGCAACAGAGGAGCCGACCAGGAGAGGTGCCATGCTTGACCTCGTGCTCACCAACAGGGAGGGGCTGGTTGGAAATGTGACGCCTCAGGGCAGCCTTGGATGCAGCGATCATGAGATGGCCAATTTGACAGGTGGACCACTCGGTGGATAAAGAACTGGCTGGATGGCCGCACGCAAAGAGTTGTGGTCAATGGCTCAATGTCCGGCTAGAGACCAGTAACGAGTGGTATCTCTCAGGGATCGGTGTTGGGACCGGTCTTGTTCAACATCTTTGTCGCTGACATGGACAGTGGGATTGAGTGCACCCTCAGCAAGTTTGCCGATGACACCAAGCTGTGTGGTTCGGTTGATACCCTGGAGGGAAGGAATGCCATCCAGAGGGACCTTGACATACTTGTGAGGTGGGCTGATGCCAACCTCATGAAGTTTAACTATGACAAGTGCAAGGTCCTAGAGCTGGGTCAGAGGAATCCCAGGCACAGCTACAGGTTGGGCAGAGAAGAGATTCAGAGCAGCCCTGTGGAGAAGTACTTGGGGGTGCTGGTCAATGAGAAAATGAACATGAGCCGGCTTCAGTGTGCACTTGCAGCCCAGAAAGCCAACCGTATCCTGGGCTGCATCAAAAGGAGCGTGACCAGCAGGTCGAAGGAGGTGATCCTGCCCCTCTACTCTGCTCTTGTGAGACCTCACCTGGAGTATTGTGTGCAGTTCTGGTGTCCTCAACATAAAAAGGACATGGAACTGTTGGAACAAGTCCAGAGGAGGCCATGAGGATGATCAGGGGACTGGAGCACCTCCCATATGAAGACAGGCTGAGAAAGTTGCTGCTGTTCAGCCTGGAGAAGGCTGCGTGGAGACCTCCTAGCAGCCTTCCAGTATCTGGAAAGATGTTGGGGATAGACTTTTCATTATGGACTGTAGTGACAGGACAAAGGGTAATGGGTTAAAACGTAAACAGGGGAAGTTTAGGTTGGATATAAGGAAGAAGCTCTTTACTATAAGGGTGGTGAGGCACTGGAATGGGTTGCCCAAGGAAGCTGTGAATGCTCCATCCCCGGCGGTCTTCAAAGGTGGGCTGGACAGAGGCTTGGGTGATATGGTTTAGTGTGAAGTGTCCCTGCCCGTGGCAGGGGTGTTGGAACTAGATGATCTTAAGGTCCTTTCCAAGCCTAACTATTCTATGAGTCTATGATTCTATGATTTGCTGGGCCAGTAAGATAATAGGAATATGCACACAGTTTCATGGGTAGGGCACGACATGATAGGCAGCTCTAGTTCTGCTCCAAGAATTCATATTTTATTCAATTCTGTTTTGTCATCTCTTTCAACTGTGTTTTAAAAGGAAAAGATTAGTCCCTACTTAGCTATTTCAAAGACAGGTCACAGACCTCTTCTTTCAGGAAAGTACTAAAAGCTGCGGATCTGCAGTAGATAAAAGCATTTCCCTGCAAAATGTGCAGAAAAGAGTAGGTCAGGGTCACATTTTAAATGCATCCTTGTGCTTAGTGTTTCCTAAAGCAGCTGCTTTCACAAAGCGCCTCTTCCCCTGCCTTCCCCCATGGCACAGAATAAATCCTTGAAACACGTTTCTCAGGAGCGTGAGGAGGTCCAAGGAAAGATCATAGTCTCTGCCTTTCCCTTTCTCCTCTCTTTCTCCTTTGTATACCCATGTGAAAGGTGCACACTAGGTCAGCACTGTGGGCTGATTATTCTGGAGGAAGAAGGCATTTGAAGGACCCAAGGCTCCAGGGTGCCCTATCTTAGTGGCAGCACCTGGGTGAGGATGGTCAGTGTCTCCTGCTCCTCTGCTGGCTGTGTGCTGGCAGCGCCAGCACCACTGGCAGATGCCTGCTTGC
Organism: Pezoporus wallicus; assembly: GCF_028554395.1. Lineage (NCBI taxonomy): Eukaryota > Metazoa > Chordata > Aves > Psittaciformes > Psittacidae > Pezoporus > Pezoporus wallicus. The sequence goes on from NW_026639377.1 coordinate 1,949,841, forward strand.
CTGGTGAGGGAAAGTAGTAATGAAGCTGGACTGTGATAATTCTGTAAATTCATACAATTCACAATCAGGATATTTTCTCATATTTGGCCTAAACTTTTTCCCATTTCAACTGTGTACCTTTATTCTGCCAAGTTTTCTTTTGAGTACATGTAAATCCACTTATATATCAACAGTAATTTCACTGTTCACCCTTCCCATACTCTTTTCCTGAATCTGATGAAATGGAGACATTTTGAGGTATTGTTTCCTACAGTTTGGTCAGCCCCAGTGCAGATTTCATGCTGATAACTCCCTTGGTCCCTCTTAGGACTTGCTGCTTGATTCAAGCCAGGCACTTGTTTTGCAACAGTCATATTTTATGCTTTTGAAACTGGGTCTGGCCCAGGTCTGAATTAGCAGTGACATATTCCCTGAACTCTCGGTTGTTAAGCAGAAGATCAACAACTCTTGGTTGGTGAGCACAAGATAAACAGCAGTTGCAGCATTTTTGGCTAGGAATCATGCCCTCAATGCTTATGCTTGATGTGCAGACATAGTCCCTAAGCTGCTTACACTCACGTCCATCTGCTGAGATGGCAAAGTGCCTTCTCACAAGTTGGTTGGACTCCTGCCTTGTGGGCAGAGGTGCCAGGCAATGATCAGCAGCCTGCATGACAATGCAAGCACCATTTCTTCTAAAAGAGCAGCTCCTTTAAGCAATTACTGTATTACAGGCTGCTACTATGGGCCTCTTAGAGCATGGTTCCACCTGCTGAAAATTGTGTGCCAGAAAAAGAACACATGAACCATAGTGGAGAGCAGCTCAACCAGTGCAGTAGAGTTTGTAGCTGCCAAGGAGACAGGTTGTGCTGCCGCAGGGTATCAAAACTCATCAGAAGTTCTCAGGGTGTCAAAAAAAGATCTCAGCAGGTCAAAACTGCCTGGAGGCAAATCCAAACCAGACAGTACAATAGCCCCAAGTAGCAACTGAAGCAAAATAACAGCAACAGAGCCTGTGTGAGAACTTTCCTCACAGAACTGGTACCTAAGCAAGACAAAACAGGATAACTTTGTGTTGTCCTCTTCAAAGAAAAAGAGAAGACCCACCCTTATTCTCCCCACTGAATAAACACCTGTGCTATGTGCTACAAAGGCAAAGATACAGTAGGAAATGAAGGTAAAATTAATTTTTCATAGGCATAATTAGATAACCCTACAGCATGTTGGGACTCAACTTCTCAGTTTAGGGTTCAGGAGCTGCATGACAGGAGAAGCAATTCTGTCACTTGGGGTTAAGCTAGACCCATTTCTCTTTTATCCCGAGACGTTGTTAGATTGCCACAAGCACTTGTTTTGGGAAGGAGTTCAGAAGCATCTTGTGACCCATTCCTACAGCCTCATGCTATCCAAAGGTTGAACCTACACAAAAGGAGCTAGGATTTACTTGACCAAAACTACTCTGGGGGAAATGAAGTTTCAACAACTTTTATTAGCATTGTTGCAGTTAGCTCATGTCAAAAATGGGAAGCTGTTATAAAAAATATTTGAGTAGATTTTAAATCTGTTTAACTGTATGTTTCTCATTATTTTTAAACTGCATTGCAAAACATTTTAACCTGAACAGATTTGGGCCTGGCTAGTGATTTTTGGATTTCAGTTGTCTAGAAAGTTCATGAAGTGTTCCTCTGAGAGAGTCTGGAAACAGCATTTCATTTTTGTGTTCTTATACTGCAGAGAACTAAAGCTAAGTTGTGTCTGTATGGCTCAGCATTAGCCTGGAGGTAATTTTTAAATCTCCTCTGAGTTGCTGGAGTGGACAAAAGGACTTGTGAATGCCTCTGTGTGTTTCCAAGGAAGTACAATGAGCTGAAAGGCTGTTGCCAGTCTGCTCTGGTTCATATGCAGCTGTCACATTCTGTGTCAGGTCTCATTGCGGTCAGTGGGAATTCTGCTATTACCTTCATTAGAGTGAAGATTTGCTCTAAGCTGCAGCTGATAGTTTATGTAAGCCACTGGAGTTCTATTTTCCACCAGCTGAGCATTTTGAGTGCCAGATTAAGAGATTTTGGCAAAGACTGGTGAACAAAAGGCTGTTGATGCTTTATGATGGGAAAGTTTTGTGTTTGAGACAGGTAATAGTATGTCTGTGGATTTGTACTGTAGGGCTGAGTTCAGAAACTAGTCTCTTTGGGCTGAGTCATGATGAATGCCAGAGCCTTGGATCTTTGACACCTGCAGTTAACATCATCAATGTCAAAAAAAGCCTGTGAACATGAAGATAATGTCATTTAAACACAGACTGGCCTTTGTGTGACCTTTCCCTCTAACTGGAAAGAAATACGGAATGAGCTCCATAACAAAAGAATATTGAACACCAAGTAAATATCCCATCGCATTTCTTCTGCATGCTGTCCAAAAGGCTCTGGATTGATATTTCAGCATCATGTCATAGTTTCATTGACTGCAGAAGCAGTTTATGTATTCATCAGGAAGCATCTTAGTCTGGATTGTTTGAGCTGCAGAGTAGAATTTACCCTACTCCTTGCACAGTTTTACAGTACATTAATCTAAAATTGCATGAGAAAAGCAATGTGAGTAATTACAGCTTTACAGTGAAATGTAATCCATCAGCTTTATTCTGCCCCTGGATCAATACATGTAAGTCTCACTGACAGCAATATGATTTCTATATGTACACTGAGGGATAAGATTTGGTTAATGATGTTTTCTTACAGAAGGTACATATTCCTGCAGGGTTTTTTGGCTGCCCATAGTAGTACAGCTGACACAGAAGCCATATGCTGACCTCTTTGCCAGCCTTTCAGAAGTGATGTTGGTACATGAGAGTTATTGCTCATAGGACTAGCACTTACATGTCATATGACTTGGGTAATTGAAAACAGAAGGAGATTATTGTACTCTGAAAAACCTGAATCTGATCCAAAAGATAACCTTGGAGAAGGTTCTGCAATCTATTTTTTTTTGTTTGGTTGGTTTTGTTTTTGTTTTTTTTTAGGTTAAAACCCAATGTAACTTTCATTGAAGGCAACAATACCAATTGCATTGCTCAAGGTGGGAAGAGTATCAGGCTTTGGCCTTTCTACTGGGAAACCACAGGTATAACTTAAGGCTGAGTGTGGCAATATGAGATTGTTATGATCTACTAGAATTTCAGAAAAACATAAAAACCATAACAGCAGCCCTTGTCAGATCCATCCAGTGCATCTTACCTCCGACAGTAGCCAGCAGTGGGTGTCCAGGGGAGAGTAGTAGACAGGGAAGATGCTGATACTTTGCGGGTGTTTCTCCGATAGTAAAGGAGAAACTCAGACTGACACAGAACAGAGTCAAAAGAGTGACTGTTTTCAGTCTCTCATCTCCTAGTTTGATTTTGAAATAGCAGAACATGACAGCTCCTTATTCCATTACCACTCGCAGCCAGTTCAGAGCCTGAGCCAGGGTGGGATTATGTGCAAGGTATCTCACCCCCCACTTTGTGTAAAGACTGTGCTGAAATGCTTTACGATTTAGGAGGAAACTGGATGTAGATTAAAAGGCCTTTTAAATCAACAAACAGAAACATTCCCAGGGTGCTGCAATCCTTTTCAAATACACCCAGCAATGAATTCCTCCAAAGTTCATATTTGTGTTTGTTCTATTGTGTGAAATTCTGATTTCATACAGTAATGAAATGCTGCAGTCCAGCATTTTACCCTGGAGAAAAATATTTGCCATTAAAAAGAGTATTCATGAAGCTTTTACTTCCTCATGTTTTTAAGGCTCCCTTGCTAATGAATAAGCTCCATTAGTAGAAGAGTTAGTTCTTTTAAAATTAAAGATAATATCAAAACCTCTCTTGTTTGCTGGCTTCTCTGCAATTTATTTTTTACCATTAGGACTCCAAATGAGACAAACATAATGAGCCTTTTCTTGAGTCACAGAGCCTTTTAGCTCTAAGGAAAGCTGAAAGCATAGAATGTGAGAAACTGATAGCTTCTCTGTGTCAGCAAGAGAAAGAGAGAGGAGGGAGGAATGCAAAGGATGGTGTTTCAGCAGTGATGATTCTCATCCCTCAGTCCCTACTTCCCTCTGAGCTGAGCAAGTTGTTGAATTAAGCAAGTGCAGATCATCCCAGAATGGCACAGGGGAGAAACCAACAATACCTCTTGTTCTGTCTGTAGGACGCAGGTGGAATTTAGATGCCCAGATCTAGGAAGCGCTTTCCAGGACACTAGAAATACCTGCTTTCTGCAGGTACCATTCTCAAGGTTTTTGAACATCAGCATTAACACATTTGCAGAAGTCAAAGAGCGAGGTGGATGCCTGGAATGCTGCCTTGTCCTGCTGCGGCCCAAAAGCAAGGTGCAGAGGTTCCCCAGCTTTGCCTACATCTCTTGAGTGTCAGGCAGAAATGTCCTTCAGGTACAAGGCAGGCAGAAGTGTTCTTCAGATACAGGCTTACTTCAAGACTGATACACAATTTACTACTTTGCATCAGACAGGGAGCTGTGCTTTACCAGAGCTTTACGCTTGCTCGCAGTGTGGTTTCTGTTTTCTTTAGCTGTAGCTGGTGACTGGGCAGTTTAAAATACACAAACAGCTGGGGAAACAAAAAGCAAGCCTTGCAAGGATTTTCTTCCTTGCTGACTGACCTGTCTTCCAGTCTACAGCTCTTTCGGTCCTCTGGAGCTTTAATTTATGGCCTCACAGTAGTTTGTCTTCTACAGAAGGGATCAGGTACACTTTTTTCTTTCTTACTCTATTAACCAGTGATTCTGTACTCTGTGTGGCAGCGTGATATTGACTGAAGTCCCTTCTGTTGAAGTGCTAAGTGTACTCAGGTTTCTTGTCTCCTGGATAAGTGGTTTATGTTATTATTCATTAACTGAGGTCCAGCATCCTTTAAGTGTATTTTTTGATGAAGCTGACTTTATGAAAATCGTAATTTTAGGATTTGAATTACTTTGGATTCTGTGACTGAGGGTCTGTCTACATGAACAACTTAACTCAGGAGTCTGTTTTTAAAGCAAATATGTTAATAATCTCTCTTTTTACCATGCTGTGTTTAATATCATGGGGTAATCTCTGAACACACAGACTGATACCTTTCCAATGGAATTGAAGTGGTAGGCATGTTCAAGAATTGCACCTAATATGCTGTAGTCATTCATGGATATTCAGGTTAGAGTTCCTTTGAAATGAAACCCTTGAAACTTGTATAGTCTGGTGTCAGATCTCCAGCAAGAATTGTTCTGATCCACAGCTGTATTCCTGTTGTGTTGTACAACTTGTAAATGCAGACATAGCCTTATGCTGAGCTTTGGCCCTCCTCTCTCTACTGAAAAGACCTGGGGAGGAGGAAGGAAAGAAAATGAAACTTAGCAGCAAAATATGGAAATATGAACTTGATAGCACTTAAGTGGAACAAAAAATGCTGCTGACCAAGAGAGATAAAGACATGGCTCTGTGACCACCTCACACAATAAGGAGGAAAGAAAAGGAAAGAGAAATAGGAAAACTATTCCCTTTTTGCACTAAATGGATTATAAGTCCTATAAGAAATATATGGTTAAATGGAATGTTTTCAGTCCACTTCAAAAGGAGAGATGGTTAAAGCTGGTAAAACAGGTTTGCTAATGCAGCGTTCACAGCTGTGATTAGGGAAGAGGAAACATTCCACTCTCAAGGACTCTGATTCATGAGAAATCCTGATTGAATTCTGAGATAGGAAGTATCCTCCTGGTGACCCTCATAAGGCATAGCTGGAGTCAGCTGCAGTCATTGCAAATGCAGGATAGGAAATTAGCACTTAGCTTATATAAGTCAATAACTAAAGTGACACCAGCATACCCAAATATGCACCCTGCTGTACTAGTAAGACAAAAGTGTTCTGCATGAGCCATGTTTATAAGTGATTATAGATTTATGGCTTTTCTGACATTATTAAAGCAAATAAATTGAGGCAGAATAATGTTTCAAAAATACCCCGTTTAAATGTCATCAGAGACTTTTTTTTTCCCCCAGTTCAGAAGGATGGAATAAAAGCAGTGGGACTATGGAGCACGAAATGTGTGAGAGGTTTGTGCTGTTGTTAGTACAAGGATGCTTCTGGAACAGCAGCTGTACTGGGCAACTGCTGTGCAATCTGGGAAACAGGTAAGTGACTTGGAATGCTTAAGGGAATGGCATTGTAGAACATGTTTCTAGTAGGTGTCCTTACTCTAGAGGCTATAGATAGGTTATGTGGAGATCTTCTGTGATGCTGTTACTTGTAGGCACTGATAAAGTCAACACATAGAGAGCTGGTGCTAATATCTGAAGGGTGCTTTTTTGCTCAAGCTCAAGGATCAGTTTTCTGTCCCATTTGAAAGCCTGTGTGATTTACACGAGATACTGTAAGTGAGCCCTGGCTGTTTGGTATTTCTGCCAGGAAGGAGGAACCACATGTATTTACACTTGCTTTATTTTCTTAAAGCAGTCTGAAAAACACTGGAATTTTGATTCTTGGAAAAAGAAAGTTAGGATTCTGGTAAAAATATTAGAGTAGGATATCGAGCTACATCTTTTCATCTTTGCCACTTTTGTAAACTTGGCTTTATGGTGTTTCTCTGATCCTGTGTGTCTGTCATGCTTCCTTCTCAAACTTAAAGAGCTATTTTTTGTGAGATACAAATGAATGTGATGCTCATGCCATCAGAAAAGGAAATTATTCCTGTTTGTGAGCAGATAGCAGTATGTAACAGTGTAGGGGAAGAAGAGGTGAAGACAGTTGAAGTATCAATTCATTATGCTTGTAAAAATTAAAAATATAAGCAGCAGCAATGAAGTTGGACTAGAAGCCATCAACACAGCATCTTCACAGGGCAAGCTAATGAAACAGTTAAATTCTAATAAAGATTGCATACCAGACCACAAAATATAATCCCAATTGTCTACTGTCTGAAAAGACCAAGAATAATGGTATTATTCAAGAACATCTGTTAGAGGCTTAACAAGTCTGCATCCCTTTTAGTTACTCGTGAAAGCCCCATAAAATCTTAGAGAGTTTCAGAAGAAACAACAAATCCTGTGCAAATTCAAGCAGGGAATGCTAGGATGCTGAAATTTATATCCTTAATGCAGCAGTTCCTGGTACAACAAGAAAAACTCACTGCTTTGGGTGTTTGGGTGGAGTAGTTCAGTTTTAGGTGAAACCTGCTTAACAACTGTAGTAAAAAAGCATTTTTAATGGGAGTTGTTATGAGCTGCAGGTGCTGTTCACTCAGTTATACTGTTGCGAAGCTTAACACATCTGTGCCCAGCAAACTATGGCCATAGCAAAACACCATCTCTTAGTCTTCATTTGCACCTTCCAATCCACAGCTCTCATCTGAGCTGAATCTGAATCATCTGTGGTGTTTAGATTGGATGAGATCACCAGGTTCTCTGACTTTTGAGAGTGACAGACAACAACCTGAATTGCAGAAGCATTTTGTTTAGACAATATTGCAGATGTCTACATTGTAATTTTGTATGACAGCAGATTAACACAGGTAACAAGGTGATTTTTGCACTTTAACAATACTGGCCAGAAAAGAAAGTAATTCTGTATGTCCTCTGGTTGTGAAAGTATAGACTGCTACCCAGTGAATTAAAAATTCTGCTGGTTCAGGCTGCAAAATGAATTGTCCTCGTAAGTAGTTCTGGATGAGTGACAATTTACAATAGTAATAAATTCTGTCTTTGCCGCATACAAACCTGAAGAGAAATAATTTATTCTGAACAGAAGTGTTCAGGGAAGGCATTTTCTGGATCTTGGCTTGTACTTTGAGAAATCCAGGTTTTTCATCACATTAAGAAATAATTATGAGTCAATAATCTTGTCTCTGCATCTTATATTAGTTCAAAATAAGATAAATTTGAAGGAAACTGCAGTCACATGAGCTGCCTTCCTAAAGAGAAGTGTAAAAGAGGAAAGATGATTCCTTCCATTTTAAAGAAGCAGTAACTCTTCAAAGAGAAGTCTGGAGGTGCTCCATGGTGGTCTGTCCTATCCATATCTAGTCCTTTCCTCCGTGCTGGGGGCCCAGAATCCTTGATGATCCTGCCCACTTACAGATTTGGAGTATTTCTAGTTTCAGTAATGTGGGTCCTAGTTCACTCCTAGTCCAAATTGCCTAAATTGTCTCTTGTTCCCAGAAAACAAACCCTCTGGGATGGAAGCGGGATGTTTTCAGTGTGGTTCATTTTAGGGTCTTCCTTCCTGAAGGTAGTATATGCAAGAGGGAACCAGTGTTGTCACTTCCTACCCTCTGCAGTCCCCAGCACTCTCCAGCATTTCTTCAGCCTATCTCTGTAAGCTTTTCTGTTGTCAGAGCATTTTACACTCCCTGTCATACCCACTGTGTGAAAGGACAACCCCAGACTGCTATATGAGGATCAGAGGTGGAGAATCCCACCTGCAAGCAGGGATCATTCAGGGTGCTGTGTTTTGACACTTCCAGTCTCCATGGATCATTTTACAGGTAGCCTGTGGCTGCTCATTCACTCATTCTGTTACGTTCTCAGGGGTATCTATGTGTGTCCTGTAACAAAGACATACAAATTGAGGGGGTTTTGAATACTGAGGGCATCTTCCCCAAAATTTGATGTGGAAGAGTTACTGCTACTTCCTATGGAGACTTCAACCATAGTGCCTTCTTTTGGGAGCCTTTCATATCTTTCTACATGAGCAAATCAAATTGCTGCCTTATTCAGTGTGATGCCAGCAGAAACTACCAGGGGCTGAACACCGGCAGTTAATTCTTACCTCTCTGAGATGAACATTGGGTAAAACAGTTTCTTAGAGGGCAAGTCGATCCTATCTATAGGTAAAAGCCAATCTCCTCAGCCTGAGTTCCTAGTGCTGTGATGCATGGTAAAAATGCAGTTTAAATCTTTGAAGCATTAGTGTAATCAATCATTCAACCATACAAAGAATTGCCTCTTGTCTCAGAATGGGAAAAAATATCTATTCAGTTTGAAAGCCACATAACCTGACAAAATTTCCACTTGGGCCAGATTGAAAGTGGAGCAAGACCTTGTAGAAAGCATTCTGCCAGCAGCCCACAGTTTATGGTATGAAAAGTCCAGACTGAGCAGGTTTTCTAGCAAATGAAATTTGGCATGGAAGATGTACATCTCGGTCTTACTCTAGGTCATATAAAAGTTTATAGCATGATTCTAGCCAGATGCTCAGGTTAACAAATGGAGTTCTTCAGATTTATCTATCAAGTGTTTAAAGGACATGTCCCATACTGAATGGATTCCAGCACGCTAATCTTGATAAGAATGATAAGGGTTGCATGCAGAGAACTTGCAATGCTGTAGAGAGATGAAGACCATCAAATGATGAGTTAACTGCTATGTTATGGTTATCAAAAAATATCTGGAAGTCAAAGTCACTAGAAACTAACAGAAAATCACAGAGACCAGAGAGCTGTGTAGCCTCCTGCATTCAAAAAGCCTAATCCTACTTTTGGGTAAAAGTCCCAGGGTGCTTGCTGCAGCACAGGGATGTCAGGGCTACTGTCTTGGCCAAATCATTCCTATTAATGAATTCTTGCCTTTATCTTTTCTGAATATTAAATTCTCCATTTTCCTTACTGTGCAGTTGTCCATAAGTGTTTATTTACTATGTTTAACTGCTTGTTAAACAACAGGTAGTAATCCTGGTGATGGGTGAAAATATCTTTAATCCCTTAGTAAATTCATGTTATGCTGTAGAAGATTTTATTCTTTAATGAAGATGTTCCAGAAGAACAAATTCGATTATAACCTTTATCATCTTCTGCCTCCCTTTTAACTGCTGCATTTTAACACAATCTCTTGGAAATCTAAGGAAAAACTGTGTGTAACAGGTTCACTCTTGACCTCCCTGCTCATTATTCTTGCTTCCATGTTGTAAAATATATGTGTTTATATGTACATGTAAAACAAACTAATTTTTGTAATCTTCCTTTCTGACTCATTGCCTCACATCAGCCTTGGCTGAGCTCTAGGAATAATGTATATTAGTCAGTTGCTGCGTATGAATCAGCAGGGAGAGTACATCCAGGTTTAGAGGTGTGCTGGAATAATGACTTTCTATTTCTTTGTCAACACAGTGGTAAGCTAAAAGGTATGGAGGAAGTCAAATTTAGATCATAGAGCAAAATTAATGTAGGTTCAGTTTGAAAAACTAAGTTATGTGAATTTTCCTTCAAGTGCCATAATTAATAGAAACTTACATCTATTTAGCAATTTTCATCCTGAAGCGCTGTCATGCAGCCACATGATACATGCAGGAATTATTAGCCATATTTGGAATGAAGAGCTGGTTGAGGGCCCTCCTGGAGCTTAGAGAAGAGAAGATATTTTCATTCCATAATTTCAACCTAATAGAAAAGTCTGTGACATTTTTGACTTCTGTAGTCAAGCACTCCTTGACTAAAGGGAGTGCTTTTGAAAACCTGGTGCTTAATGGGGGCTCAGATCAGGAGGGTTTTGTTCATGTTGTTTGTTTTCTTATTTAGATAAGTCAGCAGGGGGAATCTCATCCAAATGTCAATGCACAATACAGACTTTTTTATTGTGCAGAGAACAAAGAGCTGGGTAAATATTGTGATAAACATTCAGGCTTATGTTCCCATAAAAACTCAACTAGTATTTAGCCCATGAGGTCAGATAAAATGGGCATGTATGAACTGTGTATCCTTCTGTGTGTTTTAGCGAACAAGACTGACAAACCTAACAGGAAAAAGAAGGGAAGAGAACAAAATGTATTATGGCAAAAAATCATATCAAGTGTTAAGTGCACAGAGCTGTTGTATTGCTGGAAACTTTAGTAGCACGTAAGACTCAACAATTAACTGTTGAGAGCCATAAGAACACAGGCCTAAAGGGACAACTATGTTATTGAGTCTCATTGTCTCCTTACGCGGCCAGCAGTGGATAAGAGTCTGGAAAGGTCTAGTTTCTCCTCCAGTTTTCCTTGTGTACAACAAGGAACAATATACTTGCCTTCACCTTAAACCAGTTAGATTTTCAGCAGGAGAGTGTAAGCCTGAAAATCAGGCACAGGAAGAGAAGACTGTAAGGAAAAAGAGACATTCTAGCTCCCTTGCTAAGGCTTAACAATGACATGGAACACGCGAGGTGAAATACTCAGATGACCCTCTTGATGGCACTGACATCTATTCATTGCTGGTGTCAGTGACAGTCTGTGAGGCTCTGTTTACTTTTGAAACAGATTTGGGCTTTTACCAAGACTGCAAAGCTGTTGTACAAACCTTTCCTCAGTGAAACAGCATCCTGGCAGCAATGCTGTGTATTCCACTTCTTTCAGATATAATCATAAACCAGGCTCCCCCAAAAAAAGCATACAAAAGAATATGTATTTTGTGACTTTTCAGGCTCTTTATATGTTCTCAGATAAAGATCTGCACAAGGAACACTTTTCTTGAGTGAAAACACAAGATATGTCAGAACAGTTGCCGATTTCAAGGATTCACAAAGCTGTATGAGTACTCTGTTAGAAGGTGACAACATAGTCTTCCAGATCTCCTCTACCTTATTTTTCTTACATGACACCAGGAAAACATAAAGACAACTTCTACAGGAAAACACAAACAATTTCTAGGAGAATGATGAAATGGAACAAAAGTTTTTAATTTTATTGTGTCAAAAATCCTTGCCTTGACCTTGTTGTCGTTGGAGTTTTAGGCTGCTGTTCTGTCACCTTGACATGGGCCTCCTCTGTGCTGATACTGTAACTGGTGAACTTCCAGTTCTCTCCAACCCTTTGATAAAGAAATGGCATTAGAAAGTTTCAGGATTATTTATCTATTTTTCCCTCTGAAGCTTTGTGTTGGTGATTGTTGTGCTCTGGAAAAGACTTTCAGGTCATGCTGGGTAATCAACCAGCCATGAACAGCTTGTGCAAAGCCCTGGCTATGAGAACATGTGTGTTAAGAGGGTTTATGAGGAAGGAACTTTCTTTTGGGAATTGGGACATTATGTTATCTGTGTGTATGGCATTAGTGAAATGACCTTTGGACTGTTAAGTCCAGTTCTGTTGTCCAGCAGGATGCAAATTTTGCTTCAGTGAAACCCAAAACAGTGCAGACTATCACAGAGAACTTGAAAAGGTGGCTTGATCACGTCTGTGTTTTACATGGGGAGACTGCAGCTGATGGCAAGTGCAGCATACTCTAATGGCTGGAAGCTGTTGTCAGGCAAAACTCATGTAGAAATTATGCTTATATTTGTAAATTAATAAACTCATTGTTTCTTGAGCTATTGTAAGCTCATTAAAAGCTATTGTGAGGCCTTATTGAAAGATTGGTGATTTTTCTAGTGATTTGTTCTCTTCAGTGAATTAGCAATCTTTTTGACAAAATACCCTTCTTCCTCACCTAGAAATGAGCATAAGGGACAGTCATACGTTACGTGTTATGCAAGAAACTCTGATTATTTGAGTGCTGTCCCTCTTCAAGTTGTCTGTCATTAAATTTACTATATCTGCAAGGACCCATCATAGGTGCGGGATGGTGTAATATCATAATATAGAATCAAAGCTTGTGCTGGCATTAAGGACAGGTGTGAAATCTTTGCGCATGAAATCAACACCTGCCTTTTGAAAGTGCAATGAAAATGCATTAGACTGCTGAATCACTGTCTGATTCTGTGTCTAAGAACTCTTGAGTAAAAGTTGTCTTGTTATGTGCTCAGAGCACCTGGGGAAATTGGCACAGAATGTCACATATAGTATAAAGAGAAATAGACTGGAACATCAGACTATACTGTTTTAGGCCACAGAGTAATACTAACAGTAGGAACATGAGGAACAGAGCCCCAGGAACATGACTCCGAGTCATTCGGTCATCCCAGATTAAAACTTCAAGCCAGATAGATATGCATTTGTTGAATATGACGTTGTACTGGAAATGCATCTTCGCTGGAGAACAGATGAGAAATCAATGTACACTCTTCTACTTGCCTTGAGTTACACAGTGCCTTCTGAGGACCTGTGTTTCTGTGTCAATACAATGTTAGTTGCTTTGCTTTGGAAGAGAACTGCAAAAGATGGTGACCTGTATGATTTCATCTAAATATAGTGCAAATACGTATTTAAAATACAATGAAGAAGTGTAATAGCAAGTATTTTACCTTGCACACTTATAATTTTATTCTGTCAAGAAAGGTTTCATGTGTGTGGGTACAAGTGAGGAGGAATTTTGCTGGTACCATGGCAACAATCTGTCCTTATTTTATAGAGTGAAATCTTGTAGCTTTTTCATTGTAATAGAGTAATTTTGTGCCCCCCTTTTTTTTTTCCATAAGAACAGCAGATTCTTGAGGCTGATTCTGCTCACCCCAATCTCTACCCTCTTTCTCAGCGAGCATCTCAGTTTTCTTCATGTACATCACATAAACCTGGACAGTTTGAAAGGCCTATTTAAAAGATAGACTTAAATGAAAAGTGTTCAGAAAAAAAAGCATTGAATTTCTTCGGCCTCATATACATGGATCTTGCTTTTTTTGTCTTTCCACTTAAGATAATTAATATATTAAACTATACAGAACAAAAGCAGAGGAGAGAGAAAGACTAAACTTCGCTTGAGGTTGATGGAAGTCAAGGGTCAAGTACAAAGAGAACAACTTTATAGTGTGTGGTGTTCCTGTCATATAAAATATTCTGCTTATTTAATAGTTTATCTAGGAATAAGGAGTTAGTACTCGTAGCAAGAGCCCAAATTCCAGCTCCAAACAAGCTGGGATGAGCATACTATCTGGCAATAATACCAGCAACTTCAAAGGTCTGTGGGAATAAAATTCCCAATGGAAAATAAGCAGTGGTTTAATTGCTATTCCAGCTCTCTAAAACTGTCCCCACAATTCACTTTTGTCAGAGTATATATCTGAATCTCCCAATGCTAAAGGAATGGAGTAATAATTCGAAGTGGAAAATTAGAAATCTAGAATTTACCCTTCCTTTCAATTATAGGTGTCATAGATGTTATTTTTCTTTGTATTTATACACAACTGCCTATTCCTCAAGAGAACTCCTAATTATTCCTGTTAAAATTGTTCCTACTTTTGTTAATTTACAGTTCTGCAGTCTGAATTTGAGTCATAAAGCAGGAAATGACTGTGCCCCTTTTGACAGGACTTATAATATCTTCCTAATTCAGCTGCTGTATATGTGTTATATACTTGCTTCTATCCTTTCTTGGACTGAGTTTCTGAATGCATTGTTAGTTATAATTCCCAATATAATGAGCTGGTTCTCTACATTTACAGCACTTGGTGAGTTGCTGGTACAGAGAGAGGATTGAGTGGCTGGAAAAAGGTATTGTAGCTTTTGTAGGAGAGGCTTATCCAGTACTCATTTAGACTGTGTAAGTGAAAGGCTGATTTGACTCAGAGAGTTGTGTAAAGCTTAACATTTCTTAAAATATCCCCTTACTCTTGCCAGTAGATTTGAAGTGGGAAGGAATGAGCAAAATATAGAGATCAGTCTGAAAAGTAAATATGGGGAGAATGGATGAAGCACAACAAACAGATGCTGAGAAACCAGCCAGCCTCATAAAATGTCCATAGTTTACCATGAATCCTGCCTGGTAAAAGGAAAAATAAATAAATTAAAAGAATACTGCTTCTGCAAATCATAAACTACATGCTTTTCTTTGGCTGAGTATCTTAAGTTTTGCTATGGATCATAACCCAATTCATCTGTACCTTGTGGCTGAGGGCAGGCACCTGTGTTTCAAAGCCACTGGAGTCCTGTGCAAAAGACTAGCATTTTCTTGAGACACCAGGAAGCTTTCCACTTGGAGAGTAACAAAAGCGTTTTATAAGCAGATTTGAAAACCTTGCTCCAAAAGGGTCATTATTATGGTGAAAGTCACCCATGTCTGATGGCCCACTGAAGTCCTAGTGTGAACCTTTAATGGGATTTAAGTTATTGCATGGGCCCTGTGAATGTTTCATTAAACATATTGAGCATCCACTGCACAAATACAACCCTGAAGAAGGAACCAAAATAACTGAACTGAATGAAATAATGCATTCCCAGCTATTGTTCCTGGTCTTCAAGTGCAGCCTTATACAAATAAGATAATAGCCAGATATTGGCTTGAGGCCATTACTAATAATGTCTCTGTCAAAGAGGGTATCTGTAGCACATCAGGATGAAATATGGGCATTTTCATTTTCAAATACTAATTCCTTCCCATACGTTATGGAATTAGGAAACAATGCTGTAAGTGAGCATCAAAACGTCTGTGCAAATGATAATCCAGTGTTTTTCCATTTGATGATTACTCTATTTAGATCAAGACCTCTGCTTTCCAATTGCCCATGCCACTACACTAATCAATGGATTGGAACACTTCCTGCTTAATAAAGTGTTTACAAATGTAATGATTATATATATTTATGCAATTCTTCTCCTGCCTGAGAATTAATTAGAATTAATTTGAGGCAAGAAACTGAGCAGGTTTTAGTTCTCTTGAATTGTGGTTTCTACCTGGAGTATATCCTGTAGCAGTAATTCACAAACAATGCCTGGAGTAAGGGCTGGGACATTGACTTTGTAGCCTCTCTTACTATTGACCTACCTGTGTTGCCTTATTTTGAGAAGCAGAACTTGTTTTGATTACTTCTTCATTTATAGTAGTGATAATTTTCAGTTAATAAAGCTGTCAAAGAACAGATACATTGTTCTCAAAACTGGCATTAGCAATTCATTTTTGCTATCTTCAAGTGAAAATTGAGATGTTGCCTGATAGTTAGAGTTCTGTTCTGGGAATGATGATTGTACAGATCTCAGCTTCTCTGAAGATATTTATGTCAAGTTATTTAAGACAAATTTGTAAAATGTCTTCTGTTGCTGAGTACCTGACGAGACTTCCAGGATTAACAGATTTTGGGGATATTAAGAATAGCTGTCTATTTGTGATGGCTGTGTCACCATGTGCTGCAGGCAGCAGCTCTGTGAAACGGAGGAGCTGGTATCCATGTGTATAAATGTCAGGAAGTTTTACTTCACCACAGTTTAATTCTGGGTCCCGTGCAAGGAATGCAGGTAGGTGGTTTGATGTTGCTGAGTGTCTTCCTGGAGTAGATCTCTGGGTTGATTTCCACCTGCAGAAGGACTGATACATGCAGCCCAAGCCCACACTGCAGTAAATACGGATGTTTAACAGATTAAGATCAAACCTCATCTCCTGATGTACACTAAAATGCTAATGCAGAGGTGCCCTGTTCCATGTTTCTTGCCAATAAAAAGGGTATTAGTGCAGTACAGTGTAGTGCTAGCACAGAAAAAACAACTGCCTTTTCAGATTTAGTGGTAGAGGCTTTCATTTTGATGCTCAAGGCATCTTATAACATCATTACCTTAGGCAACATAAGGTGATTGAGAATGGCAAAATGTATAAAACCAGGTAGCATATTCATCAGACTAACTGGGAGAGTCAGAAAACAGGCACATTTTTTGACCTTGATCATGTCAGATTTAGAGCTGTAAGTATTCAGCGCTAGGGACCCAGGTTTTGGTAAGTACCATATACTGGTACCTTTCATTGTCTTAAAGTGGATCTGTTGGTGACAGTTATTGTTAAAATGTAGTGCAGAAGCACTTCAGATTGCATCCAAGACGTGAGAGAAGTATTTTGAAGACATGGGTCTAAACATCTTGAGACAGAAGTGTTTCCTACAAAAACAACTTTTGTTGAGCAAAACACTGCAGTTTTGAGCAGCACCTTTCTGTCTGCAGAAAGCATGTGAGTAACTCCAAATTTTCCCTGATTCTTTTATTGTTAATAACAAATGACTGCATCGCGCATTTATCAAATCACCATAGCTTAAATGAACAATGAATCTCATGTAATGCATCCTTCACCTCAAAGTAAACCTGCAAGCTTTTTAATTGGCAAATAATCACGTTTGCTCCAAGGTCATTTTTAATAAATATTTATGGTATGTAAGCGCACTGTACCAACCAGTCAATGAAAAACAAATGTGGTGCTGTATACATGTATAAAAAAAAAAAGAAAAAAAGAAACAGCAGAGAGCACAAGACTAGTAATCCCATTCAAGATCATTCAAAGAGATCACAAGTCTCAGTTTTTCAGTTTTCCTGTACGCTTGCAATTAGCACGGTCATGGCAAATGTGTAAAACTGAGTTGTGTCTCTGAATTGCCGTAAGTGTAGAGGGGAAAAATGGCATATTAAGTAGAAACCACATAAGGAAAGAAACTGGGGGAGTGGAGGAGGGGAAGGAAGTTGCACGTGGATATAAAAGAGAATTTAGGAAGCCATGTCTGATAATGAGTTAAAAAAATTATATGTATGTGTGTATATATATATAGTCTTAATAATGAAACAGAAGGCTACTGAGAAATCTGACTTGCTCACTTCCACTCACATTTAAATTAGGGTAAGAATGAGAGGTAGCAGGGGAAAACCTCTTGTCATTAATAAAACAATCTGCTAATATAGGTAGGTGACTTAGAGAATATTCTTGCGTTAATGTTATATGTCTGTTGTGCTCATTTTATACCTCCAGGGTTAAGATGAAAGAAGCTGAATAAGGAACTCTTTACATCTGCTTTGTGGTTTCTTGAGGTGAATACACTATGCATGGGCAAATTAACTGTGTGACAAAAATATAGTTGGGATGGGGAAAAAAATCTGTAGTTGAAAACCTATAGTGCTAATTTACCCAAGGGTAAAAGCTTCCTTTAAACATTAGTTCTCTTTGAATGGTTGGTTGGTTTTGATCAATAGCTAAACATTGTTTATACCAGTAGAAGGTTTTAAATATCTTTCAGCTAGCTAAGTCTAGTCCAAGTTACAGTTGCTGTACTCTGAGCTTCCTTCAGGTTGTCTTAATCAGAAAGTTTTGGATTTGAATGTATTTCTATTTCAGTAATCACTGAAAACGTCAAAATAAGTCTACAATCCACAATACTTCTGTGGAACACTTCCAGTGTCCACAGTTCTCAATAGAAAATGTTATATTGTGTTTGCTGTGAAAAACTTAATAAACATATTGTTTGCCTTATGGTATAATTCTTAATACAGAGAAGCAGAAGGGGCGTAGACATTTATCCTGAATTGATCAGCCTCATATTTTTTAATTTTAGATTTCTATAATCTCTATTTGAATAATAGAAAAGATGTCTGAAAAAAAGAGCTTGCCTTTTGTCTACAGTAATTATTTAAATGATAGTATCACATTTTACATTATTCAGTATAGGGACACATGAAAAAGATACCACTTTGTCTTGAGAGCTTATACATTGGGATTTATTTCTGAGTTCAGGAACTGCTATTACATTATCAACTTCATGCATGCCATTCCTCATGAGAGAATATATAATACCTTTTATTGCTGTGAGACACTCGGAGTGCTCCAAAGTATGATGCATTGTGCCAAGTGTAGTATTTTTATGACTTAAAGTGAAGGAAATCTTATATCAAAAGGAAATCTCAACTGTTTCTTTGATGTTACTTTATATGGATATTCACAAATAGTTCAGTGTAAGATCTTTTTACCTAAAGCAGGATGGAAATTAACCTAAGTAATGAGAAGACCTGGAAACCATCATCTGTGAGAACTCTGATTTTTTTTTTTATTTTTTATAATTGCATTCTCAGTTTAATGTCTTTCTGTTCAGATAGTAACAACATATTACACTGAGGAAAATGCAGAATAAGGCCAGGAGACTTCTGTGGGGTTTTAATGACCACAGGCTCTGTTAAATTAAATAGGAGCATTCTATGGAGCTAGTGGTAGATAAAAATCTAATGACTGTTGGCAATGTGCTCATATTGCTGATAGGAAATATGAACACAAAGATAAGATATAAAATCCTGAAGTTGATAGAATGCTGTGATCCTTGCGGGAAATTCTGATGTTACCTTTCTTTATGATGGCTCTCTGATAGTTAATAGAGATAGTATCCTTTTTTTTAGTTGTTTTCATTAAATATTCTAGTGAGTAAGCCCAGTGGTATCAACAATCATGGAAACAGTTTTGGAATTACACAGAGCACATTAAAAGCTTGCTCAGAGCATTCTTGTGAAAAAAAATAAAAAAAAAATATTCCTAACATGATGTTCTGCTCAGAGAATGGGAGTCCCTGAATAAGTGATGTGATCCATGAAGTAACAAATGACATAGCCTAGGCCAGCCAAGACATCTCATGAAATGTTGATGAATTCTGAGTTAAATGCAGAAAACAGCAGTCCTCATATAGACACATGCCAGAAATTTCTGTAACATTACAGACTCTCACATGTCCTGAAATTTTGCCTAAGTCTTCCTGGTCTGTATTTAGCCAGAGCATGTCATGTTTTATCAGAGAACCACTCCTTGTGGGAGTCTCACCTTCTTGCACCACAACTGACTTTGTTTCAATACCTTCTGAATTTGATCTTGCATTCTTTTGATTTTCCTTTCAGCAGTCTCAAAGCACAGTGCCAACCGTATTTAGTTCTATCTACCACCATGCTATGTTCTGTGCCTGATCAGACTTTAGCAACAGATGGTCTTTAAGAACAAATTTTCCATCCAATTTTTTCCCCAAAAGGCTCATTACCTTCCAGTTCTAATGCTGAAATGCTCAATGTGCCCATTCTTCAAGTCAGTGTAAGCCATTCCAAATTTTATTGTCCTCCTACTTTATATTGACTGTTCCTTTCTATAGGAGTCTCATAATCAAATGCAGTTGCCCTCAATGTCTGCTCCTTCCTTCTGATGGTAAACGGTTTCAGTTAATAATGTTATGTACAAATGTAGTGGCCAGTTGGTTGCAACCCTTTATTTGTATTTTCCTTGGCCAATAATAAATCCATGTTCTTCATCACTAATGTACTTAACTAATGTCTCATTTAGCCATCTGTGGTTATTTGTCATTAATACTTTGTGATTATAATTCTGTAAGTATAATTATTTCTCAATTATACCATACTAGCATGAAATATAACCTCTTTGTAGTTCCTGTCTGCTTATCTGTTTAGTATGCTAATATTTTCAGTAATTTTGAATGCATGTTTACAGCTTCCCTGGTTAGTGCTTACTGTGGACATAAGGCTTGAAAGTCTGCAACGTCATCTCTTGGTTATCCAATGGTTGTATGGGTAGAAAGGGAAATGTAAGTACAGGCTCTATAAATATACTGGTAAAATGATTAATATTAAAGACTGAGAGCTCTGGCTAAGAAGCTGTCTTTACTCAAAGAACATTCCTTTCTGACTAAAACCTGACAGTCTGATTGTTTCCAGCTCTCCACTCTAAGCTGAAATAGTTCTGGGTGTGCCACTGGTGTAAACCCATCAAAAGCCATCTCTCCATTTTGTTGTGTTATTTATTGTTTGATTCCTTAGCAGTTAGCAAGCTACTTGAGGAGTACATCCCTCCCAGGGATGGATACCTGGCTTCATTAACATTGACCAGATTGTTTTTCCTCACATCTTCCCTTTTTGTCTGAAACAGTATATACTCCTTGAGTTCCTCCAGTCACTTGGGAGAGAACAGGGGAGCAGCGGGGGAGATATTGTCCAAACCTTCTCTCATGACCATAGTTAAACCTTTTGTCTGACCTGTCCTAAATTGTACTTGCAGTATTATGCTCTTGGGATCCCCAGAATCTCCAACATGAGAAAATGGTGCTTTATGGTTTTACTATAGGAGCTCTGTTTCTATATAGTGCTAGCTGTATATCAGGGAAATTTTTGTAAGGTGTGTAGCTCATGTTGCTTCCTCACAGATTTTTTTTTGTGTTTAGGTGATACCTACCAGATCTTCTGAGTATCTGAATGAGTAACAATTTTAGGGTACTGAATTGAGAGAGATGTTGAAATACATGGGAAAAGGAGCAGTTTAATTCCAAAATACAGAAATAGCCATAAGAATACTACTTAGGAAAAAAAAAGGTACAAGAAGTTGTAGTGTTAAAGTTTTTCTGAGGCTCTGTCCATGCTTACATATCTTCTCAGTTACTGACATCAGTAAGAACAGTTCTTTCCTGACAATGTTAGCATTGATCCTAAAATTCTCCAGTCTTGTGGTTGTATGTTCTGCACTGATGATGATTTTTTAATAACATTCTGTGTACAAATCTATCAGCAGTTATCAGTTGAATACAATTTATCAATACTTGAAAATCCACTTGAATTGTATGGCTAGGTCAGGGATGTGCCATTGAATTGCACATCTTCATCTGATGAAATGCTCATCTTATTAACTACATTTATTCATCCAATCTATTTTCTTTACATTCTCAATATTTCTTGATATTTTTACATTAGCGCATTTCAAAGTGAGTTTAGCAGTTTGTCAGTTCCATGTTATATTCTGGATGGCTGTAGGACACTCACATGCGTAAAGCTTGCATTTTGGAAGAAGCATTCTTTTATTGCTTTAGCTTCAGTGGGTTGCAACAAGTTTCACTCCAGTTCTTTGAACAGTTTGGAAACTAAACTGAAAGCTGTTCTTTAAACTATGATCTCTCATGGTGAGGTAAAAGATGGTAAATTTGTGGAGTTGTGGTGTTTCCTCCAACTGCATTATTCAGCTGGTAGTAAACTCCAGGATGTCTAGTATAGAAAGTAAGCTGAGAGAGATTAGAAATGCAGCTATGAGAATAACATTTTGTTTTCTTATGCGAACTTGTAACATGCTGTGTTTAAGCAGGGAAGTCTTTGAGGATCAGCCCGCTGGACACCACTGATAAGGAACTGTGGAACATGTGATCACTTCAGGACTTCCTTCACCAATTTACTGTCTAACTGCCTGCAGCTGCCATTTCATCCAATGAATTTTGGAGCCTTTTCAGTGAGGGCTGCATATCAAGTTGCCATGTGTGGTGTCAGAATTGCCTTAAAAAAGTTTAACAGTGTTATATAGAAATTGTGATTGATAAGGAGAAATTGTTTAGTGAGGTATGCACATAAAAACTCAGTTTGCTTGTCTGGGAAAATGTGGAAGAAGGAAAAGATGATAACTTCTTGGAGTTTCATAATACCACCAAATTATATTTACATTGCTGGTAACAACAGAAGCCCTTACTGTGCAGGTGTAGGCTTAGCCTGTTTGGCCTTTCATACTGATGTTATGCCAGTCCAGCACTTCTCACGGTATGTGTCATGTTTAACCCTCATACTTGAGTTGATATGATTTGGGCGAGTGCACCATAAATCACAGTAACTGTATCCTTCCTTTATGACCTTGTTTTGTTTAGAATATATTTTGTGTGACTGGAAGATGTCACAACTCTTAGTAATGGTACAGGACAATATTGCAGAGATCAAGGAAGCCATTTGCTTAGCATTTTTAAAAATCACATTGATTATTATATTGTATGGTTTCTGTAATCTAAATA
The DNA here is from genome assembly GCF_028554395.1 of Pezoporus wallicus. Lineage (NCBI taxonomy): Eukaryota > Metazoa > Chordata > Aves > Psittaciformes > Psittacidae > Pezoporus > Pezoporus wallicus. Next base: position 1,972,215 of record NW_026639377.1, read on the forward strand.
TGGATATTTGCCTGAGGAATGGAAACAAGCCTGGGAAGGAGGAGTTATTAGATATGTCAAAGTGCTTTCAAAACAGTCTTCAATGGATGGCAAATCTAAAAGTTGGTATCGTTCAGCAGAACATAGATGTTTCTTAAGCTCAGCAGAAACACTGAAAGCTGTTAGGCCTTTTTTTTCCTAATCACTTCCCCATGTATAATGGACTTGAATTGACACTGGGGAAGTGAAAGATGTATCGAATGAATTTTCTGCCTTTTTATCAAAGCAGTCCCTCAGCAAATCAAGAGTGGGTCTTCCTTGATTGACTTCCACTTGCAAGTTGCATCTTCAGGCAATGAATTCATGCCAATAACATTTCACTGAATGCCAATCTGAGAATAACTATGATATTCTGAAACAGGATTAGGGATTTTCTTTGGTTTCCCTTTTCTTTAACTTCACTGGAATACTGGAAAAGTGCCAAATCAAAGAGCTGATAAAGAGCTGACAAAGTGATGAAATCACCGAAGTGATGAATCACCATTTCCATCTCTTAAATCCACTCTTAAGAATTGGTTGCTTGATTCCCTCTTCTAAAGGAAATACAGCATCAGAAGGATATAAAGTCAAGATGGAAATTTGGAGAAGATGTTTCTATTGAAATAAATGTGTTCTGTAGGAGGAGGACGTGAGGACATGGATGATTTTCTTTCTGTGTAATAGCCTGAAAAATGTCACTATGCTTCATGTTAGCTGCAGATGAGCATGCCGTGTTGTCCTACTTGCCTGTGATAGTAACACACAGCAGTTTTGAGAACATCTTACAGAATATGCCAGACTCTATTGACTTGATATAAGAAGACTGGTAAAAAATAGCTAAGGTTCTGATATCCATTCTGAATGGTAGAGAGTAAACATACATAAAGCATTTAACTCAGGCTCTTGTGAATATTCACCACTTGGCAATAGGTGCATGCTTTTATTTGGCTTGTGTCTGTGGACTTTTCCCAAACTAGAGTTTTAATCATTACATATACTTGAGATTTTCTGTCAGTCTTTAAAGTTGCTGGAGATTGATGTACTAGTTGCAATTAATAATACAAATTCCTGATAACACATTTTTCTATCATAGAATCATAGAATAGTTAGGGTTGGAAAGGACCTTAAGATCATCTAGTTACACCCCCCCTGCTGTGGGCAGGGACACCTTACGCTAAATCATATCACCCAAGGCCTCATTCAACCTGTTCTTGAACACCGCCAGGGATGGAGCATTCACAACCTCCCTGGGCAACCCATTCCAGTGCCTCAGCACCCTAGCAGGAAAGAATTTCCTCCTTAGATCCAATCTAAACTTCCCCTGTTTAAGATTTAACCTGTTACCCCATGTCCTGTCACTACAGTCCATAATGAAAAGTCCATCCCCAGCATCCCTATAGGTCCCCTTCAGATACTGGAAGGCTGCTATGAGGTCTCCACGCAGCCTTCTCTTCTCCAGGCTGAACAGCCCCAACTTTCTCAGCCTGTCTTCATACGGGAGGTGCTCCAGTCCCCTGATCATCCTCGTGGTCCTTCTCTGGACTTGTTCCCACAGTTCCATGTCCTTTTTATGTTGAGGACACCAGAACTGCACACAATACTCCAGGTGAGGTCTCACAAGAGCAGAGTAGAGGGGCAGGATCACCTCCTTCGACCTGCTGGTCACGCTCCTTTTGATGCAGCCCAGGATACGGTTGGCTTTCTGGGCTGTGAGCACACACTGAAGCCGGCTCATGTTAAGTTTCTCATCAACCAACACCCCCAAGTCCTTTACCGCAGGGCTGGTCTGAATCTCTTCTCTGCCCAACCTGTAGCTGTGCCTGGGATTGCTCCAACCCAGCTGTAGGACCTTGCACTTGTCATAGTTAAACTTCATGAGTTTGGCATCAGCCCACCTCACAAGTGTGTCAAGGTCCCTCTGGATGGCATTCCTTCCCTCCAGCGTACCAACCGAACCACACAGCTTGGTGTCATCGGCAGACTTGCTGAGGGTGCACTCAATCCCACTGTCCATGTCAGCGATGAAGATGTTAAACAAGACTGGTTTCAACACCGATCCCAGAGGGACACCACTTGTTACTGGTCTCCAGCCGGACATTGAGCCATTGACCACAACTCTTTGTGTGCGGCCATCCAGCCAGTTCTTTATCCACCGAGTGGTCCATCCATCAAATTGATGTCTCTCCAATTTAGAGACAAGGATGTCATGTGGGACAGTGTCGAATGCTTTACACAAGTCCAGGCAGATGACATCAACTGCTCTACCCCTATCCATCAGTCCTGTAGCCCCATCATAGAAGGCCACCAAATTGGTCAGGCAGGATTTCCCCTTAGTGAAGCCATGCTGGCTGTCACCAAGCACCTTGTTGTTTTTCATGTGCCTTAGCATGCCTTCCAGGAGAATCTGCTCCAAGATTTTGCCAGGCACAGAGGTTACACTGACTGGTCTGTAATTCCCCAGGTCATCCATTTTCCCCTTCTTGAAAACGGGGGTTATATTTCCCTTTTTCCAGTCATCGGGAACTTCACCTGACTGCCATGATTTCTCAAATATGATGGCCAGCGACTTCGCAACTTCATTTGCCAGCTCCTTCAGGACCCGCAGATGGATTTCATCAGGACCCAGATTTTTAAGATGGTCTCGAACCAGATCCTCTCCTACAGTGGGCGCAAGGTCTTCATTCTCACAGTCCCTGCATCTGCCTTCCAAGACTTGGGTGGTTTGGTCAGAGCCTTTGCCAGTGAAGACCGAGGCAAAGAAGTCATTCAGAACCTCAGCCTTCTCCAAATCCTGTGTAGCCAGTTCTCCCGAGAGCTTCCTGAGGGGGCCTACATTCTCCCTAGTCTGTTTTTTATTTGCTGTGTACTTGTAGAATCCCTTCCTGTTATCTTTAATACCTCTAGCTAATTTTAATTCTAACTGAGCCTTAGCTTTCCTCACCTGGTCCCTAGCTTCCCAGACAACATCCCTGTACTCTTCCCATGCCACCTGTCCTTGCTTCCACCTTTTATAAGCCTCTTTTTTCATTTGAATTTTCCTCAGGAGCTCCTTATCCATCCAAGGAGGTCTCCTGGCCCTCCTGCTGCACTTCCTTCTGGTTGGGATGCAACACTCCTGAGCTTGTAGCAGGTGATCCTTGAATATCAACCAACAGTCTTGAGCCCCTCTGCCCTCTAGGGCTGTATCCCATGGAACCTTCCGAAGCAGGTTCCTGAAGAAGCCGAAGTCTGCTCTCTTGAAGTCTAGGGCAGTGAGCTTGCTGCACGCTCTTCTCACTGTCCTGAGGATCAAGACTCACCCATCTCATGATCGTGACAACCAAGACTGCCCTGGAGCATCACATTTCCAACCAGCCCTTCCCTGTTGGTGAACACAAGGTCAAGCATGGCACCTCTCCTTGTCGGCTCCTTTGTTACTTGCAGAAGGAAGTTGTCTTCTACACAATCGAGGAACCTCCTGGATTGGTTGTGCCGGGCCGTACCGTCCTTCCAAAAGATGTCGGGGTGGTTGAAGTCATCCATGATAACAAGGGCCTGCGGGTGTGAGGCTTTTCCTATCTGTCTATAGAGTGCTTCATCCACAGGTTCTCCTTGATCAGGCGGTCTGTAACAGATCCCCACGGTAATGTCTACCATAGCTATATTCCCTTTAACCCTGATCCGCAAACTCTCTGTGGACTGCTCACCTATCCCCAGACAGAGTTCCATAGTCTCCAGCCTATCCCTAACATAAAGGGCAACTCCCCCTCCCCATCTGCCGGGCCTGTCTTTTCTAAAGAGCCTGTAACCTTCCATTCCAACACTCCAGTCCTAGGAGCCATCCCGCCATGTTTCTGTGATGCCTATTATATCATACCCCTGTAGACGTGCACACATCTCTAATTCCTCTTGTTTGTTCCCCATGCTATGGGTGTTTGTATAGAGGCATCTGAGCCGAGCTCCAACTGAAGCTGGCTCATTGGCTGGAGCGGATGGGATATCTCTACATTGCTCTGAGCATTTATTATAGGTGCTGGCAACTGACTGGGTGTGTTGGGATGGAATGATGCCCCCCTCCCCCGACACATCTAGTTTAAGCCTCCTTGACCAGCCTGGCAAGCCTCCTACCGAAACTGCTCTTTCCCTTCTTTATCATCAGACCAGCTCCACCAGCCCCCACTAGACCTGGCCTACAAGCTTGGGTCCCGTCTTCAAGACACCCAAACCCCTGACTATGACACCACCCTTTTAACCATATGTTAACCTGGCAAATCCTCCTAGCTTTTTTTAGGTCCTAGTTTTTTATCCCTCAAGTCAGTCTCTTCTAGTAGTTATATACTCTCACCCCTAAAGGATCTTATGACTCCTTTGATCCTTCATAATTCTGAATGTATAGCTCACAAGGAACAACATTCTCATGTTCACTGTATTCACACTTCTGTACTGGGCAAGTCCACACAGATACGTCTTCAAGCAGTATTGATGCCAGCTTCTGGAGTTGAGCTGTCAGGTGAACCTCTGCAGTCAAGCTTCACGAGTCTATATCCTTACCTTACTTCATGCTGTGCATTTAGTTCATCCAGAAGCAAAGAATGCTCTGCTGCTAACAGTCTGTGTTTTCAGCTCTGCAATGATTTAATAACGTGTCTTAAAGATCAAATCTCTGTGAAATAATCTAAAAGATAAGTCAAAAAAAAAAAAAAAGAAAGAAAAAAGAAAAAAGTCTTGGACACTGATGGCATTCTTGGACACTGATGGCATAGGTTTAGGGGGTTTGATGTTGGGCCATTTGTAAGCAGTTTAATTCCAGGTCATTGGCTTGGCTAACTTGTACCTCAGCAAAGCACAAGCAGGTGATGTAACTGCTCAGCACTGGAGGTCTTACTGTTTGCCAGGATTTGATGTCTAGTGTAGGCCCGGTTGGAAAGCAGAAGACTTTAATTAATGGGTACATGGGAAGGCCTGAGTTAGGTTTTGATTTCTCTAAATCCATAGATCAGAAAGCATCATAATTTCCATAGTAAGTCCAAGAAATTCTAAGCAAGTTTTAACAATTTTGCTCACCTTTATCCATGTCAATTTTTGCAAGCAAATAGAATTTCAGGAAGGACAGACCTGACAGTACTTATAAATAAGGTCAGAACAGGGGAACGTGCAAGCAAACCTATACTAACAATGCAAACAAGCATGCCAGATTTGCTGGTTCTTTCACAACTGAACTGCACTTTGATACTGCACACTATGTAAGGCTTTGAGAAACGCTGATGTATTTCAAAAGCTGCATTTACCCTTGGAGCAGCAATGCAATACCACAAAGCCTACTTTGTGTAACTTCCCCTGTAATTTAGACCCTAGGTGTACTTCATACCTTGACCACACTTCTAGAGCGCCCGCCAGAGACCCTTAACAAATTTTCTTCTGATGTAGGATGCAATGTTCATCTTTTTCAAAGGAAGTAGCTCAGAGACGATTGTAAAATCAACCTTCCCGCTAGGTGGCAAAGAGAGACAGTGGTTTGCAATGTGTTTCTGCACATGACAGAGGATGAAAAACAACCATCTACAGAGCCAGGTCTACAAAAATACCTTCTGTTTTACGGGCCCTTCAGAGTGATGCTGAACTTTAGTAAGTGTGGTTGTGAAAGATGGGAAGGAGCACATTGATTAAGGCACTCTAGACTAGGAAAAAAGCTATCTGCATGTAAGGAAAATTGTCTCATTTCAGTTTGTCCATTTTAGTAACATAATTGAAAAGTGTTGGCTCCTCCAAGTAATTTGTTACAAATTGTAATGCTCCGTGTGGAGAACCGTGGTGCTGTGGTCAGCTCAGCTGAATCACTGAAGCCATCAGCTTTTTTAAAAAAGTAATATTTTTAATGAAGAAATTCTGCTGGCCACATGAGAGACTGTTGGACATAAGGACTCTGTCTACTGCAGTCATTGGAGTTATCAGAGAAATCTATTGTGGCAGGTAAAGCCATATATAATCTGCATTTACAGCCCACACCTCCTCACCTGCAAGGTACTTCCTTGACCTGCACGCTCATACCCCAGGAATGTGAAGTGGAAGCTTTCCTAATGAAAGCAATTCAAGATTATGGGGTCTTTTGTTCTTTTCTTTAGTGCTTTCATAACAACTTAACACTCAGTCGAGGTATCTATGGGTTGGATGCAAGGTGATTTTGACATAATATTTATTATAAAACAGCAGTTATATTGAGCAGTTCAAATGTGTGATCAGCATTCTTCTTGTTGCACTGTCAAAATAAATTCTTTTCAGATTTCTACAGAATTGTAACTTTCCCTTGGAATTAAAAGAGTAAAAGCTTCATTTGTGCTATGTAAGCAAAGCATCTCATCTTGGTGGTGTTACAATCGTATGAATTTCTGTAAAACTCAGCTTGTGTTTCATGTTGTCTTCCTCTTTGAAATAGGTAATAGTGAAGCTGAAGAAACTTTATGGTAAGAAATGGGAGAAAACCTTACCTATTGTTTCTCTGTACTTTCTATTATAAAATTCTTTTTCCTTATTTTGAAGGGCTCTAATATTGCAATGAATTATAATAGGAACTTGAAATTTGAAAGAGCCAAATAATCCTGAAACGCAGCTAGTCTTTTGTTCATAAAACCCCATATTTCTTAGCATATATTTTGAGGTAAAAAAAGTGTTTTTCACCCCATATATTTTAGAATATTAGGCTCATGTTTATAAACTTACTACATAGAGAATGGGAAGAAAACATGGGAACAGATTATGGAGAAAACAAAACTAGTCTCAAAAGAAGACAATCTTTCCAGAGTAAAGAGGTCATGAAGTACCTTTAGAGGTACTTCTTGCTATCTATTGAGGGAATTTCTGTGGTAGGAAATTTAAAAGGTGTACACGATGAGGATCTTGGAAAAACAAAGATGGAAGTACTTTTTCTAGGAAAATGGTTGATAGTTCAAGTGTAGGGAAGGACATAACAAGAATGGCAGATGGGGGGAAGAGGATTATGGAGATAAATAAGATGGAGTATGGCAGTAAGACATGATAGCTGAGATGTTTAAGACACTAGGTCTACATACAACTTTTTAGATACATATGAGGAGTTTGATACTGGAGGTGTCAGAAAACATTGAAGACACTCAGACAAGTCAAGGTGAAGGGATGATTCAATGGGAATGGAAGAGCTGAATTTGAACAAAATAAGGAAAATAAGTAGCAAAGGTAAGAGGCTCCAGCATTTGAGGTACTAGGGGATGAAGCTGGATTATAACATATGTCCATGGAAGAAGAGGATGAAACTGCTTTAAGGACTGTTAGAAACTTTTAGAAACTACTTTTAGAACAGAGGAAAAATAAAATGTTTACTTGATATAAACAATGCCCATGTGGGAAATAAAATTCAGGGACCACATTTTGCTGTGCCTAAAGAAGAACACGCCTGCTGAAGACCCTTCCATACATTATGCAGAATTAACAAAATGGCTTTAATCCTGTTGTGGCAAAGAAAATAGGATTTTGTATTGTTTTGTCTCAATTTTCTTGCTAGATAATGTTCTCTCAGCTTCCCACTGCTATTTAAGCATCCAACAGAAGTGAACTAATCAATGGGAAATCCTAAAATATCAAGAATAAAGCTTGTTTAAAAACTTATTGCTATGTGTAAAATATAAATGAATTGTTTGGTTGTTTTTTTTTTTTTTAGAGGAATGACTATAGAACACTATTAAAAATGTGTATCATCCAGCTGGATTCAGCAGGACTGGATTCAGCAGGTTTTTTCCATAAGTGTACCTTGAAGGAAAATTCTTTCCCGGAATATGGACGTATGAACTCTGGGAAATAACTTTTGTTTCTTTGAAGGCAAATTCTTTGCTTATTTTACTGGCTCTTTCAACTGCTTTCATGTGGCTTGGTCATCTCATTACTGACCACTTTGTTCAAATATCAGTCCAAAATGTGGAGGAAAACCAAGTTTCCCTGTAATGTTTCATAAGTAGAGAAACTGAAAATGCACGGTACAGTCTCTACACTTCTCTAATGAGGAGGTAATCTGAAAAAGTCCAGAAGAATGCATAGAATCAGGGTTCTGGAATTTTAGATATGCTTTGAATGCCAATTTCTCCTCAATGCAGCAGCTCATTGGAGAACTCAGTATTCAGGCCAACAGGTCAACGTAACTGTATGCTGCTTTGTGGAACACATCTAGAGGATAAGTATGGTTCAAATTCTTGGCTTATAGAATCCCACCGGAATCAAATTAGAGTTTCACTTTATATTTCCCTTCAGATGAATTGAGCTGTGTTTTCAAGTAGACAGGCAAAGAGAACTTTTCCAGATTGCCAAAGGGTACTCAGGAAAGCTGAACATGAGCTTGAGGAAATAATTACCAGGAGACATACGATGGTTCTTTTGACCTCAAATTTAGTTTTATCACTTGACTAGAACTGTAATTGACAGGGCCTCTTAAAAGCTACTAGAGTGATCTGAAACTTCTCTGAGAGTCCAGTTCCAGGTAACACATGGTACTGCAGACGTGCTGATAAATTACTGTTAAAAATCACTGAGTAGGACATTTTACAAAAAACAATAAAATAATAAAAAATCACCCAAAAGCCTTGTTTCTAGTTAATAAATGTGTGTCACTTATCTACACTAAGCTTAGGTGGCTGTAGAAGTCCCGTTGATCTCCACAGTACAAATTCTGAACACAGTTACAGATCTTATATATATGCAATATTATACATATATTGATAAATAATAATGATGTGCTTTCACTTACAAGAATAACTATATAAAGGAATCTCTTAAAAGCTAACATTTCTCAGATGAGTTTTAGAAGAGCTAGCAAAATTACTTTCTGGATTGTTAATATTGATTTTTCTATACATATTGGAAAAGCACAGACATTTCAAGGAGTAGAATCAAGCTAGACAGTTTGGTTTAGGTTAAAGGACAGCCATCTCACAGTGTGATCTCTGGCAAAAGAATTAGATACAGGACTCTATTTCTAAAGACTTAAAGAACAGTAATATAGTTAATCACAAAGTTGGTAAGAAAAGCCTTTTTAGTCAGGCAGAAAACTCCAGGAAAAGCAAAAAGCTTAAAGTCAAGTGAGAATTTTGAGAATGTTATTCTTAATGGTGAGGATAATTAAAAATGGGAGCAGTTTACAGAGAGTTCTGTACTTTTTCATCCCTGGGAAACAAGAGAAATCAAGAGTGGTTGTTTCTGAAAGAAAATGTTTTGTTCAAACCCAGCTGTTGGACTGTGAAGCTGGAATTAGTGAATGAAAATCACCTAGTGCTAACCAGGAGGCTAGAGTACAGGTTTCAGTTAAAATGGGCTTTTCTGGCCTGAGAAGGCTGTAAAGTGTGAAAGTATTGTGGTACCTAACTGTGAACTCAGTGAACCAATCCCCTGTGTACTCTTGTATATACCTCTAGAAAGCACCAGTTTTGGCTTCAGCTTCACATTTAGTTTCATGACACATCTTTTATGTTGGAGTAAGTTAAATGGTGAAAGTCTGTGTTCAAAGAGGAATGCTCAAAATATGTGTGTGTGTGTGTGTGTATGTTAAGAAAAAAATAAAAAGCCTGGTGGTCTTTGACTTTTTATGTTTGATTTGCAGTGGGAATTCAACTTTTCATTATAGTTGGTACTAAACCAGTGGTGTTGCAGAGAGCTGAGCTGAATTGCATTCTGTCAAAAACTTCAATTTCAGATTTGGACTGCAAAATTTTCATTTGTAGTGGTGCAAGAAGTACAATGAGCAGGGGCTGGCTTTCAGATCTTGGGTATTCTGTGTGCTAGAGATGACATTTAGAGAAATTATTTGTTTTTCAAGCCCATTGGATTTGATGTAAAGTCACTGGTGGTGGAAGACAAAACACGGAGCCCTTGGAACTAACTTCTGACACAGTTTCTTACTTGAAACACATTTTAAAGCTCCAACTTGCCTTTGTTATAGGCTGTTGAAGCACTGCTGATGTTCAGATGATTCAAAGCTGTTTACTATCAGAGCAATAGTCAAAGGTAAAAAGATGTCTGTGTCTCCAGCGCATGCTTGGACATTCTTCAGTCCTGGCAGTGCTGAGCAGCTCAATGCCTTCCTCATCCCTAAGCCTTTCTGGGTTTCACCAACCAGGCATTCTGGTGTCCACCTCAGCCAAAGGAAGCTCCCGATGAAATCTGTTGGAAAAGCTTTGCCCGGGAGGTGCAGAGCCAAGAGCATTCCTGCTGCATGTGGGACATAGAGGAGACCCAGTTTGATTCCGCTTTGCTGAGTGGGTTGTAGCCTGTATCTCCAGTCATCCCAAAGAGTGCTCTCCCTCATGCAGCACAGGAAGCTCTGGCTGCTTCTCGGTCTCAACTGTTTATACCCATTCCTGGCTTTTCTTCACTTATGAACTAACTAGAGCCAATTGACCTGCTTGGATTTAAGAAAGAGAAAGAAGGCTCACATGAATATATGTCCTTGAGTCCTAAAGCTGGTTTATGTCCTGCACAGCATTTGTTAACAATAAAATACAGGGCTGTGTTGTGCCCTGAGTGTGCATTATCACACTTCGCTCAAGACCCTAGTTTTGAAGTCCTCTCTGTTTCCACTCATGGTGTAGGGAGGATTAAACACTTCACTCTTTGCTCTGGATTCCAGTCAGTGAAAGGGCAATCGTGCTGACATGAATCCTGGTGTGAAGTTAGCACTTCAGCCTGTGCATGCTGATTATCAGTTAAAAGCTGTGACCTGTCCTATAAATACCAGAGCAGACCATTCTGGGGTAAACATCATAAGATCCACATTGTAACACAGCAGACCGTGACAGTTGCATATAAAACATTATAGTATATCATGCAAACATTTACGACTAAGTAGGTTAAAGCAGTAGACTACCATAATTATCATGTACTAAATAATTAGCATTAATTACTAAGAGGATTAATTAGTTTGCTTCTGAAGTACTTTGAAGATGCAAAGCAAAGAGTAACTGTCATGCACCATGACCTGTGTTCCCTTACAACTGAATAACCTGGTCTTAAACATGTCATCTTGTTTATACAAACTTGTGTTCCTTTAGGCTAGAAAGTGGCAGCATTATTGACTGGATTCAGAAAGGTTTTGTCACTGTGAAACCCATTCAGAAAAGTGTTCCTTCCTCCAGTCTAAATGACTGATCGCAGCTCTCTTGTAGGGAGAACCCAGACTCAGGGAATGCAGTTAAGATTCATCACGTACAGGGAGTGAAACTCTTCCCTGTGCATTGATCTGTAATAGATTTTTATATGCATACTAGCAATAAGAATCTAATTACTACATACTGAGAGCACAATTCCCCCTAGAAAAATTAACTAGAACGAGTTCAAAGGTGCTGTTCAAGAACCTCTGTAGCACTTCGGCTTCACCAAAGCCCCATGTTCAAATTCCTGATTTTCTGAAGTACCAAATGCCAAGATCTCTTAAGGATCTTATTGGGAACAGTGGCTGGTTTTCAAAGCCTCTGATTCCAGGAGCCTTTGAGGCATGAGGGATGGAGACAGCTTTGCACAGGCTCTGAATTTATCTGGTATGAAACAGAAATGTGGGTATGTGAGAGATGTGTTGGCTTGTTAGCTGATCTTAGCAGGTAGGCAAGACTGCTCAGAACTAAAATAACTGCTTAATTGTGATTTTCGTTGTATTCCATATATCCAAGAAAGCATAATTATTTGCAATGCTGAGTTTTCTGAAAATTGAAAATAATCTGACTTGTCCCTTCCAGAAATGAAAAAAAAAAAAAAAGGAATTAAATCCCATTGTACACGATGGCAAATTTACTGCATTAATATTAAAGGATGATTAATGGAGTTATAAATCTGTAAAACCAAGAAATTATAAGGAAAATTTTGTGATAAATCCATAACCAGCAGCACTGGCAGACAGCATTTTATCTGGATATTGCCACAGTCTTGATCAGTTCACTGTCAAGAGACAGAGGCCAACTGCAGTATATTCTCAGACATGAAGGGTCAGCAAGTGACCTTCAGTTCTTTTAAATATTTTTAGAGCAATTATGCTAATTCTTGTTCTTAAGCATCCAACCCCTTTATGACAATTTCATTTACCCTTACTGAAATTATGTCAAAGTTCACCTTCTGTATATTATCTGCAGACAAGTGATGAGCTATTCAGCAGGATCTGAAACCTCAGTGGAGAGGTTTAATCATCTGAATATGATGCTGGGATTATATTGCCTACAAACCTTAAATATTCCCTGTTTCCTTCAGGTTTTTTCATGAAGGAGGTAAAAAGCATGAGGGAAGATGCACTGTCTGTGGCAGCAAATACTAATACCAGTGTTTAACATAGCATGTTTCTAACTTCACTGAGTTATATATCAGTTGCAGCTGTATTTTTTTTCCAAGTGACAGCATACTGTTCCTTCAGTGGGAGTTCTGATTTTAGTTATGGACTTGTTATAACTCTAAGTAATTAAATATTTTTGTAACCCTTTGAAGTTCCACATGTGCTACCCAATGCAATTAGTAAGCCATAAAATTTTTCTTTGCTCTTTCCTAGTTTCAAGAAAGGCAGGTTATTTAATCTGTGAGTTTATAAAGACCATAGACTTAAATGATGAATCACATAAGATGATAAAAAATAAATGCTGGTTATCTGACATAGGGAGTGTGTGAGCAGTCACAGTATAAATTCTGTGTAGCTAAACTATGTGCCACCTACTTTAGAAATAATTAACACATTAGAATCATAGAACCATAGAATGGTTTGGGTTGGAAGTGACTTTTAAGGGTCAACCAGTCCAACCTACCTGCAGTGAGTAGAGACATCTTCAGCTAGATCGCGTTGCTTACATGAGTGGGCATCTGCTTTGGTTTGCAGTTTTCTCTTCAGCAGAAGCATTTGCAGTGCCTTTGTTTGAACCAGTTGTTAAAAGTGCAGCAGGTTGTGGAGAACTGACTCACTTGCATCTTTCTCCCCCTTTCTACTAGCATTCCTCAAGGATCAGCCCAGTTTAGCAGGAGTTTCTTTCTCCTTCTATTCAAACAGGCTTGGATCTGGAAGGTGTCCCATGTGAAGAGAAACAGGACAAAATCCCTACCGGCAACTTGTTCTGACATCTGCCTCATTTTCCCCTCTCTCTGAAATCCTCCCACAGCTAGGCTTGGGTAAATTCTGGCTTAGACCTGGAGGATACAGGAATCCCCTTTTCATCCTGCTTCCTACCGCTCCCCTTCTGCTCTGATTCAAATCTGAAAACTGCCAGATGATTTCTGAAGAGCAGCGGAGCTTCACTGTAAATGGTCAAGAGCCTTACTCTGAAAGAAGGGATCACAGCTGAAAGTCCTCACACATTCATTGTAGGTTCTCATGTGCTTGTTCTTGGAACATTTGCACCATTTTGTTTCAAATAATAGACACTTGTCAGGTTCTAAGGCCTCTGTTCCAGGGGCAGCAGCATTTACAGAATTAGGCTTTCTCTAATTAACATGTTTGCTGCCAGTTTCTGTAGTGAGATCTGGAACTGGATAAGGCTGAAGATGAATCTGTTCCATCCTCTTCAGAACAGGTGTTTCTGGCCAAGCCTGATTTGCTGTAGTGGGAATGAAAACGGGTCCTGCCTCTGGTCTGCCAATACACTGAGTAAAATAACATAATCTGTCTTCAAGACTATGGGTTTGATGTCATCAATAAGCATTTCATTTGCTTTCAAAACAGGTAATAAAGAAGAAAACTGTTTCTAATATTAGCCAGTTCTCTGGTATCTGAAGCATTGCAGGTTTTTCAGTAAGGGTCATAACAAAAAAAACTGGTGGATGACGGTTTGCAGAGGCTGCCGCTGCTTCTGAAGGCAAGGATATGTAATGCTGCTGTGGAGGCAAGGATATGTATGTCTTATCTTTAAGTCACATAACTGCTGAATGTAAATCAGCATTACTGCCTCATTCATCAGCATGATGGCTTTAATTGTGGAGCTGGAAGATTCATTTATAATGTCTGGAAAATGGCCCAATTTTCAGGAGGAGCATTTGGCTTAAATGATCAATGCAGCAATGAAGAAGTGATTGTCTGTAACCCTGGAATCTTATTCTGATCCAAGAGAAAACTCCAAAGAATATAGCCATGAATAGCAACTATTTTTATTTCTACAGTTTACTGGATTCATTAGGATTTTGATAGTATTTAAGCATTACATCACTGTACCTGCGATCAAGTTAATTAATACTAATTTTTGCGGCTTGAACAAACAAAAGGGCAGTACCTTCAATACTAAGCTATGTTAAGAGCTGGAAAGGATTTACCTGCTTTCTTACCTAAAGTTTTACAAACCCAGAAGCTTTATTTTTAATTACTTAACTGTTATTGAATTGTCCCTTTTCCTTCTATGAATTCCCAACAGAAACAGGGCAAAATCTGGCCATGGATCAATAGTAAGACATACTATCTTTTCACAATTATTTGCAGTGACTTGGTCCTTCTGTCTGGTCCTGTCCCTAACTAGATCTCCAGAATGTATGTTTTGCTGTGATTAAAGCATACAAAAATAGCAGCTGTGTCCACAAATGTCAGGAGATAAATATATATATAAAATATATATATATTTTCTTCCTTTTCGAAAGCAGAACAGTTATCAGGATTCACCTAAAAGCCTCTTGGATATCACTGGTGTTTCTTTAGTCACCTTAGCCTACATTGTTGTCCTCCTTTAATTTAAGCACATCTGAAACCCCAGAATAGTGGAGAGAAACAAAACACATTTTCCACCATATATAATGGAGCAGAGAGAGGGAGGAAGAAAGAGTGAGTTTGTTTGAGTAAAGAGCCATGAAACCTATCATAATCACAGATTGCACAACCTCCATTGCCTGTGAGGGTTCTTAAGATCCATTTTTATAAACAAATATTCTGAGCTTTCTACAAGTAGACTGGAATTATTTTTCTGTTAGCAAGACTATTAGTGACTAGGGAGATGCAGGTAAAGTGTTTACCAAAGAATAAAATGTGTGTATCTGCAGCTAAGTCAATAGCAACCACCATCCTAGCAGCTAATAGGGTTGTCCTGGGCCTGCATTTCTCTAACCTTGCAGGAGGATCATGTAAGAGCTGTAGGGGGAGCTCATAGCAGCTTAACCTTCTGAATCTTGATCTCTTATGGGAGCACGGCCTACAGAGCTATCACCACTGGAACACTAGCTTCTCACAAAAACGAAGGTGTTTGAATGTAGACATTAGTCTTCACAACGTGATAGCTATTTTCAACAACAGAGGATGATGCTGAGAAGTACTTTCTACAAATCTGAGTCAGGAGAGCCCTTTTCTTCCTTTCCTATGTTGTTCTGCACACCATGATGTTGCTCTGAATATTTTACTAGTACTGGGAAAAACATCCTAGCAGAACAGACTGGATTTACATCTACTGACTTGAGAACTGGCTGCAGTGACTTTGTCCTGGTAGATGGTCCTGTCCAAACTGAAACACGGAAGGCTCCCTCTGACCATCAGGAAACGCATTTTTACTGTGAGGGTGACCAAGCACTGGCTCAGGCTGTGTAGTGTTATGGATTGACCTACACTGGATGTTGGTTGCCCACCAAACCACTCTGTCAGTCCCCTCAAGCAAGACACAATACACTTGGAGGTATTCAGAAGCCATCTGGACACAGTCCTGAGCAACTGGCTCTAGGTGACCTTGCTTGAACAGTCAAAGGGACCAGATGACCGCCAGAGGTCCCTTCCACCCTCAGCCTTTCTGTAATTCTGTGATGTCTTTGTCTTCAAAAAACTTTGCACCTTATGTGAATGTTTATACAGCAGCAACAACTTTTATTGACTTTGAAGCTTGTTACTGAGAAAAATAATGTATTGTTTGTACTTGATTGTTGCTCATCAAAGTGGCTGTTAAATATATTATGTTATTTCAGGGAGGCGTGGAGTATAAAGAAACAGCAGCAGCAGAAGAGCTGTAGCTGTTTGAGACCATCCTTCCAATTATTTGCTGGGTGTCTTCATTAGACGATAGTATGGTGTGACATCTTTCCCTTGGACATTACTAAAGCAGTGTTCTAACAAGAGTTCTTCACTTTTAAGCCTTCCACTGATTGGAAGGCTCCTGATGACAGCTTGAAAGTTACTGCTTCTTAGTGGTTTCAAAACCACTTTCACCACATACTGAACAAATGACACCAGAAAGATGACACTGATGTCACCTTCAAGTTGTCATTTCAAATGGATGGAGGATGTTGACAATGAGGGTAGCATAATCCTAGTGGGCAGTAGGAAGGACAGCAGCTGTCTTTTTTCTCTGTTGCTTGTCAAATGCTGGAAGCACCATGGTTTTTGTTATGTCCCTGAAGCATACAGAAAAAGGAGTTCTAAAAAGTTTTAAATTCCATCTTAGGTGACTAGCTTAATTCACTCGCTTACTCGAGTTGCCTCAAAGGTTTTCCACTTTTTGGGCACCCAGAAAGGGGCTTTGTAGATATTTGCAAGGAATCCATAATGGATATTTGATACTGCTGAATAATTGTTCAAAGCCTTTTAGAGTAATTTTTGGACTGGAACTAAGTCATACAAATCATACTGAGCTGCTGTCTGGGGACTTCTAGCTTCAGCTCAGGGGAAAGCTCTTTTTCAAACTTTACTGTAAGCATGTTTAGATCTTAACATGAGACTGCTTGTAAGATAGGTAGACAAAAACAACAAAAATTGTAAACCTGAATTATCTTCTACTTCGTGGTGACATTTTTTCTTGATTATTCTTTGCTTTAGACACTAAATACACATCTAATTTTCCCATTGTCATCTCTGTTTTCTCTTCTTTGTTTGGCCCTGGAAGGCTGCTGGATCAGAGAAAGCTCAGGTTTTCTTATCATTCAAATTGTAGGTGATGTGGAAAGCAGATGAGTTTGAATTGCTGGTTAGCAGCATGGGCTCGAGCCTGCGCTTCCATTTCTGTATAGATGTTTCCATCCCACTAATACTGAATTATGCAGTCATGTCAGACATACTAAATGATATCAAAGTAAATGATTTGGAAAAAAGAGTTCAAGAGACTTGTTCGCTGCTCCATAATGTTCACATGAAAAAAAAAAAAAAGTACTGAAAACTATTAGTATTTTCTCAAGTACCTTTTTTAGTTTCTGATCAACTGGCTTATATTTTAATGTAATAGACCTATTTAGCGCTCTGGGTTTGTTCAGTTTTAAACTACTCTTTTTTTGTCTTCACTAGATCAGGATTTTATAGCTGGTGATCTGCTGTAATCAATTCTTGCCATGTTTTCTCACACCTTTCAGTCACCACTTAACCATTTCTTGTACACTTATTTCTCTGAGTTCCCCTTAATCCTTTTGTCTGCCCCGTACGCATTCTTGTTGTGCTGTGTCTCCAATCCAGTGGTGGTTTTCATAGAATCAACCAGGTTGGAAAAGATTTAACCTTTTTATAAGGTTTTCCTAATACAGGTTCTAGTCATCCTAACAGCAAGCACTGACTTCACTGTATAAGCTTGTTGCACACATCTGTACTGCAGTGTGTGTCTGAATGGTTTATTTCATCTCATTTTCCTATGCACATTCTACCTGTCTTGGCTTTCTCAGACTGTGAATTTTTTGTTTTGTTTGACTTGCTCAGCAAAACTTTTTTAGGGATCTTTATTTTATCTGGAATGTGTAGGGATTAATAATTATTACAATATCAAGCCACTTTCTGTGTGTCCCAGATGTATTTTATCTTATCTGTAGTTGTCTGTTAGCTATATTCTTACATATCTATATATAAAACCAGTGCAATGATGTTCTAGGTGGTGCAGGCATTTTGTTCTGAGCAGTTATATTGCTGCTGTAACTGCAAAGAGTTCTCTGAAAAGTTTTAAGAGACTGAATCCTATTCTGAACTATTCTGAACCCTAAAATAACATTAAAAATTTATATAATAATGTGAATTTTGTCTCCATGTCTGCCTGGGAGAAATTCTACCCCGCGATCCAGCCAGATATCAGATGAAATCATGAGGTCCCTCTCATACATATTCCTCTAGGAATGAGTCAGATGTCTGGCCATTCCTCCAATCGCTTTTTCTGTGCTTTCCTAGAGCAAAGGTGATGTATATAATGCAAACCAAAGAATTATCCCTAGATAATCCCATTTCTTCAAAGCTCCACATTTTTGTTTGAAACTTTCCGTAGAAATGTGTCAGACTTTTTAATGATTATGATTTACTGTCTCCAAGGTTTGGACATAGTCTCTGTGTAAAGTAGATGTAACTATTAAAAATACAGAACAAGATTTTATTACCCGAACAGGAATAGAATGAGGTGCTTAGAAACAAAAGGAGCATTAGAGAAATTATGGCTATGATTTACAGGAAGGGGGCAAACCTTTTAAAATTATTTGACCATTCACTATTGTAAGATAAATTATGATAGCCTTTTACAATTAGAGAGGATATCCTAAGTTATAAGGAATTCTGCTAAACTTTGACATTACAAACCCCTCTTTTCCCACTGCAAGATAGGAATACCATTTGCATGCCCATCATTGGGAATTACTGTGGGCTGCCATGGCATGATAAGATCACCGAATGCAGTTTAGATGTGATTGCCCTGGTTTGGGAAGTGAGGTAGTTCAGCTGCATGGACACTAATGCTGCTGTAACAGGTTGCCCAAGAGCTGGAGGGTAATAATCCCTCTCCTGTGTCCCTAAATTAGTGCAGAAATAGCCTGGAAGTATTCACCTGAGTTCAGATAGGGAATATGTCATTTTAAAAGAGCTGAGAAAGAGTGAAGGGAATACCTAGTAAACTCTTTATCTTTGCGCACTATAAATAATTGCAGCTTAAATGCACTTTCTGGAGTGTTTGCATACTCTCTGGATTTGCATTTTTACCTCAATAAAATCTATCACTTACACCTAGCAAGCATTTGTTCTGTTTTGTATCACCTATAAACCGCATTGACTTATAGTGTTTTCCATTGTAGCTGGTACAATTATACAGACTCTAAATCAGGATGGAACTTGTCTTTGTATCTGTCTACAGCCATAATATTTTCCACCTGATTGTCATGCACAGGACAATTATTTTATCCAGGGATTCTCCGGATTTACTTTTGTCAGCCTCACAAACACAGTTAGTGCCTGGTGGAAGGTACATCAGCTGTATGATGAATATGAATCTGTTCCCCAAACCACTCAGAAAAGCACTGGTTTCTCTCTTTGATATTGTTTTATTTTGATCAGGTAGGATGATAAAAAATAAGCTAAATCATGTCCAATTTGGTCGCTAAAGTTGAAGTAATAGAATGCATGTGATTTCATTGTTTAATTATTTCATGTTGATTAGTATATATCATCCATAATCCTTTTATTCGTGTGAGATCTTTGCCATTTTGTTGTTTACTTGCTGAATTTCAGGCACTGTCCCACATTCTGCTGTTTTTTCAGTTCTACCAGCATATATACAGCATATGAAAAAGTGGGCCAAATGTATCTTGTGAAACTATGTAAAAATCATATTTTTGTTTTGGGAAAATTAACTCTTGTGTTCCATTGGGCATCTTTGCAACAAGAGCACCTATAAGAAGCTAGAAAATCTGCATGCTTTATGAAGTACTTTAGCTGTCACATGTTATACGTCATTATAGGTCCTTTGATAGTAATAGTAAATGGAAATCATCCTTTAGTCACAGAATCACAGAACGGTGATTCTAGTTCCAGCCCCCTGCCACAGGCAGGGACACCTTCCACTAGAGCAGGTTTCTCCAAGCCCTGGCCTTGAACACTGCCAGGAATGGAGCATCCAGAGCTTCTCTGGGTAGCCTGTGCCAGAGCCTCACCGCCCTCACAGGGAAAAACTTCTGCCTAAGATCTCATCTCGGTTTCCCCTTTGTCAGTTTAAAACCAACCCCCCTTGTCCTGTCCCTACAGGCCCTTGTCTAAAGCCCCTCTCCAGGTTTCTTGTAGCTCCTTTAGGCACTGAAAGCTGCTTTAAGGTGTTCCTGGAGCCTTCTCTTCTCCAGGCTGAACCAGCCCAGCTCTCTCAGCCTGACTCCAGAACAGAGCTGCTCCAGCCCTTGCAGCATCTCCGTGGCCTCCTCTGGACTCATTCCAAGTCACCCTAGAATACATTTTCCTTGATCTAAGGTGGTTGTAGATGGGTGATTGTAGATTTGGGTGTGTAAATCCAGATCCTCTGTATGCTGTGTAGATGAAGATCTACATGAAGCTGACATTTGAATCACTATGGGTGAATCACTTGGTGAACACTTATTTTTCATAATTTTTTTTTTTGAGTGTTGTAAGCAGGTTATAGAAAGTGTGCTCTGCAGTTGTTTTCTGTTGCTGCAATTGTTACAACCATCAATAAAGAAACCTGTTAACACTGTCTGCCATTGAGCAGCAATCCATGATGTTTCCAATGGCTTTCTAGATCACCTGCTTACAATGTAGAAGTAATTCTTTTTACCTTTACAGTTACAGATTTGTAACAAGGGTGCCCCCTTCTTACCATTTATGCAAGTAACTTTTCCTAAATTTATATTGAAAAGAGGGAGGGAATGTATTCTTTAGGCAAACTAGACTTCATCTTATGGCTGTTGCCCTGGTGAAATGTTGTCAGTAATCACAGGCTTTATGCTGTCCCTGGATCTTCTACAATCTCAGCTGCCACTGCTGTATGATGTGCATTGATTTCTATTTGCTATTCAGACAGAGAGAAAGCTGTTTAATCATTTGGTTTCTGACTTGTTAATAAAAAAACTGTCGTCTTTAATAAGCTTATTTTTGATAAAACTGCAGTCTGTGCCACAGTTTGACACACTTTCTTATGTTTTTTAAAGTAACAAATGGAGCTGAGGATGAGGCAATATCACTGTAATTTCTTCTTATCAAGTGAATGCCTTTGTGATTTGCAGTGCTGTTCAACACACAGAGAATGAAAGCTATTTAATCATTCTCCAGATGAATTGTAAATAAAGTTTTACAGTTGTCCCACATCAAGGGAAATGAAAAAAGAAAAAGGGGAGAGACCTTTGCTCATTATAAGAAAATTTTCTCTGATAGTGCAGAACAATGTGTCTATTCTAGAATGTGAACAGCTTTCATATCACTAACAGTTTACCACCCCATCACATCTCATTGATATTCTGCTTCATTAAAGTCTCACGATAGAAAAGTTATTAATATGCAGAGGTAAATTTAGATCAGATTGCAGTAAAAAAAACCAAATTAATTTAATTACTGATGTTATATGATGGGAAATCACTAATATGATTAAACTGCCAGGCAGATTATAGTAAGATATTTGATGAAGTCCACCTGGGTTTGGAGGAGTCAATTGATCCAAGTCTCAGATACTGTAGGGAACAGCAAGTGGATGGAGGAAGCAGGACGGCTGCACTCCAATTAGAAGAGCACAAATCACTTTGGTTTAATGGGTCTACAGCTGGCTTTCACTTTGGGCTGGACTGTTCTCTGCAGTGAAGGTGTTCCTCCAATTTAGTGCTTGGTTCTGTGACAGTGATTGTGATCTTTAAGTATATGTAAGACTTTGTCAATAAGATAATGAATTACATTTTGAAGTACTCCAGGTTAACTGTACTTCAGCAAAATCTATTGTTCTGCATTTCATTGACTATAGAAGAAAATGTAATCTGTAGAGCCAGATTAATCCCTTTTGCACTTCTAGCAGTGTAAATAGTGAAATTGTGGGACAGCAGCTAATCCAGTTAAAAGAAGTTTTAGACAAAAGGTATTTACAAGATTTGTTCAGTGTGGAGACATAAGAATTTCATTCTAGATGTTCTAGATGTTCAACATGTATCAGCTCAATGGACCAGAGTTCTTCAGGCACGTGTGAGGTGTGAGCTAAATGCCCATCTTGTTCACAGCATCTGCGTTTTGTGATGTGCAACAGCTTGGCTGAAAATGCAGAATTGTCTAGATTTTGTGAAATCTCACAAGAGACTGAATTTCTGCTGCTGTTGTCATGTAGGTGACAAAATGGTAGCTTAGAAATGTCTGAACATATATTTACAGCTTGAGAAGAATGCTTTCTGGCACTCTGTGAGCTAACTTCGTGTTTTTCAGCTGGAAATTTATAGTACAAGATACTTGGGATGGTGAAAAGTTTGTCAGATATGTGTAACAAAGTTGTGATAGAAATCAGTTAAAGGGGAACCAAGATCACAGTATTCATTGATAACAGATCAGGGAGAGGCATATTAACAGAGGGAAAGAGAAAATTGAGTATCAGAATAATTTATCAACAGAAGAAATAATATATTGTTCTCTATAAAAGGCTGAATAATTGGATGGGACCATCTTCTTTACATTATCAGGGCAGATTAAGAATCATAGAATGGTTTGGGTTGGAAGGGACCTTAAAGCTCATTCAGTTCCAACCCCCTGCCATGGGCAGGGACACCTTCCACTAGACCAGGTTGCTCCAAGCCCTGTCCAACCTAGCGTTGGACACTGCCAGGGATGGGGCAGCCACAGCTTCTCTGGGTAACTGTGACAGTGTCTCACCACCCTCGTAGTGAAGAATTTTCTCCTATGTCTAATCTAAATCTCCCTTCTGTCATCTTAAAGCCATTCCCCCTTGTCCTGTCACTACATGGCCGTGTCAAAAGTCCCTCTCCAGATTTCTTGTAGGCCCCCTCTTTGGTAGTGGAAGCTGCTTTTTCTCAAGTAATTGAAATAATGTCAACACAGTTCAGTTCAAAATACTATAAATATTGGCCCTTTCAGCCCGTACCCACAAGTTCAGCAAGAAGTTCCCAGGCCTGGCTTAATGACATAGGCCACAACATTTAGTAATGTTTTTTTTCTCAAGAAAGTTTGGGAAAATGTGTTTCTTTTGTTACTGTGTCTTTATGAACTTCAGCTCCTCGACTGCTTCTTAGTGATAAAATAGAGCCAAGCCATGGTCGTGGACCACTTCACATAGTTGCTAAGTTACTATTGTTGATGAGGCAACACCAGCTACAAGGCACTAGCCAGGAGCAGAACAGCACAGCTGCTTGTCAACATCCAGTGATCTTGATTGAAAATCCATAGTTGTCTTTGAAAAAAAACAAAAATCCCAAACAAACACAAAACAATGGGTTTTTTTGAGAGCAAAAGATTTCAAAATGTAGCTTTTTTCTTTATAATGGTCTATGGTTTTTTTTTTCTATCCCCCTGGCTTAAGTTTCCAGTACTGCATGATGCAAACTTATAATTATGGACATATTTATTATGGAGTAGCTGCCAATGATGGCATAATTTCCATATAGCATACAGAAAGAACAGTATTATTATAAAAAAAAAATAATCATCCACAGCAGTGTTTTGGACATGTGTTTAAGAGATACTGATAAAGCCCTCTCCTGTGCAGAGGGTGAATATACTGTTCCTCTTAAGCTCCATTTGTGCTTCTTTTCTACAGAGAAGAGTGTATTTCAGACACCTGATCCAAGAACCCTCTTCTATTTCAGAATTGTAAAATCTAAGAGAGATATTGCCTATTACAGTCCTTTATTCAAACATTTACTTCACCCAACTGGTCTGGTTGGCAATTGTAGGCGGTAAGTCAAGATCACTAGATTTGTTCTTCCCTGGCATCTCCTTTTGCTATTATGTAATTGTTGTTAAATTGCAAATGATGAAAAGTCTCTACTCATGTTTTCCTCTTACTGGTGGTGAGTTCACTGTGACTTGATCTCACATAACTGACTTAAGTGGTGTGAACTTGGCTTAACAAACAAACTAAAAACAAGCCCACATTTTCTTGCCAAACTCAAGGCATGAGTGAAAGGGTCAGAGAATCTCTGAGTATTGAAATGATTCTGCCTTCTCCTCAAATGCTACAGTTTGCATCTTAGCTCTTTCAGCTTGGTGGCTACTGAAGGAAATGTCCCTTCACAGTTGGAAAACAGTGTCCTGTGAGCAAGCAAGGACCCAAACTTGAAAGTGAAAATAATCATTTTCATGCTAGTCCTGGAGACCTCAGAGCTTATTACTTCCCAAAATAGAAACAGTTCTAAGAAATCAGACTATTTAGTAAGCCTGTGCTGAGAAAGTGTGTTGCTAAATGATTCCTAAAACATGTGTTTGCAAGTATGACACTGAGGAAATAGGACATGACTGTGGAGGGTAATTATTCTGCTGAAAATTTATACCACTCGAAGATATGTAATAGCTGTGGATCATATCCTCACCTAGAAATAAACTTTATGCACTGTGGATGAGGAGACAAGGAGGAAAAAAAGGCTTTACCAAGATACTGATAAAATGCTTCATCCTTAGGACTTTTTCAGCCGGCGGGAGTTCAGTCAGGAATCCCTTGAGTACAGCCTTTTGAAATGCATGGCAGATTGTAAAGCCATGCAAAGGTTTCTTACCCTTTCAATATAACATAAGGATTAATTCTTTTCATATTTCCTGCAGAAGCACATAGTGTAGAATTAGTATCGAAACAGATACCTGCAACATTGCAAACAGCCTGGCTCTGTCATCTTGAGGACCTCTTCTCAGGTATTAGAAAGTTACTGTTCAGTCCTCCAGAAGTCCCCTCTTGGCCAGGCTGAACAAGCCCTGTTCCTCAGTCTCTTACAGGGCCACTGCTTCAGCCTTCTGAGTGTCCTCATGGCCCTCTGATGGATTTTCTTCAGTTTGTTGATGTCTTTCCAGAGTTGGGAGGCCAAAAACTGGAGAGGGTATTATAGATTAGTTTAAAATGTTCCAAGTGAAGGGGGATAATCTTCCCTTGGTCTACTGCTTCTGCTTGTGTTGATACAGCCCAGGATGTTGTTGGCTTTCTCTGCTGTGAGACCAATCTGACTGCTTTTTACATGGAGCCCCAGATCTTTTTTTGTCAGAGGTGCTCCCCAGCCACTCAGTACCCAGAGTAATTTGTTGTTTCAAGGTGTTATTTCTTCTCAGGTGGACTTTGCATTTATCCTTGCTGGATTTCAGGATGTTCCTGTTGGCCTGTTCCTCCAGCCTCTCTAGGTCTTTCTGAATGGCAGCCCTGCTGCTGAGAGTATCAGCTGGTCCCTCATTTATAGTCCTCTGCAAATTTGCTGAGCACGATCATCTCTTCCTCATCGTTGGAGGAGGTGAGTAAACATCGATGAGGATATGAAACAGTTCCCTGAGTTACCACTGTGGCATAAAGGCTCCTGCCAGGTGGTCTGCTCCATCCAGGAGGAGAATGACCAATAACTACTACTCACTGAACCCCTCCAGCCAGCCAGGTTTTCTTTACTCATCTAATTATCACCTATGCAGCCCCTAATGTCCTAACTGGGCCACAAGAGTGTAGTTTGAGAAAGTATCAAAGCCCTTACTGGAGTCAAAGTAAGTGGCAACCATAGTTCTCCCTTTGTCCTCAAATCCTGATGTTCTATCATAGAGGGCAGTCAGGTTGATCAAGTGTTATTTTCCCCTGGTAAACCCATGCTCGCTGTTGTGATCACCTTCTTCCCTGTGATGTGCCCAGAAATGTACTCTGAAGGACTTGTTTCACAATATGCTTCCTGTGTTCAACGCCATCAATTCAGGAATTCCTTATTACAACTGAGGCATATGCCTCAAAGATCTGGGTGTTGTGTGGCTCATAGCATTTTATAGCAAAATATATCTATTATCCCTCCTTTGTTTTTGATACTTCAATAATGCAGGTGCTTCGTGTATGGTATTTTCTGGTCTGGTAGTCAGCAATGATGAAATCTGGGTAACTGAAGCAGATGTAATATATGCCACTTGTCTCTATCAACGTTTTGTAGTTTGGTGCCTGGAAATTTCATCTATGGGCTCTCGTATCAAACAAGCAGATGTCTTTCTGCTGGAGACAGGGTCAGATTTTGCACTGAAATCCTAACGGTGTATATGACTGTCCTACTCAGGGCCAGCTGTCTTCTGAATGGTATTTAACTAAGCTCTAATTTTTATTGGTATTTTCCAGACAGCAACATAACTGGGAGTTCTACTCCTGGAACTCCAAGACGTTACGGGTGATTGTCAGGCTGATGCAGAAATTCTCTGTGCCTCACTGCTTCCCAGTTTTTGAGGAACAATACACATTTTGTGGTCTTTGAGCATGTAATTTCAGTCTCCAGGTTTTAAAATTAACTTCCAGCATTGCAAGAGAAAGCAAGAGGTAATCTTACTGTCTTCCCTAATAAATAGGAAAACACAGTTTATGCCACTGAGGTTGTGCCCAGGTATCCCTAAAAGCCCAAATACTAAAATTTAATAATCCTTCTCAGGATAAATCAACCAGAGAGTAAATACAGATGGTAATTTAGAGCAATTTCAGGGATGCTGTAAGTTGCAACGGCTAAAATATTCCCTTGATGCAAGTCTTGTGACAATTCTGTTCTCCTTTTCATGGCATGTTCCTTCACTGCAATTGCCTTTTCCAAATATGATCATTTTCTCCCGCATGAGAGATAGTGAGTTCCAGCATATGGGTTTCCCAGTGTTTTTCATTGTCCAAGGAGCAACTACAGGGCTTCATAAAGAATCCAGCCTTTAGCAGCAGAGATTCAGTCTTCAGTATTTGCTTCTGCGCTGGTATTGATGGTGGATGCAGGGTTTAAAATATACTTCTGAAGTAAGGCAAAAAGGCTGAAGGCTTTTCTTCAAGATTACATATAAAGACATTTGTGCCATGTATCCATCCATATGCTGTCTGCAATGAGGGGAGGAAAGATGCTGAATGCTTGTACTTCAGCAGTTTTCTTTATAGGAGATATACACCGAATAGAGCTGTGCCTGACATAAGTGCTTTTTAATGTATGCTAAAAATAAAAGCTGTGTATCTGAGATTTATATATACTTGTTTTCTGTAGAACATGATCTACTGGTATTTCCTGCCAGAATACTCAAGATACACCAGTTTTGCCTCTTCCAATGGCCTAAATTCATGTCTGCCATATACCCCTTACAAATATGAAATGGTGTTACTTCAGGGATGAATTTGGCTGCTCAGTACTGAAACAAGCCAGTTGTTCATCTGGATGGACGTGCTTCCTGGAGCACTGGCCAATCCCAAATGTCTGAAAGGCAAATGAAACTTTGCTCCATAAAGCTGTTTTATGGTATCATAGGTTTGTGGGGAAAAATAATTTATTTTCCCATGGCTGTTAGTGTTACTGATGGCTTTTTCAAATGCAAGATGGAAGCATAAATTTTCAAATGAAATGCAAGGCGAGAGTCATTGTTCTGACTCTCTTAAACTTTCTCTGAGAGAAAAACTGGCAGGAGCTGGAGGCAGCAGTCACGGAGGCAGGAAGAGGTGAGATTTTGATCCTCGGACTCTAGCTCTGACTCCAGTCTCAAGACTAACCTCAGCTGTATCTTGTGACCAATCCCAAAATGAAATACAAGCTAGTGTCCATGTCATTCTTCTTCCTCCCTGTGTAAGCACATAGAAGTTAAACACAGTGTTGCTTTTAAGAGCTGTTCAGTTTTCCAGATATTAGCCCTGACCCTTGAAAGTTTGTATTTTGAACAAACTAAACAGAAGGTGGACTCTTGAGCATTTAGGATCCTTTTACTTAAACCCAGGACACTGCTCCCTACAGTAAACATGAACATTAGGAATTTGTTACTCTGACATCACCTTCTTTGTAGCTTTATGGATTAAGCAGATTCCAGTCATGTAAAGGACTTGTGACATTTTACTTATTCAAATTCTAATTGCTATCCTGACTTTAATTTTCACCTTAAATATCAAAAGGGTATCATTCCTTAGATGAAAATGGAAAATAAAATATTGGAGCTTTTTTACTCCAGTAGTCTAAGTCTGCTGATTATTCAGGATCCATCTATTATTTAATATGACTTTCAGCTTCCACTGTCCATAACACTATCTGTGATTTTAACATCAGACAGGGAACCAGTACTTTGACTAAAATAGATGGGTTAATATCCAGAGAAAAAATAGGAGAAAATAAAATTAAGATGTATTAACACCACGCCTCTTCCTAATTTATTAACTGTGTCCAGGACAAAAGCTTTATCTTTTCCAAACTCTTTCTTCACCCCTAGCCTATCTCAAATTTCAACAGATGAAAATCAACAGTGAAAAGGAAAATGAGGCACTAAAAGTTACACCTCCTTTCTTCCTAGTGTTTCAGCCTGTTGCATCTAATAATCATTTATACTACAGAAGTCCTAAACTCTAACATCTACCTTGACTACCTTTAAATATAGGCAGAAGATCCAGACATGCAGGAGAATAAAAAAGAAGTTATTAGGAATTGTTGATAAGAAAGCTCTCTCTAATTTCCCAGGTTTTGACAAATCAAGCTGTTAAGGTAGTGTCATGGTTTAAGCCCAGCTGGTAACCCAGAACCACACAGCCACTCACTCCCCCACCTTCTTTCTCCCCTGCCCCAAGGAATGAGGAGGATAATGGAAAGAATGTAACTCCCAGGGGCTGAGATAAGAACAGTCCAGTAACTAAGGTACAACACAAAAATGCTACTGGTACCACCAGTAGCAATAATGATGTGGGAAATAACAAGGGGAGAGAATACAACTGCTCACCGCCCCCTGACCGATATCCAGCCCGATCCAAGCAGCAATCAACCCCTTCTGGATAACTCCCCCTACTTTATATCCTGGGCATGACATCCTGTGGTATAGAATACCTCTTTGGTCAGTTTGGGTCAGGTGTCTTGTCTCTGCTTCCTCCCAGCTTCCCCTCCTCCCTGGCAAAGCAAGAGATTCAGAAAGTCCTTGGTCAGAGTAAACATTACTAAGCAGCAACTGAAAATGTCTGTATTATCAATGTTGTTCCCAGGCTGAAAGTCGAAACCAAAGCACAGCACCAGCTACTAAGGCTGAGAAAAATGTCTGCTACTGCTGAACCCAGGACAGATTGGCTGTTGTCTTTCATCTCCAAGAGTTTACCCTCACCAAACCAAAATTCCCACCTTAAATTGTCCAGAGAAGTACAGGGGGAAAAAAACACATCATCCATTTTCCTTTTTTTTGTGGCACATGGACAATCTAAACATTATCTCAGCTATGGAAGATCCAGTTTTCTAAACTCTGGCTCACTGTAACTTCAAACGGTACCTGCTGCTGGTATGTCTCTGTGCAAAAGAAGATGCAGCTCAAATAAGTTGCCAGTACACAGTTTATATAAAACAAAACTATTGCTTTATTAGTGGGGTTTTTTAATGTCTTGCTTCAGACTGGCTATATGGTCATTACTGGATTGATTGTAAGCAAGGACCATCCTAGGACAAAGAAATATTTGTGTTTCTGGATCATGTATGCCTGGGGATGGAGGAACAGAGCATCTTTGTTTTAGTGGATGGTGTGACCAGTTGCCATTCTTCAGTGTGAGCCCCAGATGCCCTCCTTATGTTGAGATTTTTTGTTCAGAATTATGATCCAGTCAAAGGCTTATCAGCCTGCTGTATGCAGAAGTAAGCTTCAGGGGAGTCTTCTTGTGCTTGAGGTATGATTAGTTTTGGTTAGTGTGAGTCAAGACCGCTGATGTTAAGGTAAATCAGTCTGCTTGAACAGTTTGCTTTTGAAGTGTCAAAGCAGGAACAGAGTCTTGAAGTGTGCTGTTAATCATACCATAATGTAGTTGAGGAATATTGAACAGCAGTGTTTGGTGCTAAAAATGTGGAGGAATGCAGAGAAGTGGATTTCTTCCAGCTCTGTGGTTCCCCAATATGTTTTTGATGGCAACTGGCTTGGAGAAAGGACCAGAAACAAATGCAATACTCTGTGAAAGAAGGCACGAAGAGCAGGTTTGTTAGCAGGTCTGTTGGTCTCTGTTTGTATTTCAGTTGGTGTAACATCATCTCTTGTGTTTTACTTACACAGTAATTGATTAGGTGACCTCTAAACATTAGAAATGGGAGTTGTTCTAATTAGTCTAGCTGAGGCTGTAGCAAATTTCTACTGTCTTTGGTATAGAGAGAAGTCAATAATGTGTTATTTAATAGGGGTTGGAAAGGATATGTGTCCCTAAAACATTTGGGGCTAGGAAGATACAACAATTATGATCTGATGAAGAAAAGGGATCCTGTCCTTTATGTCTCTCAATGCTGACTTATGTGTGGTTTTTATTTGCATTTCAAGTATTATCTATGTATCCTAGCTCTTAAGACCCACCCAGGCTGTATACTGCAGAGCATAGTAAAAGGCAGTCCTTGCCTCAAAGCCTAAACACTAAATAATTCAATTTGGCAGAGATGAGATGTGTTCTCTGGAAAATGTGATGTATTTTTTTCATCTTATGTCCCTATCTCAAGTGAACAAACTATTTGTTTTACAACACTGGAGCCTATGAATTTCCTTTTGGTAGTTAATGATTCATGTAAAGCTAACACGCAGTAAAAGAAAAAAAATCATTTGGTTATAACTGTGATTTAGCTATTTCATTCTTTCTGCTGTGTATATCCTATTATGAGAGCCTCAATGATGCACAGAACAAATTTGGACTGTGCAAGAGCTCTCCATTAGGGCAAACTACAAACATCCTCCTCTTTGCAAGGCCCCTACCCAAGTTCTGCTTAGAATAAACAGTTAAAAGATTGGTATGACAATACCTTTGTGGCTGGCTTGTTTCCAGTGTGAAGAGTGACAACAGACACGATCATTCTGGAAGAGCAGTGAAATTTGATGTTGTCCCATTTGATGCATAAAGTGTATGCAAAACCATTTGAAAAGTGTGAGTTGATCAGTCAGAGGAAATTCACAGTGATTATAGTGAAATGAAAGAGGAAACAAGGCAGGAGCATTGGAAAGAATATGCTTAATTGCATGTAATTACTTGCTATGTATTTCAGTTGGGGGAAGGGCAGGTCAAGAGTACAGTAACTAGTGTTGGTGTGGCAGTTGATTTTCTGAAATGTCTGAAGTTTGTGTGCTGGTTTTCAATTCTAAAAAACTCCCAACAAACCAAGCCCAAGAGAAACCTAAAAACTATTGTGAGTGCTTTCTAGCTATGTCTGAAAATGGCCGTAAGAACTTCTTTACTGTGATAAGTCAAAATGCCCTACCATGTCCTTCATCACATGCATTTGTGTGTGTAGACAAAATGAACTTTCTTTCCTAATAATGCACTATAAGCATATTAGTGCAATACAAGTTTAAGCAAATCTTAACCATCGGTGTGTAAGTAAAATACTGTCTGTTGTTCTGTGCAGTTGCAGGCATTTACATGTGCCACTCTAAGATTGACCAGTTCAGTTGAACAAGGTTTGATGTATCAGGGTAGCTGTGTTTGAACAAATCACAATCTAGTTTGAAATAAAAATGCATGGACTGCAGAGGGAAAAGCAGAAGCAAAGCAGAGGCAAGGCAATGTTCCTAGCAGTAATTCAAATGCTTTTGTCTCTAAGCAAGTCATCAGACTATGCTAAGTAACTAATAAATTAAAGATTGCATCCTGTCTATGATTTAAATCTATATTCCCTGTAGGTAATAAAATTTAGGGGTGGAATAATTTATCCTAATTTTTTTAGCACTTCTTGCATTGGAGGATTTCCTTCCTCCAATGGAGGAACACTTTCCATATTTCTATCAGTGAGAAGCAAATATGTGGATTCTGTCTTATGGTTCTTTTCCAACCTAAATGGTTCATTGATTTGGAGGGGCATGAGAACACAAATGCTGAGTTATGGGGGAATTTTTTTCTTTCTTTGTGATACCATCTAATAAGCTCGTTATACATTTCTAAGATGGTAAAGAAAATGTACACTACTACTGCGTGGAGGTGGTGGAATCAAAATGTAGATGGGTGGGTGGGTGACTGCCTAAGTATGGATCACAGCTTGTGTGCAACCAGGAGGCTTTGCCAGCAACCATCGTTAGCGATATTGAACATCTTGTGACTTCTAATTGTGTTTAACCCAGAAGAAGAGCTCTCCTGGGACTCGTATTAAAGTTACATTTTGAAGGCTAACATTTTGGTCTGTGGATATCCTAAGCCTGGCTCTGGCCAACAGAGTAGGAGAGCTGCAGTTGTGTAGGTTTGGAAACATGGATGAAGAGCTGCTACCCCTCTCTGAGCAGGGAGCAGTTAAAAACTGCCTGGGCTGCAACTGAAATACATTCCAAATCCTGGATGCCTTTTAAAATAACCAACTGATTGCCAAGATATCAGACTCAAGCCTAATTGTCAAGCTATGTGCAGATGAGGGATTTTGATTCTTCACCTGGTTTATGAAGGTTAAAAACTGGATGATCAGGTCTCATTTTGCTCTCATTTTGTGGAAGGTTTGCCCCTTCCACACACACCAGAGGTGTGTGTTCCCAAAAAGGCCCACCTTAAGGAGTTCTTTTCTGGCAGCTGACCAAACGTGGCTCACAGCAAAAGCTGAACTCAACTTATTGTGGAACTTAATAGACCGTATCTGTATGTTCCCTTTTCTGCAGTGAAAGACTATATTGAGCTTTTTAAAGAGGTAAGAAGAATTTCTACTGGCTGTTTAGCAGAGCCCTGGGTCAACACCAGTTGATATCACCTGAAGGTGTTTGAGATGCCTGTAGCTGTAGGGAGATAACTGTTCCCTGCCTCCCCTCCTGCTGGGTCTCCACAGTATACAATGGACTGCATAAATAATCACTTACTGGAGAATTTGGCCCATTATTTTAGATAAAGATTCATCTATTGCTTCTCATGTATCTGGAGAAGAATACTGGGTAAACTTCTAAGAGTCTGTATGTTTGAAAGAGTGCATGGGACCCCAGTGTTTTTTCCATTTCCTTGGCTGACCTGGGAAATATTCCAATAAAAGAAGGGAAGATTTTACAGAATTTTTTGTTTCAGTGATACCTATGCAATGTTTTTCCTTAGCATGATATTTAGCTCATGGATCCTTCAGAGTGCCACTGTGACCTCCTTTCTACTCTAGGTGTATAGTTTAGCTGTAGATAACTAGCTGAGAGTGTGATCTGCACTGCAGGGCTATGTTCTTTCTGTCAAATGGTGAGACAGGTTTCATGTGGGGCTTTGGAGGGTGGAGTTTTACAATGTGAAAATTTAGTGACAAGCCCATCCGTCAGCCTTCAGCAATGAAAAAGGATTTGGAATGGGTGTCTGGCAAGGTGATTTTATTTTTTCACCCTCTAGTCCTGTAGTTTTCATTAAAATTGCTTTGGCTTTTTTTGGTTTGTATGGCTGTGGACAAAGGATTGACTTGAGGAACAGAGCCGCTTCTCAGATTTCTCAGTGTCATGGTTTAAACCCAGTCAGCCACAAATCAAGCAGTCGCTCTCTCACTCCCCCCCCCCCCCCCCTTTTTGGCCTCCCCCTGCTCCTGGAGGGACAGAGAGGAGAATCGAAAAGAATGCAACTCCCACAGGTTGAGATAAGAACAGTTTAGTAACTAAGGTATAACACAAATCACTACTGCTACCACCAATGATAATAACGAAAAAGGAAATAACAAAGGAAGAGAATACAACACCTCACCACCAGCCGACCGATAACTCTCCCCACCCCTCCCAGCCGAGCACCGACCGATACCTCCTCCAACCCTGCAGACTCCCAGCCCTTCTGGGTAACTCCCAGTTACCCCCCCAGGTATGACATGCTGTGGTATGGAATACCTCTTTGGTCAGTTTAGGTCAGGTGTCCTGTCTCTGCTTCCTCCCAGCTTCCCCTCCTCCCTGGCAGAGCATGAGGCTCAGAAAGTCCTTGGTCAGAGTAAACATTACTTAGCAACAACTAAAAACATCGGTGTTATCAGCTCTATTCCCAGGCTGATAGTCAAAACACAGCACTGCACCAGCTACTAAGAAGGAGAAAAAATGACTGCTACTGCTGAACCCAGGGCACTCAGCAAAATTGCCTTTGTCCTGAGGTAACAGGCTCAAGTTCCAAGGTTTTCATAAAATAAGCGAGTAAGAGTGAAATGGCAACAATGCTCAATTCCTGCAGTGTTGCAAAGCTGATTAAAAGCAGATCACCTTCCTACCATGGCATTCAAAACTGTTAACGTAAATAAACACTGTGAACTTGACAAAATGTCTTATTTTAGTGTGAAGGCTCAGTTTTTTCTTAACTTTGCAGAAATGCGTGAAAGGAAAGTTATTTTCCTTTTAACCAGGACTGGTATTGATAATCCAGCAAGTGGGACATCAGTCCTGCTGGCAAAATAAGCAGTTCAATGATTGGTGGATAATTTATCTATGTAATGATATACAGGAGGAGTTGAATGACTTTTTTCAGTTTTTCATATCGTACTCTCTCCTTATAGATCACAGCTGTTTAAAAAGCTATTGTTTATGCTTATCTTCTGAGATGTAACAATGACAAGTTTATCAAGATTAAATAGATCAATGATTCTCATATCATAACAGCTTCTGATACTGCCTCACCTTTGCTCTGGCGGCTTCCAATAAAGACAGGACAAAGGTGGAAATCTGGTACTTCCCTTCAAAGAATTGTTGGTAATAAGAACATGACTCTGCGAAATTATGCTCACACAATTCATACAGTAGTGAAGCTGTGCTTGTAATAGTAATACTTCACAGTGCCATCTTTCTCCAGGACTCTTTGGCACATTCATAGCTTTAGTTTCAGTATGGTCAGAACCAAATGATGGAGATGGGCTGAAATCCAGATTTCCCTGGGTAACCCCTGGGATGTGATGCACTGGTCTGCTGTAAGGAAATGACTACACAGCAATAATCAGTAAGCTAAATACTGTACTTCTTGCTCTGCAATGTGTATTATCATTGTGGTAACCGTCAAAGGAGTATGCTTACCTTCTCCGTAGTGGTAAACATTAAAAAGAATCCACTATCTTATGTCTCCACCTTTAAGCCCAAGGCAGACATTTATGCATTCTGGAGTCAGTATAAAAGTTTGATTCTCCTGTGACTCTCAGGTGTTGGGCTGCTATGTCTGTGAATGTCTGAACTCCTGAGATGGCTGCTGTTGTAATTGATGTCCCAATTGAAAATAATAATGGGAAAAAGATAAGGAGAGCGGGAACTGATAATATTCTTCTGAGGAAAGAACTGAATTCTGTAAATGAACTTGGGCCTGTACCTCGGCATCTCTCAGAAACCTATCAATGTGTCCATTCTCAAGCACAGCTGGGCAAGAAATTAGGAGTAAATTCTAAATGGCAGACATTGAGGAGCTAGTCCAGGAGGTTTAGTATACGAATTACTTTTTTTATTACAGAATTACTTTTACTTCTCTATCAGAATGAGTTTCCTACAAGACTATTAAAGTTTTCCCATGCCTGCTAATGTGATCAAAGATTTGCTATAGCCAATCTAGATCAGTTTAGGTGGGAAAATTTTGCTTTTTGTACACCAGTGCCAGAACAAACAGGTTCGTTGGTGGAATTTACTTCTGTGGATGTGTTTTTCATTCAGGTCTTAATCTGGTGTATTTCTTTGTGATAAGAGCTGAACATGTAACTGGTAGTATTTTCTTGTTCAAATACAAACAACTTAAGTATGTTCCTAGAAAAATGGAGAAGTAATAAAAAAAAAAAAAAGGCAAAGAGAATTTAGGTCCTAAAAAAAAAAGTTATTATCTTCTCTGCTGCATCTCTATAGCCTGTTTTATTCCACTGCAGTTGAACACCTTGCAACTGACGGGGAAATTATTCTTTAGTTCAGAGTGTAAATGAGTAGAATCTGACTTATTTCGGGCTCCATACAAAAGTGAGTATAAATCAAGGAATTAACAAGACCAAGAGGAAAGACTGCTTTCCAGATCCCAGAGTGCCAGCACTGGAAAGTTTATTGTCATGGAATGACAGAATGTACAGGCTCAAGAAGTTTAGGTATTTTTGGGTACATTTCAGATCAGCGGAGTCTGCTTGGCATGCTGTCTGCTCCTATGGCAGCTTTTAGTTTTATGCAAGATGGCCTATATCAGGAAATCTCAGCAGCTGAATTTTAGCAGTAGCATTTCCAAGAGAAAGACCTACCACTGATATTCCCTAAATCCACTGGCCAGTATCTATGCTGAAAATGGTTTCAAACAAATTACAGGCCTATTTTCCATAGGCTGTAGGTGTCAGCTCAGCTGCTGGCCACTTAGGTATAGTGTAACAAACAGTTTGTATGTGGTAGTGAAATAGAGACTTGTTTGCTTATCTTTCTGGTTCTTTTTTTCTCTTCTTACTGCTCTGGGATCAACAGTTGAACTATGAGGGCATGCAGCTCACAGAGCTTGGGGGAAGGAATACTATTTGTGGAAATCAGCAGTTACACTTTATTGTGAGACCTGGAGTGATTTCTTTGTCCTGGTTGTCTTAGGAAGGTGCTCACTAGGGGAATCACATGTTTTTATTTCCAGATTTCTGAGGATCACATTTGCTGACGGGGCCAAAAACCAGACAGGTTCACTGAATGTAGGCAGAATTTCTGAACAGGGAGAGTATCTACTATAATTGCATTTGCTTTTGTCTGTCATTAGCATAATTCATCTGCCAGTGTGCGTGTTTCCCATTATTTTGGGTGATCAGACCTTCTTTAAGATCTCAGTTCTTACCCTTGCTGCGATTGATCTGGCACTGAGTACTTAGCACTGTGTTGCTGTGAGAATGACTGTCACAAGAAGTACTGTGAAATTTGTGATCTCTTCCTACTCTCTCCCTTTTCCCTGATCCGTAAAAAGTGTTCAGCCATGATAGCTATGTCCTAAGTGGTATTGTAACTGTTAGTTGTGGCTGGTAGTGCTGAAGCTGTTGACTGTGCCATTATTAGATGACCCCTGGCATTCCTCAACTGTTAGATACCATGAAGTTCCCACATGTCCTCAAGTCACTTTCAGGAGTGACTGCAAAGCTTCCCACGAAATGCAGTACTTAAAGGCAGAGATGAAAATTTAGGCAGTGGTGACTGGCTTCCAGCTGAGATTATTTTGCCAGGCTACTGCCAGGGAAGAGGAGAGAGCTCAACCCCCTGACTGGATTGAAAGCAGCCTTGCTGTGAGCAGCTACTGGAGCTGGAGAGAAGATCCAAGTGCTTGTTAAGGTCCTGAAAGGTGGCTCTGAGGGCTGCTCCTGTTGTGTATGTTTGAGAACATACAAAGCAAGTGGTCTTTCAGGAACTCATAGTTCAGTGTTCATTGGTTCTTTCTAAGTGACTTCTAGAGCCAAGGATGCTAGATAGGGGATGATGTGAGGGGTATAAATAGCAAGAGAGGATAAACTGCATATTGTGAATGAAGAAGGACTATTATGTTAAAAAATGGTTTCTCTTGGCTATTAGAATGCAGTCATGTT
This sequence comes from Pezoporus wallicus, assembly GCF_028554395.1. Classification (NCBI taxonomy): domain Eukaryota; kingdom Metazoa; phylum Chordata; class Aves; order Psittaciformes; family Psittacidae; genus Pezoporus; species Pezoporus wallicus. The sequence continues at coordinate 2,009,412 of NW_026639377.1, forward strand.
AACTTGTCTACCTTGGGTTAGCTTTGGGGTGGTGATGCTGCTTAAAGCTATTATCTCAAGTCTGAAACTAGTACTGTGTTTATCTGTGGCTAATAAGTCTCTTTGAGTCTCTTCCATCAGGTTAGTTTTAACATATATCGCAGAATCACAGAATAGTTAGGGTTGGAAGGGACCTTAAGATCATCTAGTTCCAATCCCCCTGCCATGGGCAGGGACACCTCACACTAAACCGTGTCACCCAAGGCTCTGTCCAACCCGGCCTTGAACACTGCCAGGGATGGAGCATTCGCAGCTTCCCTGGGCATTCTATTTCCTCACCACGCTTACTGTAAAGAGCTCCCTTATCCAATCTAAACTTCCCCGTTTAAGTTGGAACCCATTACCCCTTGTCCTATCACTACAGTTCTAATGAAGAGTCCTTCCCCAGCATCCCTATAGGCCCCCTTCAGATACTGGAAGGCTGCTATGAGATCTCCATGCAGCCTTCTCTTCTCCAGGCTGAGCAGCCCCAACTTTCTCAGCCTGTCTTCATACGGGAGGTGCTCCAGTCCCCTGATCATCCTCATGGCCTCCTCTGGACTTGTTCCAACAGTTCCATGTCCTTTTTATGTTGAGGACACCAGAACTGCACACAATACTGCAGGTGAGGTCTCACAAGAGCAGAGTAGAGGGGCAGGATCACCTCCTTCGACCTGCTGGTCACGCTCCTTTTGATGCAGCCCAGGATACGGTTGGCTTTCTGGGCTGCGAGCACACACTGAAGCTGGCTCATGTTCATTTTCTCATTAACCAACACCCCCAAGTCCTTCTCCACAGGGCTGCTCTGAATCTCTTCTCTGCCCAACCTGTAGCTGTGCCTGGGATTGCTCCAACCCAGGTGTAGGACCTTGCACTTGGCATGGTTAAACTTCATGAGGTTGGCATCAGCCCACCTCACAAGTGTGTCAAGGTCCCTCTGGATGGCATTCCTTCCCTCCAGCGTATCAACCGAACCGCACATCTTGGTGTCATCGGCAAACTTGCTAAGGGCACACTCAATCCCACTGTCCATGTCAGCGACCAAGATGTTGAACAAGACTGGTCCCAACACCGATCCCTGAGGGACACCACTCGGGTCTCCAGTTGGACATTGAGCCGTTGACCACAACTCTTTGTGTGCGGCCATCCAGCCACTGCTTTGGTCTCTTATTTTCAGGAGGAGTGGGTAATTCTATTAAACAAATCAAAATCAATCTCATATTATGTTCTTCTGTTATTAAATTTTTTCCTGATAGTCGAAGTTGCTTTTTTGTTTTTTTTTAGTCCCTCAGTGTCCTAAGGGTGAAATTTTTTTTTATGTTAATAGATCTGGGCTGAGACTATAATGCCTGTTCTTTTTCTGCTGGACTCAATTGATTTCAGACTTATTTTTATGTTCTCTTTTCATGAAGAGACACTGATATTGTAAAGTGTGTCCCTTATCCTAAGATCCTCATCAGAGAGAAATTATATTGAAGCAATGAGGCAGAAATTAACTGGAACTCAAGAGTTAAAAAAAGGAATTTGCAAAAATGAGGAGGTTTTCTCTAAGCACAAGTATCTAAGTACAGTGTTCACAGAATAGCAATAAAATACAACCTAGTGATGCTAAATCTGCAGAAAGAAATGGTATTTGGATATATTTTCCATTTTCTTACTGCGATAAAGAAAATTGCAAGAATGTCATTGCTGTCTTCACAGAATGATTATTTCTGTTTATGATTGCTCTTCTTAGTATTACCAAAAATTGCAGTTGGTTTACTGAAAAAGCTTGCTATGAACTAGTCACAGCTCACTGATCTCAGAGGGGCACTCTTGCACACCTTGGATCTCAGGAAGGTGTGTGGGAAGGTGAAGCTTTGCGGTGAGAATATCTACTTTGTGTCTGCTCCATCTCCCCATTGAATATACACATGAGAATAATACAAGACCATGTTCCCTGCGAATGATTCCAGTAAACACAGTGGTATCAATCTAGCATCAAAGCACAGAGTCTTTTATGATAACTGCCTCTGTATGTATTTAAAATGTGTGAGCTGGATTCTTCCATACAGAAGCAGCAGAGTGGATGTTTATCCAGCCATTCCTGATCTTGTTCAAATACTATTGCAAAAGAAGAGCTTGATGAATAGCTCAAAAATCATCTGGTAAAATCCCTGCCTTGCAAACACAATGGTCATACCTCTGTCTTCCTTGTGACCTCTGCTCATCAAAATAGTTTTAAAGCCTTCATCATCAATATTTATTAATATTGCATTTTCTTATGCAAATGTTTTCTGGAAATAACTGTGAATCTTCCATTAATGAAGCAAAACTATACTACACAATTTATTTGCCCAGTTGCAATTTACCATCAAAGGAGGAAGGGTATATGTTTAAGCACCAAAACAAATTGGGAAATATTAAAATTGAAGGCAACTCTCAGTTTTGTCTGTGTGAGAACACACATCTGTGACCAATAAGTCGTATGCCTTGTATGATTATAGCTCTGGTGGCCATCTGGTTTTCTTTGGAACTAAATACAGCATTCAGGGAGGGAGGAGAGCACCTCAGTGAAGTATTACAGATAGATAGCTTGATGTAGATGATTAATAGTGGGTGCCTGCATCTGCAGGGTTCCTCTTGAGTGAACCTGTAGTACCAGTTTCCACAGCTACAGGGCAATTCCTTTTATATCCTTGCAAGCCAGTAATCAGGCAAGAATCTCATTTGGGCCTCATTAAATTAGAGCTATATATGCATCAAGTAAAGAGGTTCAATGACTTGAAGATATATGGAGATGGAGCAGTTCGTAATTCTTGTTCATAATTGAATCAAGAAGTATTGTAATGAAAAATGAATGAAAGGAGTGAAAGGAGTTCAGCTACTAATTTGTGATCTTGGATTTCTTGTAACATATGTGACAGAATTAGTGTCTGAGGTAGGCGGTGTACTGTATAGCTACAAATGTGAGTACCATGTATTGTCCACCCAGTAAGTTTAACAAAAACTGCACACCATTTATCAGAAGCTCTTAATTTAGTCAAATCAAGGCCTTTTTGTCCATAATACTCTGCCTGTTTCTTAGCAGGGACTATCATGGTGACAAATTTGACCTCTGTAAATTTTCAGATATTTACGTTGAAGTGTTGCCCAGAAAATCTCTGCTCTTTTCTTATAGAAAGTGTTCTTTTTCCTTCCATCACAACAAAAATGAATGAAGTATCTTACTCAAGCTACAGAATAGATAATGGTAAATTATTAAATAGAAACCATTCTTGGACAGGGAGAGGAAATAGAATATTTTGGACCAAACAGTGACTATTTAGAGGAAATGATTTGGTAACCTCAGCTACAGTAACGACTGTTACCCTATTACAGCAAATTTGTGGAAGATTTATTTTTCTTGCCTACTTATAATACTAACCTAAGTAGGGCCACTGCTTAAACTGAATGACTCTTACAAGTAAAATGGTGGATGTGTTTGCAACAGGGCTGCATTTTTTGAACCTATAAAAATACTGTTTTTTTATTGCATATTTCATTTTTTTTTTAAATATGTATTACAGCATGAGTTCCAGTGGCACATTCTTAAAATTCTTGCTCACGTTGAACAGTTCCTTCAGGTAAGTAATTCTTACAGCTTCATGGTGGACCACTTCTTCAAACCTCACAATCATAGAACCAGACAATGGTTTGAGTTGGAAAAGACATTAAAGATCATCTAGTTCCAATCCCCTGCCATGAGTGGAGACAACAATCCTGGTGTTAACATGGTTCATTCTACATACTGACATCTGACTTGGATTCATAACACAGTAAAATAAACATGTTCTAGTGATCAGCAGTGGATAGAAAATTCCCTTGGCAAGCTGCAAGATAGTGTGGAGAGCACTTAAAAAACAAATGCAAGCCTGAAACAGCTTGTGGTAATAGTGGTGTTTGTGCCTTTACAAATAGCAGTGGTAGTTGAAGCACATAAGCAAGCAGCCTGGAGGTAGAAATAATAGTAAGGTTTTATTTTCTGTGAATAAGCATAATCAAAGAATCTATGTGCCTGTGTATGTGTATTAATTTTAGGACTAAAATAATTTCCAAAAGCAAAAAGTGAAGTGGCACTTCTATTATACTGACTGACATTTCATTATTTAAATGCCTAATGTGCATTTTGCTTTTGGATAATTAGTTGTCAGTTTGCAAAAGCAATTACAATTTAAATGTTACCAGAGTTTTTCCAAGGGGAAACTTAGACTTTTCATCTTGGGGCTGAATTGGTATTCGGATCTAAGGAAAGACTTGCACAAAATGCATTTCCTCAGAGGGATCCATATTGGCAAATGGTGGTAATGCATGGGCAGGATTAATGTGTCTCACAGTAAGAAAAGATAAATAAGGATTTCTAATCAAGGCAGCTGCTGTGCCAAGTACAAAGTGGCTGTTCATCAGATTAAGCCCATACTAACTGAACGCATTGTTACATACCTGCAGCAGAACTCCTCTCCCTATTATATGCATGCAAATGATTTTGCATAGGTACTTGTATAGTAGTTTCTCCCATGAGGCTTGAATGTCTTCCTCCCGATTCCCCACCAGCCAGCCAAGGATGTTGTGTGGGACAGTGTCGAATGCTTTGCACAAGTCCAGGTAGATGATATCAACTGCTCTACCCCTGTCCATCAGTTCTGTAGCCCCATCATAGAAGGCCACCAAATTGGTCAGGCAGGATTTCCCCTTAGTGAAGCCATGCTGGCTGTCACCAAGCACCTTGTTGTTTTTCATGTGCCTTAGCATGCCTTCCAGGAGAATCTGCTCCAAGATTTTGCCAGGCACAGAGGTGAGACTGACTGGTCTGTAGTTCCCTGGGTCATCCATTTTCCCCTTCTTGAAAATGGGGGTTATATTTCCCTTTTTTCAGTCATTGGGAACTTCACCTGACTGACATGATTTCTCAAATATGAAAAATTTGTTTGGGACATTCATCTGCCATGTCAGATATCCAAATGAAGTCACATTCAAGTTGGACTTGAATTTGGCTTTTTTATTACATTTATGCTTTTATCTGTCTTGGAGTTTTTGCATTTGCTGCACCTCTTAAATTATGTACATTTTTGTAATTAGAAAATATAATTTTTCTTTCATACATAAAGCGCTTTTTTTCTGAATATGTACTTAGTATATCTGAAATGATTACTTGTATTTGTATACAATAAATTGAGAGTTTTCCTGTTAAGGGCATATGACTCTAATGAGCAAAGCAACTTTAATTCTGCATATGAGGGATGTTCTCTGAATTATCAACTGCAGAATCAATGGCTGTATAAATTCTAGACAAGGAAATCCTGAAAACCAAATGTGATCACTCAATCAACAAAGAAATCCTTGTATTAAGGGCGGAAAATGGATGTTATGCAGTTAATAGTATCCTAAGGCTCAATTATTTGTGAATTTGCTACAATTCCAGTGAGAATATTAAATTATCTAGGAAAGTGCATTCTTACCTGATACCTTGTTTGTGGGACATGAATTCTCATTTTACAACAATAACTGAACTCTATCATGAAAGCATTAAAGCATTAAATAAAGCTATTAATATTTTTACCTTTTTTTTTTTTTTTTGCAACTAAGCAAGGTGAAAACTAATCTCACAACATCATGTGTGATGTGCATTATGAAATTCCAGAATGGTTTGGGCTGGAAGGGACCTTAAAGCTCATCCAATTCCAACCCCCTGCCACATGCAGGGGCACCTTCCACTAGACCAGGTTGCTCCAAGCCCTGTCCAACCTGGCCTTGAACACTGCCAGGGATGGGGCAGCCACAGCTTCTCTGGGCAACCTGTGCCAGCGCCTCAGCACCCTCACAGGGAAGAACTTCTGCCTAAGAGCTCATCTCAGTCTCCCCTCTGCCAGGTTAAAGCCATTCCCCCTTGTTCTGTTCCTACAGGCCCCTGTCCAAAGCCCCTCTCCAGCTTTCTTATAGCCCCTTTAGGTACTGGGAGCTCCTCTAAGGTCTCTTCAGAGACTTCTTTTCTCCAGGATGAACAAGTCCAACATGATCACGGTCTACTCCATGAATCTTGTACTTACAGATATCCATGAAAAATGTGCAGAGTGAATGTTTGGCTTCTTTGCTTGTGTAAAAGCTGACGTTCCGTCATTAGCACTGCTGTATTTATACTGATTTGTACCCAATAATTTTGTATTGAATTCTTATTGTGAAAGCACTGAAACAAGTGATGAATTCATCCCTGCTGTGAACAGCATTTAAACATGTGATCAACCTTATATACATTTAAATGTTTAGTCCCAAATTCCCATTCACGCATGAATCATAACAAACAGCAGGATGAATTGGCAAATAATGTTTTTACTTAGACCTTAATAGGTTTTTGTCCCCATCATTTCCCTTTATAATAATTATAATTGAGTTGGCAACTTCAGTGTCCAAGCCACTTGAAGAAAACATTTGTGTATTTTGTTTCTTTTCCACTGCAGTGCAATCTGTCAGTTTATCAGGTTTACACAATTATCTGCCTGGGGGTACTGGTGGATGAAAGTTGACATCAGCCGGTGATGTGGTCAAACAGCCCAGAAACTCATTGTGTGCTGGCCTGCATCCCCAGAGCATGAGCAGCAGGTAGAAGGGGGGGATTCTGCCCGTCTACTGTGCTCTGGGGAGACCCCCGCTGCAGTCCTGCATCCAGCTGTGGGGCAACAACACAAGAGGGATGTCAAGCTGTTGGAGCAAGTCCAGAGGAGGCCACGAAGATGCTGTGAAGGCTGGAGCAGCTCTGCTCTGGAGACAGACTGAGAGAGCTGGGCTGGTTCAGCCTGGAGAAGAGAAGGCTCCGGGGAGACCAAACTGCAGCCTTTCAGTACTTGAAGGAGGCCTCTAAGAAGGGGACAAATGTTTTAGCAGGGCCTGTTGCAGTGCAACAAAGGGGAATGGTTTTAAACTTTTAAATTAAAAAGATTTGGGTTATATAAGGAAGAATTTTTTTTACAGAGTGCTTCAAGGTGCTGGCACAGGTTGCCCAGAGAAGCTATGGCTGCCCCATCCCTGGCAGTGTTCAAGGCCAGGTTGGATGGGGCTTGAAAGGTGTCACTGCCCGTGGCAGGGGTTTGGAACTGGATGAGCTTTAAGGTCCCTTCCAACCCAAAATGTTCTGTGATTCAATGAAGTCACAATGTCTTGACAGTTATTTCTATTACTTTTACATTAGGGAAACATGCTTAAGTTACAAGGAGATACCAACATATTTTTGCTTAATGTGGATCTGAAAAACTGCCACATAAGTTTAAAGTATTTGGATTAACTTTATTTTCTGCCTCCTGTATATTTCCTCCTGGCTTCCTTGCTCTACCATATTTTTCCCCTCAGATTGGGTGATCTGGTCATTCCACCAAGGAATTCACACCAATTTCCCTTGAGGAACAGAAGATTGTGGTGCAAAATTTTTCCTTGAGTTTACTCCTACCCTGCTGACTGCTAGACCTTTAAAATAAATTTCTATTTTCTTTCTTTTTGAAAGCAATATGTTCTGGGGTTCTCCTATAGCCCTTTCTCCTGGAGGGCTGTGTCATAATCTTACTACACAAAAAATAATAAATTTATTTTAATTTCTTGTTGATTTGTATTATCAAGGTTCTCTACCTATTTATATTGTACTGATAGAAATGTATTTAAGCAAGTAATGATATGACTCCTCAGCCTTCATTTTTATTGCCTATATCAGACCAGTCTTTTCTAAGTTCTGTTCCCAAATAAGTTTTAATTACCCTCACAATTTCACAATTGAAGCAGGACCCTATACTTGTTTCAGTTCGGTTTATCCATTTGTAAAATGATTCTAGGTGAAAACTTTTTTTTTTTTTTTACTGGAGGAGTGCCAGTAGTATAGAAGTAATAGTTAGGACATGCTGTTCTAACAGGACAGTACTTTATGTTCAGTCTTTGCAGCCACTTTTACATTTCTTGGTAATTTTGTGTGAAGCTGTTCTCTTCCTTAATCATTTCACATTGATGAGATCCCAGCTTATAAAAGAAGCTTGAGGTTTTTGCCCAGAAGTTGATCTTGCACAGTGTATGTTTGAACTTAATTTCTATTTCAGAGTTCTACAGCATGATATAATAATTCTCTTGAAGATTGGCAATACCTCTTATGTGCTTATAGTCTGCAACTTTTGTTAGTACATTCCTACTTCTTGTTTCAGGAACAAAACTGGAAATCTACTCTTACAAATTCAGTCCTTAAGGTCTTCAATTGCAGCCAGATATTTCCCTTTCAGTTCTATCCACTGTATTTCCTCATGTTTATTTTTGGTTCTGTTTCTAATACATATCATGTCTAACCTTGTGTGGCACTGTAAAATAGTGATCTGGACAACCACAGTGTAGTTAGTCTGACCTCAACAGCATGCAAGAATTTAAGAGATCTTGAAGGAAGAGATAATGAAAGCAAATACAGGCTTGTTATAATTGCTGTGGTTGAAGGATATGCACCCTACAAGTTGTAATTAAAGAAACAGAGATAAAGAAATAAGGGTAGAAAATGAACCAAGGATTTGCCAAAGATAAATTGTGTCTGAATAATCGAACGGCTTTAAGCATGCCAACTGATTTTGTAAGAAATGCAGTAGATTCAATCTCTCTGGACTTCAAAAGTTTTATGACTCCTCTGTCTCAAAAATCAGTTGTCGTTTTGAAGTCTGCTCTTGTGAAACCCACAAAACAAGGAGGTCAGAGCTGCTTTCTGCTTCTACCCTGGCTCAGCAGTGGTGGAAGAAGAAAACGACTTACTCTCTGACTCCTCCTTCTGTAGATGAAGGTTATATCACTTGTCACTGCCACTTCAGATGTGTATAGCATCAGTGTTAGTTATTTCTGCTTACGAGTGACTACTTATGAGGGACTGCTGTGACCACTTTTAATAGATATTTCTATATAAGATGAAGTTCAGTCATATTCATGACAAAGGATCTATTTTGTACTGAAAAACCCCCGTCTGCTGTTCCTTCACGTTTGTGCTGTTGTCCCATTCTTTTCTTATTTTTGTGTTAGTGCGTTTTGTTGAAGAGAGCAAAGAGTTGCATGACCAATGTCCCAAGCCTTCATTGACTAATCTCATTTTAAATGCTCCTACTGCTGAATGATAATCAAAGAAACAGTGAATGAGAAAGCACTACAGGAGGCTAGCTAGTCCTTACTCAGCTGTATACAAACTACCTATGGCTCTGTGTTTCTTTTCCAAAACTTCTAGTGATGGACTCTGTCTCCATCCTGAGTGAAATATTTAAACTTTTACTGAAGTTAATGGTTAGGAAGACTTTATTTCAGTATGGAATCCAAGTGTCTGTATCTATTTGTGTCCATTGTTGGCCTTGTCAGCTGAACGCAGAGAAAAGTATTCTTTTCCTCTTTGTGGCAGCCTTTTAATAATTGGTGCTGTCCGCTCAGTTATCAATAGGAGACATATTTTTTCCTAGTATGTGTTCCATCTCTTCTGGATTCTGATTATTTTCCTGCTTTTCCATAGATTTTCTTAAATAGATTCCCACATACTTCTGGACTGAGATGTCCTTGACCCAGTTAGGACTTGAGGCAAGGCCTGATCAGTGTTGTGTTGAGTGGAAGGGCTACTTTAACTGTATTTATAATGCTGCTTTTGGGCCACATCAGAAGAATTATACTTTTCTCAAGCACAGTACTACTGAAAATAAGTAAATAAAATACAGCTTGCTTACTATGGGATGCTTTCACAACCTTTCACAAAGACACTAGCAGAAATGACTAATATGACATTGCATAGTTCAAATCCTTCAGATTTCCAAGGACCCCAACCCTTGTTAACAAATGCTATTTGCGCAGTCCCAGCAATTTATATTGATAATGAAACCACGGAGAGGTATGTAGTGTCAGACCTCAGTAGACGAAAGTAAGATTAGTTTCCTACCTTTAAAGTCCTTGCTCAACACTGCTATCAATAATTGTTTGCTGGCATTGAAATGCAGTAAATATAGCAAGTATGATAACAGTATAGCTTCACTTCCAACTAGCAAAGATAATTGAACAATTTTACTGCAAGAAAATGAAAAAGCAAGTACAGAAGGTGTGAGGGGAAAGGGAAATACAGTGTTTTACAAGACCTCTTCTCCTGTGTTCACTCAGTGTTCACCAGCACATTTCCCTGATGTGGTAGGTGCAGATGTAGAATGTCAAAATTGTCTCAATGAATGTTTTATAAGTAGAAACAAAGGGAAAAAAATCAATTTAAGAGAAGTTAATACTTTTTTTTTGTGAAAGTGTAACAAAGGTTTTGAAAATATTGTACTTTTTCCAGAAGTTAAACCAATTCTTCGCCTAAGAGCAGCTGTAAATTTTCCTTGTACCACCAGCTGCTGTAGTAGCCTAAGAGGACAATTTCTCCCAATTGAAGTTGTATCAAACTCTCTATTTGTACTAGCCACAGAATTCTTGAAACTTGGAATTCTTCCTCTCTGTTTCAGCCTCTCCCAAAATCTCTGCTTTGGAGAATAAAGGTTCACTGAACTGTTAGGTGCCTTACAGATTGTGTGGCTCTTCAGTTCTTGTGTTGACAGTTCCCATCTTTGCTCTGAAAAGCAGTATCAGTTTTCCAGCAGAAGCCAATGCAAGTGGTGAAGCCAAGTACTGTCAAGTGCAATGTGACAAACAGATAAGTTTCTGCTCAGGACTTTGGCACTGGGAGTTTGAGTGCATAAAGCTGGAGTAAACAGAAAGCAGGCTGGAGGATGTGGGCCTGCATGGTGCAGGCATAGCCCACTGGAACTCATTGATGAAACTCTTGGGGCTTATTTATTTTACCATTCTCACAGACGCAATGTTGTTAATGTGAAAGCACTTAACAGAGTTGCTGAGAAATGTTATCTAAATGGTTCACCAAAATGTCTGAGTCACCCTTGTGACCTTCTAGAAAAGTCTCCACCTGCAGGTTTCCCATTTAAGGAGCCAGAACCCCAGATGCAGAGGGTTTTGCAAAGACCATTTCACTCTGGTGGCTCTCCCCCATCATTGTTCCCTAGAAGCACCCTCAAGCAGCACTGTGCTTTGCAGAGAAGAAAACAATAGGTTTTAACCTCATTCTCTTAGGTTAACTGCAATGCACAAAGAATATCTGTTTTCATGGGTTCAGCGCACCGCATATGATTAGGGAAGGATGTCAGCTTCTTCTTGGACTACTGGAGTAATAAGATTTTAAATAGCCTAGTGCTCTAAACCACACTTAAATAATTGAAATAGAACAAACCTTTTAAACAGTGTTTCAGTATGAACCAGGCTTGGAGATTTATGTATAAAACTTCTTTAGCATATAGTCATTAGTAAAATATGTCTGTGTCTTGGAAGCTGGCATTAGGCTGTTTGCAAGTGTGTACATTTAAGTTGGACTTTCTTGTTCTTTCTTGCATTCTTTGTGGATTGCTATTTTAAGACCATTGATTTAATGGGTCTCCCTTGCCAGCTGTGCACCAAGGATGTCAGAGAAAGGGCAATGTGCAATGAAAATCTCGTACTTTCTTCAGGAATACTGTGTGAGGAATGTAATTGCTCTCCTGGTAAAAACATTGATCCCAGGGCTGCACAGAGAATACGCCTACACTAAACATGCAACCCCTGGGTCTGCATGGTTAAATCCTTGGACAATGGGTATATCAGGCAGTTACTGCACCATTGGGGTTCATTTTGCATGAGATTTTTAATCATCTTCAAATAAGGCAAAATACTATCTGTCAGCAAATGAACCTACTAACTGAAGTCTGTTCTAGAATAAGATTGCCCCCCAAAATGATTGGTGGAGTTTGTCATGGTTTAGGCCCAGCCGGTAACTCAGAACCATGCAGCTGCTTGCTCACCCTCCCCTCTCTTTTTCCCCACCCCTGCTCCCGGAGGGATGGGGAGGATAGCCGAAGGAATGTAACTCCCACAGGTTGAGATAAGAACAGTCCAGTAACTAAGGTATAACCCAAACCACTGCTGCTACCACCAATAATAATAATGATAGGGGAAATAACAAGGGGAGGGAATATAAAACCAAAAGGGGAAAAGGAAAACAATAAACACAAATGTTGCACAAAACAATTGCTCACCACTTGCTGACCAATACCCAGCCCAACTCGAGCAGCAATCTGGGCCTTTCGGGTAACTTCCCCCGGTTTGTATACTGGGCATGACGTGCTGTGGTATGGAATACCCCTTTGGCTAGTTTGGGTCAAGTGTCCTGTCTCTGCTTCCTCCCGCTTTCCTGTGCCCCTCCTCCCTGGCACAGCATGAGACTGAAAAGTCCTTGATCGGGGTAAGCATTGCTTAGCAACAACATAAAACATTGGCGTATTACTGTTGTTCCCAGGCTGAAAGTCAAAAACACAGCACTGCTCCAGCTACTAAGAAGGAGGAAAATGACTGCTACTGCTGAACCCAGGACAGAATTTTACAAGGTGCTGAGATCACTTCTAGAACAGTTTATGGCTTTCTATTCCCATGTAATCAAAAATTAATAGTTTGAGGTGTTCATCAGCATTACACTGAAGAGTTGGGTTCCACCGAGACATAATTTCAGTCTGAACTCACTTCTGATAGATTGGTTTTGTTTGTGAATAATTCTTTTTATTATCCCGAGTGTTTAGCAAACACTGCATCTTCATTCATAGCCTCTTAATATTTCATGAGATTGCATCTTCATGTGATTCTTCAGCCTTGTTCCCACTTATGTTTTATTCTATCTGCTGTATTGTATGTGGACTGGAAATAAAGCAAACACGGTGAGCAAGTTTCAGATAATCCTTTGCTATCCCGTATACAATTTTGGACAGTAGTTTGAAATACCTAAGATCTTCTCATATTCTTCAGTTCACTTTTCATGGCTGAGCTGTGAAGTAAATCATTAAAGTGTAAATAAAATGCAGAAAACTGCTACAAGAGAGAGAAAAAATTAACACCTCCGAAATTAGAACTTGTTTCCAGGCTCATTGTCTGGCAATTACAGGAATCCCTTACACAGAAAATACATTTATTCAATGTTACTTTAATAACTTGCAAGACCCTCTGAAGGGAGCTCATATACTCACTTCAGATTAGAATTCCTAAACCTTGCAGTATAATGCTCATATTCTCCCCAAAACAAGATTAAGTAAATAAGATCTAAGACTTTCTTCTGTATTTCTTCAGCAAAACAGTAATACTGACAGTCTTGCTTATTTTGTATGTATTAATGCAATCCGCCCTCACTGTGTAATGCTGATGAATAAAACACTAAATGTGTAATAGCATCTATTCACTTGGAATGTGACATTTTAGTCCAGACAGGAAAGGACTGTTCTTGTTTGTAATTTTTTTCTCCTCCTACTGTCTGAAAAGAAAGTAATTGTATTGTGTGTTGCCATGATAGAAATGTGTAAAATTACACCTCCCAATGAAGTAGTGGACAATTTTCCAGTCTCAGTGTGAAAGTATTTAGCTTCTAGTTTGCAGGTAAATTGCTTTCCTCACTCTGTTGCAGGGTGCCAGGATTGTAACAATTCTGTCAAAACAAGGCCTTTAATTACTGCACCTTTGCCATTAGAGGTTACTAGTGGCCACAAAATTCTTGGCAGATTAATTGAGACGTTAACTAGAATAAAAATTTTAATCATCAGTAAAATGTGACTGAAATGGATTCCAAATCTGATGGACCTGTCATAGGAAAAAAAGTTATTAACTTGATTTTCATAGCTTTTGCAGGTCCTTATGTTCTTACTATACCAGTGACAAATGTATCTGGTGTATCAACTGCTATACCTCAGAAATACAAAGTGGAAAGGGAAGGTCTGTCTTACAGTGCTTTGCGGCCTACTTAATTTATAGCGGTGCAAGAGAAGTCAGGGAGTTCGAGGAACTTGCTGTCCTGCAACTCTGTGCAAGTTTATATTGAAAATTGAGCTGCTTTCATTCCTTACAATGAAGCACCACCAGTTTTAGTTTTAAATACAGGCTAAACAGTATGTGATGTCAAATATAAAATGAATAGCAACATTAATGAATTTTCCTTTTTTTGTCTCTGCTTATGAACTGTCCAGAAACAGCTATGGCAGTGATAGGGTTATGGCTGGACTTGATGAATCTCAAAAGTCTTTTCCAACCTGAATGATTCCATGATTTCATTACATGAAATTGCTCTCACAATATTTGAATAATTCTTGATCTGTTTGAAAGAGGTCTTTTATGAATATTTGGTGTTTGTTTTTCTGGATGTGTCATAGGGTTATATTCTGATCACACACGTGTACAAATGTTGGATTCTGTGAACTTCTAAGTTTACAAATTTTAATTTCCTGTGATTATAGACATCAGTTCTGTAATGTATTAAAATACCCCCCAAAGGTGCTGATTGTTTTAAGCAGCTTCAAATACTGTTCTTCCTTTTGGAAGGACAGTTCTGGTATAATAACACCTGTAAGAAAGCATAAGATACTTCACCCCCCATCTTTCAGTTGTTATTTAGTTTTCATTTATAGTGAAAAGGTTGAAAAGGGAGAACAGTTGTAATTTATAAGTAAATTGTCCATGACAAAATTCTGGGTTGTGCTGAGTAAATGAATTTATCCTTTACAATGTGTGTACTTTTCCCCTTGACATTAGCTCTAGTAAATATCACTTACAGTTTTATTAGAAAGAGGAATCTCTTTAAGTGAAACAGCAGGAAAGCAATGATAGAACTGGCCATTACATTTTCAGAGTGTGTTACTGTCCAAATGGGAAGCAGTACCAAACAAGTACATGGGAGTCCATTAAGTCAAGATGCCACAAAACAACACCTGAAAAGCCAGAAGAAACCCAAAACTTTCATTAGCAGGACATTTGTTTCCACTGTTACCTTCCATAATGTCTTTCTCCCTGTTATATATTCTGTGAGCATACAGGGAGTGTAAGTGGGCTGACATTATCCAGACTCTCATGCCATTTGTGGACTGGGAACAAAGCTGGATGAACTTGTGCTTAGACTGACTATTTTGCATCTGGGAGTAGTTCATAATGATGGTTGACTGTGAGTGGGTGCGCTTGTGCTCGTGTTTTTTCTTCTCTATTTTGAAGCACTAATTCTTCCTTTGTTTTCAGGCTGCATGCTCAACCAGAGACAGAAAGTTACCAGAAGTTTCAGTATAGTGAGAAGTTGTGATGTTTCAGGCAATGCTTGCTATGATGGTAGTATATACACAGGAAATCTTTAGGAGCCTGAGGGCAGAACAGATGCTTAGAGGGGAGAAGGGTCTAATGGCTTGCAGAAAGGGACCTACCAGCTACTTTGATAGACTGACTTGGCTTCCCGCTCCGTGACAAATTTACAAGAATTGCCTTTCCGGATTACAGAAAACTTGGGAGAACTTTGATGAAATGCTGAACTAAGCAGAGGGAGATTGATGCACAGACTGCCACTAACCCTTCTCCTTGCAAAAGCAGTGCAAGTTGAAGTCTGGATGTTTTACTGCTTATGACTTCCGTAATTTATGTTCACAATGACATTTATTCATGCCCTGAGAATCAAATAGGTTGGTAGACCTCCTAGAAAAGAGACCACAGGTAGCTGGTGGCTGAAGTGGTTAGAATGAGTCCAGTAAAGTGTAAACTATGACAGTATGGATACCAATAAAAAAACAAATGCATTTGTCCAACTCATTCACAAATTGCAGGTTACTTGCAGATAGTCATGGTTGTAAAATGTCTGACTCTACAATAACTGATAATGGTAAAGCTGACAAAATGAAACCAGCCACACTGGTTTCCTTCATTTGTCCTCACCCTTGAAAGATGGTTTTGAACACCTCCCGGCTGGGTAGTGTGCTTTAGAAGGAAACTTGGTGGGGAAGGGGGAGCAGGTAGCAGGGAGTATATTGCATGCCTTTAAATGAACCTCAACCTGATCACAGGAATGTAATGATCTCCTTAACTATGAATGATTTGCATACAAATCAGGAAATTCTCTTCTTTCCAACTTGTAGCTTCTTAAACAGTGGGCAGTACTGCCTGTTCTACACTTGTGCCAGCCCAGGATTCCTCCTGGCACTGAGGCATCTCAGAGCATGTAGCAGGGCTGCTTTGCAGGGTCGTTTTGTTGACATCAGCTGGAGAAGGACAAGTATCAGTTGCTTTTAAAGACTTTTCTCACTGTGTATCAGGATCAGAAAAAATGAAAGGTCTTTTGGAGTCATTTGGGTCTGGGTAGTGCCAGGAGTTGTCCTCTGCTTTCCAAACATCTGAGTTTCCATTTCTGAACAACTTTTAGTGTTCTGAATTTTGGCTTGCTGCTTCTAACATTGATTAGTGTAACATGACATAACTGAATAGTATAGCCAATAGAGGGGAGAACTGAATAAGCAAGTGGTAACATGTGGAGGGTAAACAGTCTGAGGGAACACCATGGGAAGAATTTTTGTATTTCATTGGAGTAATTCAGAATAGCAAAAGTACACATACTGGTCTTTTAAGAGTGTTAATATACTTAAGACAAAAGCTACTCATCTTACTGAAAAGAGCATGACTGATCTAAGTAGGACTATTCACATAAGCAAGATTTATCCAGCAGTCTCCTTCTTTCTTTGAATATTAATATTGTACAGTGTTAAGACTGAGTAAATATCAGCTGATGATATTTTTTTGGCTCCTTTAGGTAAATATTTCATGATGTAATATAGATTTGTTCTGTTCTGTGGAGGTTTCAGATTTTTTTCTATTTTGCTTAGTTGCTCCATGCTGCTCCTGGCTGCTTCTGGGCTCTCTTGTTTTTAGACTATCTCGAAAGAAAACACTAATTCATTTAAGAAAATGACCTGTACAAGCATACATTGATATCAAGAGCTGTGAAAATAGTTGCATTCACTGGAAGAGTCACTTTGAGAATTGCCAGACCATTTCAGTAACTCACAAAGCATCTCTGTGAGTGAAATGATGGGCTTCATTTTTTTCCCTGTGTTTCCAGTGCTGAAGCATACAGAATACCTAATTTAAACCTTTAGATAATTCATACTACCTTTGTATCATTCATAATTACATGCATGTTTAAGTACTACTTTCTCTTTTTAAACCATTGGCCATCTTTAATTAATACAGGTGCAGCAGAGAGCACTTTGCTGATGTGACTAATCCACACAGAGCTGCAGTGATCTGCTGGGTAAATTACATCTTCTGAGGTTATAGAGTTTGTATTAGGACATAGTAGCACTTGGTAACAATTGATGCCCCCGTTCTGAGCTCCAGTATCTATACAATAAGGGTCTGTGAGGCAGGATTGCTCTTTTCTTTAATAATAGTCCTTGGGTATTACCATTAAAATAAATGTTATTCTCCTGTGAATGAAGAGCAGGTAAGTGCAGAATTTAGTGATGGTAACCAGGCGACTCAAAATGATACTTCTTTGGTTGGAACTAGATGAGGTCCCTTCCAACTTTCTATGGAATTCTGTGATTCATAACTCTATCAATGGGTAAGTCTGTGTTCAAGTTTCCATATTCTATTTGTGTCTCAGACACAGAGATAGTTTTAAGGAATACACAACATAAATAGAAACAGTGCTTTTGAGAAATGTATGGTCTCTATGTATTGTTTCACTTTGGCCAGGTTAATGGAGTTTAGGAGAAATTCTGAAGTAACTCTTGTGGTTCAGTCTTCCTCAAGCCTTTTTGCTTTAAACTTCCTTCATTGTGACCAGTCTTTTGGGTTTTCTACCCTTTCCCCTTGTTGCGTATTTACAGAAAAGTCTAGGCTTCTCTTCTTTCCATTTTTCTAAAAGGCATGACTGTAATGAGGTAGCCTCAGCTCAGCTGAAACCAGTGGAGTTACTGCCACAAGTCTTCTTAATGTGTTGCGTCTGTGCTGTGTACCTCACTCAAGACTCACCTTTCCTGAGTAATCCTATGCTATGTGATACATCATTACTGTTTTACACTAGCAGTTTCTTGTTCACATCCAGTATAAGAAAGATCCACACTTGGAGAATTTATCCTTTCCTTGATGATGTAATTATGCAAAAACTGCAGAAAAGAACTTAAAGTTTTCCTATCTGGAGCTGAGGTGCTGGGTCTGCTTGAATGTTGCTTGTAGGGCTTTATGTTCAAAAAGCTGATCCAAAGTAACCTGAGGCATTTGTCAAAATTTATTCTCTTTAAAAACAAACAACCCAGTGCTTAATTTAACATTATGGGTTTGATTAAATTAATTGTTGTCTCTGACTGTGTCTTAGAGATTTATGTTCCTTGTCAGCATGGCTAAGCCAAATTCTCTGTTAGCTGAACACCAGTGGTTTCAATTAATTTAATGCATTCGTAGCTTTGCATAGTTGTATTTTGAGGCTGGGCTATTTAAAGAAACACCAGGGAATTTCAAAATTTAAGGTCCTATATTTTGCTGCCCTTTAAAAAAATCCAAGATGCTCTAAACATTTGACTTCAGGCTTCACACACACATTTTCTTGTCTTAAGTTACTAGCCACAAAAAAAAAAATAGAAATGAAGTGCAGAATGTAATCTAGTTCACTGAGTAATTGTTTCACTACAAAGGCACAAGTGTTAACTTGTCACCATCTGAGCAGTTCATACCATTAGAGTGGTGATGTTGCTCACAGTCCCTCCTCAGATGCATATTGAGATAGCTTTTTCCCTGGATATCTTGCAGGACAGGATCATATCCCTTATTTAATCAGCAAAACCTCAAGATCCTTCCTGTTCTAAGTTTCTACAGGAAAAGCTGTATTCTTATTAGCTCGTGTGCTTTTCCTCACTTTTTTTCCTCCATATAGTTAAAATGTCAAAAGAAAACTACCTCTACTTACAAGCCAGATGCTCTGCTCCCTGTCTATTAAATCTTTTTATTGCTGGATTTTTTGCCTTTTAAACCTCTTGCAAAGGCCAGTTGTGTCCTTTCAGGAAGCTCAGTGGCTGACAGTCAGATGCCAGAGGCTCACTTACATCAGCTGCTTCTTGCCTGTTTGTAACAGACTCCGCAAACTATAAACTGCACTCCTATTAGACTTCTGCAAACACCAACAAACACTGTCCAGTAACAGAAAAAGCAATCAAATAAATTAATTTACCATCTGGGGCACAGATGGTAATTTTATACCGATATTCAGGGTTAAACATGAGGCCACTTTAGCGTCTCCATGGCAGGTAGTGCAGCAGCCCCCACTGCAGATGGTGTCTTTGAACCAAAAGCAGCCGTCCCTTGTCGGCCAAGCAAGGCCAGCGCGTGCCAAGCAGAAGCCTTGATCTGCCACTTCCTGGTTTCCCCTTTAGAGACTACGTAGGGTTAGAAGATGGAAGCAGGAAACTGGAATCGTATTGTACCACTCCTGCTTGTGGGATGTGCAACTCAAGTGTGATTCAGAAAAGGATGGATGAGGGAAGAAGCTGTTCCAAAGCTTGACTTCCTGTCTAAAAATTACAGTTTTACAGCCTTGAGAGGGGCAAGTGCCTTAGGGTGAAACTTGGGGTTTTTATAGTACTACAGGAAGGCAGGTAGGAGTTGAAGAAGGTTTCATAATGAAGCTTAAGGTCAACATAGTCCAATACCGATCCTTCCTTACAAGTGTCAAATCTCATATAAACTCCTTTTTATCTTGCTGTCTATTTTTGGCTCTATATCCAGACATATGAAAGATATATATATATATCTGTCTGTCTGGAACTGAGAACATTGCAATACAAAAGCAGATTTTCTCAATTAAAAAAAAAAAAAAAAATAAAACCTTCTGTGAATGTGCTCAACTAAATTACTTCAATAGAAACTAATGTTGTGCAGATTTCACAGAAAGCTTGTAAGTATAATCTATAAAGGTCAATTGTATAGAGTTTGTTTTGAGATTTTTGCCTATATAGATGTGGATGTGATCATTCAGACCATAAATGTAATAATTGTATGCTCATGATAATAGTTTTACTGGATTTTAATTGCTGTAATTTCCCCTTTCTTATTCAAGAATCTCAGAAAGCAGACTTCCCGTTTGTTAAATTCTCTTCACTAATTCTATCCTGGACTAGTGTTGTAAGGTCCTTAACTTTGTTAAAGATCTCAGCCAAGCACAATGCTGAAGGGTGCTGCTGCCAATGACATTCTGTGTTCTGAAGAACCAGACTAATGTTTTTAACCAGCTGCTCTCTAAGTGGCCAGTTACTGAGTACTGACTTATAACAGAGTAGAAGACACAGATGTTGTCTGCATATCTGGAGAGAAGAAGCCATGCATAAAAAGGCATATTAAGAGTGAGCTTGCTTGTTAGAAGCAAAACTATTGTCTAAGCTAGGTAGGTTATATTTTGCCCTGTCTATTTATTTCTTTGTAATTCTCTTGAAATACATGTCCTAAATACAGCTCCTAAAATAATTTTCTTAATGTTGACACTTTTGCCTTCCAATTGCTTCACTGTTTTTGGGGGGTAGGTCCTATTTGATAGCAGACTTATTACCAGGTTCAATTCCTTATCCCTCAGTGTGAAGGCCCAAAGCAGCTTGAGCAGTTTTCACCTTGAGCCATTTTCATCCCTTATTCCTTTGCCATGTATGCCTTATACCTGGAAGCGGTTTGCTGTCTTATTGCACCTTTCCCTGGCATTCACCTTATTTAAACTCCTCAAGATTCATTTCTGCCCCAAAGAAGACCCAGGCCTAATCTCCTGTTGAGGTTATTGTCAGTCATGCTGTCTGATTTCATGTTTTTACAGCTCCAAGCACAATTAGGTTTCAGTCTTGACTGCTCGCTTTGGATTGGACACCACAGAACACATACAACATACAGTAAGTGAGAGGATGGATATTTCTTCCCTTTTTCTTCTTAATAACTCTTGCACTTCTATCACGGTGTGTTCAGAAGCTAACGAGAAACACTAGATGGCAGAATCCAAAACTGATTTTTTTCCAGCAGAAAAGGAATTCTGGTTTCATAAAAGCCTGCAAATGTCCTTTAAATCCCAGTGCTTTCAATTTGTAAGACAGCTATGGATGGCCAGTACACTGCCTATGCATCCACCAGTATACAGTACAAAATATATGTGACTTTATTAGTCACTCCATATGGCTAAAAATGAGTGTTGTATCACAGGAGGCTATTTGAGAATGAATTGAAAATCCTATATTCTGCACTGTGGCATATTCTGGTTTCTTTCCAGAGTCAGTTCTGTGGCAACATGACTTAATTTAACTGCAAGATACAATAGATCTTCACACAAAATTCAGCATTTAACGGGGGAGGGGGGGGGGGGGAGGTTAATTATTTTCTTTTCTTTCTCTTCAGAATTCCATGTTCATCCTGTTCTCCTCCTTTAAACTTTTTAAAGTTCTGATCATTTCAGTCTATAATTGCTTTTTGTTTCTGTAAGTTCTGTACCCTTATTGTAAGAGCCTCATGGGATGATTGCTCTGCTTGCAAATATGGGCCATCTACTGTCTGTCTGTGAACTGAAACATTGACAAGGGAGAATACTGAATCCTTATGAGAACTGAGTTCTGAAATAAAACAAAAGCTATGTGATAAAAGTAACTGCCATGCATCTTTCAATAAGTCAGCTGTGCTCTGTTCACTAATCTCTGCTGCTAACTTCTGAAACATAGTAACCCTCTAAGTCACTTCAAACAGCTCACAAATCTGCTTTCCAGTTTTTAATGTTTCCTCCTTTTCCCCCGCAAATGAGAACTTCCACCTGGTTTATCTCTAAAACTTTTCTACAATTGCATTTGCAGGCAGGGTAGTCTGAGATTGTTTTCAGTATAAGGAAAACTGAAGTTCTTCCATGACTCTTTGTTGAGGAAATGGTTAATTCTGCTGGAAGAATTGGCTTTTAGAAAGGAAAAAATGCTTGAAAACTGCATGTACATATTACATATACAATGATAAGCACACTGATGTGCAATGTGCAACTGGTCAATAGCTGTTACTGGGCTGCCAGTTTTAAAATTTAAAATTCAGCGCATGAAAGTCAGGGTTGTTGTGGGAGTTTGATTTTGTCTGGGTTTGTTGTTTCTTTTTTTTTTAGTTGTTTTTTTGTTGGGTGGTTGTTTTGATATTTTCTTAATGGCAAGACATATAATAACAAAGTTAACAAAGTGATGTGGTAGTAAGTTTTAATATGTCCCCAAAATAATGTTCTCACCTGAGCCAGCATTAGTGCTGCTTGAGGAGATTGCTGGTTATCATCAGCATATGAAGCAATGGAAGCTGTTGGAAACAACCTGCCTCCTGAGAGCAAAAAGAACAAAACACCCATTAAATGCATCACCACTCAAAAGTTTCAGTTTATAGAGGCAGAAATTCTGTCCTTGTGGTGTAGAAGACAAAGACAGCAGATTGCCATTAGAGCTCCTGTCTCCAGGCACATTTTGGTTTCACCCTGATTTCAGGTACCTGTTGAATGTCCAGGGTTCTATTTAAACCATGCATTCTGCCTAAAATAAAGGAGCCTGCCAGGACATGAGGCTATTTCAATAGACTATTAACATATGTCTTATGTCAGGGGCAATTTAACCAACAGCAGTATGGTTACCTACACTATTCAAACCAGGTTACAGGTTGTTGGGTTGAGGGGATATTGGTTTGGTTTTTTTTCTTGGGGGAGGTAATAGCTCTTTTGAAGCTTTCAATTTTTTTACTAAAATCTAATCTGGAGATGTAGAGACAGTACCAGATAATAGAGGGGTTTTTCTATTAAAAGAAGAGCACAATAACACATTTCTATACCATTTTGTGATTTGTGTGCTAGGCATGCACTCTATTGCAAACTGTTCCTGGTATTAACCACTATGGGATTCAAGCTATATTTGGTTTGTCAGACAGACATATTCCTGCTATTAACTTTTGGATAACACCAGTGCCTCAGCTAATGAAAAATTGTGGCTTAAACAAAGGACTTGGAGTAATTTGCTTCTGGAAGGATCCAACTGTAGAAGAGAAGCACATCATGCTTATGTTGACCAGTATATTCTGCCTTGCTCTGTTTCATTATATTCAATCCTTTCAGAAAAAAAATTGTATAAATACCTTTTTTTTTTTAACTACTCCAGTCTCTAAGGATCTGATCATTTGATATGGTTAATGATAACATTCTATTGGATAAATTAGCCTCCCAGGGTTTGATAGTTTGACTCTGAAATGGATCACTACATATGCAGATCTAATGTGTTAGAGATAACAGTCATTTCAGAGGCTTTTTAGTTTCTTTTGAAAGAGCAGAACTGTTGAAACTGCTACATATGATTTTAGCTAATATTTCTGCATTCGTATATTTTTAAATCGAAATTCTGTGTTATAATATGCTTCTGCTTGTTAACTGCATAAATGCCTGTGTACTGGTGTTTCTATGAAGAGAAAGGGGGAAAGATGGAAATAACCATTTAGAAACTAGCCAAGGAATTCCTGTTTATTTCTTCCATTCTAGAACTGCAGTTATTTTGGAAGTGAGAGTGCTTACTGTGCCTTTAAAATGCTGAAGCTGAAAGATCTGGAGACTGAAATTCTCTCTCCATGAAATCGGTAAGGTCAGCAGAGGCAGTGCTAGTTTTCCTCATGTTCTGCTAATACACCTTAATCTGTCCTGGGGGACCTGAGCTAATCGCAGCTTTCCTGTTGAGGCTGTCAGCAAGGATTTCAGTCACTGCTAGTGCTCTCTTGGTTCCTCTGATTTGGATAGCTGCCTTGCTACAATACCGTCATTATAAGGACAATACACATTAGGTTTCTTCATAAGTACTTACTATTTATGAATACTTACTCAAGGTTTCTTAATAAATGCTTACTATTCTAGATCTAGGGACACCACTGTGAAGTAGCTAAGCCAGATCTTGATCTGTTTTGCAAGGCACTTGTAATAGGAGGCACGTTGAGTTACTGGACTCAGTGGCATTAGAGCTTCTCTAATTTATGTTAAATCATTTCAAGCCTCCAGTACATTTCTAGAAGTTTTTAAGACCACAGCAATTAGAATTAATTTGCCTTTTAGTATCATTCACTCTCTTTCCTTAGCACCTTACATAAAGCAATGACATGTGGCATGTGCAAGCAGATGGCCTGAGGGTAACACATAGAGAGCTGTCTGGATTTGGAACATGGGTGCCAATTGGTTTTGCTGGGAAGTAAATTCCTGATGTCTTTGGTCCGTGAGGGTGGTTTTGTTTTCTTTCTTTTCTTCACAAGAGCTTTCTAATCATGTTCTGTAGCATCATACTTGATCATCAGGGCTTTGTACCTTTTCAGATCTGTGAGTTGCTGCAAAGATGTTGATGCACATGAGAAGCAATGGGTCAGAGCAAAGGATGGGCTGACTCCAGCTACTCAGTAATCTCTGCTGGTGACTACCAGCAGATGCACAGGAAAAGTGTATCAAAACCAGAACACAGTTACAATGCTAGGGCATTGTACAGCTTTCCCACTTCCACAAACCAGCAGGTCAAGAAATTCCTGGGCCAGAAATGTCTTCTGGGCAATGATGTTTAATTGGATCCAGCTCTCATGAATTTTTCTCTTTTTTGAGAATATGTATATTTTCTGGTTTTCCTGATAGCTCATGGCAGTGCCCCAATTCATTTGTGTTGTGTAGAAGAAAACATTGTTTAGTTTCATTTAAGTCTTCTTCCCAGTAATCGGGTACTACTGAATTACATACTGTGAGAAAAGTCAAACACACCTCAGTCAGCTTTTCCAGCTTATTCATGCTTATACAATTTCCTCAGCAGTTTGCAAAACGAATTTAATCATTCCTCAGAAAAGCCATTCCATACTCTTGATTATTTGTGTTGTCATTTTATGATATATGTTTCGAAGAATGTACCCCAAAAAAAACCAAACCCTAGCCACAAGTAAGATTACATTCACTGTAAAGGAAATAAGAGCATCTACCTATAAGGTGCCATTAACAGTGTATTCTGTTTTAGTCTCTATTCCTTTCCTAAAAAAATAATACCATCTTTGCAATCTGAGCATTCAGTTTGCATATCTAAAGATTCATACAGAATGTCTTCAAAAGTTATTTCCCACAAGAAATGATTAATTCAGTGTGGAGATAGTGTTCTCACGGGAGAATGCATAATTGGTACATAAACTCTGAATAATCCTGAAAGATACAGCAAGGCCATGAGAGGCCTGAAGAAGCTTAAGCAAGCAAGATAAGAAGAAGCTGGAATTCACTGAGGTAATGAGAACTGAGGACTGTTGGCAAACTTTCGAGGTCAAGTTCCCACACCTGTGCTTAACCAATTATATGTTAGTCACTAAGGGTCTTCAAGACATGTATCCAATCATAATATGCCAAATCCCTGTAAGTGCATGTAAGAAATAGTATATAAGGAGTTAAGGCTTTGTAATAAATTTGGCAATCGCTTGATCACATTGATCGTCTCTGCGTTGTCCGTGACTCCCGCGTCAACAAGTGACGCCCGAACAGGGACCCTCCGATCGGTAACTCGACAAAGATGTGTTTGAAGGTCCGACGAAAAGGAGGGGGCGGAAACCCGGCAGGGAAGTGAGATCAGCGCAGGATACAGACTTATTGAGTTATTTTCCGGTGGTGGGAAGGTCTCTCTTATGCTCTTGTCAGGGGTATTGGGCATACTGTGACGGACCGTGGACTTGGGACCCCATATACAACTCATTTGACACAGTCTCTCTGTGATACTCATGTACTAGAAGTTGGTAAATATAAGTATGTCCAGGTTTCTGTCGACCTTTGGAGACCTTTATAGGTATTGCTGGCCACTTCTTCCAGCACAGGCTGGCCACCTGTGTCGGAATGCGTGTGCATTTTGGTCAGTATAAAAGCCCAAGCCTCATGCGATGTGGGGGAGGCAGAGCCTCTGCGGGGACGCCTGCTAAGGTTGAGCCTGCCACTGCGTACTGCGATGATGCTTCTCGGAGCTGGTTTGCTGTTAGTCTCCACAGGGACCTTGTGCCACGGTCTGTACGTGGGACTGTAGTGGGAGTAATGATTATCTGGATTTTGTGCTTCAAATATTGTAGTTGTGTGGAGTGTGCTTGTGGGATCCCATACGTGTGTGTGTGTGTGTGTGTGTGTGCGCGCGTGTGTGTTGAGGGCAGACGGTGTTCTGTGTATTTTTTGTTGTTGGGTTCATGTAAAAGTTTTTAACCGGTAGCAGTTTAACATTTCGGGCAAGAAAGGGTTAATGCAAAAGTGCGGTTGCCGGCAGGTATTTATGGTTGCTGCTGAAGCAGGCAGGCAGCTGTAGCTGCTGCCGAGCAGGCAGGCTTTTATAGCTGCTGCCGAGCAGGCCGGTGGTTGTAGCTGTGCAAAGCAGGGTGAGCGACTTTGGGGGAAAAAAACAAATAATAAAGAAATGCTGACCTCCGATTCAGCTCCCGGTGCTCCACTGGCGGAACGGCCAGGATGGAAGCCAGAGCCGAGGAGTGAAGGGGAAAAAAAACAAAAAAAAACAACCCACCCCACCCCCCCCAAAAAACAAAACCCAACCTCTCAATCTATTGAGGTATTGAGGCAGTTTGTAGAGACACCACAGTCAAAGGTTAAAGAGCACCTGCAACACAGTGGGTGCATGGTAGGAGCCTTGCTTAGTATGGTTAAGGTAACCTGGGGGGGAATCCAAGACTCGGAGGAAGACAGATCGGTTGAAGTAAGAACCGCTAACTGAAAAAGCGAGAGGGGTAGTGCAACCACAAGCTTTATGAGCCGTCACATCAGCAGCATCAGGGTGGCAGGAAAAAAAAAAAAAGAGGCAATGATGCAGCAAACTCCGTCAATGTTAACAATGTGCAGTTTAACCTGTCTGCTGCTCAGGAACTGATAACCTGGAGGAGGGGCTATATTTGTGTCCTCCTGCCTACAGGTCCATGGCGACTGCCTGCAAAGTTTGTCAAGCCTTGCCATGAGCTGGACAGACGAATGGAAAAACCTGATGCCTCAGCTACAGGAGCTGACCGTGAATACCCCAAGCAGAATGAGATAGAGGAAGAGAAAAACTAATGATTGCAAAACATCTCTTGGGGGCAACTGAAAAGTAACATCCTGAATATGTGTGCTTGTAAAGTAGCTATTATTAAGGGCTGTGATTTTGTGTATAAAACCACCTGTATTTACTAGCCAGTTGCTAATGAGGAACTACACCTTGTATTGTATAGATTTGTCACTTGTAAAAGAGATGTTAGAGTATGGAAATTTGCAGCAGCTGCTAGAAAATGCTAAGGCAAAAGCTAGAAAGATTTTAATACAATGGTAGTGTTATAAAGCAGGTGATGGAACAAATTAAGAGGGTGGGAGAATTCCCCTGGTAAGAAATTTCTCCGGCTAGTCCCTCGCTGCCATCAGCATCTTGAACATGCTGCTGCACCCTGTAATAGTTACTCTGCTAATGTAAATGTGTGTGTGCCTTAAAGAACCTTCAGCTCCGCTGTTGGCTGCAACCCGGCAGGTGTGGAGTGGTGGGGACACATGCCATGCCAGACCTTGATGTGAAGGATGGCCTCCCCTGTTATCAGAGAGCCATACAGCAAAAAAAGGGGCAGGCCCAGCAGGCTGTAGTTGGCATATGTTGGAGATATGATCTAGCCCAAATCCCCTGCTCAAGTAGGGTCACCCAAAACATATATAAAACAAAAAGGGGGAGATGTGGAGATAGTGTTCTCACAGGAGAATGGATAATTGGTACATAAACTCTGAATAATCCTGAAAGATACAGCAAGGCCATGAGAGGCCTGAAGAAGCTTAAGCAAGCAAGATAAGAAGAAGCTGGAATTCACTGAGGTAATGAGAACTGTGGACTGCTGGCAAGCTTTCAAGGTCAAGTTCTCACACCTGTGCTTAACCAATTATATGTTAGTCACTAAGGGTCTTCAAGACATGTATCCAATCATAATATGCCAAATCCCTGTAAGTGCATGTAAGAAATAGTATATAAGGAGTTAAGGCTTTGTAATAAATTTGGCAATCGCTTGATCACATTGATCGTCTCTGCGTTGTCCGTGACTCCCGCGTCAACAATTCAGAGCCACTCATTCTATATAGGGAGTTGGCCTCTGATAATTTTTTTTTCCATATATACTAATACAAATTTACTGATGAGCAATTTCATCTACCATTTTATTATTAGCTATTCAAGTATCATGAGACCCTTCTGTGGCTCTTCACACACAATAATTTTCTATCATTAGTAAACTTCACCACTGCAACATTCACTCCCTTCAAATTCTTTTCAGGAGATGCTTCCCAAAACCTTAGTTTCTTCCTAATCTTGTTCTGTGAAAACTATTGATTTAGTCATTTTATTTCTCATCATGGAATCCCAGACTGGCTTGAGTTGGAAAGGACCTTAAAGGTCATCCAGTTCGAACCCCCTGCCACGGGCAGGGACGCCTTCCACTAGACCAGGTTGCTCTAAGCCCTGTCCAACCTGGCCTATCTACATGTCTAATAAATATATTTTAATTATCACCTTCTGTTCCTCTGAAGCTGAAGATCATTTAAGTGATGACTTACATACCACAGGTTGTTGCTTGGAATTTTTATGGTCACATCTGTCGAATGAAAACCACGTGGTAGTCCAGAGGATTTTTTTATTGTTTATTTTGTTGATTTATCTTAAACTTATTCTACTGATAGTCCCCTTTTTTAAGGAAATTTAAGGCGGGTTTTTTATTAAAGTATCTTTGAAGTCCGTGATAGAGGAATCTCAGTGATGCCTTTAAAGGACACTGGTGCAATAAATGAATTTATCTTTTCTACTTCTCTGATATTTTTGAGTGCTTCTTTTATGCACTGATCTTTGCATAGCCCCAACTGAAGACTTCCTGAAGTGCTGTGAGAGAAGGTGGCTGTGAAACAAGAGGGATGAAGCTATTTGTGCTTTGTGCTGTTTTGTGCTCAGCACCTTTTATAGTTTGACACATGTAGCTCCAGTTCTAATTATCAGTTAATCTTTCCTTCTATTTGTTTCATTTTAGTATTACTTATTTTTAATGGTTGAAATGCTCTTTAATCCTCCAGTTGAAGTGTTTTATCTCATATTTGGTCTTGTTTTACACATTTCTGTAACAAGATATGTGTCACTATAAGCTGATGAAAACCCCATAACAAACTCCATGCTGTTGTGGTTTATCCTTTCAGCTGTTTATTTTATTTTTATTGTAACTATCTAATTTTTACAGAGCTCTCCTTTGTAAAGCTAGCCCTTAGTTTTAAAGGTATCTTTTTCCTCTATCTTGGGCTTGGCTTATCTCCCTATTTTTGCATGTTGTGCTTAGTTACAGTTCCTTAAGAAGTGTTCTTCTTTATTTCCTATCAAAGTAGGAAAATTTAATGAGATGTAACTTTGTTACTAGAGAAATAATTCACTCAACGTATATGATTTATCTATCCCTTCTTCTAGTCTCTATTTATCTGTCACATCTTCTGTCTTTATAAAAAAGCAAAGAAAAGCCCCACGTCTTCTATAGTCTTTTAAATGCTAGTGCTCTGATCTAGTTTTGGCAGCCTCCTCCTTTTGTTTTGCTCTCTTTCTGTTACATGGTTTTATATTTTATCTGTCAGTGTTATAGCGGGAAGGTATCACAGCTATTAAACCTAGTTGATAATACTTAATCCCTGGTATTTAAGGATTCATAGGTGTGTATTATCATGTACAGCATCAGCAGCAAGTTAATCTCACTAGGAATAGGATAAATAAATTTTTATACGTGAAGGTACATGCTTGTAACTTCATTGTACTGCTGAGCATCAGGAAATAGTATACTTTAATATTAGTCTTGATAGTGACTCTGTCCCCTAATAATTCAGCTTCTCAGACCTAGGTCACAAATAGTAGTGCTTTTGTTAGCCAGTCTGTTGGAAGAGTCTCTAATCTGATTCACTTTCTCCCTCAGCTGGAAGGAATACAACTTAACTTCAAATGGCAGAGAAGTGCTGATTTGCAGCAGGCAGAAGTGCAGCTATATATTTGAAATGTATTTTGAATACAGAGGCTTTCAGAACTGAATGCCTTTATTTTTCCAGGCCTCTTTGAATGTGCAGAGTCTATAAAAATTCCAGACCATACAAATTGCAGTACCAGAGAAAATTGTCCCAGCTGCCTTCTCATTCATTTATTCATCTGTAGTGATCCAAGCCACGCAAGGATGACCATATATGTGCGATAAATATACTTATTCGTCAAGGCTATATCCAGCATGGTCTTTCACAGATGTTTTCTGACAACTGCTTGCACTGTCCATAAATTCAGACACCAGCAGCTCCTAGTTCCTGTGAGGCTTTGTGGGAGTGCATGTGCATCATTGCCCCTGGAATGATGGGTCTCTCCCAGTGAATCTCAGTTTCTTTGCTTTCAGTCACTATAAAGGATATCTCCTCAGGGAATTACGTGGACACCTGGAAAAAAGGAGGAAATATTCTTCTGGTGTATGGTGTAACTACAGTCTGCCTCCGTTTTGTACTACGAGCTATTTAGCTCAGAAAATTAAACAACGTTAGGGAAAAATAAGAGGAATGGAAGAAAAATGAATACAAATGAAAACCAATTTAGAAGTAAACCTACAAAAAAAAAGATTTAGTTGACGAAAGGCAAAAAAGAAGAAAATAAGGGTCAGAAAGAAGGGACAGATAGAACTTGAGCATCTGTCACTTTATTAGATGATTTCCCATAAACTTCCATTGAGATCCGATTAGCTCTGCAGGGAGCAATCCAAGTGGGAAAGCATTAGATATAACTGAACTTGTGATAAATCCTCCCACAGCCAAGCATTAGTCAGAAATATACTGATCTAATAACAAGCCATGATTACAGTTTAATCCTGGCTGGTACTTTCAGAATTACAGATAAAATAGATCGTTTAGTGTTGACTTTAACAATTCCCCAAGGTACCAGTATGGGGTTCTCATTAACTAAAGGAATTATTCAGTTTGAGACAGAAGCCATATAACCACACACTTTTACAGGACTGGGATCATTAGTATTGTTGCAGAAGGGTGTGTGAATGACTTGTAAACCAGGTACTCATCCCATCCCATGTAGTAAATTCCTAAACATCTTACTTAACAGTTTCACAGCTGTAAATTATTTTTATTATTTTAAATGAAAACACATGGCATTGTGATTTCTAAGAGGGCTTTACGCAGTTTATACTTCAAGATTATAAAGACACTTTTCATTAAAATTATTAACAGAAAGATTAACTGGCATTGGTTTGGTAGAATCACAGAAAGTGATGCTTAGTACCTGCTTCAATGCTGATGTATCTTTCATGATATATAGCTAGGGTCATTACAGATAGAGATTCGTTTTTCCAAAGCTTAGTGGGTTCTCTTTGTTGTCATGGTAATTTCTAAATGACTTTCATCATTGCATGACTAAATAATATATCCCTAATGAGTATCTTTAGGAATATTTCTCATGTGCATAACAAGAAAAAGTTTTCAAGTCTATAGTGGGATATGGAAATAAACTCCAAGCTTTGACAGTTGTAAAGCAAAAGTCTGGTTTGCAGGTATTTTTGTGTTTCAGTTTTCTGAAGTTCTTACATACCAATACTTTTCAGATTGAAAGCATCCTAAAACATTTCATGTCTCCTTTGTTCCTTAAAATGTATTTGGATTTTCCTAAAATCTTCTTGGTATCTTAGAAAATATGGATTATGATGAGGTGGATGTCTGACTTCACTGTAAAAATGAAATTATTTCTGGGGCAAAGAGGTCAAGAAATCTGCCTTCAGGTAATAAATCTCTTTAGTTTCAGAAGAGAAAGCACCAGCATGGAAAAGGAGTGGAGTTTAGGGTTACCAGCTGAAGGATGGAGTAGGTAGTTCTCTCTGCAGTTCTGTTTTGGATCAGGAAGGAGAAGTTAGTGAATCTTTTGGGGAAGGAGACCAGAAGGGAGTAATCCAACGTGTAAAAAGTTGAGGGAGAAAGAAGAATCTGCTGTGGCATGGGGACTAAACACCAAGAAAAGCCCTGAACAATCTGTCGGTTTGAGCTCAGCACTGGGTTAGGGTTATATAAATGCCACAAAAATATCTTCCCAATTCATTCCTGTAAAAAAATACATGTCTTGTAAAGCTGTTCAGTGCTTTAAGAACCTCGCAAGAGATCCTAATATACAGCTTGGTGTGCAACACTGTCTGGGTGAGAAGCGAGGAGGTGCAGGAGCCTTCAGGTATTAGCAAACCTTCCTAACCTGGAAGGATAGGGAAGGGCCTGAGGTTGCCTATCTGTGTTTCTGCTGCCATCTAGAATGGGAGAGCCTGGAGAATGACACTGGGAGAGATGTTTGGCTCATACAACCATGAGAGCAGAGAGAGGGCTGGACTTGGTTGAAGACCCAGTTGTTTCTCTCCAGCTTTGCCTTGACAGATGGCTACTGAAGACCTGCTCTGGGAAGGGGGAGAGCCTAAGGCCGTCTTCACCCGGGATGTGTCGTGTCCTCAGTAGGTTAACTGATTTCTTTGCTCTCTTGGCACCTGGGAACTAAATGACATGTGCACATTGAACCTGGTCCATGAAACCAGTATATCAGAGAGAAAACAGGCCAACAGTACAAAGGGATCAGTTCAACTTCCGTCTTGTGTCAGTTTGACAGCAGAATTACACTGGCTTTGGTAAAGCAAATCCTAATTTAAATCTGTGTAACTGCAAATTGATGTCCATCCACTGCTGTGTTGAATAGAGGTGGTGTTTTTCTCCATTCAGATATGTAAGTGTTTATTTACTTATTCTAGTAGGTGCATAGAATATCACTTACAACATAATTTTTCATTTAATTTCCTAGTGGTGTTTGCTTTCCTGCTGTATCATAAGGTAGCTAATTTTCAATATAAACACTGTTTAATAACAGAATATTTCAAACAAGAATACACACGGTCCATGGTTCCAACTTCTGTGCTTTTCAGTGTTAAGCAAGAAATAATTTTTGAAGCTGTACATGGCAAAGATTATGTTGCTACAAATACACGAGTGGATAGAAAGCATAAAACACTCTTTGTAAGGTACATGCTTGTCTGAAAATCTCTTGGTGAATAAAAACAAGGCAAAAGAACCTTAAGTCTCCTGCGTACTGAGGTGATTGTCACTCTCTGAGGAAATGACCCATGTATCAAAGAAAGCATTTTTTTCAGACATTTTCTTTCATAGCCATAGTTCTAAAAGACGAAAAAAATAAAATGCTGAGAAATATAACATATTAGCCCAACTGTGAGCAAAATTAAACCATTTTTTTCTAACATGAAGTAACCAGGATTCTGATCTTGTGCAATGATTTACATTGAACTATGGCGTGGCCTATTGCAAAAATTCCGTAATAAGAGTTGCAAATATTGTCAAAGAGAAGGGAGGAATTAGGAAAGAAAAGTCCACTCAGGAAGACCCAGTGCGGTGTATAAATGTGCAGATCCTGATTTCAGGTAAGTACACCCGAGCAGCCTCTCCTGAGTGTTCCACCAAGTTCAGGTGCTCAGTTAAATAGTACATGATAATGGCAAATCTCTGGAAAGCCAGTGGCTATTTTAGGTAATTAAGAATTTTAGGGTTCCTTAAATGAATGAAGCAAATAGTAAAAGTTGCTGTAAGGACAGATATGCTCCTGTTAATTTCCTAGGCACTTCCAGAAACCACCTACAATAGTGTGGTTTTGAGTTCCTTCTTGACTATGCTGCCTTGCTATATATTCCCATCTATGGCTGTAGTATAAGGAAATAATAATAATCAAGACCAGATATGTAACTTTTAGACAGCTAATGCTGAGCTGGACTTTTAATCATTTGTACAGAGTTGTTGCTCAGAACCCTTGACTGCTTTGTAATTCTGTGCTTGTAATCTCTTTAGATCAACCTCTTTTCATATTCTTGTTCCATCAGCTGAAGAGCTGCTATTTGTCTATCCTTTTCACTAGCAGTGTTGCTATAAATTGTTTTATGCCTCTACTGATGCTGTCGGAGGTAGCTGGCATGCTCATTTGTTTAAGATGCTTAAACTTTGTATGGGACCAAGAGGAATCTAGAGAGTTTCAGGGAAGAGAAGAAATCCGCTGAGGGCTTCTGTATATGTAGAGATGATGTCTTGATTTGGAAATAGTGAAAGTACTTGGAAAGTAATACAGTGTGATCACCTTGTTCTGAAATTATTCCGCAGCATCCACTTTTGGCACCTGCTATAGGCAGGATCCTGGGCTAGCTTTTTGCTGAAGCACTGTGGCCCTATTCATCTTGTAAAAGAAATTTGACCCTGTAAAGATAAGAATTAACAGCTTTAGACATGACTATCAGTTCAGAAAAAGTGCTTTGCAGTGAAGTGAATGCTTGGGTTTTCACCTGAGAGAACTGATTTCTAGAGGATGTGGTGAGGCCAATTCTTGCCAAATTCATATGCAGATAATCACATAAGAGGTGTCAGTTGCTTTGGGTAGGGTGCAAGCCCTGATCAAGCCATCTGTTCATAAACTGTCTTCTGAGGATGCTCTTCATAGCAATCCCTCCCGCAACCTGTGCATATTCCCTTTACAAATTGTGACCTCGCCGTGGCATTTATGGAAAACCCAGAGCAGTGTGTGGAAAATGCCTGGGCATTAATTTTATTGTCCCTTTGCTTGGATCAAAGGCTTCTGTAATTTTCACTGCTAGAAATTATTTGCTTTGTACATAGATCCATCTAATAAGTCAAGTTGGTGCTCCATAGTGTGTTTTTGCACGTGCACGTACAGGCATACCCCTATACTGAGCACACAGGTGTGGATTTTTTTCTTCCTGTTGTTTTCTCTATAGTTTTTAGAGGTTGAAGATATACAGTGTTTTCTTAGTTGTAAAGAGATGTTTAACATTTTAGTGGAGTGCTCTGCTTTGTAGACTTCTTTTTAATACATTAAGAAAAAGAGAGTGCAAATTTTTGAAATGACAGTTTTAAAACCTGTTTTTATTCTATATGTCTACAGTTTTCAAGCATAAAATAGAAAGAAGTTTAATAAATATGACTTTAATTCAGCTACAGATTTTAGTGGTTTTAAATGCTCTTGATGGCCTCATAGCCAAATGTACAGAGTTCCTGAGTCCCTCAGGCTCCTTCAAAAGTCTTTGCTCTCGTAATACTTATTACTAAAAAGCAGTGCCTACATCCCTGAAACCGATAGTCTTGATGAGCCAAGGTTGAAAATCTTTATCTTCATGGACTTTCAAAAGAGGATTTAAAATACCCACAGGTTTCTGTTGTTTACTTAGAGGTTATTGGAGCCCTGTCCTTCAGCTTCTGATTCTCCTGACTCTCAGCAGTTCAGCAGATGTGCTTTCATTACCTCCACTGAGCAAGACTGTTCAGGTCAGGCGTTCTGGGTCATCTGCATCACTGTATTGAACACAGGTTAAAAGTATATACAAGGTATTAGTATGCCTATCAGAGGGAAGTCAAGAGCAAGGAAAAAGCAGAGGAAGTTATGAAAAGCTGTATGCTGCTGCCTCATCACCTCATTTGAGATTGTTCCCACGAGGAATATTATTAGCAGGCTTTCTGCAAGCAAAACTCTACTTAAAAGGATTCCTTAGGTGTCCCCTAAGGTAAAAACTGTTAAGAAAAAGACAACTGGATGCACAGAGACTTGTTAATGATTATCAATATGCTGGATAAACAGTGATTTGTTGTAATCAAAATTATTCCTACGATTTTTAGCTGCGATACTTTAAACCTCCAACAGTAATGCTCACTGAACTGCAGATAAACCACTGCAATTTCTAGTACAAGGGGTTTTTAAGGCCTTTTTCAATGTCATGTGTCTTTACTTGTACAGCAGTTGCTCATCAGTGGCTTATAGCTAAAGTGTTTATGTCATTATCTCTGCAGACTCCAAACAGGTAGTGAACTCAGGGTTGGGTTTTCTTCTGAGAAAAAGGTATTGGGCACTGTCAACTGGAGCTATTAACACTATTCCAGTATTAAATATTTTGACGTTCCTTCCTTGTCCACAACTGAGAACGTTCATCCTAAACCTCACCACACTAGCAGTCTGTTTCCCTGGTAACAAAGCCAATGATACAAGTTTCTGCTGCAAATTAGACCAGGGTAAATTT
Organism: Pezoporus wallicus; assembly: GCF_028554395.1. Taxonomy (NCBI): domain Eukaryota; kingdom Metazoa; phylum Chordata; class Aves; order Psittaciformes; family Psittacidae; genus Pezoporus; species Pezoporus wallicus. The sequence continues at coordinate 2,045,451 of NW_026639377.1, forward strand.
GGAGCCATGTTGCTGACTTAATGTGAGGCTTTATTCTGCTGCACCTGGAAATAGAACTGGTGTTAGTAACATGACAAGATGTCTTATTTAAAGGTTTTTCTTCCCTCATGTAGCTAATCCACGACCAGCAAGCCAAATGACATCCCAGCCCTCTCTATGCCACCTTCTGCTTTGGACCCCTTGCTTTCTTCTCTTTCAAATTATTACAATGCAAGGCATGTCCAGTAATCAGTAAAATGAAAGGATTTCTTTTTTTTCTTGGATCACTGCCACCTCATTCCCAGGATAAGGCCTTTTAGCATGTCTGTGTGAGGGTGTGTGTCTGTTCTTCTGACTAGGATACGTGAGGATTTCTCTCAGAAGTATCCTAATTCCCTTCCACAATTTTTCCTAGAGAGTCAATCCCCATATAATCCTATTAAAATTAGAGTTATAAGGCACATGTAGCAATGAAACTGAACAAAGTTTCAGTGAGGATTTAAGTATCCAAATCTGAGAGACCAGCAAATTCTGTCTCCCTGCCTTGTCACCACCTGGATGTTTGCCCAGGCTCCAGGCATGCCTTATCAACTGACGTTGCCATGTGTCAATAAAATGTCTTCATTTAATTCCCTGTCCCTTCCATGCATAGAAGGTAGTCATTCATTTCTTACCCTCCACACTCTCAGCTCTGACTTAGAGGAACATTGGTTCAGGTCTTCATTTTGTGATTCTTTACTTGCCTTTTCACATGCTTTTCTTAGCAGTGGAATATTGGCTTCATGTCAGCAGCTGCTGAATTGAAGTTGCTCTATTCAATCCAGACTGCTCAAGAGAGAATAGACAAATAATAAACCAGCACATGATCTGTTCTTAGCAATTGAACTTGCTCACTTCAGCTTGTAATCTGTAGTTGCTTTTGCATGAGGTTTCTAATTCAAACATCAGCAATACTTGAGCTTCATTTCATGGGTTTTTAATAGCCCAGCATTTTGAAGTTTAGAGAATTACTTAGCTCAGTTTTGCTGTACAAATTTTCAAGTTGTCTTAACCCAACACTGCACAGAATAGAATTAAAATTGGAAATACTCATAATTACAATACTATCACTGACATCTAAATCACTGCCCGTCTGAATGAACACAGGCTGGAGAGCATGATGCACAGGTATGCAGAAACAGAGGTCCAATATATGCAAATTCAAGCATTTCTGCATGTTTCTGTCGCAGCCTCTCTCATTTGATTATTTAAGGTTTGCTCCACTGCACCAAAACAGCTGGAGACTTGCTTTGCTTTAACAAACATACAATAACTGGAAGAAGTATACAGGCCTGCCACACACATGAAATGCTGCCATGCTTTCAAGGCACAAAGCCAACACCAGCATGGCTGATATAGCATCTCATGCCCTGCCTCTTCCTCTGTTTGCCAAAATTAGGCTTGCATGGGTGCCAACATCTGGTGCAAGCCATACTGTACCTTGGATCTGTGCCTTGCCACCACCTGGAGGAAAGACCGTAGATTAAAGCCTGGAACTAAAAGGCATTTAGGTTTGTGAGCTGTAGGGAACATAACATTTCTCTGTATGTCTGCTGCTCTGTGTATTTCACATTGGATAATAAACTGAGAGCACTGCATATATTTAAATCTAAGCTAGCTGCTTGATGATGAAACTTGATAAATTAGTCAGCTGCAGCTGGCAGTCAAACCTAATGGCAGCAGATGGACTTCACAGTGCCTGTTTCAAACCCTGCTACTGTGCTACTGCTTTCAAATTCCCCTCTGGTTGTGACCTCTTTATTTTAAATACAAGCGCAGTTGCCTTCCTTTTCCTAATATTTGCTTGTTTGCATTACCCAGAGGATTCCATTGCAAGGGATTGCAAAGGTTTAGTCCGCTGCCGGACTACTGTATCTTCTCTGGCTTCGGTGTCCTTCCAGCATGCTGGCTTTTTTGTCAGCTCTAGTCTCAAATTTGTTGAAGTCAGTGCTATGACTGTACTTCTTTGGAAGGTTTCTCATTTGTCCTTTCTAGTTGCATCTACATTGCTGTGAGCCCTGAAGTGCTGATCCCCTCATCATCCTGACCTGGCACTCTTCCTATCTGACTCAGGGTCCTTTACAACAGAGCAGGTAATAACAAAAACCAGGCCCTGACAGGCGGCAATCATTATTTAGCCTGCCCACAAGCGTGAACTCTGGAATATCCCAGCTTCCCTTAGACCAGCTTCACTGCTGGGTTTTGGTTTCATTGGTTCGGCATTTGTTTTGTACTGACTCCCTCCATGGTGGCGAGTTTTGCAGCCTGGCTTGTTGTGTCTCTGTGTCTGGGTTAGTTGTCCTTGGCAGCAGCGTTAATGATGTTCCTTACATGTGGCAGAAGAAATTAGGCATATTATTCCAGAATATCCCAAGGAAGTATTGAAGTCCAATATCAGCCTGCACCTGTGGACAGTTTCCTGTGCACTCTGAGCAACAGGACATGCCTCTTGAAATCTCAGGTGTCTCATGGATGAGTATAGTGCAAATTGAATCACCGAACAGAAAGACAAACCCTTCAAAGACTGCACTGTTCTTATTCCATGGCAATGCTGTTCTCCCTCATAACCACCTAATGAGGAGTCCTCTCTCAAGTAGGTCATTTCAGTTAATGCCACACCTTTGGACAACTCCAGCGTAGATCAGATACAGAGAGAGAGAGATTTAATTTGTTTAGTAATTAACTTTGCAACACTCTAAAGTAAATGAGTTCATTAAAACTGGTTTTATAAAAGAAAAAAAATAAAGCAAAGCCCCACAACACAGTATTATCACATAACTGATTTTTCTAAAATAAATCAAAGCATAAGAAAATGTGGATAGGATTAAGCATGAAAAAGTGCTGTGCCATTTTAAAATTCTTTGGTACCACACATAAAAAATAACACTGAGATTATTTCTCTTGTTCTTGTAAAAAGTAGTTCCACTTCAGTGAGCACCAGATCCACTTCAGTGAGACTTGAAACATTGCTAGAGTATCTGATGTCATCAAAGGGGTGGCAATAATTTACTGGCATTTGCAAGTAGATGTGTGCTCCTCATTTACAAAAGCTTCTCAGATGTTGTACTTCAGGCCCTCTCTGGGTGTTTGATTCTGGGCACAACTGCTGAACATTCAGATTGGTTTGCTTCTCCTCCACATACTGTTGAGGAGTGAGTTCATGTGTGCTCTGAAGTCTGCTGTGGTTTGTATCTAGTGCCATCCTAAGCCTGTGTGCAAGCCCAAAGCCATTTTGTAGGTTCAACGTGTATCTATGCTGCTGGGGCCTAAACAGGTGATCAGTAGCAGACCTTAGGAGACTTAGAGGGCCCATAAAAGGAGCACCTTTAAGAGGAAGAATATCCTAAGAGCCCTAAATGAAGGTCTTCAGAGTGTAGAGGAGCTGGACAGGGCCTGCCCAAGTCCTCCACCACTTGTTGTTTGGTAGCAACACCAGATGATCAGTGTTGGGGTAGTTAAGTAGCAGGTAGGCTCCATCCTCCACTAGCATCGTATGCAGATGATGAAGAAGTCTGATGCAAGGCATCCTTTAGCCAACAGCATAGAGAAATGAAGCACAGCTGAGGATGTGTGCAGTCCTGTAGTACCTCAGTCTGTGCCCACCCAGACTTTAGCATGTAGCATGGCCCACCTTAGCAGCAGCAGTGGTTAAGAGGCACTGCTGTACCTCTGGCTGCCTGGCAAAATAGGGTGGTAGGAGAATCAGTGCTTAGCAGCCTATGTATAGAAAATGTGGATTCCTTCAATACTGCCTTCAGAGGCAGCATGCAACAGGCATGTCTTCTGCTGGTTCCTTGCCGACCTCACCTCGTCCAGGTCTACATGTTGCTATTCAGTCTCCTCAGTAATTTAAAAACTAGAAAGCAGTTCCCAGTGCTTTCCCAAAATCTTCATACCTGCATGGAGGTTTTGTTTGAAAGTAGTTCTAAAAGGATTTATCTTCTTTTTTACTGTATATTTTTCCTTATTTTTAATGGCAATAATGTAACATCAAACAAAATGGCTGGTTGACAAGATACAATCAAGAACTTCTTCAGCCCCAGCTGAAGTTAGTGCTGGGTGGTAATACGCAATGCTGGGTTCAGTTTAACGTTAGAGCTGAACAGAAGCCCCTATAACTTTCTTAGAGACAGGGTCAACTTTTAACTGTGTCTCCATCATGTAAAGGTACCAGTCCCTTTTCTTACCACAAAGTCTCCTTGTCATAGATGAAGGAAGAAGCTGGATTTTCTACAAAGATGAGCTGAAATGCAGGAGGACATTGGTGTCAGTACTGCCCAATTGCTACAAGAGCTTGGCTGAGCCTTGCTGGCTGGTGCTGGGAATCCTCTGCCCAGGGGAAGTGAGCATGGGTTGGCCTTTGTAGTCGTGACTATTAGCAGCGGGGCAAAATGTAATAACATAGAGAGCAAGTGGGGAGTCTGGTTTTAGTGATGACTCTCCTTTGAAAAATAGCTCCACATTATTGTGCACTTCATGCCCGAGGAACCAGTCAACTGACTTCTCTGTCCAGGCTGACCTTATGATGCTTTGCTGATCCCGGGGAAACAGGGGTTTCAAGCTGTGCACGCTTAACCTGCTTGGGAAGATCTCCTGGTCATAGCCATGGACAGTCAACAGTTCGTTTGCCTAAAGCTGACTTCTGCTACTAAATCGATAGCTCTTCAGGTGGATATTCTAACAAGTCTTTCACCATATCTTTCAGGTGTATCTTCTACAGAATGTCACGTGCTTTGCTGTGGGCCCTCAGTGCCTTTATTTGGCCACTCATTTAAATGCCTGATCCAGAGCACATTGCTTTTACTTATCTCTTATTTTATTTTTAAAAGTCTTTGGACTTTTCTTCTGCAGTTTCACACAATACAAGTAGCAACTTAAAATTATTTCAATTGCTTCATTTTCTGAATGGCAGTTTCCTGATGTAGGCATGAAAGCACAGGGCATAATATTCAAAAATATACTTCCAATTCATTTGTCTTTTCTCTGCAAGCAGCCACCCTCACTGCCAGTTCTGTTTGAAGAGTTTTGGTTATTATTTGTAGTCCAGAAACATCAATGGATCTTGGAGAAGGCTTCATTGCATCACATGTTGAATAAATACAAAGAAACATTTTGCTCCCCAAAATACACAGTGTAAAGAAGGTCTACATAAACAAGTCAGGAAGGACTAGATTGCTGTCCTGATGGGTTTTCTAGTGATATTTCAGTGGGGGGATGGGTATCTTTTCTGGCTGGAAAGCAGTGTGAAACACAGTGAAATGATCTCCCTATGGGCATATTTAGACATATGCTTAACATGCAGGACGGGGTTCAGAAAGAGGTGTCAATGCTGCTTCACCAGTCTGGAAACCAACATTCAAGTATTTGAGACATGAAGTAGTGATGGATCTGCATTTCCTAGTTATCATTTCCAGTTCTGAAAACACTTGAACATAGAATCTTACCAGCATTATGATAACTTCCAAAAATCTGCTACTACCCTTTAATTAACAAGAGAGAAAAATCTACCATTTTTCTCTGGTGTAATTGCTTTTCCCAATGAAGCCTGAATAAAGCCTGAATTCTGAATAATGCTGATGTATGGGCTCACTTAGAAAAGCATTGTTAGCAACTGATTGCTTATATAATCTCCTTGGCAATTCCTTACATTTAGGTTGTCCTTATTTTGTTACTAGAAAAGAACAGAGGGGTTTTTACTCCAGTTGGGCCCATTAATTTTCGTAAGTCACTTGGACAGCGAGGCATTTAATCAACCTCCCATGTGGTTTCAATGAGACGCTGTTTCTGAAGAACCTAAATTGAGTTCTTTTAGTCTAAGGCTTAAGTTTCTCATTAGAAACAGGACATGTTACCCATGAAAGATTAGTGCCTCCATGAAAAAGAAGAGCTAACATGATTGCGATAGTGGTATTAGAACATCATAAAAAATGGGGCTTACAAAAAATCACAGTAAAAAAGATTTTGAGTTTTAAGCAGCCCCCATTGGGGATTCTTTTATCATTAACAACAAATTAAAACTAATTACCTTCTAGTCACAGAAGAACATAGTCTGATGTTCCAGTCATACTTTGTGGTGATGATAAAGGCAGGTGTGGAGCAATGGGAAGCTGAACTGACACACATGAAAGATATGAATGACTAGAATTAATTCTATATGTAGTGCTCATTTTCTGTAGGGTTTTCTAATCTGTATGGAAGTAGAAGGATTTATACTTCCTCTTTTTCCCAAACTTGTTCTATTCAGAGATGTACAATTTGGTGATCTGTAGGCGCACAGGATTTCAGCCAAGAAATTTGAAGATATATTCAAGCTGGACACATTTCCCTGGAATTCTAGGAACTATATGATAGAGAAGGTAAAGAGCAGCTCAAAAATTCCTTGTGCCCATTCAGCTTCCTTTTGTTAAATTTTCTGATATTATGTTGGAGAAGGAAGAAGCGTTTGAAACAACTAAGCAAGCAAAATATCTGAAGCCAAACTTTGATTACAGTTTGCAGCAAAGTGTCTTTACAATCAATGTGCTTTTGATTTTGCTCTACATGGTATATTGTCTTGCTGAATATTTACTTTTTGACTATATGAACGCTGAATGCTCTTACTGTCATACGTGAATATCATGGAACTCAATTATCACTCATTTTGCTTAATAATCATGTAAATCTTGTTTAATTTCTTTGTCTTTTCCAGTGAGATTATTCATCCAAGAAAAGTCACTTTTCTGGTCGACCAATAGCTTCTTGCTTCTCAAATATAAGTGGGGAAACCAGTTCCTAGGGGAAAAAAAGTACTCCAAAGAACAGATTTTTTAAAAGCTACTTGAATAAACTGGTCTTTAAATATAACAAAATAATGTCCATAGATGTTGCATTTAAAGAAATAGGTAGGACAATTTTATACACATAATGGGAGATTATTATTAATTGCTGAGTCTTTTAAGAGGTTGAAACATAACCCGTGTGTGGTTGGCCAAGTGGTAACCTGAAAGGGGAGAAGGGTGTTCTTGCATCTGCAGATGAAAACCTCAGCATGGGTTTGAGTTCAGTATCAGAGGGGCCCTCCTCCAGGGCAGGACACATCTCTGATTGTGTGATCACCAATACAAGGCATTTTATTCCAGCTAAAGTCAGTGGATGTAATGATGGGGGTATGTATTTTTTCCTGGCTGTTTCTAAGCAGTTTAGTTTAACCCTTCTACAGGGTGGTTTCCTAAACCATTCAGCTCTAAGTGTGGAGTTCATTCCTCCTGCAATCCTTTGCCTATGTTTCCTTTGCATTCTCCATCCCCTAATAACTCTTTTTGACTAAAACTGAAATATATTACTCATAAAGCCATACACTAGAAACATCTTGCTAAATCACAAAAGTGAGTTTTATATGGTTTTACCTGTGTATATTTCCAATTAATTTTTTCAATACCAAAAATCTTTCAATTATATATTTGCATAGCTTCTAGCATAACAGAATGTTGATATATGACTTGAATTTCTAGATAGTTGTCAAGATCCACTCTCCTTTCATAGACAGATATTCTTAACAGTTCAGCTGACATTTTTACATGAGTCAATCTCTCACTTTAGATCAAAGTGTTTGTGCTATTCATGCAGTGCCAAAAATTACAGCTGAAGAGAGGCTTAGATTCTGCCAGGATCTGAGGAAGGTGCTAGAAGGATGCCTTAGTAGGACCCTCACTCACCTCAGTATGGGAGATGCTGGGTGGGTTTAGTTGGCTAAACTATACTGAGCTACATTGGTTCTCCAGGTTCATCTCTGCCTTGCCTATCTTTTCTTCCATAATCTAAACTTCTGGCCAGACATGCAAAGGCCAGCCTTGGAAATCCTGTCTTTCCCAGAGTTAGTGGTGCCTAGGTGCAAAAGTGAAATCATCTTGATGTTTTAGTTTTGTGTTCTGCATTATTTATTCATAGCAAAATTTCATTAATTTTTGATCATTCAATAACTGAGGCTAAGGGGACTTCTGAGGGTGGTATCGTTCAACCTCTGGATCAAAGCAGGACTAATTTTGAAATAAGAGCAGGTTGCGCAGGACCATCTCCTGGTCAGATTTCAGGTATCTCCAGTGGCAGAGTGGGCAACCAGCTCTTCACCACTGTGAATGTGAAAATATTTTGCCTTTTGCCTAGTTGGATTCCCTATGCTAGAACTTGTTGACTTTGTTTCTTGTCTCTTCACTGTGTGCCTCTGAGAAGAGTCTGTCCCTACATTCTCTCTATAATCCTCCTCCTGGCAGTCTAAGACTGCCTTAGCCTTTTCTTCTTAAGGCCAAGCAAACCCAGCTCTCTCACTGTACCTCATGCCCTCCAGCCATCTAACCATCCTCACGTCCTCACGGTTAGACATGTTTTCCTTGTACTGGGACAATTGGACAATGTACTGTCTTAATTGACAATATGTTAATTGTACTTTCATTATTTCATGTCATAACATTCTTGTCAGTCTGTTCTTCCAGTCAAGGTAAACATCGTCAAGGGTTCCTACTCACAAAGCAAGTCATCTCGGAAGGCAATCACATTAATCAGGTACAAGTTGCCCTTAGTAAATCCATGCTGGTTTTCCCCAGTTACCTGCTTGTCTGACAGGCCTCTGGTTCACTTGATCTTCTGTCTCACTTTTTTTAAAGATTAGCATAACTTCTGCCTTTTTTTTCCTGAATCATCAGGAAACCTTCCAATCTTGAACATGTAGACCTTGTGAAAAAGTGTTTAGTTTTTACTGAGCACTGTGCAATTTCAGGCAGAATAACTGGGTGAATGTATTATTAATAACTCTAGCAATCCCTGAGGTACATGGTAACTGTGATATCTATGCCATTAGGAACACACATACTGGAGCCCAGCATCAGATATTCTGTGTAGTGAATATGCGGAATTAGAGTTTGGCATGAAGTTTTCCATTGTTACTTTCACTGTCTACTATATTTCTACTTGCATTTTAAGTTCTCAGACATGTTGTGAATCAACTGCAAGATCTTTTTTGAGGTTACAGAGTCATGATATAGGATTTCATAATACCTGAAATGTAATGCAGAAGCACCAAATGTGGCAATGCTGACTTAAGGTAAAAAGGATGGAGAATAACAAGGATCCTTTGTCACAGATAAAATCCACAAAAGAGAGATTCTTCTCTTTTCAGTTTAAATATCATGTGGCCTTATAATTGTTTTGACATTTTTTAGCTGAGCACTGCTGTGAGTAGCAGACTTAGTTAATACCACAAACGTGATAAGTTATGATGCTCTCAGCATGCCAAATCCCTGTTAAGCCCATGTATTTTAAGCTCTCTTGTAATTTTCAAATTCCCAGTAAACAACACACAATGCAATTACCAACAGACCCCGGTTGTTTGATGTGGGTTTTTTTAATAAACAATTATCCTTGAATGTTCATTTTGATTTCCTATTAGTCTGGTACTGATAGAAAATAAAACACCCCACGACAAAACCCCCAAATCACGATCGTGCTTTGGCTTACTTGTGAGGCAATTATATGTTTAAGTAATTAAAACTATCATCCATTACATTGAATACTCTAAAAATTTCTTACATAATTGATGTCTGTCTTGTCCAGAGAGTAGGGTTTGCCTCCAATGGAAAAGAATATTATTCCCATATTTGAAAATGAAGTGCCTGGCTTATACTGCATCCTCTTCTTCCCCCAGCACTGCTTCACCACTGTCCCCAAGGTGGTGTACGGATCTTAAGTGGCTTGAAAATAAATTCTGTGCTTCTAAATAAATGTAACTTGAAACATGGCAAAGCATTTTGAGATCATAGGATCCCATATCCTATCCATGTGTAATATTGTAAAGAGCCAAACATTATAATTTCCTTGAAAGTGCTAGCAGTGGTGAACAATAATTTGCATAAACAAATAGAAGAAACTGGCTTGAATATCAGAATAGAAATGCAAATTTTGATCCAGAAATCCATTTCTTCTTTGTTTGTATTCATATGAAACATATCAAAAGTAGAAAGGTGCCCAATACCAGTTGCAAATAGAAAAAAGTTGATAGCAAATTTAGTCTTAATGTGTAGCAGTGAGCTGTGAGACATTGAGGTTACGCTATTCTGTCAGTGTTTAGAAATGCCATCTGGAGTTGGAACCTGCATTCACATTGACTTTTCAGAGGACTTGCACTCAAAAGATGTTGTTAATAGGTTTTATTATTATGCCATCTCCCTGTGTTCCTTGCCTAACTGAGGAGACCCACATTTCTCCAGCCGACCTCGTCTGGCATTGGGCTGATGTGATAGTGGTACATTAGAAACACAGAACTCAAACTTGAGTGAATAAGAAAACCCCCAAGGATATGAAATGTTGCAGGAGGTAGTGGTGTTAGTAGCAAAGTATCCCCATCTTCAACACTGTTACTGTTCCTCCAAGCATATGCTGTAGTGCTTGTGGTACTAAGGTTGGGGATGAAAATTTCATGTCCATGCAGTATGATGAAGGAAGCTATTGGGATGGTCCTACCTTCCTGGAAGCCACTAAATAATATGTGTAGCATTACATAGGTGTTAATGAGGTAATTACCTACCTCCAGTTATTTGCTTTAATCTCTTCATTTCACAAATAAAGATTTAGAAAATGAATAAAACCATGGAAATCATTTGCAAGTGAGAAGACAGTTGTTGAAGATGTAAATGGAGTTATAAAGTTTTCCTGTAGCTTTTGATTTCCAGGAAGGACAAAAAAAATTAGTTCATTGAAATTTCCCCTACTTCTGTGTACTAAAACTCTGTGGGAATTTTGATTTCTACATGGCTTCATTTGATGTTTTGTGTGATAGATATATCTGAATATTAAGATCATGTGTTGAAAGACAAGTGAAGCATACTACTGCTGTACTACCAGCAAGGGACCCTCGTTATTGTTTAATCAGGTTTCAATATGTTGTATGTGAGTTACTTTAACTTGGCTCTTCATAACTATGTTAATTTAAACGTTAAAGAAATGGCCTCCCTTTCAAATAGTGCAGTCTGCAGATAACTGGGGGATTTCAGTTTCTTCTCTTCAAAAAACCATTAGTGGCAAAACAACCTTGCTATGTTGTCATAAGCATATCCCATTAGCAGCTATATGTTTAGATATTTAAAACTGGTAATAGCTTGCAATATGATCATTATGGCTAATGCTCACGAACAGTATCCATCTGATCTTTCACTGCCTTTTTCATAAGCTCTAACAACCACTCAACCAACTATCAGCCCCTGTAGTAGAAGTACATGAATTACATTAAAATTTACATTTCCTAGTATTTTTGTTTCAAGGTGCTTGCTCTCCAAACTATCCTACATTCATTAGAACTGGAGTGTACTTCAAACAGCCTGTAAGCAGCTCTTATTCCCAAGGAGTCTGAATGGCTGAGTAATCTAACTGGACAGTTAAGGATTTTCTGTCTAAATTGACTGATGTTAATTTTAACAATCTTGGACTTTTTTCCCTTAATGTTTCAGAGAGTCATTAGCAGAGTTCAGCTTTGGTTTTTTTCCCCTCCATTAAGAATAACTCTACCTGCTGACCCTCTGGGCAAGGAGCTGCCTTGCTTGAAAAAAGATATGATTATGGTAATATAAATGTAGAGGGATGATTTCACATAAGAACATTTGCTTTTAATGGTGTATCTTCAGGACTGTATTAGCTGTGTCCCAGGTGATGAAAACTATTCTTCAAATTCCCAAAGTTAAAAAAAAAGAAAAAAGAAAAGGAAAAATAAACAAATTCTATGCTACAGTTTATATGCAAGATGAATTGGGAAGCTTTTATAAACTGGTCGCTGCTGTGAAACTCAAGATTCAGAACCAACATATTAAGGACATGAAGTACATTCATTTGTAGCCACTCTAAGTTTACATTCATCTGCCTAAGAAAGGTAGTTTAATTTTCTTCAGTTTAAGTAAGGTACACAAGTACTTCTGGTATTAGTTAATTCTAAGATTAATATTCCTTGGGATATTTTTAGGATGAAATTAACTTCTTCAGATTCCAGATTATTTTTTTTTTAAACATAAGCCTATGCTTGCAATGGAAAGAGAGATTATACAAAAATAGCATATCCCTAACAGTATGTGCATTCAGGGTAATTCTCTGATTCTGAATCATATTTGGACTGTTCATTTAATAATGACTTTATAATATTTTTCTTTATGTACACGTTACTATTGGATTAATTCATTTAGCCAGTCAACCTTCAAACACAGAAATACCTGATTTTGAAAGACCAAATCAGTTTGTAGATTGGCTCATGCATCAAAATTGCTAGTTGGATTTAGATTGCAGAATCTTCTATATTATTTATTCACGTTTTCAGAAAGTACCCAACAGGACTCTAGGCCCTGAGTGTGTAAACTTATAAAATGGCTTAACTTGATTTAAGACATGAAGAGAAAAATAAAGTAGAAATTGTCATATCACGCATAATAAATTTTGCTTCAAGTAGAAACCTAAATGTACTGTGGAGGGACCTGACCTGCACATAAATATTGCCAGCTTTCATGCTACAATATATTATCATTTATGTCATGAGGATCTAAGAGTTTGTGCTTAACAGTATATATCCTCATGATGTTATTTTTTGACATTCATTTTACATTCCTCTTAGGTTGGTTCCAAGCCTGAAATTATGTTTTTATGAAGATATCCTCAGTATTTACACAGAAGTCATGAACAAGAGCTGTACGTGATCCAGGTTTAGAATTGTGAGCTTTGGTAGAACTAAGGATCACAAGTATTAGGAGCAAAAAGTTTTCTCCACAGTTTTTTAACTTTGACATTCAGTAAGTGCAAATGAGGGTAATGTGCCACACAGTCTTCTTCAACCTTGTGTCTTTTTTAAACACAGGGTTGAAATTACACTTTTTTTCCATATCAATTTGTTCTACTACAAATGGAACTAATTTGATTGTGATTTGTAATTTACTTTGTAGAAGGAGGTTGCCCTACTTAATCCCATATAGTAAAAACTCATTAGCTAAGAATGAGCTTTTAGCTAAGGATGAGTTAGCTAAGAATCCCCTTTATTCTGTTATTGAGAAGGAGCATGTTCTTGATGTCTCTCACACCTGTAAGTGCATTTTCTAACTTCTCATTTCTAAATAATTAGGTCTTTATTGTGGGGTAAATTCTCTAAGCTTCATTGGAAGGAAAATCATTGTCTTTTTATCCTCCCTGGGAGGAATTCATTCCACTTGTTTACTGGTGTGTGTGGCAGACTGAATAAAATGGTTCCTAATTAGCATATATGAAATAATCATTGGTCTATCTGGAGTCATAATTAATGCATTAGGAAGAATTTACTGAGTGTCAAGGAGAAAGACATTAGCATAAACGAGCTGATTTTAGATGGGCTGCAATTGAGACACTACTTTCTGGTAAGAATGTTTACCAAAATTAAGCAATAATAACATATCAATTTACTAAGAGCCATTAATGTGCATGATCTGAACTATTAACTTCTGCAGTGGTGCTCCAGCCCTGCTTCAGCACCTTGCTAACAGAGAGATTTTGCTGGCATCCTAATAAAGAAAGTCACAGCAGCACCAAATAGTGTGGGTATGAGAAGTAAAGAAGAATGTGGGCTGCACAGAGGCTCCTAGACCTTGAGAGAAGCAGCTGCTGCAGAATCTTATCATCATCCTACCTCATAACTCCCAGGCTTTATTGATTAAAGCATGTTCCTCCTGAGAGTGTAACCTGTAGAGGATAGTGAAACAAAGATTATCTTTACACAGGTTAAAGTGTTTAAATAACTTTAATTTCTGTATTGATACTCTGTGAGTGGGGAAGTGACAAACTGTGATACAAATTTTTGTCCTTAGTCACCAGGCATCTGATAATCTGAAAGTAGATTTTAATCTTCAGAGAACTCTCTACATTGAATAATGAATGCTCTATGCAGGGAAGAAGTGAGATTCAGGAGACTTAAAAATAGCCTTACGCTTGTAGGACTTAAGTTTATAGGACTTTTCTCTAATATCTTTTAATATAGTCATCATTATACTTACTACTGAAAGAATGTGACTTCAGCTAGAGCCTGGCAGCGGGTCTGTAAACCACTGGGTTTGGTCTAACTTCAGACATGAGGAACTGACTAAAAACTGTTAACATATGTGACTCCAAGAGTCACTTTAGTAAAACTAGTGGCAAGTTAGTAGAAGGAGACTCCAGTACTGCACTTCCTTCAAGAAATGGCAATCCATTGCAGCATTATAAATTTACAGTAATCCACAAAATTTGTGTCAAATACTTTAAGAACTACCATAACCACTGTCTTTAGTTTACGTGGGGAAAGCAACAGCCAGGTTGTTATCTCCTTCGTTGTCTCCAGCTTCTGAAGCTTTTCCCTGTGTATTCCAGTAAGACAAATCACCGATCTGTACTTTAACTGTGCAGCAGTTTTTTGCTTCATATCCTGTGCTGTTGACTTTTAAGTGAAACACCCCACGTCTGCAGTATTTCAGCAAGGCTACTAATGATAACAAACCCACATAAGGCAACCTAACTATATATATAGTTAGCATAGTCTTTTTACAGCTAGATTAGAAGAGATAAGTGTTTTGTCAGTTATAATAATATTTATACCTCATTGCATGGTATGTGAGATGACTGCTAATGTGGGAAAATGCCTCTGTTGGTTGGTGAGGTCTTTGTTGTTACAGTCAGAACAACCAGGGTATTGATTCCTTGTGTTACTGACTTCGGAAAGTGAATTGAGAAGTGGTATCATTAAAGGGGACTCCAGAAAGGAAGAAGGCAGTCTTAGTAATGCACCACGGGTCAGATGAATGCAGCCATTCAGATAGTTGAACAGATCAGTATAACGTGTAAGAAAAAGCAGAAGGCAGGGAAAAAGTCAGAGTTACAGGACTGGTAAAGAAAACCTCTTTAGGTTTTCTTGTTGCTATCTTTATTGCCTTCGTAGGCATAATGTATTGGGCAATAACAATCTTCCCTGACCTTTTTTTCTAATCAAGTTGTAAGTCCTTATACTGAGGAGAAGTGATTGTGATATCCCATTTTGTTTGCGCCCCTTCCGGAGAAGATCCCTTACCTACCAGCATGTCACCAGCTCCACTTCCAGAATTACATGCAAAACAATGTTACAAGTGCTGTTGAAACCCACCATCTACAGTGCTGGCATTTTGTCCTGGTGATAAATGTTGTAGCAAAATAAGACTGTTTCCTCCAGAAAGGTCAAAGCCAAGGAAATCGATTAACATAGCACCTGCTTAAGGAGGAAAGTTGGTGTGTTGTAATAAAGAATTGCCTTCATTTTTCTTTTTTCCTTCCGTATATGAGTTTATGCTTCCACAAAGTAAACTAAGAAGGAAGAAAGGAAAGAAAACCTTAGGCTTCATCCTACCTGTCTCTGTAACTTTTAAGTCACAGAAACATCATGGGCTATATTCCTCCATATCAGTTGGTCTTAGTCCTGTTCTGCAACGGGGCCAGCATGCCTGTTCGTTTCCAGCGTCTACATAACTGCTTCCTTAAAATATATTTAAGAGATTAATATATACAGAAGGATTAGAGAGAAACTTAATTACTGAAAGAAGGGAAATGGCCCTTAGAAAAGGATTTATTTGTTCTTCCTCTCCTGTGTCTTATTCTCATTTTGACCAAACCGCTCTCCTCTGCCACTGTTCTCACTTGGGAAGGATGTGCTTGTATTATGATAGGGAGGGACCTCTTCTACCTCACTTTGCCACTGAAAATTCAGGAATTCATCCTCTGGTTTTGCACACCTTGAATTACGTAATTTGGTGAGTAACTGCCAAGTGATGGATTTTTAGGTAAGTTTTATTCCCCATAGGTGTACACAACCTGGCTCCAGGTACTTGATATGAGAATCAAGAAGCATCATTGTAAGTTTCTGTTTCTCACTGACTTTCTTTTTAATTGCAGTTTTCAGACACTGATATTACTGGGCATTTTCTTAATATTATTCCTTCCTTTGATGTGTTCTGAGGTATTATTCCAAGAATATTTGGCTTTGCTGCCAGCAGCAAGGAGAGAGGGGTGGAGAATTATCCTCAGAATATAGAAGACTTTTACAATAACACAAATTAAGCATTTTATTCAGAGTAGTGAAGATGTCACGCCTCACTTGTGGGAGACCGTTAGGGATTCTCTGTATCAGATTTTGCTGTCCCAAGGGGAGCTTTAATAGAGCTTGTCATTGCTGCTGTTCTGCATTCAGAATGATACCCTTGTCTCCTCTGCACTGCTTCTCTGAGGACTGGAATGAGAGCCCCCTCCTCCTAGTGACAAGAACATCTCTTTGGTAATTCTGCTCACTCCTCATCTCAGCTACCTCCTCAACCCTGTTGATCAGAAGCAGATGTCATGGAAAAAGCAGCAAACTTTTTAGTTTAGGAGAGAACCAGGGCATGATTGTGTTTGGTCTGTGCATGAAAGTGAGAGTGAATGAAGGATTCTTGGTGGTGTGAGCAAGAAAGCAGCCATACAGGCAGTCTTAAACCTTTGTCTATCAGGTACAAAGCAACTAAATACCTTTTCAAACAGGGTCTGAATTTACCACTGGCATTAAGTCAACTCCAAGGAGCTGCACCGTCTTGCAGCTTGCGGCCCTGGTGACAGTATCTTTCTTAAAGGTAGTATTTGTGCTAATCTGACTTCAAACCCCACCATTCTCATTTGATTTCACTTTTGCTGTGTAATTGCAATATAAGAATGAAAATGCTTTTTATAATGTAATTCATAAAGCAGCTTACGGCCTTGCGTAATTAAAATGACTAAATGGAAACAGCTCACTGCACTTTGAAATGCATACTAAGCCAAACAGAAATTTATCAGCGTAGCTTCTGTGAGACTGAGGAAACTTTGGGAATGTTTAATAATGGTGCAACCAAAATTACTCCAGGAGGCACATCAAATCAGCAGTAATTAGTACGAGAGCTGTATCACTGTATCATCATAAATGGCATATTAGATTTGGCAAAAAGCCTTCCGATTTAAAAGTAAACTGTATTGGTTCTGCATTAAGTTCCCTAGCTCACAACTGCTTTTAATTGGATGCATGCGACCCTGCACTTCCAGGCTTGTTTGTAAAAGCAATTCAACACTGATTGGGCTCAGACATGATTTTGAACTGAGGCCTATCCATATATGCAAGTGAGGGGAGAAAACCTGTATGATTGACCACAGCTTCATCCAGTCCATCAAATTCTCCTCTCTCCTGCCCAGCTAGAAAGGCAGAGCAGACACAAAAGCTCTGTGGCTGTGACTAATAAATTAGGATCCATGTAGAATTCTGTGAACTGAAACTTCACTGCATACTTATCCTGAGTCAGTCACTCTTGCCTTGAAGTGTCAGCCTTTGGAGCACATATTCAGTTATTACATAATTAAATGTGTAATTAATCACTTAATTATTTTTCCTGCTCTCAGTAAGAAATTGGAGAAGCCGGGGATTGGCTTAGTCAAATTACAGTGTACCCAGAAATCAAGACTGCTGTTTCTCAGCCTGGTTTTCCCGAGAGGTTATATGCCCTCTGCTCCTTCCTCTTCCCAACAGGACACCACATGGCATCTCCTGTAGCTCTAAAAGGTCACTCTGAGGTTCAATAGCACCAGGGAATACAGTTATCCATGGTCTGCCACAACCTCAGGGCTCTTCATGAGGTTAGCCAGCCTGCAGAGAGGCTGTCAGCAACATGTTCCCATCTGTGGGTCGCCACTCCAGTTTTTACAGGCATTAGTCTTCTGAGACATGAAGATTCAGAGCAGCTGTACTATTAAATCCTGAACAGTGGGATTCTGAACGTACAGATTGAAAAAAAAAAATAAATCTCATTTTCATGGAAATGGGAGGGTTTGTTCTTGGAAAACAAATAAATACTGGCATGGTAATATTCAGCCTCAGCTCACCCTGCCAGGAGCAGATTCTCCTGGAAGGCATGCTAAGGCACATGAAAATCAACAAGGTGCTTGGTGACAGCCAGCATGGCTTCACTAAGGGGAAATCCTGCCTGACCAATTTGGTGGCCTTCTATGATGGGGCTACAGAACTGATGGACAGGGGTAGAGCAGTTGATGTCATCTACCTGGACTTGTGCAAAGCGTTCGACACTGTCCCACATGACATCCTTGTCTCTAAATTGGAGAGACATCAATTTGATGGATGGACCACTCGGTGGATAAAGAACTGGCTGGATGGCCGCACACAAAGACTTGCGGTCAGTGGCTCAATGTCCGGCTGGAGACCAGTAACGAGTGGTGTCCCTCAGGGATCCATGCTGGGACCGGTCTTGTTCAACATCTTGGTCGCTGACATGGACAGTGGGATTGAGTGTGCCCTTAGCAAGTTTGCCGATGACACCAAGCTGTGCGGTTCGGTTGATACCCTGGAGGGAAGGAATGCCATCCAGAGGGACCTTGACACGCTTGTGAGGTGGGCTGATGCCAACCTCATGAAGTTTAACCATGCCAAGAGCAAGGTCCTACACCTGGGTTGGAGCAATCCCAGGCACAGCTACAGGTTGGGCAGAGAAGAGATTCAGAGCAGCCCTGTGGAGAAGGACTTGGGGGTGTTGGTTGATGAGAAAATGAACATGAGCCGGCTTCAGTGTGCACTTACAGCCCAGAAAGCCAACCGTATCCTTGGCTGCATCAATAGGAGTGTGACCAGCAGTTCGAAGGAGGTGATCCTGCCCCTCTACTCTGCTCTTGTGAGACCTCACCTGCAGTATTGTGTGCAGTTCTGGTGTCCTCAACATAAAAAGGACATGGAACTGTTGGAACAAGTCCAGAGAAGGACCATGAGGATGATCAGGGGACTGGAGCACCTCCTGTATGAAGACAGGCTGAGAAAGTTGGGGCTGTTCAGCCTGGAGAAGAGAAGGCTGCATGGAGACCTCATAGCAGCCTTCCAGTATCTGAAGGGGGCCTACAGGGATGCTGGGGAGGGACTCTTCATTAGAGACTGTAGTGACAGGACAAGGGGTAACAGGTTAAAACTTAAACAGGGGAAGTTTAGATTGGATATAAGGAGGAAATTCTTTCCTGTGAGGGTGGTGAGGTACTGGAATGGGTTGCCCAGGGAGGTTGTGAATGCTTCATCCCTGGCAGTGTTCAAGACCAGATTGGATGAGGCCTTGGGTGATATGATTTAGCATAAGGTGTCCTGCCCATGGCAGGGGGGTTGGAACTAGATGATCTTAAGGTCCTTTCCAACCCTAAGTATTCTATGATTCTATGATTCTAAATGGTGTATTCTTCACTCCCCCAGGGTGCTGTCACAATTCATGAAAATTCTTTTTCTGTCCCCCTCCCAGCTAATGGACTCTAATTCTCATGCGTATGAACTTCCAGCATAACTGGGGTGGATACTGCAAGAAGCCTACACTGCTTTCAGGGAATGCTGTGTATGTGTCACCTCCCCACATCATTCATTTGTAGGCATTGAGAGTGTAGTAATTCTGCTTATAAGTGGCATGTTGATGTGTTGATTGCTCTGAAGTTGAGGTCAGGGCTGTTTCTCATATCTTTTTGCAGTACTCATCACCACCTCAGTGGCTACAGACTAACAAAGCTGAGGCCCTATCTAAGACTCCAAAAAGCCAATGCCTAGAGAATTGTTGATACCACTTGCTGTTCCAACCATCTTTCTCTGTCACAAATTACAGCAGTACTCACAGTCTTTCAGACCTCAATATGAGGGCTGTATGAATTTGAGCTTTTGTATGGATTATTCTGTTCCAAACAGTGATTCCAGACTATGTTTTAATTGCACGTTCTTTGGGAAATGGTACATTTGTATCCCTGACTGAGCGCTCCAGGAGTTCTCGTAAATGTGATGGAGAAGATACCGATCCTAAAAACAGTGCAGTGAGGCACACACAAGAGGGATTATCCCATCTCCCTTGTAACCTGTCACTGGTTTGCCAATGATGTGATGCATCATCTGTGTTCATTTCCCAGTTAGCATTAGCCACTTTTGAGCAGCGTGGGTTCTGTGCAGGCCTTGGGTGTGCAGGACTTTGTAATTGCTGCAATGCTCCATTGCCTTCTGCTGAAGTCTTTCTGTGCAGAGATCTCTCTGCTGGCATTGGCAGAAGAACCTGGCCTAGCTCCATTACTACCATATGGCTAACGGATGATACACAGATTGCCTCTTAGTCCATGCTGCAATAGGATGCTGGACTCCTCTGTCAGTCCTCCACACTGAAAATCTGCTTAAAAACATGATCTCAGAAGTGCTCTGAAGTCCAAACTGTTGTTTGAGAGCCAGTAACCCTCTACACCAGAGCCCCTCTAGTACCAGACTCTCTGTGGATAGCAGTGGGGTCCATGCCCCTGGCAGACAAGGCAGGCACTTGCCTCTGCCATCAGAGCAGGTCAAGTGAAGGCTGTTTTCCAGACACCCATCTGGATGGGCATCGGGCAGATCACGGAGCATGCTGTGCCTGTGAACAGACCTTGAGCTTGTGCTGGATGCAGCCATTGATTTCCAAGGTGATGGATTAACCCTGCACTTCCTTGTTAGTGATCAGAACAAAAGAGCTGAGGTCTGCGGCTGAGAAATCTGACAGGAAACCTAAGCAGCACATTACATTTTTAGCAGAAACTTCATGCTGTGGCTTTCATTGGAATTTTATTGGATTTTGAATTGCTAAGAAAGGAAGAATGACAGGATGGCAAGTGAAATCAGGCGCTGGAGCTGGATTACAGTTCTCACAAAGAAATTTTATTGCTGGATACTCAAACAGGGCTGATCAGAAGTACCAGAAGATCACTGCCATTCACAGACTGTTGAGAGCGTTTAGGGATTAGGATTCTTCCTGAGCTATCCTTTCCCAGTAAATTGCACAGAACTTACTTTACTGCTCCAGAAGGCTAAAGAATGGAGGCATCTCTGCCAGGACGTGAAGCTGAATTTTGCAGGGCCTCAGGGCTATGCCAGTGAAGCCATAACAGCATTCTTCACTACTGTCACCTCTCATGAATAACTCTGTGTCTGGTAGTTTTAGGGGGACAAAGCTATTTCAGTGTAACACATAGGATTTCCAAGGGGGCTCTTTGAAAACAGTATCTCCCATCTCAATGTTGCCAATTTAAGATTTCCAGATGTAATAGGCAATATTAAAAATGTTTACTGTTTTCACCTATTATGATTACACATTCCCATTTCCAGAATCCTCTACATACACAAATGGAAAATTATTGCATCCTCAATTTAAAAAGCTTAAAATAAAAATACAACAGTCTTGGATCACTTTGTAAACCAAATTATATAATTTGAATACATGAGCAAACACCTTTACAATACAGAAAAATCCCTTTGAAAGAACAAAATGCCATGATGTTGCTATGACTGGCCTGTAAAATGTAAATTCTACAATTCTGGCAGTCCTGTACTCAGAGTGCTACTCCAGTATTATCTCACAACACCTGAAATGAACTCAGGAGTCTATAAAACTATTTAGCATGCAGTGTTTGCCTTGAGTATGAAGACGGGAGGTGGTGGTTAACACTGGACAAGTCTGGTATTTGTTATGGTTGTGTACCAGTTATTCCCACTCAATTAATGACAGTCAGGTGGTGCTTAGCAGGTCTGAAAATTAGTTTTCATGTGCAATTTTTTTTCCAATTAGAACGAACATATTTCTGGGGTTCCTGGGAAAGCAGGATTTTAAAATGAGACGCAGCAAAGAACCAGTACCTTCTTGTGACTCCAGAAACCAGTAAACTTCTGTACCTCGTTCTAGGACTCAATAACTGAGTTATTTTGCAATCTTTATGTAATGGTCAGAAAACTTTCACCTTTACTTATGAATAACAGACAAATTATTGAAGAGGTCTTGAGGTGCTTGAATAAATCACACTGTTTTGTAGCTTTTGGGAACCAAGAGCGGAAAAGAGTTTTGCGACTGTCCTCTTCTCTCAAACAGGCTCTGCACTTTCCCACCTCCCCCCTTGTCCCCAGCGCCACGAGGTTCAGGAAGAGGAAGGCTTGTGGCTTTGTAAATACCCCTGGCATCATCCTAAAGTCAGTGTTATTGGATATCTTACTGTGTACAAGAAGTATCACCCCACATCTACCTTCATAGCCTTGATCTACCACAATGCAAATGTTCTCCTTACATTTCACACAATATCAGGAGCAAGGACAGAGTAAAAAGTCTGAGTCTTACTTTCTTTCTGTCTTCCCTCTCAAAGAACCAGAGAGCATTCAGATATAAAATATTACTTCTCTACAGTTATGATACCCATGCCCAAACTCTGCAAATGAGCTTTGTAAAGCCAAATCACAGTGCTGTTGGCCCAGCTTTAGTTAGTACCGCATGTCTCTGTAAAGAAAAAATTGCACTTCTTGTTCATCCTCCTACAGAACTCCTGATGAACATTTCAAATGGCAGTGGTGTCATTATCTTTGATTAGTGACTGTGCTAACTTTAAAATTAAAAAAGTAAAGTAGATCTTGATTACCAAGCACTAATGTGGTGCTTTCACGCACAGCTATAATTCTACTCATGAATATACATTAATCTTATGCATCAGTTGTTATCTTTATCTACAATCAAAAGACACCAGCCAAGGCAGCTTCATTCTGGTTTATGAAATGTAAAGGAAGCACAGCAATGACCACAGTGCAGGATATTTCTAGATGATAAAAATTCCTTAAATGTATTTTGAGCTTTGCTGTTTGAAATAAACCTGCTATTTTATTTTCACAATCAAAGTGTTTCAGAACAAACTCTTGCAGAGAAGGTAGCAACCAGAATAACACTGAGAGGGAGAGGAGAGTGCAAGTGAGTGTGGAAACAGAGGCTAGAAACAGCAGGGCTAGGAAATGATGTACGATGGGGGAACCAAGTAGCGCATTCCTGTATATGCTTAGTAGCAAAAACAATCTCATAGAGTAACGTGGGAAGGGAGAAGAAAGTGACCTGTAGATGAAAAAGTATGGAAATAAAGTGCTTGGGTTAGAATTTATATCATGTAATGCTGATATAGCTATTATTGTCAGTATCTGAACTAATTGTCTGAATTTCTTTACCAGTCAGAGGAAAGAAAAAGCTGTTTATAGCACATGGTTCATTTGTTCTTGGTGTGAATATATAAATGCAAACAAATAAGTTGTGCTCCAGAAATGCTCATTGCTCTCCAATGGCTCTCATGTGAGTTTACTTGATTAGCAAATATGTAGATGGCTACAAGTGGGGACATCTAAGATGAAATGAGTCTCATCAGGGTCCTCCCCAGCTCCAACACTGTTATTATGGTTGTTCTAAAGTTAAAAACGAGCCCTGAAAAGCTGCAGTTGAGATCAACGAGTTTCAAATAAAACCTGAATGACAGCAGGTTCTAGAGAGCTGCTTCTCTGCTGCTGTTTGTCAGTCTTTTACTTAGCACCCTGCAGGCTGAATCACTGGGCTTGACACCGCATGTGCTGCTCCTGCTGATTTCCAGATCAGATCTAATTGCTTCATCCACCATGGTGGGGGCTCCCGAGGGACACGAGTGCTGCAGGGCTCAGAAACCCAGAAGAGCTTGTTGCCATAGTAGCCTCCCATGGAGCATTTGCTCCTTTGGTTGCTTCTCTAATACCTCTCAATCTCGTGCTGTTTCAAATTTAGTCTTCAGTCTGTACTAGGCTGTACCACATGTGATTAAAGCTGTCAGATCTTCCTGATCAATTTTTTAAATATCAGTTTTCTTATGCAGTGTGCTGGGGCTCTCTAAATGTTTCTAATTGGAAAGGTGCTTTTTGGTTTTTTTTTTCACTTTGCCCTTCAGACAGCCATAGAAGGTAAGAAGAAGAGCTTGGTGAAAACCAGTCTGGGAAGAGTATAGTCAGCAGATGAACGGGTCTATTCTGAGTCTGCATTTTCCATTCTCATTACTCTGACTGATCTTTGGTAAAGTCAGGCAGGCTGCAGGCTGTGTTTCCAACCCACATTTTCTCAATAGCTGTACAGCAGACTCTGAGACAGCAATTGGTTGTAGCACTGCACAACTTCAACATGTCAGTGAATGTCAGGACCTGTGCAACTGCTCCTCTGGGCTTTCTAGAACACATCTCCAAGTTTCTTATACACATTCTGTTTTCCTGCGAAACTGAATCTGACAAAATGCTCCCTCTGGAGTGACAGTGCTCATAGTGCCCATTGTCAAAGTAGGGACAAAGACACAGGGGATCTCTCCTTCAAAGAGCAATGCAGAAAGATGCTTGCATTTCACATTAGGTTGCTTCACTGCACAATTCAGTCCCATCAAGTTGGTGTATACATGAAATGATCATTTCCATCACTGAAGGAGTAAAGACAGCTGCCTAATCTTTCCATACAGGTGTTCCTTGTACCTATCACATTGAAGTGCAAAACGCCATGCTACTGCTTCCCCAAAATGGACTCTGAGTAATTCTTACTGAAACTAGAGGGAGGGGAAAATACAGTTTCAAAGCAAGTTATGCTCCCCGTTCTGTGACAATGTAGGTAAAAAGGTATTCACAAGAAGAGCAGCATGATTTCCTCTACTGGGGTGATTTGCCACTGTGATTTTAAGCAGACTCGGTGTTTTGTAAGGAGAAATAAAATTGCTTTGTACTTGTCTTTAAAAAGGATTAGACCAGGAGAATTATCAGGTGGAACTGGGAAGCACAGTGGCGCAAGGTTGCTGGCTGCATATGTTTAATCTGTCGGGATAAGCCCAGAAAGCACTTGGTTCTGTTTTTTCTTTTGGTAATTTCACACCTATGTGATAACTCTGAATGCAATAGTGTTGCATCCCAACCAGAAGGAAGTGCAGCAGGAGGGCCAGGAGACCTCCTTGGATGGATAAGGAGCTCCTGAGGAAAATTCTAATGAAAAAAGAGGCTTATAATAAGTGGAAGCAAGGACAGGTGGCATGGGAAGAGTACAGGGATGTTGTCTGGGAAGCTAGGGACCAGGTTAGGAAAGCTAAGGCCCAGTTAGAATTAAACTTAGCTAGAGAAATTAAAGATAACAGGAAGGGATTCTACAGGTACATAGCAAATAAAAAACAGACTAGGGACAATGTAGGCCCCCTCAGGAAGCTCTCAGGAGAACTGGCTACACGGGATTTGAAGAAGGCTGAGGTTCTGAAGGACTTCTTTGCCTCAGTCTTCACTGGCAAAGGCTCTGACCAAACCACCCAAGACTTGGAAGGCAGATGCAGGGACTGTGAGAATGAAGACCTTGCGCCCACTGTAGGAGAGGATCTGGTTCGAGACCATCTTAAGAACCTGAACATGCACAAGTCCATGGGTCCTGATGCAATCCATCCGTGGGTCCTGAAGGAGCTGGCAAATGAAGTTGCTAAGCCACTGGCCATCATATTTGAGAAATCATGGCAGTCAGGTGAAGTTCCCGATGACTGGAAAAAGGGAAATATAACCCCTATTTTCAAGAAAGGGAAAATGGATGACCGGGGAATTACAGACCAGTCAGTCTCACCTCTGTGCCTGGCAAAATCTTGGAGCAGGTTCTCCTGGAAGGCATGCTAAGGCACATGAAAATCAACAAGGTGCTTGGTGACAGCCAGCATGGCTTCACTAAGGGGAAATCCTGCCTGACCAATTTGGTGGTCTTCTATGATGGGGCTACAGAACTGATGGACAGGGGTAGAGCAGCTGACGTCATCTACCTGGACTTGTGCAAAGCATTTGACACTGTCCCACTCAACATCCTTGTCTCTAAATTGGAGAGACATCAATTTGATAGATGGACCACTCGGTGGATAAAGAACTGGCTGGATGGCCACACACAGAGACTTGTGGTCAGTGGCTCAATGTCCGGCTGGAGACCAGTAATGAGTGGTGTCCCTCAGGGATCGGTGTTGGGACCGGTCTTGTTCAACATCTTGGTCGCTGACATGGACAGTGGGATTGAGTGTGCCCTCAGCAAGTCTGCCGATGACACCAAGCTCTTTGGTTCGGTTGATACGCTGGAGGGAAGGAATGCCATCCAGAGGGACCTTGACACACTTGTGAGGTGGGCTGATGCCAACCTCATGAAGTTTAACCATGCCAAGTGCAAGGTCCTACAGCTGGGTTGGAGCAATCCCAGGCACAGCTACAGGTTGGGCAGAGAAGAGATTCAGAGCAGCCCTGTGGAGAAGGACTTGGGGGTGTTGGTTGATGAGAAGATGAACATGAGCCAGCTTCAGTGTGTGCTCACAGCCCAGAAAGCCAACCGTATCCTGGGCTGCATCAAAAGGAGCATGAGCAGCGTTCGAGACCAGGTTGGATGAGGCCTTGGGTAATATGATTTAGCATAAGGTGTCCCTGCCCACTGTAGGGGGGTTGGAACTAGATGATCTTAAGGTCCTTTCCAACCCTAAGTATTCTATGATTCTATGATTCTATAAGTCCTACTTTAAATGTATATGAGATGAGTTTCAGGTCTTATTCACAACTCTGATTTCAAAGCTCCGGCCTGTCACTACTAAAAGAATTAAAAAATGTACAAGAATGATTAATTCCCAGAAATAGAAAACCCACAATGAAAACCCAAACCAGCACATCTGTAGGATCAGCCTTACTCAGCACCCCAGGTTATCTCTGAACTTGGCAAAATTGCCTTTTTTTCCAGGTGACATCCAGGACAGAGCTTCTCAAGGTCAGTGAACATCCAGCTACTCTCTTTTTAAAACATTTTGGGAGATGGGAGGGAGCAAAGGAAAGTTACTGCCTTTGTGACATTCTCAGTTTGTTAAATTACATTTGCCATTGTATCTGGCCCCCTTTATAGACTTCTTTATTCTTCCCAGGCTTCCAATTTAAAGCAAGTGAGTGAAAGCAGCAAAATGCTGGTTTTACAGCAATGACAAGAGAGCTGAGTTCAGCCAGTTTTTCATTTAAAGTCATCCTACAACCCCCCAGCCAGATTTATATTGGGCCTGAATGCAGTCTGAATGAGAGTTTTGTCCTTTCTGAGATTATCATGTTATAGCTTCTAGGATTACCATGGGATGGAAAGTTTTCCCCAAATTTATTGCATTATATATGTAAAAAGTATAAGGTACAGATGGTTTGTTGGGGCTACCGTTTCTGGGAATGTTGTTTTAAACTACTCCTAATTTTATTTTCCTGATTTAATATTCATGTAGACAACATACAGAATTTTTCTTCTTCCTTCTCTTTAACTATATTTGATATGTAATTGTTGGTATTTTCTACATGGTGGCAAGATGCCTGCAATGATGGGGTAATGACAGTAGATCAGTTGGATTTAATATAATGCTTTACAGTCAATGGCTTTGAAATGAGGAACACGGTGAAATTAAAGAAGATTAAGCACAATAAGACTTACTTTTTTTCCCAACTGCCATAATAAAGCCTTATACGCACATTGCAGGTACTGACATAGAGCTCTTCAAAGCCTGACCCTTAGGCTTCACTTCTGTATGTATAGAGGACTTTTGGATCCAAGAAAATGATGCATTTGCTGCACTATGCAGAAGAGAGTTTGCTATCCCATGGGGCTCTACAGAAAAACCTGAAACAGAACAGAATTAATGTGTCTTCTAGTATATGGGATGGCAAGTTTTCTCACATAACAGTAAGAAGTGCAAACAAAGGGATGAAAATGCAAAAGCTAAGGTTACAGGTTCATAAATTGGTGTTTTAAAGTGTATCAGTCAATCATATATTCAGTGTTAGTTCAAGAGTATAGATAGGAATGCAGTTGTAACATTGAAGAAAGCCTGGTTATTCATAAGCCAGAGGCAAAACTCGGCATAATTGCACTTGTAAAACATATGTGCTGTTATTTGACGTTCATTTAGAGCAACTCTTCTTGAATAAGCAAGTAGAATATTTACACATTCAAGTCTCTGTGTCTAATTGTGTTTGTGTGTGTAGTTACATACTGCAATTACTGTTCATTGACACTATGCATGCATTTTTTACAATCTGACTTCATAAATTTATAAGCCTAATTTTATTGTCTCCCACAGATGTGTCTGAGGCTTGTGTGTGTATATATAGAGATAAATGACTTCTAACTAAAGGTGGCAGAGTCAGACCTTCCACTTTTATGTACAAGTTTCTCTTCAAGAAAGGTTCATTTTGTAAATTAATAAACCAAGAATTAAGTCAGGTTAAGGGCTGACCATTACACAGCAGAGACATAAAGAATATTCACATGAAGAATGAGAAAGAGACCAAGCCTTAAAGTTTCATCTGGGTTTTGGTAACAGCTGGGACTTTTCCTTGGCTAGTTGCAATTCCTTAAGCTCTGAGCTTCAGACACCCTGAGTCTCACCACAAAAACATACATGCTCAATCCTTTCATGTGAGGGTAAAAAAATATAAGCCATTTCCCCTTTAAAATTTAGGGTGGGTTTTTTGACTTATCTATAACAGAGTTGTATGTAGTACATAACTCATCTTCATGCTAAAAATTTACCTGTTTCCCCCAAATGAATAGGGTTGGATTTTGATTTAAGAGTCACTTTAGCGTTACAGTTTGGTGACTGTACAGGACAATATTTGGAGTAAAGCAGAACACTCTTTAAACCAGCATTAGTCAAGGTAAGTTAAATTGTTGAAAATATACTTTAATCCCAGTACTTTAAAAAGTAGTCACATCTGTAAATTAAAGGTGAAGGAGGAGACAAGTGATTTGAAATGTGAAATACTGCAAAGTCACCAGCAACCAGACCAAGTCATGGAATTCTTAACTAAAAATGAGCTATTAACACTTAGGAAGTGCGACCTCTGTACAGGGCAGAAAAATAAATGAAAAGTCTTTATGCCAAGTTGTAGCAGATGAAAATGATGTAACCAAAAGTCTTCAAGTTTCCTTCTCTACTTCTTTTCCTAAAGTATGTATGGCTATAGTAACCTATGTAAGTACCGAAGGAATGTGTCTGTGAATTCTTTTGAAAGTTATCAGCCCTCAAGTAACATCACACAGATCTGTGTGAGCAAAAATCTGAATTTCTGTTCACATTGGTTTTAAGGTTAGGGAAAGAAAATTTCAAGGAGGGGAGGAAGTTAAGTTCTTGTCACCTACTGACTTCCCCTTTTGTGACTGAAAATCTTGAATTCAGGCTTGGAAATCTCTATTCACTCATATTATGCTTCTGGAAAGACATAAATCTTCATGAGCATGCCACTGGGGCTGTTTGGATCACAATGTGAAAATTCCTTGATGTCTTTTCAGAATCAAGTTGCAAAGAATAATCAAAAAGATAATCAGGAGAGCTAGTTAGGGAAAGAGTTTCTGTGATGTGCTTCATCAGAACTAAGGTGAAACCAGACAGCATTATAAAATTACTGAAAAAACATCATCAAGTAACCTTTTTGATCCCTTTATGTCAGGATATGTGCAATCCAGACTTCTACAGCCACCTATATTCATCTTCCTAAGGCATCTGTTACCATAATACTGCAGTATACATTATAGTATTTATGAAAACACGATATGTGAGACATTTCAGGAATGCATCTCATTGGACAGGACTCCAAGTCACTCTACACAATCACGTTAAATGAGTCTAGAAATACCAAGAAAGCCTCTGCTGGTGTGTGGGGAACCACCTTATCAGCATTCAGCAACACACAGATTCCCATTCTGAGAGAAACCCCTATTGACTCCTTTTGACATATGCATGCACAGAAAGCTGCAGTACAACAGAAATCACTCTCTGTGTTTGTGGCCACTGGATTTTCTTATAACTGTGGAATGCACAAAGCTCAACTGATATTTTTAAATGGCTAAATCCAAAATACAGATTCTCCAAAGCCTTCCCACTGGCTACGCCTGCAGAGGCCTACTTGTCCACCAACTAGGGTACCTCCGTAGCTGTCCACTGAGCCAACACATAAGTCTCTTCCTTGATGAGCAGCATGGTGTTTCATCTCCAGCAGGATTTAGAAATGAAATTTTCCCTTCCCCATAACACCTGTAAAACTGATCTAATGAATACTCTTAGAACAGAAAGTCAGATATTTCATACTGAACACCAGGGAAAGGAAGAGGAAACATGCTGTGTATTTCCTTTCTCTTTTACTTACAACCTGGTGTTTATAGCTTCCACGCAGAGGATGAGAAACTGAGCTTCAAATCCTCCTATTATTTGTTTAAAGCAGGACTTTGTTCCTAGAAACATGCACTGGCAGAGCCTGAGACAAAGTTCTGCTATATAAGCCTTCTTTCAGCCCTTTCCTTCTTAGGAGATGAAACTTAAGCCCATCTCCTTAGAATTCCCTGCCAAGAGTTTAGATAATTGAGAGTGCCAGCTCCTCTGGATTAATACAGTTTTAGCACTGGTACTGGGAGGATTATGGCATGGACAATAGCAGGCACTTAGGGTTAGGTGTGCTGAAGCTGCGCCCACCTCTTTTACATGGGCTTAGTCACTGAGATTGCTTTAGCCCCCCATTGGTAAAAATTCAGTTGGTGTCTCAAAGATTTTAACTTATGCAACAGTTTTTAGTGGAAACTACAGAAAAATGTTTCCTATATGAACTAGAGAATGAAAGGGAGGGAATGAATGCAAAATTAGACTGCTCAGGACACAGTGGTGAACGCACCTATTCATGCACAATTTTTCTATCTGGACGATTGTGACAATTAAAATGTCTCCAGCATGTGATCTCTTCTAAAAAGGAGCTGTCACAGTTACCCAAGACCTGGTTCTCCTCTGTTTAGGATGGGGAACGCAGTCAGCTCCTACATGGCCCACTTCTGCTTAACTCTGGGTTTTGAACATCTTCAGAGAATAGCAATACCATAAAGATATATCTAGATTGTGTGCTTCTTGACTTTCTCAGTTGGAAAGAAAATTAAGCCTTTAAAGGGAATCTATAATGAAGCCTAAGATAGCAATCAAAAGTGTGTAATATATACATATATATTAAGTAAAATATATTAGCTCATTACTTAGTGGATCCAATAAACCAAACGTATTCCTTGTATAAAAGTCAACTGTACCCAAAAATTGTGCTACAGATGTTTCATGCTACTGTGGTACTCACGGTACTCAATTCATGTTTTATGGTCCTCAATAGGAGAGAATATTTGGCTTCTATGCATGGTTGGGAAAGTGAATCAAGTCCTACCTGGCTGTCATGTTAACTTTTTGCTCAGGACTCAAATCAGATGTTTGAATGAGCCTCTATTTTAGCAAGGTTATTTGTCTGTTACAAATGCTTCCTTCTTCCTCTTTCTTTATAATAGGTCTCAGAAGTTCCATAAGCAGAAGACAAAATTGTTTCCACAGACTCCATGAACACCTGTCCTGGTGGACATCAGATAGTATATCCAACAACAGATAAGGTTTAATTTTATTCATCCAAGAAATTTTTGTGCTGTTTTTAGTAGGAAAATATCAGTTGTCACCCAGATAATGTGTTTCTAATGGTCACAAAAATATGTTCATAACTTCCTTTCCATCCACATCTATTTACATTCAAGATACTATAATATGCCTTAAATAAGTCATACCCCTTTTAACTTTAGAGCTCATGGTAAGCTTTGTACATTTTCTTTTGTGTAAGTAGATTTTATTGGTTTAAAAACTTAGGAGGAGAGATGTTTCCTGCTTTGTTTAGGGCAAGACAGCTTGTTCAATGTTGAAGAAATGGTCTACAATCTGGATATAACTGTCCAGTTGTGGTCTGAACAGCAAAAAGAAATATCACTCTCTTTCTGCACCTAAATGTCTGCAGCAGCTCTGTGTGTACACCCAGTTGCTCTGCAAATTAAGCCCTGGCAATGGAACAGACTCTCAATAATTTAGCCATGGAAATTTAGCCCTTCCACTTATCCCTGTCTAATTTAGGGTTTATAGTACTTGTCTAGTTCACATAACTAACAAAATCCCTGGTTCATTAGTTAATCCATCCTGCGAGCTCTATCACAGAAGCCTGTGATAATGTTTATTATTATTGTAAATATATTTGTATTCTGCTGCAGGGGACTGAAGTGTCCTTATATATTTTGGTCATCTTCTCTGATAAACTCAAGAGAACTATGGAATTTGTTCCTGGAGCTTGTTTGCTCTGAGACTCAGCAGTTAGGACTATGCAGAGATGTCTCTAATTTCACGGGATGAGTGAAACGCCCTGTAGGGTAATGTGGGATGGTTTGATTTACAGTCCAAAAGAAGAAACTCATAACTCCGCTGCTGTTTTCAAACAGGTCTAAACAGCATTGAGTCTCATTTCCCGAGTTCCCAAGCAAAAATGTTGTCAGGCTCCAACTGGAGAAAATCCCAGTGTCAAGCCCATTTCCTTCGTGATTGCAAGAGTAAAATTGAGATGAAAACTAGGTCAAGTACTGTAATTGATCAGTTGGCTTATTACAAAAACACAATTACTATAAAAAGGGAAATTATTGTATAAGAGGGGATAGCGATAGGACAGATCAGAAAAAGGACAGACGTGAAGCAAGAATTTGGGGTGCAGAGAGAGAGCGCTAGTCACCACCGTGGATCCAGTGGTATCCTAGGGATCCATCATCATCGTCAAAGGTGGTGGGAGCCCTCCAGGGTCCATACTCAGTATTGGAGCAGAGTGCCCCCCAAGAGCCCATAGTAGTCATCAGAGGTGGGTGGGTGTCCTTGTGGAGGGTGTCCACGTGGAGGTGTCCTCCTGGAGTTGTCTCCTTGAAGGTGTGCCTTTTCTCCCTTTTATAATGAGCTAGGGGGAGTACCTCTCCTCTTGGTGGTCTTGCAGCTGGCTCTTCAACTGCACATGTCTGCAGCAATTCTTGGGATAATGGACAGCAATTCCTCATACCAATCCTCAAGATAATGTATGGAAGAGTCTTATCTCACCTCTTTCCACCCATCTCTCAGGCAATGGACATTGGAGTCTTAACTCCTCCCACGCATCTCTAAGACAATGGATTGGTGGAATCCCATCTCAGCTTGTCGTACCAAACTTTGAAACAATGGACAGTGGAGTCCACTATCCACTAGTTTCAAATCAGTCACTCACAGATGTAAAGAGAGCTATAGAAAAGGTTACATGAATTAAAATGCAGTCTTTTTTATTTTTCCCATAAAAATGTTGTCACAGTGAAAACTCTGCCACAGAATGTTGCTCCGGTTCCCGTCACCAAATGGAACAACTATTCTGTTGATGCCTATTATACTTGTTAATTATTGTACTCTAGAAATGGGCTGAAGTCAAACAGAGAAAGGGCCCTTCCAATCCTTTCTTTCTATAACCTAGAAATATCTCTGCACTGCAGTCAAACTAAAATCTAGTGATGGAAAATAATAGTTTTTTGGTTACCAGCATCCCTGTCTGAATTCAAAGTAAAATCCTAAAGATGAGACACTTTGTCTCCTACTACCGATCAGCTCATTGTCTCAAAGGAAATCTTTGTGTGAAGGAATAAAGACAGAGATAATAGCAGACTTCATTGCTCTGGTCTTACTATGCCAAGAAAATGAGGTTGTCAAGAATGTTTAAAGAGGAGAATTTCTTTTGCTGCAGTATTGTTGGGGGAAATTGCACCATCAGCAACTGATTAACTGTTGAATATTGACAGTTCAGTAAGTGTGACTACTGTATGACCCATAGATACCATTTTGCAAAGCTGCCTTTGCAAGCAAAGTGAGATAGAGGTTAATACATTGGCAGTGAAACAAAGAAAAAGATACAAACAGGAAAATCCTCTTGGGCTTCTTCATGGCAACTCATTTTGAGTTTTTACAAGGGCCTGAAAGAGGAGCTGCTTTAGAGAAGAAAGTGTTTCAATGCGCATAGATGTTGATTCTGCCATACAACAGCTTCCTTAGTACAAAAGGGCTGAGATCTACTTGCACTGGTGCTTTGATGTTAATTCTTCGAAAAACCATAACCCCAGAAAGAGAATGAGCATTATTTTGAGCACGGTGAGATATTAGTTCTCCTTTTTTATTTTTTTCTTTTATAATATTGGAAAAGGCCAGGAGAATATTTCACAGTATCCCCTTTGAGGCATTTTGTATTACAGTTGTTTTCCTCAATAGTGGATTTTATGATCCAGACTCTTAAAAACTTAGCCATGGAAATTCAGCCCTTCCACTTGTCCCTCTCTAATTTAGGGTTTATAGTACTTGTCTAGTTCACATAAGTGACAAAATGACTAATTCATTCATTAATCCATCCTGTGATCTCTAGGGCAGACAAGGAGAGAGATTCAGGAACAGTGGGGAGAATGTGAAAAGAGAATGGTGCTCTCAGACATCATTTATATACTTCATACTCTATCTAGTGCTCATCACAAACATCACATAATCTAAAAACTACTGTGGTCTACTCAAAGAATTTGTAGTATCAGAAAAGGAAAATTTTCCCAGTTTAGGTCTGTATTCCTCACCGGAAAGCAGATGTATGGCTTGCCCTAGGCAGGAAATGTGCCCTGACTGAAACTGTGCATATTTGCTTGCCTTTAAAATTGTAAGGTGGAGCAGATGGTGACAACTTAGTTGAATGTGAACAGTCCATTGAAATAGCCTAAATTGTCAAGCTATTCTCCTACAGAAAGCTGTCTGTGCACCATTCGAACAAATTGAAAGTAGCCTTCATGTTATTGAATCAGCTGGAATTGCCTCATGTTGTGAGATATGCTGGGTCTACAGAGTTTTACAGAGTGTAAGCTCTTTCATTTTGGGAGCTGTGAATGCTCCAAAGCTGGGGGAAAAGTTAACAAAAACTCCATATCCACTCTACTCTCTGACTCATTTTGCTGTAGAAAAACTTCTGGGCAGATATCTAATGAGATTAACAGGATTAACAAAAATGGCATGTCTTCAGTTTTAAGCCCAAGGACAGACTGCTCTTATCAATAGGCTCCAGATCTGCAAGACAAGGCAGTAGCCCACATCAAAACAAGCTCCATCAAAAATACTGTTTTCTACTTTGTTACTGTGATGTATTGACAATCAGCAGTTTAAAAGCAGGAGGCAGAATGTCTTTGTGTGGGCATGGTGCGCAGAATAAGAACAGGCTGCTTCATTTTGGTGGGACAAATCACACTTTCAGTCTCCATTCACCATTTCAGAGGTGTGGAAGGCACTGCCAGCTGCTCACAAAGGCCCTGCTTTATGAGCACACATCTGTAAAAAGGACGCAGGCTCCCCTTGTGAAAAGCAAGAAGAACATTGCATTGCAAGGACCAGTGTGCATGATAAAGACCTAAATTACATTGAGCAGAGAGCGATCTGAGATAAAATCTAAAGATCTTAAGGGGAGGCTGTGGCTTAAATCCTATCCAGGAAAGTAAGGGGTGCTTTGAGATATAAGGAGTTACTGGGGGGTAGTTTGCTGCCATGTACTAAAGCAGCTGGTTTTGTGATAAACCTTGTGGAAGCAGTGTTCTCACAGGAGAATGGATAATTAGTACATAAACTCTGAATAATCCTGAAAGACACAGCAAGGCCATGAGAGGCCCAAGGAAGCTTAAGCAAGCAAGATAAAAAGAAGCTGGAATTCACTGAGGTAATGAGAACTGTGGACTGTTGGCAAGCTTTCGAGGTCAAGTTCCCACACCTGTGCTTAACCAATTACATCTTAGTCACTAAGGGTCTTCAAGACATGTATCCAATCATAATATGCCAAATCACTGTAAGTTCATGTAAGAAATAGCATATAAGGAGTTAAGGCTTTGTAATAAATTTGGCAATCGCTTGATCACATTGATCGTCTCTGCGTTGTCCGTGACTCCCGCGTCAACAAGTGGCGCCCGAACAGGGACCCTCCGATCCGTAACTCGACAAAGATGAGTTTGAAGGTCCGACGAAAAGGAGGGGGCGGAGAGCCGGCCGAAATTCAGCTCTGCCCCGGCGCTGGGAAGTCAGATGTCTGCAAAGCTTCGGGAATCTCGTCCTGATCAGGTGAGTGGCCGGGGAGGAGATGGGGCACTTGCTGTCCAAAGAGGAACAGGCGGTGGTGAAGCTCCTCCAACACATTCCCTCTAAGAGAGGACTGCAGTATGATAGTGCTGCCTTACAGAGGCTGTTAAAGTGGTCCCGTGATCGCAAGGTTAGTAAAGGGACCAAAGGTGCAAAGAAACACTCTACACAAAGGAGATTGGTGTTCGAGACTTTGAAAGAGATGAAATTGGAAAGGGCGGCGGTAGCGTCTGTATTTGCCGCCACAGCTCCAGAAGGGGCTGTCTCCCCTAACCCACATCATAGTGCTGCGGCTATGACTTTTGCACCTCCTGTGGTACCTGGAACGGCCCCGAAAAAATCGACGCCCCGAGCCGATGAAAGCAAGGGCCAGGTCGCAGATGGCCACATACCGAACGAGAGACACCTGACAAGAAAGACATAGCTGCGAACAACGGAGACCCTGAGTTCGACCCAGTATCAGACTCCGAGTCCCCTGAATCTGAGCCAGATTTATATCCTCTGCTTCCAGAAAGTGAAGGAAGCAATCTTTTTTACATTAAAGTAAAAAAAAAACACAAAAAAAAAAACACACCCCCCCCACCCCTGAACCTCCAGGGAAGCGAGATCAGCACAGGATACAGACTTATTGAGTTATTTTCCGGTGGTGGGAAGGTCTCCCTTATGATCTTATCAGGGGTATTGGGCATACTGTGACGGACCGTGGACTTGGGACCCCATATTACAACTCATTTAACACAGTCTCTCTGTGATACTCATGTACTAGAAGTTGGTAAATATAAGTACGTCCAGGTTTCTATCAACCTTTGGAGACCTTTATAGATATTGCTGGCCACTTCTTCCAACATAGGCGGGCCACCTGTGTCGGAATGCGTGTGCATTTTGGTCAGTATAAAAGCCCAAGCCTCATGCGATGTGGGGGAGGCAGAGCCTCTGCGGGGTCGCCTGCTAAGGTTGAGCCTGCCACTGCGTACTGTGATGATGCTTCTCGGAGCTGGTTTGCTGTTAGTCTCCACAGGGACCTTGTGCCACGGTCTGTACGTGGGACTGTAGTGGGAGTAATGATTATCTGGATTTTGTGCTTCAAATATTGTAGTTGTGTGGAGTGTGCTTGTGGGATCCCATACGTGTGTGTGTGTGTGTGTGCGTGTGTGCGCGCGTGTGTGTTGAGGGCAGACGGTGTTCTGTGTATTTTTTGTTGTTGGGTCCATGTAAAAGTTTTTAACCGGTAGCAGTTTAACATTTCGGGCAAGAAAGGGTTAATGCAAAAGTGCGGTTGCCGGCAGGTATTTATGGTTGCTGCTGAAGCAGGCAGGCAGCTGTAGCTGCTGCCGAGCAGGCAGGCTTTTATAGCTGCTGCCGAGCAGGCCGGTGGTTGTAGCTGTGCAAAGCAGGGTGAGCGACTCTGGGGGGAAAAAAACAAATAATAAAGAAATGCTGACCTCCGATTCAGCTCCCGGTGCTCCACTGGCGGAACGGCCAGGATGGAAGCCAGAGCCGAGGAGTGAAGGGGAAAAAAAAAACAAACAAAAACAACAAAACAAACAAACAAACCAAAAAAAAAACAAACCCCAACCTCTCAATCTATTGAGGCAGTTTGTAGAGACACCACAGTCAAAGGTTAAAGAGCACCTGCAACACAGTGGGTGCATGGTAGGAGCCTTGCTTAGTATGGTTAAGGTAACCTGGGGGGGAATCCAAGACTCGGAGGAAGACAGATCGGTTGAAGTAAGAACCGCTAACTGAAAAAGCGAGAGGGGTAGTGCAACCACAAGCTTTATGAGCCGTCACATCAGCAGCATCAGGGTGGCAGGAAAAAAAAAAAAAGAGGCAATGATGCAGCAAACTCCGTCAATGTTAACAATGTGCAGTTTAACCTGTCTGCTGCTCAGGAACTGATAACCTGGAGGAGGGGTATATTTGTGTCCTCCTGCCTACAGGTCCATGGCGACTGCCTGCAAAGTTTGTCAAGCCTTGCCATGAGCTGGACAGACGAATGGAAAAACCTGATGCCTCAGCTACAGGAGCTGACCGTGAATACCCCAAGCAGAATGAGATAGAGGAAGAGAAAAACTAATGATTGCAAAACATCTCTTGGGGGCAACTGAAAAGTAACATCCTGAATATGTGTGCTTGTAAAGTAGCTATTATTAGGGGCTGTGATTTTGTGTATAAAACCACCTGTATTTACTAGCCAGTTGCTAATGAGGAACTACACCTTGTATTGTATAGATTTGTCACTTGTAAAAGAGACGTTAGAGTATGGAAATTTGCAGCAGCTGCTAGAAAATGCTAAGGCAAAAGCTAGAAAGATTTTAATACAATGGTAGTGTTATAAAGCAGGTGATGGAACAAATTAAGAGGGTGGGAGAATTCCCCTGGTAAGAAATTTCTCTGGCTAGTCCCTCGCTGCCATCAGCATCTTGAACATGCTGCTGCACCCTGTAATAGTTACTCTGCTAATGTAAATGTGTGTGTGCCTTGCTGTAGTAGCCACTTGTTACTGGATGAAGCAGGTGAAACTCTGCATTGACAACAAGGTGCAAGGACTGAGGCTGACAAAATGCCTGCTACCACAATCAAGGGCAAGACTGGGTTGGCCTCTGTGTTTGCCACCAAGAAGAACCTTTAGCTCCGCTGTTGGCTGCAACCCGGCAGGTGTGGAGTGGTGGGGACACATGCCATGCCAGACCTTGATGGGAAGGATGGCCTCCCCTGTTATCAGAGAGCCATACAGCAGAAAAAAGGGGCAGGCCCAGCAGGCTGTAGTTGGCATATGTTGGAGATATGATCTAGCCCAAATCCCCTGCTCAAGTAGGGTCACCCAAAACATAAATAAAACAAAAAGGGGGAGATGTGGAGATAGTGTTCTCACAGGAGAATGGATAATTGGTACATAAACTCAGAATAATCCAGAAAGATACAGCAAGGCCATGAGAAGCCCGAGGAAGCTTAAGCAAGCAAGATAAGAAGAAGCTGGAATTCACTGAGGTAATGAGAACTGTGGACTGTTGGCAAGCTTTCGAGGTCAAGTTCTCACACCTGTGCTTAACCTATTATATGTTAGTCACTAAGGGTCTTCAAGACATGTATCCAATCATAATATGCCAAATCACTGTAAGTTCATGTAAGAAATAGTATATAAGGAGTTAAGGCTTTGTAATAAATTTGGCAATCGCTTGATCACATTGATCGTCTCTGCGTTGTCCGTGACTCCCTTGTCAACAAAACCTCTGTGTGCATGCTCTGTTTCTGTGATAAATTTTGTGAATGCAAGCTACTTTATTTCTTTTTCATGCTGTTCTGCCTTTCTCCGATCAGGGATAGGAACACTTTAATTTTTCTGTTATCCCACAAGTAGCTGTTTCTGTGCCTATACCACTTCACTGTCTTGTATTCCTCTCCTGCATGCAGTTATGTGTATAAATGGCTCCCATCCATACTCAAAAATGAGAGAGAAGCAAGTGATGGCACAAAACTCATCTGATACGTTGACATTCCTTAACTGCCCAGTCAGAAGCAGAGATTTGAACCCAGTGCTCCAAACAAATGTCTCAACCACGACATTTCACACAGTTTTGAGAAGAGGTCCTTTTGAATAGCAACTTTAGAAGTTATTCTATTATTTAACCAAGTAGCCACTGGCAGCTTATTGCAACGTCCAGAGCCAGTGAAGTAACTTCTGTTTTCACCTGCAAATTGCACGTGAACAGAGGGAAAATCTCAAATATTTATTTCATCCCTCTGTAGGAGTTGTGCATGTTTCTTACATGTGATACTGATAATGTATAAGATGAAAAGGGGATGAGTTGGAGATAGAAACCTGTTTTTTCAGTCTTAATCCATCTATATGTTAGAGTTTTTTCTTTCCCGTATTTGTATGGGGCTGCTAAGTACCTGCAAAAATACGCTCAGGTTTCAAAATTAAAACTTGTCCTAAATTACTGCTCAAAAAGAGTGAACAAGTATGTTGGCATATCAGCTATTTTCTAGTCTCAGA
Organism: Pezoporus wallicus; assembly: GCF_028554395.1. Taxonomy (NCBI): domain Eukaryota; kingdom Metazoa; phylum Chordata; class Aves; order Psittaciformes; family Psittacidae; genus Pezoporus; species Pezoporus wallicus. The sequence goes on from NW_026639377.1 coordinate 2,085,328, forward strand.
TAATTAATCCTTCATTCTGAATGGCTGTCAAAGGTCTAACATTACTATTCTTTAAAGCATGTATAACATATTCTTAAAGAACTGTAAGGACATATAAATTTTGCATGCTGCATTCGTTCAGCCTTAAATTGCAGTTAGCAGTGGTCAACAGCTGAAGTATGTAACACCTTGCACATTTTTTAAAGAATATAGGGCATCTAATATTGTTCTCGACACTTTTTACTCTGAGTTTAAATGGAAGGAGGAGCAACCCCCAGATAAGCAGTCGTTTGTTAGTACTGTGTGCTTAGAAGAGGATGAAATTCATTCCACTATTGGCTTTCATAGCTGGTCTACCCCTGCCATGAAGACTGTTAGCAACCTTGTCTGAGCCTAAATTAGTATAAAAGATAACACTCCTATATTTTGCATATATATGTGTGTGTAAATAAGATTATCTTCAGGCTTTTTCTTTTCTCTTACATACGAAAATGGCTGTGTTGCTCACCTGATAAGGTAAAATGCTCTTCTATTATTCACATGCAGTGTTTTCAGTAAGTATATCTCCCAAGAATAAACATACTTCTGTGGCCATTGGATTCAGTAAACATAGGGAAAACATCAGTTTGCTAGCCTGGAGCACATTCTAAGGCTGCAAAAGAAGCTTAACTTATTGTCATAATTGCATTTTCTTGACTTAAAAAAAAATACCGTGAATGTAACACAAGGGCTTGTTATGAGGACTTTCTTCTTTCAGGAGAAAAAGAAGCCCTACTGACTGCTAGGATTTGCTCTAAATGCTTGTTTGTCATATGAAGGGCTCTTCTGTTTCAGCCATAGGTTCCTCTTCCTCTGAAAACTCACCAAGTTGTGTTTTTTAAAGACATGCAGTATGTGCTTTCAGGCTACTTCTTTTTTGTTTGGCGCTATTACACACACAGCTCTGTGTGCAACAGTAGGGGAAGAATGTTAACGTGAATGAGAACAGGAATAGAAATGCAATAAAAATGGAAATTAAATAAAGCCAAGATTAGATCTATTTAATAAATGCAAAGCCTGGGTCCCTTCAATCCTGGGAGCCAGAGTAAGGACGGAGAAAGGCAAGTCCTTCAATTATTCATGGATACACAGCAGCAGTAAGCAATTATTGCCTTTGGTTATAAGGATTCAGTTGGCATTGAGCACTTAAACCAGATGTCTTTTTCAAAAAGAATCTGTATAACTATGACAAGATATTAGCACCTACTCCCAATTATCTTCTTATTGGATCCAAGCTGTCATCCAGGAGAACATTCGTATTATAGTTGTGATCAAAATAAAATACAGTGAGTTATAATTGTGTTTATGACGAACAGCGGTCCCTATACACATCCACCCCCTCCTTGCTATGGTTTAATCATAATAGCATTGCAACAGCCTTCAACAAGGTATCATTTTAGGAGAAAACTCCATTTGTCCCTCCTTTCCGTGGAGGTCTGATTCAATCTTTTCTCTCATAAACTGGATAATTTGAAACGGGCCAATGATTCAGACTTTTCAGAAGAACATACAAGTGTCTTTAAATTGCCACAAAGAGCATTCCGTAAATACATGAAGGGAGAGAAAAATAAACCCCCCTCTCTCCTTACTGAGAGTGATAACAAAAGAAATTAGGTTCAGTTCATCATTTAAATTCTCCAGTATATTTTCCTTTCCAATGTGTTCGCAGGAGATTTGCATTTCTTCCTATCTTAGAGCAGCTTATCTGTCTCTCTAAGGTTTTGTTTTCACCCTCTGTTTTCTTTATAGCCAATTTTAGTGTGCTTTGACACTCCTTTTCAAATAAAAGTGTAAACCATTGAATTAATGAGTTAGATTAAGTGTTCAGCTTACTATCTGCTCCTGTATGTTGTGAGTTAAAACTTTATTGGGAATGCAGAATTAAATAGAGGTATCGGTGAAGTTTATACAGAACCATCCTTCCTTCTTCCAGAAGCTGCTCTGTAAAGTCCAGTGGGTAAAGCCTGCCATGGGACATGAGAAAGGTGCTCCGAAAGGCAGGTTCATTTGAGACTGCAGAAATGACAGATGTGCATCTTCCTGTACCTTAACTGCACAGACTTTGTAGACAAATGTGCAGATGCAAACTTTCTAGACCAATGTGATCTGGGGCCACACGCAGCATAGAAAAGCAACCTTGTTTGTGAGACTTGCAGGGTGCAGCTTCAGCAAATAAAATCTTTCATGGCTACAGTGACAGTCACTGGTCCATCTAGGTAAGGAAGGCCCCTCAGCAGAAGTCATGAAGGAGCTTATGTTGTGTTGCATATGTTTTACTGCCTCTAGAGACAAATTTTACTCAATTTGGCTTTCTTTACTTCGCTATTTCCAAGTCAGGCCTCTTCCAGAGGACAGAAAAGGACATTTTAATGTATTCTGACCAGGGCCATGAGTATCCCAGAGTAGTTGCACTCTTTTCTCTTCCTTCAGTGCTACTGAAATAGTACAGGTAGAATGTTGAGCTTATAGTAAAGTTATTGCTTTGTAGAAGAATACACCTCTCTCAGACCAAAGGATTGCATATTTTCAGGCACATAAGTATTACCTCTGTTATCCAAAATCACAAGGTTATAGACAAGTGCTAAAGATTGCACTTATAAAACTGCTGAAAAATCAATCTCAGCTCATTAGATAGCCTATTTGCTATAAGTGATTTTCTTTTACTCTTGCTTAGGACCACAAGGAATACAGTATCTGGCAGCCGCAGCAGCCAAGCACCTTTAGAGAAGCTGATGGTTTGTGTCATGCTGAGTGAAATGGAAAATTGCTACTGCTGAACTAGAGGTCTGTAATTCTGTCTAAAGCTTCAAGCCAAGAATACTGAGTTTTTAGATTGACTAATGAAATGTATGACAGTCACAAATAGCTTGTACTGTCAGTTAAATGACACGGAAAATTGGCCAGGTATGTCAGAGGGATGTTATTCCTGGTTCCCGTGTAATCTGTGTGGATTTTTCATGGAATTTTAATTAATACCCCTGATAAACACAGGGCATGGCAAAAGTCATTTGAAACTGTTATTTTTGTTAGCAACTCTATTGCAAGGGAGGTATGTTCAATATATTCTGCCTAAACTGCTTCAGACAAACGCCATTTGGGCTTTGGGAATAGACAGTGGCCTCATTAAAGTTAGTGAAAGGACAGGTTTGATTCTCCTGGAGACTTCAGTCCAAAACAGCAGACCTTTAAACTACAAGAATTCTGAACCTACTGAATTAACAGGCTTACTCCTGGAATTTGGTTAACAATCTCTTATAAAAAAAAACAACAAACCAACAAACAAACAAACCAACACAAAGCATCTTAAACAACAAATCAAGAGCAGTTAAATAAACAATACAGATCAAAACTTATTCCAGGTATCAAAATCTACACATGTAATTGAGAGCACTGTGGCGCGGTGCTACGGTAACACACACTTGAGGATCCCAAAGCATTGGTGACACTGACACCTCATTGACTCACAGCAACTGTGAGACGCAAAGGTTAGAATATGGCTCCCTGAGAGAAAGGTGCAGGGAACATCTGGAGTCCCACTGCTCAGGGAATGTAAATCTACTCTACTAACAAATTCAAACCAGGGAATGCAATAGTATCATACCTGCCTCAGGAAGTCTGTACGCCCAGATAACGACTGCTCAAACAACCACAGCCCATAGCCCATAGTCTTTCTGCCTTGAGCCTTAATTGTTACCGTGGAGAGATTCAGCACAAAGATTTCTTCCTTCTGTGCAGAATTCCCAAGTACATCCTCTCTGCAACTTGTTTTTGCCTCTCTGCTCTAGCACAGCAAAGGTAAAAGCACTTTTTTTTTCTGTTTCTTTTTTTTCTTTTGGAGCAGACCCTTTCAAGCTGTAACTGAGCATCCAAGAAAGCAACACTTTGCATTTGAACTGTAAATCTGCAGGAGAAAAAACAGGCAACAATTTAAATTCTCCTCTTCTCTAGCAAAGAATACTGCTTTTGTCTTAGTGAACATCCTTTATCATTCAGATATGCTGCTGCAGCACTCAGCTATGCCAAACATCTATTCAAAGGGAATTCCTTTTCATTTTCCTTTTATTCCATACCTCCTACAATGTTCCAAGACAGCAGTCATGATCTAACTGATTATTCAGCTGGCTAGTCTCAGCATTGTCTTAATTGTTCATCCAACCTTGCTGCAATCCTTGCAACTACCACGATTTATTTCCAAACTCCATTTTCAGCTACTGGGTGGAAGTAAAAAGCTTTAACCTTGGGATAGAAACAGAGAAGGAAAAATCTTATATTAAAGATTTAAGGGTTATTTAAAAGAATGGAGAGAAGAGGGAGGAGCAAATGATGTAGTTATTAGTAACCATCTTCAATCCGTTTTAATACTGAATGAACAAATACTGTAAGATGCTGATACATATGAATATTGTCAAGCTAAAGGTTTGAAATCTTTTATCAGAGGTCCTCCCTAACTTTGTAGGAAAGAGTATTTCTGTTATATATATATTTTAAACACTCATGGGCATTGCTGATGGTTTTAAATGTGTCTTTTATAAAATGATCATTTATTTAAAAGAGTATAGTGCTCCTGACAACTTTTTAGTTGTGAATTAAGAGCATGTATTGATGAAAAATCCTTTTGTAAGCACACCTGCACCAGCTCATAGAAAATGCAATTTGGAGCAAAGGAAAAATCTAAGCAAAGACTGGACAATCTGCAGAAAAGTGGGACCAGAGGGAACAGCTGATTAAAAGAAGATTCCTGCTGTAACTGTGTCTTATGAGGAGGTTGGGTGTGATGTTTGTCATCATTCACAATGTGCCAACACTACTGCATTCTTCTAAGCATTGTCCTCCATGTTCTTCCAATTTATAGATTGCTTCTGTGAGGGGCACAAGGCAGGCAAAAGCAGGGTGGTCGGTTTTTTTCCTTCTCTGATACACCTGGCAACAGCTTCATCAGAACAGGATCTGTGGAAGTTTACCTGATTGATTCTGCTGCAGTTGGAGCCTCTGGTATCTTCTCTGGCATGCACGTACATACAGCTCCTAGCAGGACTCATGTAGTTAGTGTACCTTTCCCGAGTGAGCGTAAGGTGGTAGGTACAGGACAGAGCTACAGCTCTAGGCCACTTCATTCTTACTGGTGAAGGGTACCCAGAAACAGAGGCGCCTGGACCATCTATCTACCAAGTGAAGCAGCACCTTAGGAAGCAAAGAACAGGGAATCTCTGAACCTGTTTTCTCTCATAGCAGAAGATGATTTTTAGGAATGATTTTTAGATGATTAAGGAATGCCTATAGAGAGAAAGAAGTCACCTTTGCATCCCACTTAGATCATAGGCTGGATTAAGCTGAGCCAGGCATCAGGGCTATGGCCAATGACTTTATTGTCACATGAGACTACAGCCAAGCCCCCTTACAAATAATGCTTACCCAGTTTTGAAATCAGTGTGAACTGTCTGCAAAATGGCTGCAGAATGCAGAGCAATATTTTGCTTATTTGATTCTGTTTCTGTTACCCAGTTTCTTTTAAGGATTTAGCTGGCTGAAAGATTGAGATGCAATCAGCAAAACAGTCGTGATGACAGAACAAATGAAACCCACAGGTCTCAGTAACAAGCTTAGAGATCTTGTCCCAGAGGTGGTGACAGAGCGAATTAAACCCACAGGTCCCAGTAACAAGCTTAGAGATCTTGTGCCAGAGGTGAGCTCTTACTTTCTTACGAATTTGTCCAGGAAAAAAAATATATATATATATATATATATATATATATATTTAGTGTTGTCTCCATTTCTTCTGAGTTTTGGGCAACTGATTTGAGACATGGTTTCAACTGAGGATTGCAGAGAAATACCATGGCCTATATCCAGATCAGCTGGTCCATTGAGCTGCACCTATAAAATGGTCGGATTTTGGCTGCAAAATCTGCACGTCGTTCACTTACCCACTTGTTGCCAGCTTGAATTGCTCTGCACTGGTGCACAGAGCAGTGCCTGGAGGTGCATGAAGCATTGGTGATGTTCAGGCACAGGTCTCGGGCACACACCGCTGTGCCTGTGCTGCTGCTGTCCATATTCTGACAGATGAAGAAACAGAACAGTGACAATAATACTTTGTGCCCCCCAGCACTGCAGGAAACCATTAATCCAGAGACCATTTGCTCTTCATTAAAGGAAGATTGCCCTTGCAGTGGTGCAGTCTCATTTCATCATCTCCTTTTCCAACTTGTTCCTGACTTTCTGAACAACTGCATAGAAAATGATGACTTGAAAGAGGGTGGCATCTCTGCATAACATTTTGTCATTTCCTCTAATTTTCTGTCTCTGTTTTTCTAATCACTGTCAAGGCTGTCTTCAAGTCTCAATTGCTCTATTTTTTATCTAGGCCTCCACAAGCTATTACTATGGTAGTCTTTCTGTTCATTTTCCCATTATTTCTTAGATAAAACTTTCCAATTATTTTGTCTTTAGTTGAAAGACTTCACTGTTTCGAATTCACCCTGGGCAACTTCATTATTTTCTTTTCCAGCTCTCTCCTGTGTCAAATATGGGACCACTTTTCACCATGTCTCTCCAGTGCAGTTTTCTAACACAGTGATACGCTGTTTGATTTACATTTATTTCAATTGCTCATGGATTCCAATTAATTTGTGAAATTCATTTGTATTTTAAATGTGATGAACTGGAAATGTGGTGACCTTTTAAATGAGCAGAGGACATGGATAAGGCATCATTGTCACCCTGCCAACTTTGACCCCACGTTGCGTGCTGACAGAGCTATGTACTGTGAAAAGGCCTTGACAGAAATGCCTGATTTTTATTGATAAATGGGGCTAGTTAGAGGCAATTCTAATGAACTTGACACCACTGAATCAAAGAGCTGACCTTGATATCAGAATATTGTACTTCATTACAGAGAGAATACTGAAAATAAACACCTATTTTATAGGTGCTTATTTCTCCTATTATTCTCTAATCCTTTACGTTTCCAATGCATAAGTTATTATTAGAAGTATACCTGAATCAAAATAACAGCTTCAGATATTTTGGAAATACTTAGGTCTGGAGCTGAAAACAATATTTGCGTGTAATAATTGCCTCACTGGTTGATACAAACTAAATTTCAGGCTTAATTTTCTTGAAATTTCATTCATTCTTTTAACTTGGAGCCAAAACTGTTGCTTCTCAGATTCCTCTTGCAGTTTTCACTGTGAGGTGAGTGCTGCAGTGGGATGAACGATGCTGATTCACATTCCTTGGCCTGTGTGATGCCTGGTAATCAAATTCACATTCTTTCTGCAGGAGCCAGTTCTGGCAGGTATCAGGGGAGAGCAAAGCAGCATTTCTGGAGAAGGGAAAATGGGAGAGACCCAGCCTGTGTTTCCTGGGGTCCTGAAGCCTTCCTATGAGAGGCAGAGGTACCTCAGTCCTGGAGGATGTGGCTCCTGTGGGTAGATACAGCTCCCACCTGCCCATATGTAGACATGGGTTCTGAACTACCAGGAGCTTAAGGACTTGGAAGTCTGTAAGAACTGAATATTTAAAACATTGGGGATTTTATGTAGAAATTCAGAGATTTCCTAAAAATGCTGCTAAAGCCTAATGCAAGGGCTGGACATTTTTCAATATATATGCTTGCTCTTTCCACCTTTAGAAGGATCTATCACTTCTCCTACAAATTCCAGACTACAAATACTATGCTAAAATAGGATGAAGGTGCTGCAGGTGACTGGCCTCTTTTCAGTTTGCTTGAGAGATCCTTTTTAGAACAAATGATGTTCAGAAGGGGCCTCATCCCATGGCAAAAGGAAACACAATTAAGGGAAAAGAACTGCATTTTGGTCCTTGTGACCCTGTAGTGTTGGCAAATGCCCACAGCAGAAGTGTGACTTCAGCTTTCCTTGATGGCCCCAGCAGGGCTGACAAGGCCTATTCCTCTCTGTCAGAAACTTTATAGCCTGCTTTGAAAGTCCAAAAACTTTCTCTGCTGCCACTAAAGCCACATTTTAAGCTGTGAGAGGCTTGGATCTCTCCAGAAAACACAAATAGGTGTATGTCCTACCATGGTGCATGCTGTCTGGGACTTGTACCAGGCACACTGCTGCTACCCAGTATGTGTCTGGTTTCAGGTCATTAAAAGACATCAACCAATCTGTTACTTAGATTCCAATGGGTATGAATCAGAACACAGCCTCACCTGCTTCACATGCTGCTGTTCCCTCTGCAGTAGCTCTCTGTGAGATGGTACATGCCAGGAGTCTGCCAAATTTCAGTGGTGTTAAACTTCATGAGCTCATCAGATGACTCTGTTTCAAGGACATAAGAGACAGTTTGGTTTTCTTTCCCCGCCTCGTTACCTTACTCCTAGTCATTCTGTGCATCTTACAGGGTCTTTTGTAGCTTAATGCAATAAATGCTTTGCTAGCATGTTTCATGGTAACACACATGCACAGGTTTTGTGCTTCCTACCACCCGCCACTGTTCATTTACACCAGGAAACAACTTTGCTTCACAAATATATAAGAGAAAGTCATTGCTCAACGTCACTGTCTCCTGAGTAGTTATATTAAGAAACGTCTAATAGTGACCTGGAAAACAGGGAATTTGTTTTAAGTAAGTATTATTATCCTTCTGATGCAAGTGGCTAATGGAAGAATGGTGCTAGAGTCAGACATCCTGGATGAATTGTGTTCAGTCACATGTGCTGTTTCAAATGTGTTTTTTTTTAAATGACCAGCAGGAGATAAAAAGCTCACACTAGAATAATCTCTCACTGAGAAACTTGGAATAATTCAGGAGAGAGCTGAAGACTCTGTAGTTTCTGATATTTGGGGCATTTGTATTTGAATAATGCCAATTAAAAGTGGCCTTAGAAACAGCTGAAACAGGAAGAATTTCTGAGACCTGTGTTTCTAATCAGAGCTTGCTCAGAGCTCGCAGTCCCACAGCACCAAGAACTAACATGTTAAAAATGGCATGCACCTCTTTGATGACTTTTATTGAGTATTTTGTCTGTCTTGCATTGAATTTTTAGCTGTTCTGTAAGTGTGAACAGAATCAAGCAATGCTGCACAAGAAGCCCAAGAAGAAGGGTGCTACAAGGAGAGGTGATGGACTGGATGAAATTGGAGTCCTTCAGGGACCAAGACTCTGTAAAAGCTTTACAGACTCTGCACGATGTGACAAGGTCGTGCAGATGGAAGGTGCTTCCGGTGCTTCCTAACAAGCCTCTTCTCCTCTCTGCTGAAATAAAGAAGGGCTGATGCCTGTTCTCTGTTTGTGACACTACCCTTGTGTTAAACTGTTTTGTGTTGGGAGAAGGAGAGGGGAAGATCCATGGCATCGCCCTTCTTTCTCCTCCTGTGCTCACTAAAGGTCTTGCCTGAAAGCTGCCCTTGGGGAGACGGTGAAACTCAGGTAGATCATTGAGTTGTTTCATTCCAGGGCAATTCCTTTCCACTGACACCGGAGCCAGAGAGCTGCTGAGGTTCCACTTCAGCAGGAATTGACCTCAGGTCTCCCCAGGGAACACAACAAAGATCTTAGTGACCTCAAGTAATTGCAGTGAGACATGTCAGGATGCCAGGGGACCCTAGGGCCTAGCTCCTGAGCCCTGGGGGAGCCCCCCAGCTGTCATTTTGGGAACAAAGATGACCTCAGTGGAGGTCCTGATGCACTTTTGGTCCCCAACGGACCCTGGGGGCTCGCCCGGACAGCTCAGGGTCCCTCTGAGCAGCAAGGACAGGAAGGGCTGGCCCTGACCTGCCCTGTAGAGGAGTTTGGTGTCTGGGTGACTGGAAAGGATCTCAAGGAGCAAATATGGAGAAACAAATCACACACATGGAGGTTGAGGGCTAGGGCACAAAGTCAGCACTTACTTAGAGCCCAGGCACATACTGGGCCCTCACTGGTCATATAGGGTTACTTGAGGTCAATTTTACCCCAAAAATCTCAGCTGAGGGGTTACTTGAAGTCACCAATTAGCATTTGGAGTTACTAAAGGTCAACTTTACCCTAAAATTGTCTGAGGTCACCAATTATCATTTGTGGTTACTTGAGGTCACACATTAGTATATGAGGTTATTAAAGGTCAGCTCCTCCCCCTTCCCCATTTCTCCTCATTTCACCCAAATTCTCTCCTAAGCCCTGTGGTCTCCTGCACTCCAGCACCATCAGCCTGTGTTGGGGTCACCCATCCCTTTGGGCTCCTTTGCCAACGCCTTTAGGCTGGTGAGTCCTGCACAGGGGCTCTGAGGTCACCACTTGGACCATGGCCCTGCCCCATGCTGCTCCACCATCTCCTGCGTGTGTTGTCCCAGCACAGCCCCTCTCATGATCCCTTTGGGCCTCAGTTGTGCTTTGAGGCATGCTGGGGGTGATGGAGCTGCAGCTGGGATTACATCCCACAGCTGGGTTCACACCCTGCATTTTTTTATTTCAACATTTCATCCATTGTTATTCATGTCAATATTCACAAGCATGTTCATTTTGCTTCTAGCTGCTGCCATCCATGACTGGTGTAAGGCCTTCCCTTCACCCAACGCTATTTAACAATCCGTGTGTATTTCCAATTGCATTGGGAGGTGAAAGCAAATGCCTGACCTTTCCTTAAAATGCTGGGAGTGAGGGCAGGAAGAGCAGATGGGACTTAATTAGCACTAATGACCTTAGGAAGGATGATTTTCTCCAACCATCAAACTCCTGAGCCATGCTCTGTTTAACCAACTCAGACTTTCTAGACTTCATGGTCTGCTGTACAAATAAGAACACAAATACTCATGCAGGTGTCATAGATGTTTTTGTTCTAAACAGGGGAGATCACGGTGGATATTTGTAATTTGTGTAATAGTACGTACATAGACCCTGAAAAATTCAATTTAAAATGCACTTTCAACAGTGTAGGAACCTACACAAAGCCAACAGAACATCAGGAGTGTTACAGACTATGGATAATTCCTCTGACTACAACACTCTCTGTTATGTAACTGAATTGTGTTGAAGTGGCAGCTGCCATCACAGCTCACAGACACACACTGCAGTGCCATATCTTCTCTGTAGCACAGAATCCAAACCACATTTTCACTCATAGAGAGAAAACCAAACCCTGCTGTGCCAAGATCTCCTTGTCTTCAGGTGGATTCAGCAGGTACAGTCTGGAGGTGACTCTGCTCTGGTGAAGCCGTGTGGCAGTGCTGAGATGCAGAACAAGCAGAACTCCTCTTCTACTGCCTCAAGGCAGTGATGGCTGCAGCACTGAGGATAAAGGTCTGTCTGGAAGGATAAAAATCACTCCATCAGTTCAGAAACATTTTTGTCAGGAGCCTAAAACCCAGAAGCTGGGGAGCAAAAATACTTTATTTGCTTTAAATCAGCCCAAACCTCCTGAGCCTGGCCTGGGTTGTTAAAGCAATGAGTAAGTTGTCAATATTGAGTCAGCTCAGTCCTGCAACCCAGACACCAGGTCTGATTCTTCCCACTTCCATTAGCCACAGCATGTTCATTAGTGTCACTGTGACACAGCTGGGCCTTCACCCTACAAACAAAAAGCGGTTCCCATGAGGAACTGCTGCTGAAGTGAGCTTAGTTCTGCACTAATTTGTTGTAGGTGGTAAATAACCAGTGAAGTAATGCAGTGATTTACATCCCACTTCAAACCACAGCAATCCCAACACCTCTGGTCATAGCGGTCAGATCAGAGTGTGCACAGATTTGCTGGACCTGGGTTTGGGATCTGTTGGCATCCACAGTCGCTGGGACAACTTGACTATTTAGATGATGATTTTCTACTTGCCCCCGCCACCCCCTTAGATGAAACCTTTCTGCACAAAGGCAATGCCTGACACCCCAATTAGAATGCAACAAATAACTCCTACCTGCTGCTTGCCCCACTATTTCACCCACAGCTTCCTCCTTGCTGCACTCTTTTTCTCTCTGCAATTCCAGCTTCTCCACCTCCCTTCCACTCTGGGCTGGTGCATGTGCTGTGGTGGGACCAGGACAGTGCACTGAGCCTGCACTGGAGCACACCAGCTCTGCAACTTCCTAAAACATGAAGAAAACAGTCCCCCAAAGGAGGGAGCCATCCCCTGGTGCTGGGCTAATGAAGGGCCCAGCTGGTGTCATCAAAATGCTTAATTAGAGCAGGAAAAGTGCAACCATGTGCCTAAGGGAACAGAGCTACTTTAGAGAAATAAAAGGAGGAGATGAATAGGTGAGACAGTTTTCATTACCAGATATGACTTCACCTACAGGCCTTCCTCTTGCCTCCCAGCAATGACACTGCCTTTCTTTCACTGCAATTCATGCATTTCAAAGGGCCAACAGCATAAAGGGAATCTAAAAATAGGTTAAAGCCTGAAACCAAAGAGCAGCTCTTTCATTAGCAACAAGAGAAGCAGAAGGAGAAAGATTTGTAGGACAGAGCTCCTCAAGTGTGTCAAATGACTTGTAGTATTTGTATTTTATGCCACCTTACAGAAATTCTTGTAGTACTTGGACACATTTCAGATGTGCAGTAACTGATGTAGCTGGGACCTGCCATGTGCATGCTCTTTTCTTCTTTGCTGAGGAAGATCACTATGAATCGATGTCTTGGGTCACATAATCAGCACTCCACAGTAACATACATCCAACAGGATCACCACACACTGGAGCAGGAGGCTGGCAGAAGCTCAGGTGTGGCAGGAGATCACCTGCAGAGGAAAGATCCCAGTGAGAGAGGCAGAGATGCTGGGGGCTGCATCCTTGCTGTGCTCCAACACAGCAGCTGGACACACGCCCTGAGCTCAGGTTGATAAAGTGTTAAACACAGGTGGATTCTCTGCATCCTACGTCTGCACTTCTCTAGAGAAGAAATTCTTTCCATGCAGATCAGTGCTCACCCTTCATCCAAAGACTGCAACCCATCTAAACACTGATCCCTACCTTGTACAGACCAAGTTCTTCAGTTATCTTGGAATGACGGGCTGAAAACAGAATGCAAATGGTGAGCAGAAGAAAGTGGATTCAATGTTCTCAGTCCAGCCAGGATTCACTGTGTTAGCTGGGAAGACAGCAAGTGGAAACCCATCTTGTGTGTGCAAGTATACAGATATTTGAGCAGTTTAGTGCAGGTATTGGATTCAGTCAGACTGAGTTTAGGGATGACAGCCCCCAGGCTCATGGATATTCCATCATTAGACAGCAGAGATGGACACATGGGCCAGGAATGAGACAAAAAAAACATATCAAGCAGAGTTTTAGGCCACTGACAACTGTGTGGAGTAAGAAGGGATTAAACAAGTCAATGCGAAGTCCTGAAGGTTACAGTGCAAGGGAAGGAAGAGACACACTGACATTCAGGCTACAAGCAAGACCTGGAAACAAGAAGTTCAGCCCCAGTTCTATTAGACACCAAATTTCTCAAGAATGGCTCATTCCTCAGCTTTGGCACAACACTGCGTGGCCTGTAGAGCCAGCACTGAGACCTTCATACTGAACTACAAATATTGCTAATAAGCAAAACCCAGAGACAAATAAAATTGAAATAATAAAAATAATAAAATCAATAAAATAAAACAAAACAAAATTAAACAAAATAAAATAATTTATTTCAATGGAGCCAGGATTCTGTTTTTAAAATTCACATACTCCTTTCCTGGAGTATGTTCAAGACCAGGTTGGATGGGGCTTGAAGCAACGTGGTCTAGTGGAAGGTGTCCCTGCCCATGGCAGGGGGTTGGAACTTTAAGGTCCTTTTCAATCCAAACCAGCCTGGGATTCTATGATTCTATGAACTGGATGGATGTTGTACAGGTGAAGACTGCATGGATACTAGATGAGGATGAACAGCAATTTTGAAGGTACAAAATGACCGCAAATTCAAGCTTGGCTGCCAAAATCACACCTGAAGAGATGCTGCTACCTGGGAAAAGCAAAGCCAAGGGCAGCTTCCTGCACTGCCTCTCTTTTGCTGTTTGCCTTAGCTTTAGCCATGGAAGGTACCCAGTGCTTTAAAGACCTTGGCAGACAGGGGTAGAACCGATCCGAATAAAGCAGTTAAGAAGTCCACATCTGAGCTACTTGGATTAGACTGTCCTTAAAGTTAATGGACATCATACAATTCATCAGGCACTAAAACAGAGAGCTAAAACAAGGCAGGTGAATCTTGCCTAAAAATACCTGATCACCTCCATAGACTGAGGGAAGCCCAGAGTGCCCAGTTCAGTGGCGCATGGATGTACATTGAGCAGTTAGAAGTGAATCCCACACAGGTTCTAGTCACTCTCAGCAGCAGGAATAATCCCTTCTTTCCCAGTGCTGCCTGGAGAAACACTGGCGCTTTGCTGCCTTTCTCTGCTGCCTTCCCCCACCAGACGCTTGAGTGCAAACCTCAGGAACATGCCAGTTAAGGCTGGATCCACAGCACACCTCATTTCTCTGTCAAAGTCTGTTTGAGGCACGTGCCACTCCTCAAATCAGAGGCACTGAACACCGAGGCTCTCAGCTGTAGCTCTGTACCCACCACACTGCACGAGAGCCAAATGCCATATGTCAGATGAGTGGGATCAGTCCCTGCCTGGCCATGGCACACAGTGCTGCTGCTGCACCTGCAGCCTCTTCCTGCCCTCAGTCACAAGTCAGCCCCGTGACAGCCCCGGGACTAAAGGCTTCAGCATGACCTGGTGAAGCAGGGGAGAGGAGCGGCAGCCAGAGAGAAGGTGCCTTGTGGTTATCTTAAGGGAGATGGGAAGAAGCCTGAGGGGGGCGGTGTGCCGGGCCAGGAGGGTTTAAAGACAAAACTGCCTGGCTGTGGTCTTCAGGGATTATTACTGGCAGGAAAGTCACCTCTGGGGCTGAGAATCACACAGTGCTCTTGGGAAGAAAAGCTCTTATAGCGGATTAGAAAAGACTTTCCCTCACAGGCCTGATGAAGTCAGTGGGAAGACTTGCACGTATTCAAAAGCTTCACTTATTCACATTGTCATCATCACCTCCAGAGAGGCGATGGCAGGGAACACAGCTGCCAGGAAAGGATGGGAAAATGGTTTAGGCAGCTCAGCCCAACCCAGAAAACAAACCTGACTGCTGCATCAATTGCAAACATAAGGGGTGTGAGGGAGGGGAGCGTGTGTGGGGTGTGGGTTTATCAAATCTTTCCACATCTCTCTAATATCACAGCCTACTTTTCACAATCAGTGATCCTATGAGTACACTGGTACCTAAGATCCATCTTCACCACAGAAGACCGTGACTTCCCAGATGAGGGGACAGTGAGTGCGACTGGAAAAGCCCTCTGCTCACGCTCTGGGTTAACCAACCCAAATCCTTTTCCTCAGGGATGTGGAAATCCATGCTGTGCGTTGATTTGTATCTTGAGTTACTCTGAGCAGTTACATTTCTTTCTCAACACTCCTAGAAAGCTGGCTCTGAGGAACACATGGCTACTGGCTGTTTGCTTCCTTCCTGCCAATGTTTCCCTGTTCCCAGCCTCCAGACCATTCCTATTACCCAAGATATCCCTCTGGAGAGCATCTCCCAGCACAGTGCTGAACTCACTGCAGTAAATCCTGATGCTGGCCAGCAGTCCTCTGCTAGCATGCAGGAACGAAGGCTCAATGCTCACCATTTATACTTCCAAGGTAACCGTGAGCATATGGTCACAGATATTTCCACTTCTAAGTATGAAGATACTTATTATTATAAGATTATACTATTATAAGATATTTCCACTTCTTTGTATTAAGTGCTTAGACTCAATACAATGAAATTAGTCAAACCTACTTTGGAGTTACCAATAACTTCCTGTTACAAAAATGGATGCCTTTTTGGTGACTCTCCCAATGAATGCCATGGAGATTCCTGCTAATTAGCCCTACAATACCATCATTAAACTTTAAGCTGATAAAATGTGCAACTGAATGTGCTAATAATAGCACCAGCCAGTTTCTTACACTGAACATCTCCATAAAGATACTCTTTATAACACCTTTGGCACAACTGGGGCCTTGCATAATTAAATTTGATTTCACTTTCTTACCACTCTCGGCATAACTGGAGATTCCTAATTAGTTACACTTATTCTTTCAGAAATGTGTTCTGTTTAGTATAAACTTGTATTCCTCCGGCCAAATGTCACATGTATTTATTATTATTATCTCCTACTGATAGCTTTTTAACTGAGACATTTTGACCGAGATAAATAACTCCATGCCTCCCAGCCACAGCTCTTTGTGTGGCATCTGCTTTGGGTGGCAAAATAATTTATGAAGTGAAAAAAACAGCAGTTTATGGAGATAAGATGATTTTCCATTTTATTATTTTAAGTAGAGATAAAAATGCAGAGATAGTATCTACTAAATCTAATATTTCCACACCCTACCCCACCAAAAGCAAATAAAAGTAATAAAGTAAACTGAAGAGAACTTCTGTTCTCATTAATGAAGCTTCCTCACCTAATGGTGTTTCCCTTCTGACGGAAGGCAGCAGACATGTGGGCTGCAATTTCCCTTCCATGGCTACAACCTGGCTGGCTGCCCATGAGCACTCTTCATGCCTCTCAGTGACAGCTTCGAGTACTGCAAGGGCAGTCACATCCATGCCCAAGAAGCCCACCCCTGGTATCAGTAAAAGATGTACTTTGGCCTGTGTCGGTGCAATGCTCGGCGAAGTTCTCCCAGACACAACCCACACCCATATGTGACCTGTGCTCCTGAAGCTGTGTGTTGCCAATTACAAGAGCAAGCAGCAAAATCCCTTCTGTTCTTTGCACAGTTGTGCCCCAAGCTGGAAAAGCCCAGATGTGGTCTCCCACAGAGCTCACTCCTGCAAGAGGCAGAGGCTGAATTACCAGATGAAGTGGAAACAGGCAACGAGTGACAAATCCAAGAGCAAAACATCAGAACTTAGTTACTTCTCAAGTAATTAATGAACATCAGGAGCTCACAGGTTGCCAAGCAAGTTAAATAAACCTTTTTCCCTTTTGAAATCTGGGCAGCTACAGCAAGTGGGATTGACTTAATGTTTGTCTTCCCTCCAATGCACTATAGGTACCAATCTGGTGAAATACAGAAGGGAAATGGCAAGACAAACCTATATTAAAATGAAACCAACATTAAAGGAAGGAGCTGGAACTTATCAGGGAGCAGTGCACAACTTATGGCAGCCATTTTGTTGTAGAGATGCTTACCATTACTTCAGTGCTTTATATTCACAGACGTAGGACACAGTATGCCTTTGGAGGAGATTCTATCACCCACAAGGCTTCAAAAAGATCCACCAGCAAGTTAAAAGTAATTGAATTTAGAAAAGCCCTTCCCCAGCACTTTTACGTCAATGATAGAATCACAGCAATTGACAATTATGTGAAAATTACCAATTCAGTAGGTTTTTGTAGGCTGTCTCAGACTCAATTTCCTCCGTCAAGAGATACACTTGACAAAATTGATTTGAACAATACAGAACGTTGAAATATTGAAATTTACTATCTACCATGACACTTCTGGGTGCATCCATTTGAAAGACAAGCTCCTGACTGTATGAAAATTATTCTGGTACCAAAATGTACCGGTTTATGGAATAGAGCAAAAATCCAGCCCACAGTTTTTAGTATCCAACGTCAATGATGCTGGATCAAACAAGAGGTTTCATGTTTGGCATATAAAACTCTATTCTAGGTCACTGAAAGTAACCCTTCATTGAAAGGCAGAAATAAGCTTTACAGTTTCATTAAAATATTACTTCTCCTTTTGTGTATTAAGGATGATTTCTTACCCTGTTCTCTTTCTCCGTTTGCATTTGGTGCAGATATCTCATTAGTGATGTAAAGAAGCAACTCAAAATTTAATGATTCATTTTTATGTAAACCTTTCTTGTCTAAATAATTGATGGGAAAGATGAGCACAGGCATTTGGAGTCAGTGGCTGTTATTCCTTCTGCCTTTTCCCATCTCTGTAGCAGTGTTCTTTGTCAAGCTCAAGCCCCTTAGCGAACACACCCTTCGGGGGAGATGTCTTGAATTCCTCAGCCTTGTATCACTCCAGATGGGGAATTATCTGGATACAAACCTCCGCTCTGTCCTCCAAAACCTATACATTCATCCTGCCTGTACCTGATTTTTCATGAAGTCTTTAATCTTCTGCATTATGAGAAGCCTGGAAGGCAGCAGGCAGCTGATCCTGTGGGTGGCCTGTTTGTCCAAATGCCTATCTAAAAATGCTCAAATTGAGTAAACTAGGCAAAAGGCCAGGCAGCAAAATGCTATTGCCCCACAGCATCATCTGTGCTGACAGTCACGATCCAGTTGTGCTCTGCTTCTCTGCAAGGATCTTCCTCTGCTGGGTTCATGGACATTGTTTCTGGAGAGCCCAAATTACTCCCATAGTGTTGAAACTACTCCCTTTTCATCTAAACTCTTCCAGCCCTGCTGTTCATTACTCAGTAATTCATATTCATGAATATGTGCTGCAGGGCTGTAAATAAAATCTCTGATGGTCCCTTAAACCTCAAGCAAGAAACTATCTGGATCTTCCAGGGCATCTCCTAGGAAAGAAACATAGTCTCTTCCACAGTCTTGATAGAGCTTGCATGATGTGATTTTCACAGCATTTAACACATTTAATAAACTCATAGAATGACCTGCTTTCATAATGTTTAAGTTCAAAATTTCATTAGAACCTGAAGAAAATACTCTGGACTAGAAAATAGATTATTCTGAGGAAGATAAGTTAGCGGCTTCCTCCTACTCTGCCTTGTTAACATTTTAATAGATAAGTATTTGCTTTAAAAGTTAAATAGAATAGTAAGCTGTTACAGGGAATAAATGTTATAAAGATAGAAATCTCTACTGCCATTTACTTGATAAGTTAAAGAAAGTAACCATCTTCTCATGCTTGCGGGTATTTTCCCTTCAGAAGTCATTTTTTTTAATCTGATTTAAATCCAATTAAGTCTGAACATCTAAAATGAAGAACAAGTCTTTGAATTTACGTACAACTGATTTAAGTAATCACTGTCTCATTGCAGAGCTACTAAGCAAACAAACTATGAAAAATAAATGTGAAATTGGATCCAACTCACAGCCTTGATTTTGTTTTGAAAATAAATAAATAATCATTCTGCACAAAGCACGGCCTCTGTCTGCCACCAGCCAGTCAAAGCTGCAGCTACTGATTTAGAAACTAGTGGTTAAAAAAGATTCTATAGTTCAAAACAAAAGACACTGCAGTTTTTACCTTCACATTTACACAGAAAGCACTTGTGCGCCTTGACAAAGCCTCCTCCAGACAGACTGGGGACGCTGCAAACACTGGGAGCACCCCTGATTCAGCAGCTCTACCCTGATTTTGGCAGGATGCAGGGTTAGCACTTGGCTTCTTCAACTTCATGGAATCAGAGAATCATGAATGGTTTGGGCTAGAAGGGACCTTAAAGCTCATCCAGTTCCAACCCCCTGCCATGGGCAGGGACACCTTCCACAAGACCAGGTTGCTCCAAGCCCCATCCAACCTGGCCTTGAACACTGCCGGGGATGGGGCAGCCACAGCTTCTCTGGGCAACCTGTGCCAGTGCCTCAGCACCCTCACAGGGAAGAACTTCTGCCTAAGATCTCGTCTCAGTCTCCCCTCTGTCAGGTTAAAGCCATTCCCCCTTGTCCTGTCCCTACAGACCCTTGTCCAAAGCTTTCTTGTAGCCCCTTTCGGTATTTCTCATACCACCTCTAACGGTATCTAATGGGTCTTCCTGGCTGGCTGCTCTCAGCAGGATGCCAGGCTGGGGGGGAGTGTCCCACCATCTTTTGTCCTCTCCTTACCTCCAATGAAGGAGTGTCTGGGTGTCAGAGCCTGGCTTTGACCTGATGGCATCCACATGCCCCACGGGGTCCCAACCCACAGGCTGCTATCACCTGGTATACCTCTGGTCACTGCGTTGCTCCTGAGTGGCTGCCAGTGCTGCAGAGGGGTCATGAGGGAGGAGAGGCTGAAGGACAGGTAGGAAGCAGCACCCTTTCATCTGTCTGTTGCTCTGTGAGCTTCTGTTCTCCCTCATTTGCCAGTGCTGACACTGAATGCTGATCAGATCGTGCTTTACCACCCTCAGGCCACCATTAGTCCAGGTACCTCACACTTTACTCTGACTTCCTCATATATCGAGCAACTCAGGTAATACAGGGACATTTCAGAAGCATCTCTGAGATCTGGAAAGCTCAGTTACTGTCACATCTTATCTGTACGTTGAAGAAACAGTGCTTTACTGTCACCACAACTGTAGCATGCTGCATGTTACAGGATATCATACTTGTATAACTACAGGATAATGGAATAACTTCAAAACTCCCTGTGATAAAATACCTTCCATTAAAGCTGCTGCCTGCTGCATATGTGGAAATCCCTATCTCAACAGTGGGATGACACTTGAATGCTGCCAGGCACCATGTGGCTCAACGCCTGATAGAGCAGCTTCTCACTGTAGGTGACAAGTCCCATGGCTGCAGGCAGAGCACCTCCCAAACTGGTTAGTACAAATCAGTGTGGGCATCCAGCTTCCGCCAAGCAATCCCACTGACATCTTCCCTTCCCCTCTCACACTCATGCTCCTATATACTGAAACCAGGCTTCCGGAGACTGCGCCTGGAAAAGCACTGTGCAGCAGCAACTCATTCCTGACATACCAGTCCCTGTCTATCAGAGTTCATATCCACTGTCAATGCTGCTTGCAACAGTTTGGAAACCTGCAGCTCTTCAGCCTGGCCAGTAAGAGCAAAGATGGCAAGCCCCGGATTACAGCTCTGAACTCACTGCCTCACCCCTTTCCATGAAATCAAGTTTTTCCTCCTCCTCTTTTGAACAATGGAACAGATTACAATGCTCTTGAGAGGACAAGGAATGGGAAATCTCACAGATGTGCCCCGGCGATATATTTTAGGTTTGCAGACAGGGAAAGGCACTTACTCAGATTATTTCTTAAACCCAGCACAATTCTTTACACCCATCTCAGTGCTGGATCAAAGGGAGCTGTCAGCTCGTGCTGTCATAAGCTAGGGATTTTTTTCAGAGGTTTGAGTGAAAAGGTTACTCAGCTAGAAGTCTCCTTAATTTCTTTTTTTTTTAAATGATACTTGTTTTGACAATCCAAAACTTACCAGAGGTTAGAAAAAAACCCTCAAACAACTTCAGTAATTTTTAAGACACTTGAAGATTCTCCCATTCAAGTAACATCTCAATGTTCCAATTTCTCATCTTGCTCACAATCCCTACCTAATAACCCTTGGCACCTGTCCTGGTTTGGGCTGGGACAGCATTAATTTTCTTCCTAGTAGTACAGTGCTGTGGTTTGGCCTTAGTCTGATAATAATGCTGATAACACACTGATGTTTTGGTGCTTAGTTGCTGGCTGTGGTTAAACCATGACAACACTGAA
The DNA here is from genome assembly GCF_028554395.1 of Pezoporus wallicus. NCBI lineage: Eukaryota > Metazoa > Chordata > Aves > Psittaciformes > Psittacidae > Pezoporus > Pezoporus wallicus. The sequence goes on from NW_026639377.1 coordinate 2,106,721, forward strand.
GAGGATTAAGCAGGAGAATGATTTTTACACATCATGTCATACTTGCCAAGGATTACCTGGATGCCATCAAAGGTCCAAGCATTTGGGTAGGAATCACAGGTATTTCTCTTCCTCCATAACCAGCACTGAAGAGCCCACAGGCAACAGCAGAAAAGCAAACAAAGCCCAGGTTAGCTGCCAGTGCTTCTCAGGGCTGTTTTTCAGTTCTGGACCTCCCCACCACAGCAATCAGCAGCCATGTAAAGTTGGTTTCCTACATTGCCACAGTGCTCTGTAAGATGCTCTGGTATTGTCATCTTACCTGGTATCTTTAGGTATATTATAGTCCAGTCAGCCCAGGTGCCATAGGGAACACATTTCTGTTCTTTCCTTTAATGTTCATACACAGCAGATCTTTTTCTGGGTAATCTTTTCCCCTAAACATTGACAACCAGGAAAACTGAAAGAAAAACATTTAGAGATTTAAACCATTTCTTCTCTGTTCTGTAAAAAAGGTGAGTTAGTTAAAATGTAATAAAGAATGATGGATTTGGACAAAGCAAAATTACCTATGATGTATTTTAAAGCACTTTTGATGTATTTATTAAAAGTCAAGATGCACTTCAAAAGAAATCCCAGTGCACTTCCAAAAAAATTACATGGCTCAAAGAAGATGCACCTAAGAAATCGAGGTCTTTGGGTCTGGGAACTACAGACCAGTCAGTCTCACCTCTGTGCCTGGCAAAATCTTGGAGCAGATTCTCCTGGAAGGCATGCTAAAACACATGAAAAACAACAAGGTGCTTGGTAACAGCCAGCATGGCTTCACTAAGGGGAAATCCTGCCTGACCAATTTGGTGGTCTTCTATGATGGGGCTACAGAACTGATGGACAGGGGTAGAGCAGTTGATGTCATCTGCCTGGACTTGTGTAGAGCATTCGACACTGTCCCACACGACATCCTTGCCTCTAAATTGGAGAGACATCAATTTGATGGATGGACCACTCGGTGGATAAAGAACTGGCTGGATGGCTGCACACAAAGAGTTGTGGTCAATGGCTCAAGGTCCAGCTGGAGACCAGCAACGAGTGGCGTCCCTCAGGGATGAGTCCTGGTACCAGTCTTGTTCAACATCTTTGTTGTTGACATGGACAGTGGGATTGAGTGCGCCCTCAGCAAGTTTGCCGATGACACCAAGCTGTGTGGTTCAGTTGATAGGCTGGAGGGAAGGAATGCCATCCAGAGGGACCTTGACACACTTGTGAGGTGGGCTGATGCCAACCTCATGAAGTTTAACCATGCCAAGTGCAAGGTCCTACACCTGGGTCAGAGCAATCCCAGGCACAGCTACAGGTTGGGCAGAGAAGAGATTCAGAGCAGCCCTGTGGAGAAGGACTTGAGGGTGTTGGTTGATGAGAAAATTAACATGAGCTGGCTTCAGTGTGTGCTTGCAGCCCAGAAAGCCAACCGTATCCTTGGCTGCATCAATAGGAGCGTGACCAGCAGGTCGAAGGAGGTGATCCTGCCCCTCTACTCTGCTCTTGTGAGACCTCACCTGGAGTATTGTGTGCAGTTCTGGTGTCCTCAACATAAAATGGACATGGAACTGTTGGAACAAGTCCAGAGGAGGCCATGAGGATGATCAGGGGACTGAAGCACCTCCCATATGAAGACAGGTTGAGGAAGTTGGGGCTGTTCAGCCTGGAGAAGAGAAGGCTGCGTGGAGACCTCATAGCAGCCTTCCAGTATCTGAAGGGGGGTTATAACTGTGCTGGGGAGGGACTCTTCATTAGGGACTGTAGTGATAGGACAAGGGGTAACGGGTTCAAACTTAAACAGGGGAAGTTTTGATTGGATATAAGGAAGAAATTCTTCCCCGTTAGGGTGTTGAGGCACTGGAATGGGTTGCCCAGGGAGGTTGTGAATGCTCCATCCCTGGTTGTTTTCAAGGTCAGGCTGGACAGAGCCTTGGGCGAGATGGTTTAGTGTGAGGTGTCCCTGCCCATGGCAGGGGGGTTGGAACTAGATGATCGTAAGGTCCTTTCCAACCCTAACTATTCTGTGATTCTATGATTCTAAATGAATCAACACTTGTTTTAAAAGTTGCATTGGGGTTTATCAGTGTGGTACCAGTAGCAGGGAAGGTTTTTCTGCAGCACTCTGATTAGCACAACCAACTAACACTATAAACACTAGCACACCAAATTCACAACAATAGAGAGAGATGGATTTATGCACAAAGCATTTTTCAAGTATTTATTATGGAATAGTTTTCCCCTTCCTTGCCTATACTGCACTCACTGTAGGAAAGGCAACAACAGGAAAATAGGATGGACGTTGCTGATGGTGATGGACATTGCTGATGGTGATGCACCTTACTAATGAGGTGGCATTCATTATCTTCCACTGCAGAAATGGATTTAGGTATGCCACCGTTTCAAATATAGCAGAAGCAGTCAATTGAGTTCTATTTCCCACTTATAAGCCCATAGGCAAAATCAAGGAAGGCAAGGCAGAGGGAGAAGGTGGCAGAGGAGTGAGGCAGGGAAGAGGAAGCCACAATTTAGAATTTCTTGAGACTGCATTTGATTCAGAAAAACAAGGTATGTTAATTCATACACACACAAACAGGCTCCTATAAGTCAAGGCTCAGCCAGTCTCCCAGGAGACAGTTTAATGGTCACTACCTACCTTGACTAGATGAAATCCCTTAATCCCCAATCCTCCTGAACTTTAATCCATTGCTATCAAATCTGCCATAATATCTTTTATTACTTGCTTTGCTGTGTTATTACCTTATCAGTAAGTATATTATATACTAGTAACTTGTATGTGCTCACTTTGGCATACAGCAGATGGGTTATTCTGCCTTCCTGAGCTAGCTGTAAAAACACCCTAGTTGAAAGCCAGAGAAGAATTCATAGAGCAAGATCAAAAGACCCTGCTCCTCATCTTACATTACAATTGTGAAAAGACAGATCCTTCCTTATTGGAATACCTTTTATTTTTCTCTTCTCCTCACCATTTCCTCAGTGCTACATCACCCCTCTGGTGCCTGCAGTAGGCAGAACAAGCTGTTCACCTATCAGACCTGGATCTGCACCTGGGCATTCCTTATGGGGGCTTCACAGGCTGGGAAGGAGGGAAGAGGTGGGGAGAGACACCCACAGAGCCAGTGCTCTGGCCACCGACCCATCACCATCTACCAGACTGTGCTGCTCCCTGGACCATACCACAGACCCAGGAACATACACTGAGATAACCCCATGCAACAAGTCAACTCACAGATTGGACAAGCACCAGCCAGTCTGAAAGTCTGACCTGTGGAAAAGGCAGTGATCAAAAACTCAATTAAACTGACAGTGAAAACCTTATTGATGTTCCCACGTTCCCAGGCTGGTGTGTAACTCATGGCAGGGGATGACACTGACTTGCAAGAAGTCTGTTTTCTTAGAAGAACAGCAGCTTGAGTGAAAACAACCTTGTCAGGAAATAATGGTCTCCATTCCCCCAGCCTGCACTAAGCAGCTATTAAAAGCTACCAGAATACAAGAGCCAAAACATTTACTGCATGTTTATTTAAACATACTACACAGTCACCTTGAATTATAATACCACTCCTGCTTCTAGCTGCAATTTTAACCTTCTAGCATTTTTTTTCCTTCAGGCCAAGAGAATAAATTAGGCAGGGAAACAACATTGAAGTGAGTACTTCACTACGTGCTCAGTGTGTGCTAAAATTCCTGTGACCTCTTGAGTTGTGCTAAAATAGAACATATTTAGTATTACACTAAATTAACTGGATGTATTGAAAGTCAATGGTAAAGCAACAGGGCTCTGACTATGTCTGGGACTGGGAAAACTGTGAACTTCTGATTTGGAGTTTTTGACAGTGGCAGAAGTTAGAAATACCAGCAAGTGCTCTGCAGCACTTCACTGATGCTCCCTCTGTGCAATTTGTTTACTGCTTCAAGATATTAGACAGACAGATTTTACTTTCCCTGCTAGTAGCCAATATGCAAGAAAGCAAGTCATATAAAAATAGCTATTTACTCTGTAACAAGCAGTACAGTACATTATCACTCGGCACTGATGTTGTTAGAGGATTGCAAGTCAATAATCAGTTCTGATTCAGTAAGTTTGTAAACCATCTGCTTCTATCACTGCAGAGCATGCTCTGCTGCAGCAAAGCCTTCTCTGCCATGCTAACCAACAATTCCCGTTAGGAAATCTAAGACTATGTTCTGTCAAAAGCTTTCTCATTGCCTCACCACTTAAATAAGCGACATGGCTCGGTTGTACAGAAATTCTGCAGAAAGGGCTAAATTGTAACCACCCTCAGTAGAAAATACCTACCACTCGTCACTGATCATCTCAGGACCTCCATACTTGTTTTAAGGTGCTGTTTGGTTTAGTATCTAAGGTCTGAGAACAACTTGGGCAGAACTGTGCACTGGCTGTAAAACCTCAGGCAACCCATAGAGTATCTAAGAGATGTTCTACCAGGGATGGATTTGGAGATGTGGGATGGGGAGGGCAGGACTGCACACAGAACTTAACTGGGACATTTACACAACTTCAAGCCTCCAGTAATCACTTTTAAGCTGCCAATAGTTATTGGTTTCCTCAGCGAGTCGACTGCCCATTCAAAAAAAATGAGCAATGCAGAAACTCAGGATCCCAGCCCTGCTCTATTTTATTCACAGCCCTTTGCTTCCACAGCACATCTTGACTTTACAGCTCCAGCAGGCAGCTGGGAAATTACACTCTGCTCTACCTGCCCGTCCCCCTGCACCAGCACCAGCCCAGCTCTCACCATACTTATCCCAGGCAATGAAACCTCTGATTCCGTTCATTTCACCACCAAAAGAGCTTTTGCCCCTTATCTCCTGTAACTAATCCTGCACACACATCTCCATTATAGCACACCAGCACCCTGCTCCAGACCCTGCTCCCACTGCGCACAGTGCAGCCGTCAAGAGCAGAGAATTCTGATGCCAGCACAACCTCCTGCACTGGGAAGCCACAACTCCACACCCACCTCCTGCTCCTGGGGCTTCTCTCCATGGCCTGGTCAGCAGCTGATCACCACAGCCCAGCTCACAGGAGCTGTTGGGATTTGGTTCTAAACACAACCACAGCACAGAAGGCTGAAGTGTTTCAAACTGTGCGTACTCACGTTCTAAAGACAAAGAAAAAATATCTAATGATCTTTTAGTGTATTGACTCCTTTGCTCTCCTTTTTTGGGTTGCCTTGGCTTAGGAGTCTTTCCTATAAATCACTTTCACAGTTGGTGTCACCAGCTTCATGAATTCATTTGTCTTTGCTCAAAGCATCATTGCCTGTGTTTATTTCACCAGGCTCTTCAACACACACGTTTCTCCTGCACACTCCTCTGGTAACTTAAACTGCCCAGTGACATCAGATTTCCATCACTAAGGAACATCAGTTTTATTTGACTTCAGCTCCACTTTTCTCTTATGCAGAAAGCCAAAAGAATGTCTGTAGCCTACGATATTCAGTGACGTCCTATTACATATTTGATAATGGCTTTCCAGTCTGTGAACTGTTACCTCTTCTTCGCATCTCGTGCTAGCCTGAGCTTAATAAACCAGTTATTTTTTGCTATAGGTAGTACTTTCATATCATAAAAAAATACAGAAAGCTCATTCTGGAGTTACTGCTTACTTTGACATAATGCTTTGTTTTCCTTTTGGTTCTCTCTCTCCCATTGCAAGTTTGACATGATTTCTTCTGCTTCAATTACTGAACATCACCCCATATAGAGAGAACATTCCATTAACCAGGATCATTTTTTACTACACTAACTCTGCAGTTCTTTTGTCCATCTCTGAACTCCCTGATCAGCTTCATTCAAGCTCCTTACCCTGTTCTTACTTTAAGCTATCACAAATCATTTATCTTTTTAAAATAAAGATCTGATAATCACACAGGCCAATCGCACATCACAGTTTTACATTTACGGCTTTGCTGATCCCTTTATTACACTTTGATTACACTTGTTGAAAGATACCTTTGAGGATGGGATGGATTTTCTGACTTGAAAATGTTTCTGCATTGCACTTTCATGATATGCTGTGGTGCACAGTTATACCACACCATGACTTATTTGGCATGGTGATAGATGGCTAGTTTCTCTGCCTTATAGCAAGCACTATGAATTTGGCTCTGCTACTTTACTATGGCATTCCCTAATGGAAACTAGAATTGCTAAATGCATACACTTGTATTTGGCTTGACAAAGGAAAGAGCCTAAAGATTTTCTTTAGGCTCTTTCCTATTTTCTGGGGCTATGTGGGGAGGGTCTGCCCTCACTTGTTTTGTTTCTGTTTACACTTAGGAACAAGATCTTTTTGGTATAAATTCAGAGCAAAACTATTAAAAGAAAAGCAGGTCAGCACAAACACCACGTTTCACTCCTTTCCAAACACAGACCTGTCTCCAGCATCAGCTGCCTCCCAAAAGCTCTCATTCCCATAAAGGGAATTAGATATCTCCAGCTCATTATTCTCAATGAAGTCTCATTCAGTCTTGGCACACAGAGCTTGGCCTGGACCAGGCATATCCACCTTTTAGACCAGCAACTGCACTGTGGCCCCTCCTGAAGTTGCCCCAGTGCTGCCTTCCTTGGAGGGCAGCTGGGCTCATGGTCCCAGCTCAGCCTGAAGCCTACACTACAGACACATAGGAAAAGCACACATCATAGATCAGCTGCTTCTTCTGCCTAAACCCTCTCTACAGAGATTTTAGCTACTTGGGCATGTGCCTTTCTAGTGGCTTCTGTGGCACAGGGCAAGTGTAGTTGTACCGGCAGCAAAAACACAAGTTTAGCACTGAAAAAACAGGATCACTGAAAAATGTCCATTTTCAGAACCACACGTTTTCCTAAAGCTTAACTCTTAATTTTAGCACAGCTGGGGTGTAATTTTTGAACATGTGGGACTGACATTTCTCATTGCTACCCTTGTAGTAGATCAGCTCACCTGAAATAGATGGCATACATTTACTTTCACTTGAAATAGTTTTACTCACACTAGAAAAGCTTGCTCTGTAAATAATATCTCAAACATTCACAAGTGATACAGGATGAGGTGGCTACCCAGAGGTGAAAAGGTCACCAGGGATAAGGTCTTTTTTCCCCAATTGTAGAGAATGTAGATGTGCAAATTGTAATCCCTTATAGCTTACAAAAATGCTTTAATTCAGGAAGAGAAGTAGCTTTGAACTTTCACACTGAGCAACACTTAGACAATGAAAACCTTCAGCTTAATTCCTCTGAACTTTGCAGGCATATAGAACTGCAGCCAGCATTTGGGATTCACACCATCCTGCACGTCCCTCAATACTTCCTGGTGATGCCTTAAGCTTTGCTAAGGATTGATGCAAGACTGCTACTGATTATAGTCTCACTGTTCTTCCCCTCTTATGGGTCTGTCAACTTGCCTGCAGACATAACTGTGTTTCTGGTTTACCAAATTCATTTCCAGACACTGCTGAGGCAGCTCTGAGAACTCCAGGCAGAAAGGATATGGCATGGCCCATGCTCAGGGACAGTCTGGAGTCATTCTGTCCAGTGGCAGAGATACAGCTTCCATGTTCCCTAACAGAGTAAATACTTCAGTGAGAGGTCACTTAAAAGCAGGGGCTGACTCCTGCAACCCTCCACCACAGCCACCACCGGGGCACATCCCATCATGGCCACCCTCAGCACATCACCCACAGTACCTACCTCCTCCCACCACTGCTGTGGCGCTTGTGCAGGAGAAAGAAGCCAAAGCAGCAGTTGAACAGTATCTTATCTCAGCTCTCCAAAGCCTTGTTGTGCTGTGCCAGAAGGAAAAGAGTGAAATATGGCCAAAGTGCATTGCCTAGGACCACACAAGAGATACTTGCTTCTGATTTTGGGAAAGTCCTGAGGGCAATCCCATGGGAGTTTCTAACAAATACCAGGTTTGTACAAAAATCTGCTCAACAGGATGACTTCATGCAGCAGTTATAGCTCATTCTCAAAGCTGTCCTCTACCCTGCAAATCACAGAATAAATGTGTTTGAGCAAGGAGTGAACTCATCAGCTAGTGATTTAATACAAATGTGAGTAAATGGACAAACCTGTGGTCAGGCTGAAAAATCACCTCTACAGCTACACATGTACTTTTAAAATACATATTCAGTTTTCCTTAACCCTTATTTTAACATGTAAGAGTTTACCCTTGGAGTCAGTGTTTACCTGCACACACCTCAGTGATTCTCTGAGCCTAACTCCAGAGACATTGAGCCAAGAAATGCCTAGTTGGAGTGTAAAGGCACAACAGTGGCAAAGCCCATACATTCTAGCACCCGCATGGGAACTGTGCTTAGTGTTCAGGTAGGAAAACAAATCTGCATATTTAATACTGAAGTGTGCAAAATGGGATCTGTCAAAACTACGATAAAGCAGCACTGCACAAAATCAAATACATTTGTAATTCTTGTGACCGGAAAAGTCAATTTAGAATTAATCAAACAGCAATCAATCAACTGCGTTATCACAAAACAGGATTTTTCAACCCTGGTTTAATTTCAGGATAAGCTCCTGGTTTCTGCTTTGCGTTTGAACGATGGTGTGAACTGCTGCAGAACCCCTAAGCCTCTCTTCACTGAAATGCCTGGCGGATCTACATGTATAGAGACGTATATAACCACAAGGCATTTAACAACAAAGAGCTTTGGGATAGGTAAATATTTTCTGGTGTACAGATGACATGACTAGTCTTTTGAAAGTAACCACAAAACAGAGAATGGCAACCAAAAGCCATTGCAAAACCAAAACTCAGAGAGCTTGTGTATCTATTGCTGTATTACAACTTGTAAAACCACTGGCTGTAGCCCGAGTCCATCCAAACACAATCAAGCTGGCTCGGAAACTTCAGGCCTTTCCCAAGGTGGCTTCCCCGCACCACAGCAGACGCACAGACAAAAACAAAGATGGAATTGCTCCTGATCCTGTTGTAGCTACTTCAGTCTCAAAGAGAACTTGATGAGGCTTGCTTCCAAACACGCTCAATCCCAAACAAACACTTAAATAAAACAATCTCAGGTACAAATTTAGGAAATAAAAACAATTCCAGTGTGAGGCACTGCTGAAGAAATTATGTGGCCCCAACCAGAACCCACTTGTCAGAAGTTAGTGCATCCCTCACCCTGCTCAGCTGAAGCGGCAGGAAAGAAAGCAAAGAATTTAAAGGCATGAGCTGAGGACCTTTCTTTTGTTTTTGACCGGCCACCATGATTTTTGACTTCATGTGCACATACTATGAATTTCCCGGTGATGGCTGCATTAAACCCCCTGAATTTGACTCTTTTTATCAGCATTTGACTATACACCCTCCTCAGGTATACCTGACCGTGCATAAGCAGGGCTGTTGGCTGGCATCAAGTAACAAGAAATACCCCCGTTAACACCTGCAACTAGTTATGTGCAGATTACAAGCAATACCAGCACTTTACTAACAACTCTGAGGTCGATGACCATCTGAAACACAATTATTGATGATTTTCTACCAGAACTGACTATGAAGCATGAATATGAATTTATACCCCATAAATGCTCCTGACACCAGTTTAAATTTAGGTGAGCGCCAAAGATCTACCTTGAGAAAAACAGCAGCTTGTTGGCAGGTAGGTATTTCTGATGGCAAAATATGCTCCTCAAACAATTCTGTCTTCTCACAGCACTCACTTCAAATTTGACAACAAACTGTATCATGGGGCCCTTTGAAAATCACTTCATTAATGATGACTATGTAAGTACTACGAGGTGTGAGACATTCCCATACTGCTCGTAGGAGTTACCTTTTAATTCTATTACAATCTACTCCACCATAGTGTAATCACTCCTGACACTTCACCTTTTGCTTTGTAAAACATTATTGTCTGCCACAGGAAAACACCCCAAACAAACCCACAGATGATATTTTGTTTGTCATGGGGATCTGATTGAAAAGATGTTATTAATTAACTGTTGTGCACAGTTACACTTGGAAACTCATGACAGCTCTTGGGATTACTGGCAGACAGTTGTTACTTAGGTCTCTGAGACAACACAGAGACATAAATCTCCCACATGTTCCTGTGAATTAAGTAGATATTATTCAGCATTTGTGAGGAATAGTTTGGATTTTCTTTGGCCCTGAATAGAGACTAGTGTGGCTCAGTGTGGTCCAGGAGTCCCTATAAAGGAACAGTTGCACTTATTTGTCTCAGGAGGTGGATTTGCAACCACACAGGGGGAAGAACTAAGAAGCGGCTTCCCCCACAAGACCCAGTACAATGCTCTGGTTTACTGCCTAGGCTGAGCTTTTCGCCAAAAGGAAGAGGCAAAGACATTTTCCTAGAGGTGGAATTCTCATTTTCTGTTTCTCACTTATACATTTTTTTTGTCATCAGAAGTGTTAGATGCAGGGAAAATATTCCTTTATAGGTTAAAGAAGTAGAAACAGGTACAAAATTCCAACTGCTTACAGTGAAAGTTTTGACCAAGTCCCTTAACTAAGAGCAAGCTTCCTTTCACACAGTGATACTGGTAGTTCCCCCTCACATTACTATTATTGTTGTTCTCTTCTGAGCAGAGAGAAGGTCTGTGTCACAAACTGGAAATCTTTCAGAAATTATTATAATAAACTGGATTATTATCTTTTTTCCCCAGCATTTTACCTGCAGTGCCCATAGGTTTATATGGAATAGGGAATTTCTTCAAGAAAGAGGTCTTCAAAGTTCTTACCTTGATCACAGAGGAACACATTTTTCCTCAATGCGCTCTTTAAGCTGGGCTGTGGCTCCTGAGTACTCTGGAGGTAAATGTGATGTGATTAGTGATCAAACTGCTTCCTAAGGAAAAGTTGTTCACAGTCAGGGAAACTGCTTAAAATGCAACAGAAACAAACAGGTCTGTGTCAATATTTGCACTTTGTGTAAACAATTCAAGCTGTATCACTCCAGAGATAATGACACATAATGCTCTATAAAATGTTCTGAAAGGGGTTTAGTGAATTAATCTGCATTTGAGTTCGGAAAGAAAATTGGTCTGTGTGGTGGAAAAATGTGAACTTCTGTGCTCCTGCTGAGCATGATCCTAACAACAGCTGGAGCTTCCAGAAAGTGTCCTGGGAAAGGGCTTTGCTGCTACAAAGTACATGGGATAAGAACAATTTTCAGCCCCTGAACTGTCTTTCATCCCATTTACAGAGCTTCAGGAATTGGTGTGACACACTGGAATATATCATTTTGTCTGAGTAAGTATAAATGAAGCATTTCTTGCAACTCTGGTGCTACATCTCTGGCGAACACTCTTTCTCCTTTTAGCAACACCCGGAGTTCAAGCCTGGAAAGGACAGGGATTAGTGTCTGAAAACTCAGCTAATAACACTGAGGGAAAGCAATCTGTACACAGGAGTTTATTTAGATGCCCACAAGTTTTATATCATTCCCCTTTATATCTCAGCCCACTGAATCTCTCATCCAACTGAATTACCATTGGGTTTTACAATGTGATATACAAAATGAGCTGACATTATGATTTACAAACATCCTTTGAGTATCATATAAAACACAACTCTTTCCCTTATTATACAATCATTAGGGCAATGCAAATATAGTCAATACATGAGTAACTGAAATTGATGGGGCATTTTAAGAAAATAAATTTACCTTCACCACACAAACCTGTTGGATAAAACAAATCCTGTTTAAAGAATGGGAATGAAGTTGTCCAAATGATTGAAAGGAGTGTTTATATTCTTTTGTCACTGTCCCCTGATAAGAAACATAATAATACTTCATTCAAAAGATGACTAATGTCACTGTATAGTCACACTTCATTCTTGTTAATCAGTTTCACATTTTCCACATGGAAAACTCACAAATGTACTTCCCAAACTGTAGCCACTATACTCATTTCTGTACTTTTCCATATACTCAGTGTGTTTAATTAAATAAATAAAAAGCAAAAAACACTACATGAAAGAGCAGAACAAAACACAAGAGCACATTAAAAAGGTGACATTTAAGCTGCAGATGCCATCATCGGAGAAATATATTCTTGTTCTAACGCCACAAACTTTCTAGCCTCATGGCAAAAATAGGCATTAGCTGAAGAGAATCTAAACTAATCTCAATACAGGGCTAAGAGTTTTAATTTGTATTGCTGTCTAAACTTCGGTACTCCCCAGCACTGCAGGTAAATTTAAAACTAAGTATTTCTGAATGTCAACATGTAACCAGAGAAAACCTGTTTCTGAGCTGTGAATAGGGTAATAAAAGTTATCGAGTGTTAAGGTCTCCTGTCCTGCATGCTGCTGGTGCAGGTGTTTCTGCACTTTTTCATTAGGGCAGCAGTACCTGAGAATGGCAGACATCATTATTACAGTGAACACAAGAGAGGAAAAACAATGAACTCATCAATGATGTTACGACTCAAAGCAAATTTTAACCTACTCAATTTGAATTAGATGACCTTAAGGGTCTCTGCCTGTTTTATCACTGCATAATCTGCAACTCCTCACCCTCTTCTAGCACTTGCAGTTTCTCTTGCAAAAGAGAACACTGACAATGACTGGCGATTCTTTCCTGAACATGTGTTGAATTGGCAGTGGAATCTGGTTTTAGTTCCATTTCTTGTAGGAGTCTTGCTGCTGCTCTGCACATTTGGGAGAAGAAAGTGCCTTTTTTGCCATGAAGTTCATGGCATTGAATTTTATAATTTTTTAAGACAGACTTATTTTGATTACTTCCATTCTGTCCAATCAAATATACCTTTGACTGCTTTAAAAGGTTGGACAGCTGTGAAATATAAGGACTATGCAATCTGACTGTACATACATACATATTTTCATAAATACATCTAACAGGGACCTTGTAACTAAGTATATGATATCATGGGACAAAATCACAACAGGCTGTCTTATTCATAAAATCTAGATGCAAAGTAAGAAGAGTTGAATTCTAGCATGTTGTCAATATACAAATTAAACCAAAAATACAGCAGTAGTTTAACCATGAAATAATTTAAACATATTTGCAAATTTCTTGACAGAAGAAGTGTGTCATTTACAACACTGAAAACTCTGTAACAACCACTGACTTGTATGCGCTGTACTGTAATCCACCCAGACAAGGGTGGTGAGGATGAGCATAGTGGTGGGTCCCAAAGGCAACTCCCAAACATCTTCCTCATGTGGAGACTTTGGTAACTGTCTGTTGTACAAAACACCAACGCACACAACTTCATTTCGGGTGGTCATCTTCCTCGGTCCCCCTCTTGGCAAAGTCCCATCTGACTATGTCAGTTATTGCTGAGACACTCTAAATCCACAGAGCAGCAGATGTTCCCATTCTGCAAAGACGAACAAGCAGCTGTCAACCACCTTACAGAACAAGTCACAGAGAGCAAAGGGTTGGTGGCACACAGGGATAGATACATCTTGGACACATCCACCACTGAAGCCAATATCCCAAGGTTTTCCTCATTGGTTCCAACAGGGGTGGCTTTTGGAGGAGGCTGACTTTTCCAAATAGCACTGAACTGGTCTGAACTACACATGAACTAGAAACCTGGGTGTGAAAGACTCACTGGTCTCCATAATAAAATACAGCACCACAAAGGCAAGAGATGATTGGATTTTTCTCCCATGTAAGAATGTTAATGGAGAGAGAGAGTTTTCACACAATCCATGGGAAGCTCTCTGCTTGTCTGAAATAAGCAGATCGTTCAGTTCTTCATTTATGGCAGATATGTACAGAGGGAAAAACACCATACAGCTTTGGAGTTTAATCCACTGTTAAATATCTTTCTGCAACATCTAGTAATTTACAAAACTATCTTGTATAATAAGAAAAACACTCCACCAAGCAGCAAGACCCAAATGGGCAAATGTTTTTCTTTTTTCTTTTCTTTTTCTTAAATCCAACAGAAACCAATAGGAAGAACACAGATGAATTGCAGAAAAGCTGCCTTCAATTAATTTAAAGCCCTGAAGAAACAGCTTGATTTCCCACAGGGATCACAAGAACATTTTAGATAACCCAAACCAAAATTTTAATCATTCTGATATTAGCACAGTAGGGTCATCACTGCAGGGAGCAAGGGAGGCAACCTGCACTTCTGCACTAGTCATGGGATTAAATACACCTGCATGAGATCAGGGAGCAGAAACTATGACATCCCCTTCCCACTGCTGCTGGGGGAGAGCCTCCATCTCTGAGCTGCAACGTGATTCTACTTGTGTCCTTCCTGGGGAAACATTAGTTAGTGCTTTTGCCTCTGCTCACCCACTCTGTAATACACATTGTCATAAACATCCACATTAGGTAGGTATTAAAATATTCACCTAGCTTGACACTGGGAATGCCTAAAGGGCTCTCCAACAGAATGTCTGGAAGCTGCACTAGGATATTACACATCAGCGCTCAGTGTTTCCAACAAGCACAGAACTGTTTTGTTTCCACCCTGCACAACACTAAAGGTGTGGAGTTTTCAGTAGGCTTCTGCCCTCGTTTCTCATTTACTTCCCTGAGAGCTGAACGGGAGCTTCCAACGGCAGAAAGTGACCCTGATTTGACACAGCAACATACATTTCCATTCCCTTTCTACTTTGCCCATCATACCTTGCATTTGCAGGTCGTACAAGGAGATCCCACCATTGTCCATACAGCACCACTAAGCCTTGTGATCCCATAGTCATCCAGACAGGTTTTCCTGATGTCGTAGGTGATGTTGTCAGCCAGACAGGGGTCACTGACGCAGTGGGGACAGCACTCTCCTTCTGAGATGGCTGTGTATTCGCAGTTGAGTTTTGGGCACAGGAGAGGCCAACAATCCACCTCTCCTTCCTGTAAAAATCGAAGCAAAGCTCATTCAGGTTGTTGCCATTTGTTAGCAACCACAAATTTTTGCATTCCATTTAACAGAAAAGTTTTATTTTCCTGAAACTGGAATAAACTTAATGTATCAGCTCTCAGTTTGGTAGATCAGAGAAATGCCTGTTTGAATACTGAGCTGGAGTTTCCGAAGTGTAGTAGACCATCATTTGAGTGGTCTAAACTAAACATCACCACCATCTTCAATGTAGCAGGAAAAACTGAGTTCTTTGGAGTTTTTAAAGGCAGCATTAAATACTGGGTTCCAATATTGCCTGTAAACTATAATTTTTGCAGTGATTGCCTTGTGGACTCATGCACTCTCTCTAACCCTGGCCACATGAGCATCTCTGCAGGATCACAGCAACTGTTTAAACACAAAAGTGGCACTGTAGATAGATGGAGGTTGGTACATTTGAGAAGCACTAAACATCCATCTAACTAGCAACAGCTGAAATTGATTTTACTGTCAACTCCTAAAGGAATAGTTAAAGCCATACCAGTTCTGTTCCACTGAGTATGTTATTATTTAGCTTTGTAAAAAAAAAAATCAACCCAAACTGTTTAGTAGGTAGAAACCTGGAGAAGAGACAGTCATCAGGTCACTTGTGTGGAGAATTGCTCTGTGTCTAAAATTAACCTGCAAAGGCCTGTAATAACTTGCATTATGCTTCAGATGCATTCAGTGCATCAGCAAGTGCTTCATAAAGCACGTCAGCTACTGGTAAGATCACATACAGAACCTTACATGTAGGTAAGGGCATTTAGGGCATTGTTGTCTTTTAGTTCTGTATGTTAACCCAATCATAAAATGAAGCAAAGAACTGCTAGCCACAAACTCAGTATCCCATGTCAATTGAGTATTTGCCATTGCTGCTGGCTGCAAATGTTTCTTCGCTGTTCTGCAAACATAAATAAAAATCTTAGGTGAATACAACGCCTACTGCTGTACATCACAGATAATTATCTCTTCACAGTAACTTAGCTTTGAAAGTAATTTGTTTCCTGATGCTCAGACACCTCTTGATTAATATCATATATAAAGATTATGTTATATAGACAGATATAAATGGAAAACTGATAATTTTAATGAAGTTCACTGCTGCACTAATTAGTATATCTGTGCAAAACTTCAAGCTTTACGGAAATAATCTCCAGCGCCTAATGAGAAAATAGATGTTCTTTATTTTGCATGTTTGTCTAGGAATTCCAGTTTTCTTTACCCTTCTACATTTGGTTAATTTTTGCTAATTCATCACATGGTACTGGTTGGCACTCCATTCTTCCAACATTTGCTGATACAAAAAAGAACTGCACTGTGCATTTTGCTGTCACCAGCTGATGCAATTCAAACTGAAACTCCTCCAGCCAAATCCATCACGTGTGGAAAAAAAATATTTTAAAAGCCATTTGAAGATCAGACACCCTTATAGAAGCTCTCAAAAGCAGACTAATGCTTTAATACAGTGTCAGGGTGTCCAACCTTTTGTCAAGCTTGTATTTTGGTCATTAGAGCTACTTATTCAGCAGTAGAAGGAAAACTGATTGTTCAGCTTTCATTTCTCTCGAAGTGCATCATCATCATTCCCAGTCTTAAAAGCAGGTGAAGAGGGACCCCTGAACCTGCTTCCAGGTTCGCTTCACTAAACATCATAACCTCTGTTACTGTTGCCCCCTTTGGAAATGCTTCGCTCGTACCAGGCATCGGCACTGCTGGCAGCTGTAGGTCCAGTTGTCCCCACTGCGGTAGAGCTTGTGCCCCGTCTGGTCGAGGCACTGGCTGGTGACGCGGGTGTCACACTCTGGGCAGCAGAAGAGATCAGCGCTGGGGTTCCTGCAGTCACAGGCTGTCCGCCGGCAGAAAATCCTCCCGTCCTGCAAGGACACATTGCCCTGAGGTCAGCCACACACTGCAGACAGCAAGCTGGGTACAGTACATGTATGTGCATCAAAGGGCCAAGCAGCAAACTGGGTAAGGTACAGATATGTGCATCGAGAGACACTAAGTTCTTAATGTATTTGATGTTGCCACCACTAATGGTGGATCCTGCCAATTATGAGTAATACCTCAGATACCAGTATTGTTCCAGTGTCTACTGGATCCACCCCTGTCTGAGAATACTGTGTTCCTGTCTCCAGCTAATGAATTTAAAAGAAAACAGTATCTCAGAAGAAATACAGTGAAACGATTTACATCTATGAACTCTTAAAATAGTTGCCACTCTTAATACATATAGTATTTGTTTAGCAGCATTTTGACTGAAAGTATCAGTGTGAAGAAAATAACTTGAATAAATCAATTACTCAAGTCCTGAAAGTGGTCCCTTTACCTTCACAGGAGCACAGTATAGCAAAATCACAGTAGCATTAATCATAGAATTATAGAATAGTTAGGGTTGGTGTCCTGGGTTCAGCAGTAGCAGTCATGTTTTTTCCTTTGTGGTAGCTGGTGCAGTGCTGTGTTTTGACTTCCAGCCTGAGAACAGTGTTGGTGAAGCCGATGTTTTCAGTTGTTGCTAAGTGATGTTTACCCTGACCAAGGACTTTGTGAGGCTCATGCTCTGCCAGGGAGGAAGCAGAGATGGGGCGCCTGACCCGGGCTAGCCAGGGAGGTATTCCATACCACAGCACGTCATGGCCGGGGTGGGGGGTGACTGGGAGTTACCCGGAAGGACATGGGCTTCCGGGTGGGACTCGTTTCTTGGCCGGTGGTATCGTATTCTCTTCCCTTGTTATTTTCCCTTATCATTGTTGTAGTTGATAGTAGTGGTGGTGATTTGTGTTGTACGTTGGTTGCTGGACTGTTCTTGTCTCAACCTGTAGAAGTTGCACTCTCTCGATCCTCCTCCCCGTTCCTCCGGGAGCGGGGAAGGGGAGAGCCCCGGTGGGGGGGGGGGGACACGGACCTCGATTGTTGTCAGCTCAGCCCCACTCACTGGGAGTGAGTGAACAAGTTACCTGACTGGGTTTAAACCACGACAGTTGGAAAGGACCTTAAGATCATCTAGTTCCAGCCCCCCTGCCCTTCATTGCTCTGAATTTACCACTGGTTCTGCTCTAAATCTGGATCTACACTATACCAGCTTAAAGCTAAATAGTCTTATCATCCATACAATTCAGTTCATGTATTAAAAAAGGCCTGTATTCCACAGGCTCTCCAAAATACGATTTTGCTAAATATTTGCTTACGGTATTGGATGGCCCATTTGGTTAAAGACCATTAAATGGAACTGTTTGAGAAAAACAGAAGAATTGCTTCTGCACATAAAGAGAAAATGATATATTTTCTTTGCATCACAGAAAAACAAATTGATTCTAATTCTAGTTATGAAAATTGGATGGACTATTGTGTTTGAAATTACACCTCTTACTGTAAGTGAGCCAACAGACTAAAGTGCCACACATAGGCTGGGAACTGAAATCACACTTCGTTAGGAGATTACTGAACAGTTGTGACATGAGCTTCTTTTGCATTCGGCGCTTGGTACTGGATTAGTCCTTACTCAAGCAAAGCATCCCCTGCAGCCAATTGGAAGGGAGAGCTGTAAAAGAAATGAAGCTATATTCTGCTCTGGATCCCAACTGTACAATTCCTAAAGCAACTTCACAACATTGCAGTTTTTCCACATTCTCATCCAAACCTTGTCCTGAATCTGAACTAAGAAGGAAAAAAGTTTTCCATTCCACGAAATAAAGAGGTATCTATTAAAGGGGAATTTACTTCCCCTGTTCCTTTCAAAAAGTGATTACTAAAAAGAGTGACAGCAGCCCAGGATGTCTTTTCCACAGGCAGATAAAATAATCATAACCACAGCATGCAGCAGGTGTGACTGTTTTGGTTATGGTTTCATGTAGGAATCTGCATTTGGCTCTTGGATTTCAGGAAAGTCAGTCTTCGTCACAATGCAACATATATAAAACCAGCAACAGGGAATCACAACACCCATGTCAGTCAGTGCCACTGCTGCATTTACTCATAGTTTTGAATTGATTAGAATATTAATTTCTGTTGTAAGAATAAATAAAGTTATTTTTATAATTTCTTGCTTCTTATAGCAGGGAAAGCTGAAGAGAACACAGAATTATGGAAATGTAGAAAACATGCGGGGTTAACATGGATCTGAACTGTTTTGCCAACCACAGAGCATAGGACTAGGTTGCCCTATAGTCTTTTTTCTGTTCTGTATCAAATTAAGATATCTAAGGATTCTGTACTTGTGGCTAGTTAGCTACTTTAGCAAAGGACTAAACCAGCTTTAATTTCTTGCTCAGCAGCATGAGTGAACCATAAGGAAAACCAGAAGTGGCCTGTTTCACCAAACACAGGTCCAGATGCAATGCTGTGAATAAACCTTCCCACAAAAGCCAAGGAAAGAATCACCCTCCCCTTTCAGCAAGTGGCCAAAGAAGAGAGCCCAAAGCTTTCCCTGATAGAGAGTGATGACTAAACCTCCATTCCTGAAGGTGGGAAAGCGCAAGCATCTTCACCCCGTCCTGAGGGTGGGCATCAAACAGAAGCTCAGCACGCAGCCTTGCTGCCAGGATAACCAGCTCCAGGCGTGTGGGGCTGTGCCAGGCATCTAGGCAACCCTGTGCCCTCAACAATGGCAGTCCCTCTTGTCTCCACAATGGAGTGCTGATTAACAACAGCTAACAACAACCTGTGTGCTTTGTTCCAATTCTGTTTCCAAGCTTTCAGAGTTTTCAAATTCCCCTTTCAGCTGGTGACAGCATTGGTAGTTCTGTGCTTCTCTGAGCTCCTGTGCCCTTACCTCCTGGGAGCAGCTAACCTTTTATGTTGCCTTTACTCTCTGTATTTCAGAACACTGACAAAGCCCAGTGATTTTGCCAGAAACCTTTTGGTAATCATAATACACTGCTACTCTCTTTATTCTTTAAGCATCTGTGTTTTATCTACAACCCCATTAGTTCCATGCCTTTAAAAAACATTTTTATCTCTATACCACACTGACACAAAGACTCTTAAGCTATGTCTCATCTTTGCAGCTCCATAGTAGCATTGAGAAATATAGAGAAAATTGAGAAATATATAGAAAGCAACTTTCTTTTGGTGGGTAATAACATGAAGCATCTTACTAGCACCTCTCTTTCCCCACCTTCCTCACTGAATCAGTTCTACATGTGTCATAAGCATCAGCGGCATGATCACAAAATTATTCTTACCAAAGGAAAAACTGACACACAGGCAATTGCTGTAAAATGTGACTAGAATTTCTATGGAGCCTCAAGGCCAGTCCAGACAGAAATCAGACCCTGTAGAAACCAAATCCCCAAACTCTTCTTGCCCTTGGGAATATACATCTCCTTGGCACATCTTCCCATTCCCAGCTGCCTGCTTTTCCCCAGGCTCAATTTTTATGAATCTTAAATTTGACTGTGTATTGAATCTACAGGAGTTCAGGCAGATGCCTGTAGAAGAGACATCAAATATATTTAAGGTACAATATTAATTCATAGTTTTTAGAACTTATGGTTTTGTAATATTCATAATCACTCAGATGAACAAGGATGGTTTGAAGAGACTGGGTCTGATATAAACTGAAATAATCTCCTGTTCAGCAATGAAACTGCTTCATTATAAAATTTACCACATTCCATGGTATACTACTCCACAAATAACTTTAATGAACTTCACAGTTAAGTAAGGTATTTAATTATCTTTGCACCAGAGTCCAAGTTAAAACATTTTCAAGATGGGATCTATACGTTTCAGTCAATGCCCAAAATATATCTATCTGACTTCTCCAAAAATAACCATACCAAAAGAAGAGACAAAAGAAAACACATCATGTTAAATCTAAAATGTTGGTTTGTCTCCTAGATAAAACAAGTGAGTAGAATCATTTAAAATTTTGAGTCAGAAGTATAATGAATGATCAGGGCTGGAGGACATGCTGAGAGAGCCTGGAGCAGAGAAGGCTCCAGGGACACCTTAGAGCAGCTTCCAGTGCCTAAAGGGGTCAACAAGAAAGCTGGAGGGGGCTTTGGACAACAGCCAGCAGGGACAGGATAAGGCTTTAACTTGACAGAGGGGAGACTGAGATGAGATCTTAGGCAGAAGTTCTTCCCTGTGAGGGTGCTGAGGCACTGGCACAAGTTGCCCAGAGAAGCTGTGGCTGCCCCATCCCTGGCAGTGCTCAAGGACAGGTTGGATGGGGCTTGGAGCAACCTGGTCTAGTGGAAGGTGTCCCTGCCCATGACAGGGGCTTGGAACTGGATGAGCTTTAAGGCCCCTTCCAGCCCAAAGGGATGGAAGTCTGGGAGACAATGATTCTATGACTTCAGCTTCTGAAGGGAGGAATTTTAGGATCTGGAGGCTACTTGAAGTAAAAAATATAATAACTAACAAGAACATGTTCCCTTTGGAGCCCAGTGTACTTTCAGGTTCTATCCACCCTAAAGTCTTAACTTTCCCTTCTGACATACTATTGCAATACAGAAATGATAAAGCCTTCAGTTTCTTGCACCTTCAAAACAACTCGTCTCCCTTGTTCCCCTCAAACTCTCTAACGCTTCTGTGGCTCATCAGCATGTAGACATAGTGACTGATAAGCCAGTTCTCATTCTCTGTGTTCAGCTTCTCACAGTGGCCAAAATCTCATTTTATTTACACTTATGAACAGGCCAGTAGAGCTCTGCTGTGGCTAAGGACAGCTTTACCAGTGCTATGAATGTGCTAGATCAAAGTGGTCATAAATGACCAACTACTTCTCAGATCGGTACATTCCTAAAATCCTTCTAATTTCAATGAGACCATTGCTCTTTTAACTAGTGAGAATGAGGAAAGCAGAGACAAATGTTCTTTTAACTTTGTTATTCAGAAAAAGCCTGGTAATTTCCAGTGGGAAAAACAAGAAACCTGATCTCAGCGTTAACTCTAAGGTAGATCTACACATACTATGCCTGACTTCTCCAAAAATGCAGAGAGCTGCACTGATGAAGTGGGAGAGCCAAGCTGGGATGAAGAGGAGGAAGCTGCCTTCACCCTTCTTCCCTTCAGAAAATTAAGTGCCTGCTGCTAGGTCCTCTAAGCTTTGGCTCATACTCAGGCCCTGCTTCTCACCCAGTTAATTCACATGCACTCCAAGTAAAGGAAAACACCACCAACAGGAAGATGGCTTGTCCTGAGAGATGCATGCTCATGTGAAAGAGAAACTGAAAACAGTTTCCAACATTTCCAGTAAGCATGCTGATCACCTGCACGTCATGCTAAAGGGTAATGCAAGAGCCTCATCAAGACATGGCCCACTGAGTGCCATGGTAGAAGCTCAGCAGGGTTAGCCATTATTCAGATGGGTCTGTGGTTGTGCAAAATAAAAGATGACTTCCCAGGAGAATTGCACCAGTGCCACAGCAGAGCTCACCATTTCCCTCAGTGCCTTGGCTTTAGGCTAGTGTTTTGCCAACACCATTAGCGCTGCACTATTGGGTTTCTGACAGGAGCACAGAGAATTAAAGGCTTCCTGAACCCTAGACCATCTGGATCTCACCTTGCAGGAGCAAACGGAGCATCTGTCCTCCCGCAGCGTCCACACTTGCCCATTCCGCTTGAAGCCGCCTTCATGGGGACAGTCTCCAGTGCAGGATGGTCCGGTCGGACAAAGGCAATCAAAGCCTCCTGCCAGGTTCACACAGGCCGAGTCGTTCCAGCATGTGTGGGTCTTTAAGGCACACTCATCGATATCTGCAAAACAGCACATTTACAGTGCTTTGGGCATGTTTTTCAAAGGGCAGATTTCATTTCCATATTAAGTAATTACTGCTCATCTGCCTTGCTGCTGGAAGACGGTGCCTTCCTTCTCATTCCTTCCATATTTACTTGCTCGACATTAAACACTGGGTTTGTTTGGGTTTGTTTAAGTTTATTTGTCAGTGTTTGTTTTGATTCCACCAAGAATTCTTAACCTGTCTCCAGCAGCTTAACTTTAAATGCTGAGTCTGACGTACCCAGTGGAACCGCGTATCAAAGATGAATTTGAACCTTCAGACAAGGGTGTACAATGATTTCCCAGTGACTAGAAACTAAAGAACAATCAGAGTGACTTTCTGTCAACTAGAACTCTCTCTGTTCTGGATTTCACATCAAAATACAAGTGCACTATTCTATTCTTCATAAATTCCTAGCATGATTAACATTTCCCATACTAAAAGCAGTCAATTGCATCCTTTTCTCCTTGCTGGAAGGTATGTGAATTAAAAAAATACATTAATAAATAAACAAAAATAAAAAAAAAAAGGAAATAAAACAGAGGCATCTTATACAGGAAAAGGTCTTAGAACAAAGCAAACCAGGAAAAGTATGATTTAGCAATGACATAAAGAAGTAAGAAAAGAATATCATTATACACTAGAGAAAAGTGAATTACAGTACCCATTAAAACTTCTTTTGGAGGGTAAAATATAATTATTCAATGTGAATTTACCTAGGGAGCTAAGGCAGCGCTCTTTTTCTAGCAGTGAAAGGCATGCGATTGTTAAGCACATTGTTAAAATCAGGTGTTTATTTCAGAAAATAACTTTGAACAGTTCGTGAACAATATATTGACAGATTGCCCAGTAAACTGGTGGGTGTCTTTTGTTCCAACACCAACAGTTAAAACTGTACCAATAGCAGCAGGAAGGCTGAAGAGGAAAATCTTTTAGAAGTAGGTGATGGTTTCTACCATGAAAATTGCAGAATTCTATTCTATGAATTCAGAAATTACAAGGAAAAGCCACCACACTTACCATTTAAAATGAATTTATTGCTAGTGTGAAATTTATAAATGGTCAATAATATCCAGAAATACTTATAATTCCTCTCTAAAAAAGCAAATTTAAAAATTCAATAGAATTTACAAAGAAAAATGTCCTCAAGTCCAATTTAGGTGGGATGTGATGATCAGTTGCCCTACTTTTTTGGGTAAGTAAGTGCTGTGAGCTCATGAGTCATCTCCTCAGAAAGCCAGAACTTAAAAAAGACATTAACAGTTCACTCCATCTGCTGAAGGAAACTCTCTACAACAATCAAACCACAAAATTACCTCTGACCTTTTTAGCAGAATCCCTGATTTCAATTTGTAAATAGTCAAGGAACAAGTGGCAATATGGTAGTGCCCTTGCATTTGATAGGATAAAAACAGCCTCCACAGAGCTTCACTCCTGAGCTAACCAAAGGGCCAGTCCTTTGCCATAATGTTGCCAGTGGCCTGACAGCATCATTCAATTGCTTCTTCTCTCAGACTTCCTTGAAAATGGTGTACTTTGCTGCCCTGACAGTCTTAATTGCCAAAAAAGATCATTGCTACTCTAATGCCTGGCTTAGCACTACCGAGTATTTGAAAGGTCCACTATCTGTGGTGTAAAAGGTGCTACACTAGCAGAAATTAAAACTTGTAGCTCATTGTTTAACAAGTGCCAGAGTATCACAGGAGGTAAAAACCATGAAGAGTGAAATGAAGAGAGCTATGAATGAACTGGTATGAAATTAATTATATGCAAACAGCTACTGAAAGGCTTGAAATATTCTTTAAAATATCCCATTTTCCTTTCAATAAACTTTGAATAGTATTTTATATTGAAGACAAAAGTATAAATGAAGCATTCACTTTGGTGATTTCTACAAGCATCATCATTCCCACCATATTAAATGCTGCTTGAACAGAGTGTGTATATATATATATGTATGTATGTATATATATATACACACACATAGGATGTAGTAGGATCACAGTGCACATTAGAAGGGTAGCTTTCACATTTCAAAACTAAAAAGGATTTCACAGATGAATACAAAGCCATATTGCCTACAGAGTTCTATGTAATTGCTCTACTTATGACGCAGAAATCTAATTCTGCTTTCATGTAATTTAACAGATTTATGGAAAGCCAGATGTTAGCAATTACAGAAACTAACATTATTCATATTCTCAGTACTACAGAGCTGTTCACATTGGACAAAGCCAACTTAATTTGTTCTACATATCCAAAAGGGAAGAACACCCTGTTCTCTGTTTAGCATGCACAAAAAGGATGCCTCATGAAGAGTGGCCCAAACAGGTAAGTAGGACATTCTTGACAAAGAAGCCAATCAAGCAAAGCCAAGTAACAGTGTGAACATCAATTTCTAGTTGCTGCTCAGTTTGTTCCTTTTTTTTTTTTTTTTTAATGTTCTTGATGCAAATGATGGTTTCTTATTATTTTATGGCATTTATTATTTAAGTTTCGGTCATCAAATATAAAAGTCTGAGACACTGTATTCATTTCCCGCTGAACTTTTAATAGAGCTCATTTCTGAGAACATCCCTTTGGCAGTTTCTTCTTGTCACTGATTCCATTTCTAAAAGTCATAACAAACAGCCAATATTCCCAGTCATGAGGAAATGAAGTTCCAAGTGTAATATGTTCTTGTTCCTTTCAGTCTTTCAGCCTCAAATCAGATTGGGTGGAAGGAGGAGGAAGTGGGGAAGGAAAAAACCCAGACAAATTCTCCTCTATTGTTAGCTCCCAGTTAGCTTACGATAGTATTTCAGTTTAATGGAGATCAAATGGATTTGCTCAGATCAACATGAGATCAGCACGGAGACAGCTGTGCAAAACATGGAAGAAAACACTCCTATTTAATTTGAAATTTCTCTTAACGACCAGAATCAATATGTCTGCTCAGCTGTTGAAAAACTAGTCTAGTTGAAAATTCTGAAAATGTCCAAACCAATGTATTCTAATTAATATGAAAACTCAATGACAATACTCTTGCATATAGATTATTTTTCTACTATTCAAATCCTTGCTCAGCTCAAGTTCCTCACTTTCCCCTCAGGTTTCATTTGCTTTTCCACAACTGCTCTCAGAAGATGCGGGCCCAAAACTGAAACATTTAATAATGGGCAAGGCAAAATTGTACACAAATCTTGTTTCCCATTATAACAACACTAGGTAGGAAGATGAAATATTCATTTATAAATCAAGCAATTTCAAAGAACAATGGTCAAGTGTATACATGAAATAGCAGGGGACTACATAGTCTTTCCCTATATACAGCACAAAACAACATATCTTCTCTTGAGTTTGGGGGGTATATGTAAATTCTTTCATCAAAACAATCTCATCTTCACAGGTAGAATAGGACTTTGCACTCTTATTCATTATATTGAGATAATCTATGGCAAAAGCTATTAATTAACTGAAGGAAAGGTGGCAAAGCTTTACTTTCCCACTCCATATAGTTCCTTTTCTAGGAAAAGTGAGGATATACTGGAAATTACCATAATCAGAAACTTGCTTGCATGCCAGCTCTATGCTATTTTCTATCAACAACGCATAGCCAACAGCAAAGCGATCGTCGGTGAGAGATGCCACCTCAAACGTTGCACAGGGCTATCATAAAACCTCATTCTTTTACATTCCCAACCTGTGCTGCTTCAAACAAATGTATGGCAACATGTAACTGGCCATATGTATTTTAGCCCCAGTGCAACTAGTCTCATTTTGTGTATGGGAAAAGAAAGAAAACAAACCACCTGAGATGTGCTCTTTTCTCAATATACTCTCAAAGCACATTAAGACAGCCTGGTAACACAGGCAGACAAGAAGTCAGGATCAAAATGGAATCCCCAGAGATAATCCCCAGAGATGCAATTTCCTTTTCCACTCTTTTTGGCTGTAACAAGAAGTAATTTGCCTCAGATACCATGAGGGGTCCCATGGCCACTGTATGTGAATGGGGTAGGAGACAAGCATGACTGTACATATCAACACAAGTTCATTAACTCAGTTTCACTGGAATTTCAAACAAATCACTACCTTCACTGCTTAGTTTTCAAGGCTATTCAGGTTTTAATGGTATTATTTTTCTACAGCACCTTAATAAATGTGTGCAAGCAAGTCATGCACTGTGGTGCTCTGTAATACTCTGATAAGCTGTTGCAGAAGAAAGAATCCTACTAATGTGCTAATTTTAACTGTTCTGGTATATTAAACCATTACAGTATAATGTTAATGTGAAAAATGTATGCTGGGCTCCCAAGTCAATGTATATACAAGTTCACTAAATGCTGTTTTGATAAATCATTTTTCACAGGCAACTTGGCACTTAATGTATTTACCTTGTTTCTAAATTGAAGTTATTTGGAGTCATCATGAAGAAAAGGAAAATTTCTAAACAGACTCACTTTTACTTAGAAAATATTTTATGATAGTACTTCCATGCTACAGAGGCATAATGGTCTATTAAAGAGCACTGCGCAGTAAATTAGATTCTGAATATAGGATTTACCGATGCTTTCTAGAAATATAGGAATGACTAAACAGAATTACCTGGAAGACATGTAATGCACTTTTCTCTAAGAAGACAAGAATCAGAATTTACCAAATAAAATAAGAAAGAGAATTTTACTGTGCAGGATAAAACCCACAGACACAGACTCTCATATTAGGAGCTTTAAGAAATTCTATGAGCAGAACAGAACCAAGTCATAAACCAGCAGGTGCTAGAGTTGGTCTGGGGATACTCTGATACAAACAACAGAAAAGCATTTTTCAGGCACATAGGAAGATTTTCGAAGAATGGGTCTAGCTTTTTGATTTACATAGAAAAGGGGCACAATAAACTAAGAACAAGCCTCCTTTTCTTGTACTTTCTAATCTAGGTAACAGCCAATATTGCAGCATACTATGGAATATATGAAAGCTTCAGGAGTTGATTTTAAATCCATTCAGACTTGAGCCTCAAGCACGGCTGCTTTTCTTTCACAGGCTACTGAGTCACACCATCATCCAGGCTCTCTCTTCCCCGCAAGAGCTACTCTAACAGTGAGATCTGGCTACAACCTTGCAGGACAAAATACACGGTGTATTTTGTCTCTCCCACAAACACCTCCACGGGAGCTCAGAACCAAGGCATATTTATGATTGTATTGCTGTTGCTTTATGCTGTACCTTGTGATACTGAAATCTGTATTGTTTCTCATTTATATATGGATCCTGTAATTATTCAGCCTTTGTCTAGTATTGAAAAACTTCCTGATGACCTCTTTCCTGAAATAGAGCGATTGATCACACTGAAGTTGTCTTGACTCCGTTTCTTAATAATGATTCAAGAAACACTCACGTGCTTTGGGGGATCATTATTTAGATTTAATAAAGGGGTTTTGGGGAACAACTATTGCCTTGAATCAGACATTGATCACTACTAGGCAATTAGATGCTTCTCAAACAACTTCTCCTGCCAAACCTAGTGACTATTACAATCCCCAGGAAGACTGGAAACCCCTTTTTGCAAAGATTCAGGAAGCTATTTCTAACGTTGATCCAAATTTTCCTATTCCAGGAAGAACAGCAGCTGTAACTTACGAATTGCATAATATTCAGGAGGACAATATCCAGAAAGCCAAAGGATTGCTTTGGTGGCACGCTTTGACTTGGGGTGAATCTGTCGAGGCAGAATACATTGCTAAATTGCAAACGTGGCTGTTGGCTCTGCCAGCATATTGTGGTAAAGATGCCCCAACCATTGAAGCAATCACTAGGGGCATTAGGGTGGCACCTGCAAGCAGAGCAGGTCCTTCAAGACCTAGAAGGGAGGCTCAAAAAGAGGGAACAAATAAACCATCTTATAGAAGAAAGATCGCTAGAACTAAAACAACGTGTTAATTCTAAGAAAAGGTGTATCTTGGCTGTGGGTTTCGGTGGGAGGAGCTAAATTTCCTTACAAAACTGGCACTGATTCTTAACAGAAAAGAAAAAGACAACAACTGACAGGGACTGCTGCCTTGGGTGTTTTTCCTTCTGTGCCTTCAAGTCACAATGCAGAGACTCAGAAACATGGAACATAATGAAAAATATGGAATTGGGAATTCCGCACTCCAGGGTTTGGACAGCTCTGCACAGACTGGAAGTGTTTCACTTAAAGACAGGGAGAAATTACGAAGCATAATTTAATTTGCTTTTATTTTTCTGCTGTAGGTAGAAGTGAGCTTTGTGGGACATTATTAACTTCCCAGAATACAGCGTTTCTTTGCCAGTTTTTCCCTTCTTTTGGTCCTCATAATCTTAAAGGTTATCACTGAAAATTCAGTGGTGAGGGTTTATTCAATGATTATCTTACGGGGCAGCAATATTTGGCAACACGTACTTAGTGCTGGGAAAAAACAGTGTATGCCAGCTGCTTCAGTATGGTATCAGTAGAGAGCAGTTAATGCTGGGATACATACCATATAACAACTCCTAGTTGTCTATAAAGTATTTCTGTTTACCTTCAAGTGTAGCAAGGCTCCTCTTAAAAAAGAAAAAACAGCAAAAAAAAAAGCCAACCCAGCAACTCCAGCTCCATGTTTTAGTTGCCAAGCAAGCTTTGCTAGCACCTTAGTACAGCAATTGTCTTTTGTCTGCAAGCAATGTTCTTTAAAAGATACTGTGAAAGGCCAGTGCTTCATAAATGCTACTGATGGAAATTAGACACTGCCTTAATTTGAGCCTGATCACCATCACCTTATGAAGATAACATCTTTTATAAAAGTATGGCCAGCTGTCCTGGGTTCAGCAGTAGCAGTCGTTTTTCTCCTTGGTAGCTGGTGCAGTGCAGTGTTTTGACTTTTGGACTGGGAACAGAGCTGATAACAATGATGTTTTGGTCTGGCCAAGGACTTTGTGAGCCTCATGCTCTGCCAGGGAGGAGGGGAAGACGGGAGGAAGCAGAGACAGGACACCTGACCCAAACTGACCAAAGAAGTATTCCATACCACAGCACATCATGCCCAGGAGATAACGGAGAGTTACCCGGAAGGGCTAGAGGACAGCAGGGTTGGAGGAGGTATGGGTTGGTGCTTGGTCGGGCTGGGGGGGGGGCGAGTTACCGGTCGGCTGGTGCTGAGGTGTTGTATTCTCTTCCCTTGTTATTTCCTTTATCATTGTTATTATTGGTGATAGCAGTAGTGATTTGTGTTATACCTTAGTTACTAAACTGTTCTTATCTCAACATGTGGGAGTTGCATTCTTTTCGATTCTCCTTCCCATCCCTCCAGAAGCAGGGGGAGGGCAAAAAGGGGGGGGGGGGGGGGGGGGGGGGAGTGAGATAGCGACTGCTTGTTTTGTGGCTGACTTTGTTTAAACCACGACAGTTCTTTTTGGCGCCCAACGTGGGGAACGAAGGGTTGAAATAACGACAGATCTGACCGGATTAATAGTCACTCGTCACAATGACGATTTATTGGCTCTCAGAGTTGTTCTTGTTGATCTCACAGCTTCAGACCGTTGTAACTTACGTAGAGCCGGTATTTGCTGTGATAGTAACTTACGTAGAGCCGGTATTTGCTGTGATAGTGTTTATCAAGTGTGGGGCTTGGGCTAAGGTTCTTCTCTCACTGTGCTTTATGGCAATGGCTTGTAATACGGGCGGGCTCCAGCAGCAGGGCGGGACGGACGTGGCCGTGGACTTGTACCTGGCCGTCCGGCTGCTCTTCACCGCCCTGGCCCTCACCCTACTCTCCATCTTTGTGAGGCTGCGGGGAGCCGAGGGCGAGCGGCTCTGGGAGCCGGCGGCTGCTGAAGCGGCCCGGGAGAGCGGCCCCGGGGACCAGGCGGCGGCGGGAGCGGGGCCGGAGGCCGCGAGGGGACGGCTGCCGGTGGAGGAAGTCGGGGCGGTCGAGGAGCGGAAGGAGGCGGCTGCCGAGCAGCGGGAGAAGGCGGCGGAGGAGCCGAGCCCTGCGATGGCCGAGAGCATTCCCCGGAAGCCGCCCGCCGAGCCCCAGGAGGATGCAGGAGACCACGCAGCATTTCTCAGCAAGGCAGAGGAGGAAGAGCTGGACTCAGGAAAAGAGAAGCTGGCGGTGGGAGAGCCGGGAAGCACAGCAGCTACACCAGCCCCAGTGACAAGTACAGCAGCATCAACTGAGAGTTCTGAAGGTTTTGAATGGCCTTTGGGTATCCTTGGGACCTGCCTGCTGACTGTGATGGGGATCAGCATGTTGGCACACACACAGACTGTGTTTTAACCACGACCATTTTGTCTGATCCCAAAATTTAAGCAGAGTCAGGTTTGGGTCTTGTCTGGGGTTAGACGACAATATAGGGGGACCAAGAGGTTTTCCCCAAGGCTGGACAGCCATGAGTGGCAGGGTGTGTGGGACAGTATGGGCAAGTATCTAGTCCACTGGGCCCCTCCAGTGCTTTGGAAGCATCGGAGATGGAAGGCAGCTGTATGGAGTCCCCAGCAACAAGCTGCAGAAACTGCTTAAGGGGACAGTGAATTATTTTGAGCCTGGTGGGCCCATGGCACTTCAGGCCATCAGAGCAGAGATGCAACATAGAGATGGACTCATGATCGAGGGGTGGACTTAGCAATGGACACTATTGCCCAGGTGATTCATGAGTGTGAACACTGCACACAGTCTCTCCTGCTCTGAAAGACTGTTACAAGAGATGGAGCCTGACATCATGGACCAGATGGACTCAGCAGGTTTATAGCTACTGGTCCATGCACTTAGATAAGAGTGCACTGAGACAAGAGTGATGGCATATTGAAAATGTGGGATCTGAGCATGACGTGAATGGTATGGAATAAGGGGTGGATAATGTCCTGGGTTCAGCAGTAGCAGTCATTTTTCTCCTTCTTGGTAGCTGGTGCAGTGCAGTGTTTTGACTTTCGGCCTGGGAACAGAGCTGATAACAATGATGTTTTGGTTTGGCCAAGGACTTTGTGAGCCTCATGCTCTGCCAGGGAGGAGGGGAAGCCAGGAGGAAGCAGAGACAGGACACCTGACACAAACTGACCAAAGAGGTATTCCATACCACAGCACGTCATGCCCAGGAGATAACGGAGAGTTACCTGGGGGTAAGGCTAGAGGATGGTGGGGTTGGAGGAGGTATCGGTTGGTGCTTGGTCGGGCTGGGGGGGGGGGGGAGTTACCAGTTGGCTGGTGCTGAGGTGTTGTATTCTCTTCCCTTGTTATTTCCTTTATCATTACTATTATTGGTGGTAGCAGTAGTGATTTGTGTTATACCTTAGTTACTAAACTGTTCTTATCTCAACCCGTGGGAGTTGAATTCTTTTTGATTCTCCTTCCCATCCCTCCAGGAGCAGGGGGAGGCCAAAAAAAAAGGGGGGGGGGGGGGGGGGGGGAGATAGCGACTGCTTGATTTGTGGCTGACTTTGTTTAAACCACAACACCTGAGAAGTGTATTTCCTTTTCACAGCTGCCTTTGGTTGATACTGTGAACAATAAAAGCATTTTCCCAAGCTTGAAGTGCCCTGGCTAAGTCATACATCCTTATGACCTAAACTCTGGTGCAATATATTGTGACCTTCCCCCCACATCTGTTGATTTACACATTTGTTCCTTGCCAGGTGACAAACACCTCTGTTTTCTCCTAGTCAATGAGCATAAAGCTTTGAGAAGCACTGAGGTATTCCAACACTTCCCAAATGTCATTTTTAAAGGTTGTGGAAGCACTGCAGAGACACTGCAAGCAATGACTCAGCTCCAAGACACCTATACATAAACAGAGAGAAAGGGGGTAACCAATGGATACATAAATGCACCCAGCAGAAGAACCCAGCTGCTGTGGCTTTGGGCAGTCTGTGAGAGCCGAGTGCTCCCTCCCACTGCCTTACAATTGTCATATGTTGTTGTTGTTCTTATAATTTTATATTGTTATTATTATTATTTGGGGAAGGGTTTAATATTTTTTCTTTTTCGCCTACTTATTATTCTCCAATAATATTGTATACCTATTTAATATTCTCCTGTTTCAGGGAGGAAGAAGCAGCATTTCAAAACACACCAAAGAGCAGTGGCCCAAATTCACCTCTAGGATTTCAATATAAAGTCTGTAAAACATACCAGGACAAAATGCTGTTGCTAAGCAGATGAACCCTCCTCTATCCGAAATTGAGTGAATGACACTAGCCCTGACTCTAAATGATCTGCATGCAAATGAGCTCTATAACATGATGGAAGCCAGTGTTCAAGAACCAGAGCTTTAGCTAGAATGTGTAGTGTTATCTGTCTGTCACTTTAACCAATTCTTTGTTCTACTTTACACTAAACATCAGGGTTTGAAATTTATTTGTCAGTATGGTTAGCAGTGGGTCCTCATGGAACATCCTTCCTCCTCCTACAAAAACAACCGACAAACTCTTCTGCACCCTTTACAAACTTCTCTCCCTTCATGCTCTTAGGGCCTTATTCTGCAAATCTGAAGCATAAAGAGCTTGATACCATTTGCATAACTCAGAAGAAAATGATGAAGATGCTAAACCATGGAAAACAAACAAATCAAAGCAACTCAGACACACCCCAAATGTGTTCTCATATTGCTCTGCTGAACTCGGAAAATGGAAAACCAGCTCTTCCCCTCTTGTGGCCTATGATGCTCCCCAGAAAGCCTACTTTTACTTCAGGTTTTACAGCAACTCATGATGATAAATGGTGAAGTGCAGTTAAGTCACACTTTTGCTCTCCAACTGTCTCCTTCCTGTAATAACCACTCAAGGCTGTGATGCAGCTTGAATGACGACCCCCACTACATGGCCAGGGGTGCTGACAAACACAGACACGCTTGCTTGCATTCTCATTTCAGCCCTAAACAGAGGAAAACTGCTCATGACAGTGTCTCAATAGTCACTCTGTAACACCATGCAGAAAGAGGCAAGAAAGAAAGCGCTCTGCTGATCATTGCTTACCAACACAGGACTCCCCAGATAGAGAGTAGCTTCCATTGTCATGGAAACCGCTTCTGCACTCACAGTGGTACCACCCTGGGAGGTTAACACAGCGTGAATGGTTGTGACACTCAATGATCCCCTCTGCACACTCATCAATATCTGCCTCAGAGAAAAACACAAGCCAGCCAGGAAATTAATTGCCTTTGACACCAATGCTTTAGGTTTGGTTTTTATTTTACTTTACTTTACTTTGTACTTGCTGTTTTTTTCTTTTTAAGTCTTTCTTTAATAGATGGATCAACGTTTATTACGGTTTCAAACAACAGGCATGTAAAACATAACTCACATAATAACAACAATACAAAAGAACAACAATACATCGTGGAATCTGATACTCACAAGACACTTGTTTACACCACAATTTGTTTAAAATACAAAGCAAACAGGCAGGGTTTTTTTGTTCTCTGTTTGTTTGGGGTTTTTTAAATCCAGAAGTTACATTTATCTCTGCATATACAGCATTGCAGAGCAGGTTTGCCACTGAAAAGGCAGTTTCAGCAATATTCCTGCCTTACAAACTGCCTGTCCCAGGACACCTGGGAAAGAAAAAACATTTTTTTCAGGATTTATGTTTCTGATTCTGATACTGGCAGCTCTCCGGTGCTTCAGGTGCTTAGAGCACTTTGCAAACACGACTTAATCTCTTTTGTTTATGTGATCAAAATAAGCACCTCATACATGTAGAACAGCATGGGGCAAACAGAAAAAGCAGCCCACATTCCAGCTGCAACAGGTCATGGAGCTGGAAAAGAGTGAGGCAAATAACAGCAGTTCTGCAACAAGGGAAAGGTGCAGCAAGACAAGAACCTGCTGAGTTTCAGCATGTGCTGGGTTTATAAAGGATGTTGTTAAATGTCTCTAACACAATTAAGAGACCTCATAATTACCAGTAACCCTGGCTAATCCCTGCTGGCACCTGCCTGCTTCTCCCCTTTGAGCATTTTTCAGGCCATTTGTAGGTTTGTAATTAAATTAGCAAACTAATTATATATTAACCTTGTGGTAATTTAAGAAGCCATTATATTTTCATTCCTCTGTTTAGCTCACGCTATATTTTGCTAATATTTATTTACTCTAAATCTTGGACAGTGTTCAGCTGGGTACCTTATCAATGAAAATGAATCTCACGTTAGTCACAAATATTAGCCCTTTTTCAGCCACTGAGATTTTGTTCTTGGCAATTAGCACATTTAAAATATGCCTGAAACTGTTCACCAAACACATAAACTTGGGCGAAATAGATTTCTAAACTGCACCGAGTTCTGCAAGTATCAAACATTTCATGCAAGATGCAAGACTGAGTTCAGGTTAAGTAAC
Organism: Pezoporus wallicus; assembly: GCF_028554395.1. Lineage (NCBI taxonomy): Eukaryota > Metazoa > Chordata > Aves > Psittaciformes > Psittacidae > Pezoporus > Pezoporus wallicus. The sequence goes on from NW_026639377.1 coordinate 2,141,653, forward strand.
TCCAGAGCACAGCTTTTATCTCAATTTACAAAATACACCAATGTGGTTTCATGGACAGCAGTGGAGTCACGTTGATGTATGTTGAAATTGATTCCAGTGAAGTCTCCTTCAATTCCATTTTCTTACATATTAAAAGCAACACCACAGAAAAGCTCGATTTTTCCTCATTTATGTAACAATATTTATTCTTGTTGAAATATGGTTGAGAAACCTAAAGAAATGCTGTTTTCCAGTTTTGTGCTCACCCTCACTCAGGAATGAGGCAAGTTATCTACATAACAGGGCTATAACCACTATTTATTTCTAGCTGTACTCAGCTTCCATCTAACAATAAAGTTTTTTAATGCTTTTAAGTCTGTCACTGCTGCCACCTTTTCTGTACTTTTTGTTTAGTAGAAGCTAATTTTAGTGTTAAAACCCTCCTCAAATCTAGCTGTCTGTCAACAACGAGTGCTGCTCACAAACTCAGACACTTTCAATTCATTACAGCAAACAGATTTTATAACCATGATCTTTTCACATGTCATGGCTGAAGGAACAAGTTTAATCCTATTTGGAAAGTGAATGACTTTGCTATTGCAGGTCAACAGAAAATGAATCCTTCTTCTTGTTTTCTTTACTTCCCCAGTGTTGAATCAGAGAATATTCCTGTTTAAAGATTGCTTCCTTGGGTCAGTTCTGTACTGGACCTCCATTCAATTCTGCATTTTTCATTTACAAAATCAATAGTGTTTTCTTACAGTTCATTTCTAAACTTAAGCCCTTTGGAAAGTGTATTTGATTTAGGCTCCTGGTATAGGATGCTAATTGACTGGTAATTACTTTTCAGACAGCCTGTCTGCCAGGATACCAAAACTAAGAACTAGTTTACACAGTGGAAGAAGAGCAGCAAAAGCTAAAGCCTCTTGCAATTATATCAGAAGAATAAAATAACACACAGTACTATTTCAAGGCTAGATGACTTGATTGTGACAGTACTGTATCCATCTATAGCTTTTGTCCAGTGATGTTTGAGGAAACACAAACCAACTTCTTAAACCAGCAGAGCTGTAAAAATGGGACTCGCTTTCAGTTGCAGAGGTTCTTCCTTTACTTCCCTGACCTCCTCAAGCTAATGGAGTTACACCAGCACTGCACTGCCCATGCCGGGCAGAGGGCAAAGGAAAAACAGGGCTGTGCAGGCTGCTTTGGGAAGATCTGCCATGGGAGACACTACTGATACAGAAGCAACTAGCAAAAACCACTTCAAGCTTCTCCCTGCTACCTGCTCTCCTCCCCCAGAGACATTCCCAGCTTAGAGGAGGTGCCCTGCTCCTCTCCAGGTTAAAACCAGAGCACCTTCGGGCTCCACAGCCCAGCCTTCTCCTGAATCCATGTGTGTGTGTGCATGTGCTGGTCTGATGGTGCAGGGAAGAGAAGGCGGAAGCAACACTCACTGCTTCTGCATCAAGTTAGTATTTCTTTGGCAACAAGTCTTTAGGAGCACCATGTAATACAATATGCATGAAGAGCATGAAACAGGGAAAATCATTACTGCTTCCCTACTTGTCTAATACCTCACAGTTTCTTATTCCTGTGTTTAAAATGATGTACATAAACACTAAAAGGGAGAAAATGATATGACTAGGTCTGTCAGCTTCTGTGATGCTGTGCATTATTTGCAGCATATGTATAAATGTATCTCTGCAAGTACAGGAAAACATTATGGATTTGTTTTAGAAATTCAGAAACATTTAAGGTGCTTGTAATACCAAGAGGGAACTGCAAATAAGAGCTTTATAAAATAGTTTGTCAGACATTGCAACATTACTTAGTACACTTAATACATCATTTCCATCTGGACATACCATGGCTTTTGAAAACATCTTTTTGAGGATTTTTTTTTGCATAGGAAGATGTTGCTATATATAACGGAATCAATTAATCTTTCTTCATCTTGGCTTTTCCACCTTGAGATCCTAGCACTATATTTGCATACATGCCTCAGGATTAATATCTTCCTGTCTATTTGAGGTTTTGCTATGGAATTTGAGCTATATATGTACTATTTGTGTGTTTTATGGGTGCAGGTGCTTACCAGAACACACTATATATACTTTCTCCATAAAGTTATGTTAAGCTGAAATGAAAGCATATATCTCTGACATGAGAGTGAAAGCAGCATAAAAATCATCATCATTCTTCAAAGGAGCACAGAAAAAACTGTTCAGAAAGTTTGCAATGGCACAGGCAAGAGGAAACAATGGGTGCTCATTTTCTGGCTGTGTCCCCATGTTTTAGGTCTTGTTCCCCCTCAATGCTCAAGCAAGCACATGGCTGTCAGGGCTCCAGGCTCTGCCCTCTCACAGCATCTTGCCATGGATGGAGGAGCCTTGGTCTGTACATGTACATCATCTTCACCTTGTTCTCCCACATGTCTTAAGCCCTGCTCGCAGTCAGTGAAAACACATTACCAATTGCCAAATGTGTGTAGGTTTTCTGTATACCGGCATTAATAGCTAGACAGTCTAAAGTGGAACAGGCAGGTTAGTATTTCCTTAGGAACTGACAATTTTCCATAATCTTAATGTGCCTCTGTAGTCTTCAGGTAAACATCTGCACTATCTTTGCATTAAGTGTAATATCTGTCACTTCTAGCTGTAATTCAACATAAGACATTGCTGCTCTTACCCCCGTGGACCTATTTTAGCAGATTTTTCCCGTTCAAGCATTCTTACAAGGACCATGCAAAAGGAAATCCAGTACAGACCGTTCCCATTGTCTGCTTTTACCCCACTCAGCTATGTGACTGTCATTAGTACAGAACTATTAATGGATCTGGCAAAGCTCCACTACTATGGCTTTGCAAAAGCCCAAAAAGGGCATATTTTGTGTTGTAAAGGCACCAGTTGTTTTTGAATAAATTATTACAGGACGTTAATCCTGTCCTTCAAGGACAGGTCTGTAATTTTTACTTTTAGCATCCCAGCTTCTTGCATTATTCATAAAGGTATTTATGCAGACAAGAAAAATAGGATAATTTACCTCAAAATAAAACATAATGGCTTCAGAATCCAGTGAAAAAGGAAAATTAAAATAATTCAATCTTTTCTAATGCCTCATCACATTTAAGTTAATGTGTGATAATAGTAAAAGAAAAACAGTTCAGTGTCACGTAATTGCTGGCAATTGACAGCTTCAGTGAGACAGAGTTTTATTATAAAAGTGTCTGTTCATCAAACCCTCACTGTGCTCTTTTTCATGAGAAAAAATATTAGATCCTTATCTTTAGCTCTCTGTTGATCAGGAGACCTATAAGCAGGAAAAGCTTGTACTAACAAGAAAGGAGCACCCAGTCTTAAGCTTCCTGGATTAAAATCATACCTGACAGTTAACTCTAGTAGTTCCAGAGTATCACAGCTTTGGTTTCCACACTGGAGGTTTTCTTCAATATAAAACCACCAGAAAAATTCAGCCAGCCAACCGAGGCATAAGTTACACATAAAGTACAACCTCTTACCATCTCCTCTTCTTGCGTGAGCCTCACTTCCATGAGACAGAGATAGCAAGAAAGGGTTGTCACTGACAGCACTGTGCAACAGCTTCCCTGCTGCAAAGGAGTCATTCAACTACTTCAAATAAACTCTGAAAGCAAAGACAACTACTCTGGATGAGCAGAGATGAAAAATTCTCTCTCTAAAAGAAAAACCTTCCCCTTCCTCTCTTTATGCCAAATTCAGTTCATGTGAGTGAATAATAATTCTACTGTTTTACATAAACTGATATAAAGGCTGAATGTGATCCTTTATTATTAATTCTCCTACTGGCTATACAAGCAGATCTCTACATTAGCTTTGACAGCTGGCTATGATTATCAAGAAGGGCCTGCATTTATTTGTGAACATACAGAATAAAAGCACAAATCCATAGACACTGGCTGCCTGCATGACCTGCCAGGTTTGCCCAGTGCGAAGTAGAAGAGGCTACAACACTCTGGGTCTACAACCCAGCAAGCCTGGAATACCAGTGGTATGACAACAGTACAGCCACTGAGCTATGAAACAAATGGTGACTTAGAAGAACACAGATAAGCATATAATTTAGTTACCTATGAATAATGACTCACAACTCTTGCTTGTGGGGCCAGTTCATTCTTAAGACTACAGAGATACTAAAACCAGAAAAGACAGGAAAGCCATCTGCCTAAACCCTATCTAGTGACATTTCTAATCATCCCTTCCTTGTCTCAGAGCTGTAACTGTGATACGGATTTCCCCTCTCTCTGACTGAACCCAATAACAGGCTTTGGAATACTTGCTCAGGAAATTTTCCCTTGACATTTGGCCTCTTTTTAATTACTTCCATTTTAACTCATTAGGAGATTTTGGGCAAACAATCAGCACCAAATAACATATTCCTCTCTCCTCAGCAGTCACGGCTGTTATCACAGACAGATTTTAATCGCATTATATTTATACTGGCGTTTGCAATTCCTTCTCAGGCAGGAAGAGTTTGGCTTGAAAAAATGCTACAGGCTTAGGTCCATTTTTCTACTTTGAGGACACAGCAGTAAACCATGAAACTTTAAATGTTTTGAGATAGTGAATGCAACTTAAATTAATGAATAATCAAACCCACACAACATTTTTAATGGTACTAAATGGCTTTTGGGGATGAAAGGTGTGCCCACCACACATTATAATTAAAGAACAGCTGTAACATGCTTTATTGTGTAATTCTGGTTGGTGTTACCAAGATTTTTAATCATCTGAAACTCGTGCAAATTTAGAATTATGAGTTTAACAAGAATAAATGGAACTAAATTACTATCAGAATAATAACACAGCCTAGTTGTACCAGCAATTTTTAAGATTAATTCTTTTAATTTATAACACCCGATTTACTGAATGAAATTCATTTTTAATACACAGTCCAAGATGATGTCTTTGTCAGTTTAGTGTCTCTCTCACACCCTCATATTCATGTATTTATATGCTAAATACACAGCACACTTGGAGTATGCAGCCTAAAGGTCCTGGATGGTTCCAATAAATGTCACTTCACAACTGAAGCTGAAACAAGTTATTTTCATATTTAAAGCTTGATGGGAAATCAGAACTGCAGCCAGACTCCTCAGTGAGAAACATGGCAGGAATAAACTACACAGGGTGAAGAACTATGTCATATTTAGTGCTGCATTTCAGTTTCCGTTGCAAAGAGGATTTTAATTATGACTCCACCAGTCAGAAACAGACAGACCAGCTTCACAATTAGTAGGTTAAGTTTCAAACTCAGACAGAGACTTTCTGCCAATTTGAGGCTTACAGTCTGTATGTCTCTCGTATCACTTCACCCTGACACTTTATTTTGACTCTTCCCATGCTTTGAAGAATACTGCCGTCATGCTTGATGGAGCTGACTTGGAGGGAGGTTTTGGTTGGCCAGCTCCTGCCGTTGCTGGACTGATGACTTACAATTCAAGACAAAAGTTCAGCTCATTGGCTACTAGTACCTTGTACCTGCTGGCAATATCTCCCCAGTTCTTCAGCAATGCTCCTCTCATACTCTTTTGACATTATGTTCTTCCTAAATGTACCAGAGTGCTTTGTCAGAACCCTGAATTGACTATTTTCCAACCTATTTAGGTATAAATAGTCTCTATGCTGAAGGTGACACATGTAAATCGCTCTGGTAGCATTTCTATACAGAAAGTCAACAGCAGACCACTGGTAAGGTGGTGTTTGTTTATATTGTTTTCTACAGCAGATTAGAGAGATATCACGTGCAACTTACAGGTAAGATAACTAAGGCGGACACGTGCAGCCAAATGTCCAAAGTCGCCCAAAGCCAGTGTGTGAAAAGCTCCTCAATTTTGAAATTCCAGCCCACCATCCTATCATTTAGGCCACCATTTTTCTACTTCCTATATAGGTGTTCTTACATAACCGGGTATGGGCAAGGCCAGCCTTCACTCCTCTCAAGACCTACGAACATGGGTTTTATTTTTGAAGTATCTTCAGTATCTTCACCCCTGATTACAAATTGAATTAAATTGTGATACTGGAGTTGTATCTGCATATATTATACATAAGAAGCCATTCAGAATATTAGATACTCAGAATAGAATAAAATGAGAGAACAAGATCAACAGGAGAGGTCTCTCATGTCAATAGGCTGGAATCAGTGAAGCCCTCAGAACACAGAGGTACACTTCTACACAGCAAGGATTATGTAGATTCAAAGGAAAATAAAAAAGTTCAAATATATCCCAAACAGAACAGGATTTTTATGCATAAAGCTACTTTAAGCCAGTTCAAAGCATAACTGCTGTAAATTCAGATTCATTTAATTTACAATGTCTGGTAAGACCATACTAAAAGCATATTACAGATTGCAGAATTACATTTCAGGAAATCTGTGTGGAAAAATACATTAAATATCTGATAAACAGATTAATATATCAATGAGAATAGAAAACAATTATTTTGACAATTGATTTTGGCACGCTGCAATTACAAGTTTGCACATTCCAATATCACAGCATTTAAGAAGAACTACCTAATAGCAATTTATGCTAAAACAAAAGAGTTGATGGAGGGCAGACAGCTAGAAAGCAGCTTGGCAAAAAAGGAGCTGGGGGTGCTGGTGGACACCAAATTGAACATGAACCAGCAAGATGGCCCTACTGCGAAGGTGGTGAATGGTATCTTCAGCTTCATGGGACAAACTATTGACAGCAGGTCGAGGGAAGTGATCCTTCCCCTCTGCTAAGCACTGGTCAGGCCACATGTGGAATGCTGGGTTCAGTTCTGGCCTTCCCAGTACAAGAGAGACGTGGTCATACTGAAAAGACTTCAGTGAAGGGCGCAAGGATGATTAAGAATCTGGAGCATGTCACATGAAGAAAAGCTGAAAGATCTGGGACTGTTCAGCCTGGAGAGGCAAAGGCTCAGGGAGCTCTTACCAGTGCACATAAATATGTGCAGGGAGGGTACAAAGAGGACGGAGCAAGGCTCTTTTCAGTGGAGCCCAGTGACAGGACCAGAGGCAATGAGCACAGACTGAAACACAGGGGGGGTTCAGTTTGAACATCAGGAAGCACTTTTATTGCAAGAGTGACCAAGTGCACAGGTTGCCCAGAGAAGTGGTGGAATCTCCATCCTTGGAGATATTCAAAAACCATCTGAACATGGTCCTGGGCAACTGGCTCTGGGTGGCCCTGCCTTAGCAGCAGGGTTGGACTATATGGCTTCTCAGTGGTCCCTTCCAGCCTCAGCTGTTATGATGCTCTCTGATTCTGTCTTGGAAGGAATGCTCACTCCAAAGAAAACTGCTGAAGTAAACTGGATGCAAGCTGAAAATTGGTTCATCAGAGCTACAAAAGATCAATGTAACCTCTTATAAAACTGGACACCGACAAACAGCATTTTCTACCCAACATCCTAACTGTCTGCAATTCAGTGCACTGCACAGAATCATTCTGGTGACACTGGCTCTAGGTATAAAAGCTTTGCTGATGAGCCTTATCATTATTATCCAAAGTTAGTAGGCTACTTCAAGCACAATCTTTAGGTGCAGTGCATAACCAATATATCACTCTACCTAGCACCTGAAATGCTCAAATTCAACATCAAAGAGTCATAGAAATAGCCTATTACTTTTATCTAGCACATCCTGTGACACAGAATAAATGCTCCCTACCATACACTGTTCGGTGATTTGCCTCAACCAATTTCAAACTAGTTCACATGATGAGTCCCCTTCCACTTTATTGGGAAGATTATACTGCAGCCCAAGAGTTCACAACATAGGAAGTTCTTTTGATTAGTTTGTGCCCTTCCATAATCAAATATGGTTCAGACAAAATAACACTTGTCAAAACAATCTCACTGCTAACAGGAGGCAGCAGCTAATGACAAAACGATAAAAAGCACATTTTCTTCCCTGTAGCTGGGGTGGGGGAATGTTGGCCATTCTCCTTAAAATTCACGTGTGTACCACTGAGCCAAAGGGCACAAGAAACAAAGGCAAATTGCAGGTTTTGATTATGAGATTGTGCATGGCCCTATGGTACCCCTGAGAGTTTAATAATAATGAGAAATATTCTCAATTAGTCTTTTAAATCCTGCAATGATTAACAGCTTCAGAAAACCATTTTCATTCATACAGTAATAAACCCTCCCAAGGAAGCAAATCCTGAAACAAGCAGTGGAAAAAGAGCTCTTGAGATCGCAAGCAGAATGATGCAAAGCTCTCTGCAGCCTTCATCAGGGATGAAAATGGTTCAGGAAGTGCTGATCAACACCGTGCAAATGGTAAAAATTAATTCTTTTGGAGACTGTATGAAGGGTTTCACAAAGAGGATGAAATCTGTGGTGGGTCTTCCACACAGCATGCTGGATTGCAACTGCTCTCATTCAATTGAAGATCCTCATATCCCTGGGAATATATATATTTATTTCTGATAATGAGACGGGTACACAAAAAGACCCAACACAAAAAGATATCAACTAAACAGAAAAATGGTTGTTTAAGAAGAAAAAATAACACTCCTGCATCACTTGGTCTATCTCCTTTGTTCATAACGCAAGTAAAAGCCATCTCTGTTTTGGTCTGCTTGAACTACCTCCGGACCCAGTATCTTCCATCTGTCACTCGACCCTCCAGTGTAGTTATATTCACCCAGGTTCCTAACACCATCACGTCATGTGCACAGCCATAAAAAGCAGTTTGCTCCTGTGATTTCCCACGCACAACCCAGTATGTCTGAGAAATGTGAACAAAGCGTGCTTTCCCAGATAACTTGGGCAGCACCATATTCCACTGCACAAAATTACAAGTCAGAATGTTGTAAAAGATCTATGAGAATTGGCTAAACAAACAGCAGCCCAAACATCCCACTGACACGTTCAGAATGAAGGTAAGGATTCATCCCACCTGACTACAGATGCTCCACAACTGTCCTGTGCATCCTCAGACATCAATGAGCTGAGATATGGACTTTCAGAAGGTGATACTCACTCAGATCAGAATTAGTTTAAATATTAAACCTATTGTTCTAAAGAACACATTTCAAAATTGCAACATTGACCTGTGCTTTCAGTCAAGCTAAAGAAACTAGCCCCTCGAAGATTCAAAATACTTGGTTTCGATTACAAGAAATGAAATATTCACAAATACTGAAGCCCATCTGAAAATGAAATCCCTTTTCTACATGCAGCTTATATAACTAAGCAGAATAAAGTACACCAGCAGGTATAAAAGAACAGCGCTGCAGGTGAAAAACTCAACAGATTCTCAGGATTGCAAGCTTCAGTCATTACTGTTACCCTTCTTTTTAAATACTGTAATAAGTTTTTCTGAATAAATAAGAAGTGACTGTTTCCTTAGCAGAAAACAAGCACTTTGAAAGCCACGCTCCCTCTTCCATTTTTTAATTAGAGACTGAATTCTTAACTTCACTAAACCATTACTTGCAGGCTTTGATCACAGCCCGTTTTTCCCAGCCTGGGTGCTGCTTCAGACATCAATAATTCCAATTAAACCAACTCTGAGATATGACTACATCATTTCACTAAGCAATTAAAAATGTGCAACTGAAATAAGAAGAAAATCCTGAAAGAAAAGCCAGGGAACTCATCAACTGTTAATAATACTAATAAATGCATTGCACTTTCATACCATCTGTCATCCTGTGATCTCAAAATACTTCCCAAGTATTAGGTCATATTACAACACTTTGAGAAAAAGTAAATACATAACCCCCCCTGATTTTAGTTGATTATATGAAAGGGGTTTGCAAATTCAGGATGAAAATACCGTCATAACTGCTTATTGCATGAATAATATCTCCACTCATTAAAAACACATACTTATCCAAATTGGTTTTGCGCCCCCCTTTTCTTTGAATTAACCAAGTTTTATTATACCCAAGTTGAATGTAATTGATTTTCAACAGCATTTCCAAAGGTAGGAGTTTCTCATAATAGTTGCTTTTGCTATTTGAATACCACAACATAATTTACTCCCTTAAAATGCACCTATGTAACTGTTCTGCAAAAGCTGGCATCCAAAACTAGCTTTTATTGTACTACAAGGACCATTTTGAGCTTTGTAGAATCTCAGACAGCTACATGAGCTAAATATTAGTTCTTGGAGGGTTTGAGTGGTTCCTAGGACTCAGTGAATCTGGCTAGAAGAGTAAAATTGAGGATTACAAGCAAGAGCTACCTGAGGTTTAACACTGGTGCTACTACTGCCTCTGTGTTTGATCTTGAAAAGTTGCACTGCACTTCTGTTTATTTATAAGCAGACTCTACAGAAATCTTTAATAGCTCATCAGGGTATACTTCAGATGGTATGCAGATTAATGAATGAACATACACAATGTCAGTTTACAGAGAGTTTTTATATGTGCATACATGTGTATGCAGTCTCTGCTTCAGAGCTTCATTATCAGTGAAATGAGTTTAATATGTGGCACACAGGACATCACAACAGTAAGTATTCAAGAAAGTGGGCACCTCTCGAAAAAAACTGTCCTATGTGTATTTATGCATGTAGGAGGAAGACTACTTTTGAGGAATAAAAGCACATCACTGCAAACATTTATACTGTTCCCTTTAGATTTTTTCCCTTAATTGCACCGGGCATGTTCCTTTTTACACAAGGACCATGTAATCTTTCTATGAAGACTACATTCTCCATCATGCACATTAGATCCAGATCAAAGACTGGGTAAGGTGAGCTGCACCAGACAATACGATGACTGTGACATGTCATATAGAAGGACAACAGCAGTGCTGGTGGTATAGCCCTGAACATCAGAGGATATGAGCAAGAAAAGGGTTGGAGAGGAAGCTTTTCCACAATAGGAAGCATGACCTAACACACATTGGAAAGTGGAAATTGTTCGTAGGGCCATACAAAAGCACCAAACATATCTTACTCTGTAAATTTTAAATCACTTGAGAGTCAGTAAGAAAAGATGCTTGACAGTGGCTTAGGCAAATGGCCACTTTAAAATAGATGACTACTCAATAGTAGTAAAGCAAAGAGCATGCCACTACCCAGGAACTTGGGACCCCCAAACTGCATATAAAATATCTACTTTCCAAAAAGTAGATACTACTTTACACATACACTGATTATGAAATACAGCAGAGAAAAGGCAACTGGCAAGATGTGTGTTTCATATGGTTTTTAATATGTACCCACTTAGAAATTTTACAGAATGCCTTTTAATTTATTAAATACGGAAAAAAGATGCCTTCATTACTTAGCCTTCAGTTACATCACATACCATCGCCAAATTCACCAGTCTTTTTGATGCAAATCTGATTTTCTTTAAGTCAAAATACCTACTTTTCCTTTTTTTTATTTTTTTTTTTCTCAAGAAGAGAAGAGGTCATTTATCATGTCCCTCCTCGGGACATTTTCTTGGCAAAACTAACTCAATTTTTCGGTAACTAAAATTTGGCCTCTGACTTCATGAATTTCCAGTCATCAAAATAATTTGAGTTCAAACCACATCACAGCTTGCTCATAGCTGTTTCAGAAATGCATCCATACGCACATTTCAATTATAATTTGATCTAATATTGTCACTTCAGCTGCTGATAAAAAGTTAATGCATTAAGCTGTTGCCTTCATTTGGTTTAAACCAGTAATGTACATCATATTTAAAGCAGCAGCTCCTCCAGAATCATCCTGTTGGATTGATAAACACTGGGTACCAAGAAAGGTGAAAGGGGGGCAGACAAGAAGGAATTGGAATAATAAGGGAGTATTTACAGTCCTCCTCCACTATGGCCAGCTCTGCCTTTTTGAAGCGTAGGTAAGAAAGAACCAGCACTACTGAGCAAACACAGGAATGTTAGGAGCTCACAGGGACATACTTAGTCAAATCCACAATCCTCCCTTTTTCTTCAGTTACTTTGATTTTGACCTTAAAATAAAACACTTGCATTCCTAGTACACTGCTACCTACCTTTCAATGACATTTCCTTCCTATGGAAAGGTGAACATTAAACTAAGAGTTATCTATTTTATTACAGTGCCATTGGCTAGCAGTCAGATACCAAATGGTTATGTGCAGCCCCTTTTGCCTTTGAAAAAGAAAAACAGAAATGAAAAAAGGGGAGCAGGATGACATTATCCTACTGTCCTCTAGTTAAAGCAAAGACAAATCTGTTCCTGAGTTTTAAAATAATTCCTGAAGGTCCGAATTTCCAACTGATGACAATCACCTGTTGCTCATCCTATTCAACTCAAGTAAGCCACAGAGAATTAATTGTAACCTATATTCCCACAACAATCTTGATTTCCACAAAAGACATTAAAACCCCTTCAAGCAAAAATAGCAAGAGAGTGAGATACATCTCACCCAGCTTCAGATGTCTTCAATGTCATCTAAATGTACATCCCAGACAGTCATCTGGTCCCCATTTATCATCAATGAGAGTTGGGTGCTTTCAGGCTGCAATTCATTGAACATCTACTTCAAATACCTCCTTAGGAGAAGATGCATTATGCATTAGAAATACCTATTTCTTGCCACTGACCATAACAAGTAGTTTAGCTGAGTACCTCAAAAGCAAACAGCCAGAATCTCTCCCATTAAAATAGGGTAAGACGAATTCTATTTTCATGCGATGATGGGACCATCTACATGAAGAGGAACCAGTGACAACTGTGCTGAAGGGGGCTGTAAATGTAAATCATTCATCAGAATCCCAAACTAACTCGGGCTGGCTGGGGTGTCAGAAGGTCTCTGGTCTGAGCTGCTGCATCCAGCAGGGCCTGCCATGAGGGCAAACCAGTCTGCTCAGAGCTGCATCCAGGCAGATCTCGAACACCTCCAAGGACAGAAACCACAGAACCTCCCTGGGCTTTTCCCATGGGGAAAAGTTGGAACCTCTCTTCTTCCAATTTGTCTGTTGTCTTTTGCACCCCCACCACCTCCCTGCACTCCTGTAAAAAGCCCAGCTCCTTCTCCTCAGTAACTTCCCGAAGGTGCTGGGGAGCTGCTGTCAAGTCCTCTTGAAGCTGTGCCTTCGCCAGGCTGAACAAGGCCCTTACTTCAGCCTCCCTCACAGAGCAAGTGCTCCAGTGCTGATCATCCTGAAGGCTTTCTGCTGATCAACCTGCAAGTTACCGATGGTTTTGGGATGACAAAATAATATCCCAGATGTAGCCTCATGAGTACTGAGTAAAGGGATAATCCCTGTTTTCAGTCTCCTGGCTGTACTCCTGTTAATATAGCCCCAGGCAGAAAAATTCCTTCTCTTTTTATGTGCTGCAGTTGCCACAGAGCAGCTGTCTCCCCCGGCCTGGTTTTCTCCAGGCAGCTGTCTCCTCCTCCCTGGCCACCAGAGGTATTTTAAAGGCCTATTTCATGTTCCTTCACTTTCCCCTTCGCTTGTAGCTCAGTTGTCACTGGCCTCCTCTTCAGATGCATCCTCTTGAGATGGGATGTTTTCAGCTGTAGCATTTTTGCCCTAGAAGCAATAACAACTGTAACAAGAGCACATCAGCTACGAGGAAGGGCTCCACAGGACCCTTGTGAGGCCGTTTGCTCAGCAAATGGAAGCTGAATTAGATCCTCTCCAGGGCAGTGTTGTTTGGCTGCCACGGAGGCAAGTAAGCTACTGGGGCTCTTTTGGTCTCTTTAATGGTCCAGCAGGAGACACTGGATGGAGGAAAACAGTTTGAAAGATATGAAAACAATGCTTCTAACAATACTTTAAGGGAGATATATTTTACAATAAGCCCCTGCCTGCTTTTTATTTTATCTTTAGCCATTTTTATACCTTTCTGTTTCCTTTTTCCTTACCCCCCATCCCATCTTTTTTTTTTTTTCTTCTGGTATGGAATATAAAGTTCAGGTCCAAAGTAGAGCTCAAAAAGCTACAGTCTAGGGACAAGGAGGTATTCAGTACCTTTTGTTGGACACTCTGAGGTTTTGTCACAGGTAGGCTGATTTTTGGTTGCTCAGATTATCCCACTTTTCCCAGGTGGGAAAATTATTGCCACCCTTCCAAAGCCAAACAACCCAAACTTGCTCTGCTGGCAAATCACGAGCAAGCTCTCTGCCTTCTTGCTGGTGGCAGTGATCGTTCATCCCTCATTAGAATTCTTCTTTTAAAAAGACCTCTGCAACAGAGTTTTTGGCCTAAGCACTCCTTTTCTAAGGTTAGGCTAGAATCTTCTGAACTGCTTTAATAGCTTTGATATTTCATAACCTTTCTCAAAGTTTAAATTTTTACTTTCGTTTATATTGCTTTTAGTTAGAAGTGCCTCTTTTGATATTGTTAAAATTATGCCATAGACACAAGGCAAGAACTGGGCTTCCTGGGAAGAACTGAATATTTTTGCATTTATTTTTCAGGGTAACTATGACTCTTAATTAAAAAAAGTTATTTTTTTTTAATTGCTTCCTCCATTAAGAGCCATTAAAATAGTGGACAGAATTTAAAGAAATCCCTTTACCAGTCACTGCCAGCCCTGGAACTATCTACAGCAGCTATTTCATGGCATATAGTTATGCAGACAAGGACAAAGAGAAAGTGTCCTTGACCACAGATTTACTTTGTAAAAGGGGTAATTACCCAGTGAAAAAATTTTTAAGACCCCAACCCTGGCAATACATGTGAATACCACAGACCACACTGTGGGGCAAAAAAGTTCACCTTCCTATCTCAAATTTGCTGAGCTTTCACCTCAGCCTAACAATTGTAAAGGTACCGTGGCCCCTAATGCGATTCCCACCCTGATGTGGATAGATATGGCCATACTTGAGTTTCCTGGACTGTACATTCAGGAAGGAGATGCAATCCCATAGATACAGGACTACCTCCCAAGTATCTTATGTCATAAAAAATAGTTTGAAAAAGCCAGGTTGGAAAATTTAATTCTGAATTAAACTTCCATCTTTTCTTCTTTACTTCATTAAAGTGTGTCCAGTTAGTTACACAGGAGCAACTTGGTGCTTAGATCAAAGCATCTCCTGGCTGTGTCGTACTGAAATTGAAGTGTCAAACTGTTTCCCTGCAACACTAATGCAAATGCTTTGATGCACATGTGTGTGTAAAGCACTTCAGTCATAACTTAGTAGGATATTTTAGAACTAGATTACCTAAACTGTAATTTCACATTACGATATCACTGGAAGTCACCCATATGATTATGTTACTGTTAGTGATGTGTTATTAAGACAGAAATTAACACTAAAGCATACTTTTGAAACACAGACATGTCCTGTTGAAGGGTACTTGGTGTGTCCATCAAAAAACACTGTACAAAGGAACAATGGCAGTGCTGAAGAATAGCACTCAGGCACCCTCTGATTAAATTTGAGTCAAGGGACATGCACATCCTGAGCCAAATATCAGTGAACAAGGGAAAGCACATAAAGATTAGGCCTGGAGCCTGTCCTCAGATATGACCACGGCAACAACCCAACAGTACTACCAAACCCTTGGTAAATAGTGTCTCTGCAGGTCTTGTTCCAAAATATGTACTTACAACAGCTTTCTAAGTGAACGTGGATCTCAACTCACTGCAGTAAATAGCAGAGCCCTGCCTCTTGGCAGAGCTCTACTGCCCAGCACAGAGAGCTGCTCCTGCTCCTGTGAGAGAACACATCCCTCCCAGAACGCCAGGATTCTTTCCAGTGCTTCCGAGCGTCAGGAGGCAATTAGCTTTTCCCATCAGCACTCAGGGACAGCATACATCTGACTGTAGCAGGACAGAATCATAGAATGGCTTGGGTCAGCAGAAGCCTTCAGAGGTCACCTAGTCCAACCTCCTTGCCATAAGCAGGAGTATCTTCAACTAGACCAGGTTGTCCAGAACCACATCCAGCCTCACCTTGAATGTCTCCAGAGATGGCACATCCATCACTTCTCTGGGCAACCTGTGCCAGTATTTTACCACCCTCATTGTAAAGAAATTCTTCCTTACACCCAGCCTGAATTTTCCCTCTTTTAGTTTAAACCATAGCTTTTAGTTTAAAACACCAGAATGTAGAAAGGGAAATCAAAACATTCACCTGAGCATGAGCCAGCCTTGGATCTCAGGACAGCAATTACCAAACATATTCAAAGATCTTTGCAACTTCATTATTCTGGTGTGCAAAATACTAGAAAGTCTATTTCAGCTGCACATTAACACTCTTGAAAATTTAATTAAAAATAACTCCAATGTAATAATATTTCTCCCAATTTCTTACTACTGCTTCACAGTTCCAGTACAGTGACTATAAGCGAGGCAGAGCAGAACGCATTATTGTTGTAGCTCTGCAGAGAAGCCAGCTCTGGAACTGCTGAGAAACACAACTCATGCTGCCAGTGGCTTCTTTTAACTTGAAGCAGTTTCTGTCATTTCCAAGAAAACAGAAAAAACTTTCATGTGCAATTAACCAGCTGGATTGCTCAGATCCACATTAATTATCCTTCTGAGCATTCACCATCTTCTTATTTGTCTATCACTCCTTTTTGCACAACACCATTTAGTTCTTCTTTTGATTTTAAAAGTCCCCTTCAGCTCTATAGATAATAAAATTCTGCCTGTTAAACAGCATAGTGTTATCATTTTGCCTTTTTCCTTACCATTGCATGGCTTATCTCACCAGTTTGTGGTCTTTGTTGATTTATAATTGCCTGCCAATGACTATATTGATAATTAGAGGTGATTTACTGATATGCATTAGCAAGTTGTCTATTTCAATAGCTTGTTGGAAATATATCTGAAGAGTATCAGAAAGTATCTGATCCATATTCTGTAATATTGATTGTCAATGCTGTTTCACACCAAAAAAAAAACCTTTAATAAGTCATTTATTCTATTATTGTCTTTTGAAAAGACATTTGAAATTTTTTAATGACGATTCCATATTTTTCTTATTTTATATTACTTCATAACACATTATGCAGTCCTACTGCTGACACAGAATCACAGAATGGTTTGGGTTGGAAGAGACCTGAAAGGCTATCTTGTTCCAACCCCCTGCCACGGTCAGACCTGGATGCACACAGTATGTTAAATTATTTGGGGGATTTTTAAGAGAATTTGGGCTGTTGATACTTGTTCCTGTTTCTCCAATCCTTACTATAATTAAATGGATTAACACTAATATAGGCCTTAGTATCACTGGCAAGCCATGAAAACCCAACAGGAAAAGATAGGCATAATCTCCAAAAAGCAACACTGAAAATGACATTTTAATATTCCTACTTCTGAAGTTTCTGTAAACATTTTTGGGTTCACAGGACAAACTACTTCAAAACATATTAAAACTTATGTTTTGGCTACTTTAACAGTTTCTCTAAAAGCAAGCCCCAACTTAGCTGCATCAACAACTTAAGCCATTCACCCCACATGTTATGGGTACTTACCATGATAAATGTTCCATAGTCAGAGAAAAATGAACCTGCAGAAATGAGAGAAGTGCCTTCACTCCCTTCAGCTAGTGGCGTAGTCAGGACTAAAATCTATAGTCTATGAATTTATCCCTGACAGTAGACATTAAATTACACCCCTGCATCCAGCAACACTTTGTAAATGTGACAGTTTGGATCCCACTTAATATTTAATAGAGAACTTTAAACTGTATTAAGCAAGCCTGAACAAAATTTGCAATCCAGCAAAGACTGAATAATTTCATAGATAGAAAATAGAGTCACTTTCATTCCTGCTATTTGCTACTAAAAGAAATGTCTTGTCTAGATATAAATCACGTGCTATTTGCATTATAATTAAACTACGTGACACTTCCTGTGAATAATGAAAGAACTTCAGGGTGCAGCATTTGGGCCCTTTTGAGAAGCAGGTGGAAGCAAGGTGCTCAGAGAAAGAAAACTGAAGGAACTTAGAACAAATGGTGAAGTTACAGAAAGTAAGTGTGAAATTACGATAACAGCTCTGATCAGCCCCAAATAGCCTATATCATTACAAAGATATGTTTCCATGTATTAATACTTCTAATAAAACAGAAATTTCTATCCTGAAATGAGCCTAAGCATAAACCTTTGTTTAAAGACTGTTCCATTTTTGCCTCACTCCTTCAGCTTCAATAGCAGCAAGCTAATCAACCTACAAACAAAGGATGCTTTGGAATAACAAGCAACATCCTTGCACTCCTTCCCCAGCCCAATGAAATTAAAAACAAGCAAGAAAGAAAGCGCTGCAGTGCTCAAGTCCTGCTTCTGGCTGTACCACTGATCTGCTGGGTAACAATGAACATACTGAGTTATTGCCATTTATATCCCTGAAGATATTTGGAAATGGGGAGAGGCAGAGACAGGCTGCAAATGGAAGCATCACCCTCAGTCCTCAGGTAGCACATGAGAGACAGGGAGAGACAAGCAGTGAGAGAATGGATGTGTAACCATCCCTGGATTAAGCAGCTGTTGCTCCTGGAGGCCATCAGCATCACTTAACCACTCTCCTAGGAAAGTATGTCCATGTTATTACCCTGGACAAAACAATCATCACCGGTTTCTGCAGGGTGGAACACCAACATCAGAAGACCTTACAAGAGACTCTCCTGCAGACCCCTCCCTGGGACGAGAGAGATGTACAACGCTTCAAGCACATCCAAAATTTTAGGCTAACACCACTATCAGCCATTCTGCAAGCCATGTGTACCCATGACCAGAAATAGTTGTCCTAATGTCTCCCACCAAAACCAGCAGCTACTCTTGGATCAAGGGTGTGTTTTGCCAAGAGTCCAGATCCACAGGGGGATTCTTGGAGCACTCTGGGTTAGTGTGGTGGTTCTCAATAAAAAACTTATTTGGGGGTCTTAATTACAATAGCTTTGGCAAGAAGTCAGTGCAGGGCTAGGCATCCCAAGGCAGATAAATCAGATACATACAGAAGCAGAACTTGCAGTCTCCAGGATATTTTACCCATGAAACAGGGGTGTTAGCAGAGATCTAATTACAGAATTTAATGAGGGACTGCACAGTAGGACATCCAACTTTTACTTTGTCAAAGCTCCATTACAAGTGACTACACTGCCTTGGAGACCCAGAGTTTTCCAACTACAGCATCTCAGGATACTCATCCATGAGAATGGAATAACTGTATCCCTAAAGTTCCTGGAAGTCTATTGATTAAAAATAAAAAGGACACAAAAGCAGTACAACTGGTACAACTTTGGAAAGCACCGCCAATCCCTGGGAATGTTTGAATCTCATTCTGAAGGAAGGGAAAGGCCAAAAAGACTTGTTTAATAGAAACAGAATGAAAACTAGTAATATGAAGTGCCACACGATTCTGCTTGAGAGCCCAGTAATAAGCATTTCTGCTGTAAGATGGGAAGTTATCAGTGAGAAATGACTGGGGATGATAAAGACCATATTAATCAACCAGATCACAGGATAAGAAGGATTAGGTTTGTGGAAAATGGCAAAAGATATCTAGGATTTATCAACAGAAGCATTTGTAATGGAAACACAAAAGTATTAATGCCATAAAACAAGGCATAGTGACACTTAACTCGGAAGACTGTGTTTTCAACTCTGCTCACAAACCCCAAACAAAATAACCCTAAACAGAGCCCCTAGTACATAGAAGTGAATCGATAATCTATCTTCTGAAATGTAGTGTTCCTCAATTGTTTCACCCGCACATTCAAAGCCAACAGGAGCAATTACTCTTTTGTGTGAGCTTATTAGGAGCAAATAATAAAAACATATTTTTTTATTTAAGACAAATTATGACAAGTGGCAGACCACCAATGCAAGTGAGTATTAACTGTCAGGAGTGAGTCTAGGCTGGAAATACTGAAAGTTTCCTAGCCAGAGGACATGCAATGCCTGCAATATCTTTGGAATATCCTTGAAGGCTGAGTGGCAAGTTATTTACCTTCTTTTTTTCTTTTCTTAAAAAATAATTAATTTTAGGGCAAATCCATAAAGAGGATTATGTAACAGCCAACCATGGTAAGCGGGACCTAAGTTAGATTATCTGAAGCCCCCTTTATGTGGTATAAAATGCTAGAGACCATTATTTTTTTAATAATAATTATAATCTATGATAAAATTCTGAAGAAGACGGCACTGTTTCTTCTTCATAATACCAGATACCACAGGGCAAACCCTGTGATCCATATTCCCTTCTCTCTGTGAACAAAACTTTCCCCACCTCCATTATAATTTTGTTCTGGAAGCTGCCCAGAGCCAGCCATCACACACTGAGAACACTTGTTGATTCCTAGACCAGCCTAAGAGCATTCTGATACAAACCATGGGTTTCTTTGAGACAGGAAAAGACAGGAGGGACTGAGGAAAGGAAAGCTATTGATGCTTCCTATGTACTTTTCCAAAATATTTGGTACATTTGCAAGTGCCACAACATACCTGGCAATTGGCCAGGTCTGTCTATATCTAAACCACAGAGCTTACAAGTAACCAGCTTCTCCTGCACATCAGACCCAATAGATTGCAAAAGGTAATTTAAAAACATTACAATTTCCTGTTCAAATGTGCAATTAAGAAGAGAAATGAAGACTGAGATTAGCAATGGCAGAAGATCTCTAAACTTTATCTTACACAATTAACATGTTAAGTAGAGTGGGTCAAAACAACGAGATTTTTTCTTGCTTGCGATACTGGGAAGTGGTGCTTCAGGTCAAATAAAGCCTCTTTTAGTTTTTAGCCTTACTTTAGTGTTTTCAAGGGTTTGTAAAAGCTATTTCACACTTAAAATTGGAAACATTTACAAGGGTTTTCAATGCTGCTCTTAAGCTTACAAACAGATACAAAAGTATATTGGACTTTTACACCTGAAATAGCCATACATGAAATCGTGCTATGTTGTTAAGTATGTTTTATACGTGTGCAGAGAAAATAAAGATAATTCTGGAAAATCTGAACAGCTCATTTAACCAAACACAGTCCCTCTGACTATAGAAATAAATGGAAGTTAAAGGTTCAGGGTTCCGAGTTACCATCTCGCAGTGTTCATTACGAGTACTGCTAAGCAGTAATGTCATACAGGAATGTTCTGATTTACTTAGCAGAAATTGGTAAATAATGCAGCCAATTTTCAGGAAATTAATAGAGATGACACAGACGTGAGTCATCATGCTCAGGCTGTTCTACCTTGAACACTGATGCTCTCCCAACTTCTTTTCCCCAAGCACCCTTGCAAGGAGAGTTATACAGCAGAGCAAGACTTGGAGCAGATCACAACCTGAATACTATGTGACACCAAAATGAAATCAAAGCCTTCACCACCTTGGAAGGAACAGACAGAAGTACTGTGTATCCCTCCCTTCTGTTCAGCACCACTGACAGGGTCTGAGTTGCAGGAATATGTCCACCAAAGAGCAGGCACAGGCCCAACGGCACCTCGAAGCAGAATCGGGGCAGGCTCAGGCACAAAGCTCAGGTTAGTCAGTGGCTCTGCACAAAGTGACATTTCTGTTGAATTTTCAAGTTAAAAATATGCAGATAACATACTAAACAGTGACAAAATGTACTTGCCAAGTCTCTACTATTATTAGTACACTTCATATCCTATCATTCAGCTAAGCTTCCTGTGTTGACCGTGATTTTCCAAGGCAGTGTTTGTGCCAGTTCTCCAGCACTGGAGTGGATAAGTTTTGAACTGAGCTATTACCAATTCACCCACTCCAAATGTGACGCTCCGGGCTGTCTCTTCTGCAGCTTGTCCACCCTGAGCTGCTCCCACTGATCTGTCTTTCAAAATTGCAGGTCAGATAGAAAAACATACTGAATGTAAAACTGCACACCTCATGTAAGGCAGCACATTTTATACCATTTCTTTAACTCTCCTGGTGCTCAAGTGGTTTGTTTAGATTTCACCAGACTGAAAGGTCTCCCAAAAATAGAAAAAAATCAGAGTTTCAGAGCAAAGGTTGAATCAGCCCGTGTTCTGTGCTTCTGGGTGAGAAAACTATGCAAAAACAACTCCGTCCATGCCTTCCATTAACAAGTACAATAGTAATAACTTAATAATAACATTTTAGCTTCAAAAATACTCTAATTCAAAGGACTAGGAGAAATTATTTCATATTCTGGAGATGACATCTGGCTCTCGATTAGCACAGCCAACACTTCTGCTCCGTATCCTTACTAGAAACACCAAATAATCTGATGGGACACATACATAAGCCTGTGGGGGTTTGTAGAGAGAGATTCAAGTTTAAGTCTTCCATAAATCTGAGATTATTCTCCTTCCTACAGATATATATATAACTGATGCTGATACAGTAATTTGGCATGGTAAAATACAGCCTTTTTTTTCTTTGGAAGAAAGGAATCCATCTGGAATGCTAATCAACAAGGAAGACAGTGCTTTCTGATACTCAGGAAATCTGCAGATCTCTTTGATATGGCCATTCTTTTTTGTTACCTCCCCATGCCATGGTCTCAGAACCAGATGAGGAAAGATCAACAGACAACCTGGGGCAGCCAGGGAAAGAGACCATCATCTTGTTTTCAGCAAAGGATCAAAACAAGCTTTGAGAAAACTAACTCTGGCTTTTATTTTCTCATAGAAGAAATACATTTGTTTCCCAGTATGCTTGAGCAGCAGGAGATCTATGAACAACCAAAATAATATGTACCTCAAGCTCAAAGGATCCATCATTTATTTTAGTCACAGAGCACAAGAATCTGCCTTCATAAAGTGGCCTCTTCCCACCCTTCCCCAGACAGGCTACTCGCTGCATTTTAAGAACAGACACAAAAACCCACAGGAAGGATCATACCTAATTACTGTTTGTTGAAGTGAATGCAGCATTCCCTGAGCATTACATGGATCTGAATCAATCTAAGCCTCTAGTTCAGCTGTTAAAGTTAAAAATATTTAAGATAAGGTCTCCTTCCCTTTTTCCCTTTCTCCTATGCTGATTCTGTAAAATGACACAAATGCCAAATAAATCTACTGTTTGCAGAGTTTAGCAAGTCAAGGGCAGAGGAGATGGGTAGAAAAATCAAAAATAACTCTTATGCCCTGGCTCACCAAGAATGAAGCACACACAGAAGCAAGCAAAAAGATCAGTAAATAAGTCATCATTGTAACATGTTTAATCCAGACTCAAGTAGGCTCCACTACAGTTGAAAGCTGTCAATCAGAGAATGCTTAAAACTGATGAGGCTGCCTCCTGTTATGAGTTACACACCAACACATTCAATCCCCTTTTCTGTACCTGGAGAAAACATCTCTCTCCTTTATGCTTTTGCAAATCAGTCTTTTCACACCAAGGCAACAGCCTGCAGGACAGTGAGCCACAATGAAGATAGAGCCACAATGTTCTCATCAGCATCATGAAGAGCCATGTCCCACTCTACTAACAATCTCCTTTCAGCAAAAAAAACAATTTCAAGGAGCAGCCATGAAATTCACTATTTCCAGTGGCACAAACACCATGCTCTCTTGTAGAAGCTGATTTATGAGATGCTCTATTACAAGATATGCCCTGCAAAATCTAACATAAAGTCTGCAGTAGGAAGACACAGGATAGAGGCTCAGAGACCTCTGTTGCCAAAGCAAATCCCACAGTCGCTTTCAATTATGGGACCATTTTTCATCTTCTACACCCAGAAGAAAGAAGGAGGAGGAAAAACAACAGGAAAAGAAACATCCCATATGGAATACAACAGTTCTTAATTTTGCATTGCTTTTGTAACAGATAAATGGTGATTTCTGAGGAGAAGCTGCCCTAGTCCTCACACGGAGCTGAACAACGAATTTTCAAAGAATTGAAACCGTGAGAACAGGTTCAAATGGTTCTTGCTCAGGCTTCCAGCAGTCAAACCACTGATGCATCTCCTGTACTTTCTTTCTCAAAGTATCCCACTGTAAGTTAAGATACTAAGATCTACATTTCACACAATAAAACAGGGGTTAGAAAGCAGTGTACATTGTTGGAGAAATATGTCCCACAGTTCCAATTCCCAGAAAACACTCCAGCACTTGCACTGCTATTCTGTACAAGGAGGCTTCTCTGGTTTTATTTCCATTATATCTCGCTCATACACAGAAAACACAGACCAGATAATAAGAAGCCTCAGCAAACGTAAGGGGCAACAAAGAACATGTCTGAATTTTACTGTCCTTAAAACAGTATTACTCACCTACCTGTTACATCAGACTAACTGAACAACCCATGAAGACACTTCCCTACCAGTATGGTGAAAACAAGAGGTTACAAAATCATCACAACAGTTTTCTTTTGCAGAGAAGTTAAAGATCGTTATGTTCCTGCAGCAGTTTGCTCCATTCTGTTTGTGGACTGGAGATTTAAATTCCTCCCTTTTTGATCAGATATATAATATTGAAGCCTTGCTTCAGACAGGTCATACTAAGCAGTGTATGGGAGAGCTGCAACCAGCCTTTGTCCCCAGTGGACAAGAAAAACCAGTATAAAAGGTGGCATGAAGGAGTGTGTTAGAAAGCCAATGCTCAAGTAACAAGAACCACACGCAGGATGTTTGCCTGCCACTTGCGTGCATTATCTTGTGTCCTAACCATTTCTTGTGTGTACTCTGCTGTCAGAAACTTCACATCTACTCAAAGTGTGAAAGCAAAAATCTGCAGAATGCTGAAGAAGAAAGAAAATAAACCTAGGCAACTGTCCGCATTCTCTGAAATAAGAGATATAAAACAAAGTTGGGTTGCAAGACTGCATTGTTTTCTGTGCAAAAACCTTCTTTTCCAAAGTCCTGAAAGTCAATTATACAATATAGTTTAATACTAGAAACAATATATAGCATTTGAAAGCATGACTTAATGCTACTATGTGTCAAAAGCAAATTATGCTGAGTAAGAAAGTCTGCCAAAACAGCTTGAAGCTAATGGAAAGGCTTATCACAGGAAATACACAGCTTTTCATTTTCAAACCTTGAACATGCATTGCAGAAATGTTTTCAGCATCATATTCCTCCCTTGGTTTCAGTGCAATGAGTAATGTGGGTAGTGGAATACATGGGCCTAAAGTCACACAAAGACATATATGCAGGAAACTGGTTGCTTTCATTCTGAGATTATTTCCTACGACATGGCATTCTTGCCACCTTCATTATTTATATACTTGTGATCTAAGCAGATTTCAGTAATAAAGACACCACAAAAGAAGACAAGTTGCAGACAAGGATTAGATCTACCTCTCAGGGACCCATGAAAATCACATTCAATAACAGGAATTGCATTACAGTGTAAACAATATTTAACTCAGGTGAAATGAATACAGCAGAAAATGACTGCATTAAATGAAGATGACAGGGTGGAAATGGTTCTATACATTTATAGCTCTATAATATATTCAGAGCCAGCAGCATTAGGGCAATTCCACACCAGTGGATAATTTCTCATTTTTAAACTTCTTTGCTAAACCAAATAATTACATCTACTCCTTGATTTTTAGAAAAAAAAAACTCTCTTTTTAAATATTAAGAAGCTGTGGCTTATCCCAAATTCTAAATTACAGTAAGAAGGCAAATATAGGGTGGTTTGGGTTTTTTTAAAATACAAATTATTTTCACAGTATTATTCACTTGATAATTCTTACATGGTTGCAATGCACATTTACAGCCTGAAGCCAAATTTGCAGTACATAATTTCTAAAGTTTTTAATCCTCACATCTAAAAATGAGTGCTCTCAGCATCACTGCTCCAAGCAAAGAAACAATGAAATCAAAAGCTTGACCTAGGAAGCACCACAATGACAGCATTATCTGCTACATTATCTACCTACATGACCATGTAACCTAACAAAAGAGACAACAATAAAAAATAATAATTTTTAGAACCTCACAATTCAAGAGCATCTTCTTATTACCACTCAGTTACTGTGTTTCAAGCATTCCAGACACCCTCCCCCAGCTACAAAGAAAAGAAACATAAACATACCAAATGTGTAGTTAGCCATTCATACAATCAACTAAAGGGATTTTATATTCTCATTATCCATATCTGGCTAAAATAACAAATCATAGAATCTTAGAACAGTTTGCGTTGGAAGGGACCTTAAAGCTCATCCAGTTCCAAGCCCCTGCCACATGCAGGGACACCTTCCACTAGGCCAGGTTGCTCCAAGCCCCATTCAACTTGGCCTTGAACACTGCAAGGAATGGGGCAGCCACAGCTTCTCTGGGCAACCTGTGCCAGTGCCTCACTACCCTCACAGGGAAGAACTTCTACCTAAAATCTAATCTCAATCTCCCCTTGTCGAGGTTTAAGCCCAGCCGGCAACCCAGAACCATGCAGCCACTTGCTCACTCTCCCCCCTTCCTCCCCCTGCTCCTGGTGGGATGCGGAGGAGAACTGAAAGAATGTAACTCTCATGGGTTGAGATAAGAACAGTCCAGTAACTAAGGTATAACACTAATCACTACTGCTACCACCAATAATAATAACAAGAAGGGAAATAACAAGGGGAGAGAATACAACTGCTCACCACCCGCCGACCGATACCCAGCCTGACCTGAGCAGTGATCTAGCCCTTCTGGGCAACTGCCCCCAGTTTATATACTGGGCATGACGTGCTGTGGTATGGAATACCTCTTTCATCAGTTTGGGTCAGGTGTCCTGTCTCTGCTTCCTCCCAGCTTCCCCTCCTCCCTGGCAGAGCATGAGGCTCAGGAAGTCCTTGGTCAGAGTAAACAACTTGGTCAGAGCAACAACTAAAAACATCGGTGTCATCAGCGTTGTTCCCAGGCTGAAAGCCAAAAACACAGCACTGAACCAGTTACTAAGATTGAGAAAAGTGACTGCTACTGCTGAACCCAGGACACCCCTCTTTCAGTTTAAAATCATTCACCCTTGTCCTGTCACTAAAATCATGAAAATCATGAAAAGAAGGTTAAGTGCAAAACTAGAAACCGTTATGCACCATATCAGCATGTTATTTTCCTGTGGAGATGACTTTACAGCTATGGAGGTGCTGTTAGAGAAATAACATTTTGGCAAAGTGCCACAGGGCTTGGGAAAATCATGGCACCAACATGGCAACTAAGGGTGCTGCATCTGGCACTGACAGATGCAGAATGGCCAGATGAAAAACACCATGAGCTCTCCTTTACTCACTTACTTTACTTAATGGTGCAGCCCTTACGTCCTTTGCCAGCCATCCTCTCCCACCTCCATCACTCTAAACATCTAGACATACACAAAGCTACACTGCAGATAAAATCCAGAACTAGAATAATGAAAACAAGATTTGTACTCCACTTCTTCATTACTGTATAAGAATCCCTCCCTATGAAGGCTACTCAGACTCACCTGCATAATTCTGCAGAACTAGGATATGTTGTTTCAGCACAAAACACAAAAGAAAAGACACATCAGAAGTGGTTAACTCCATGGTATTTTGTTTCTACTGATCTCCATAAAGCAAACATATGCAAAAATCACAAATTATGGTTTAGAATTAGTAAAGTACAACTTAGACACAGAAATCCTTGTTTTCTGAAAACAAGCAATGACCTACACCCCACAGTACACATATAATCCTACATTAGTCTTCAAAGCATATTTTAGCAGTATTTATATTTACACTGAATTTAGATTAGATTATCTCACTTTCAAATTAATTTCTGGAAGTAACAGAATGCTCATAACAACACGGTATTTCTGAAAGCAAAGTAGAAGAAAAATAAATGAGAATTCATGAAAACTGTGATTATGTGCCAACATTTACAAGCAATTTTTGCACTCCTTTCTCAGGAGTTCTTAAAAGACACATCACTTCTGTCAAATACAAGCTGTATTAGACATATATTACATAGCCACGAAATATATAGGTGCAGTTAAAGGGGTTGCTTGTGTTTCTCCTTCTGAAAGCAGAAGGAACCATGTACAGCCAAGTCAGCCCTTAATAATAGACTAATCAATTCATCTTTCCAGCACAAACTTGTTCTTTATAGAGGCTTTATCTTGGCTTTTAACAACACAAAGAAACAGAAAATCTTCTGCCTGCCTGTCATAAGACATCTGTGTCCTTGAAGATGCCCTTGCCACATTCTCAGCATCTTTACTCACGGAAAGGAACCCAAGATTTGGGATGACTTTATAAGAGGAGGTGTTTGTTCATCCCTTACCTTTAAATGAGTGTGCCTGGTGTCTTAGGGGAACAGCTGCAGGAAATTTCAGAATATAGCTGATTATTAAACTCAATAAACTGTCATATCCACCCTTTTTATACAACAAATTCATTAACAGTTGTTTCCAAAGAGGAAATAATCCGTATGTCCGTAAACTGTCATGGTCCTTCATAGCAGTGGTATTTTATATAGTACCACAAAAAAGATGCTGTTGAAATGAACAACATGACAATTGAGTTACATCATTATGGCTGAGCTGCTCAAAATTGTAATCTGTGGGTATACTGCTTGAAATTTACTACTTGTCAATGTAATTTTCCTGTTTATAGTCCTTAAATGGGATTATAAACAGACTATATAGTCAGATGCAATAGACTTCATAAAATATGTTTTATGCTAACTCCTCAATCAACTTTCACCAATATCAAGGGTGTGTTCCTCCCCACCCCATGCTGTAGAAATAAACTAACAACATTCCAAACATATTTAAAATAGGTATTGCTTTTCTATGTAATCTAGTAAAAAGATGCTCTGTGCTAAGTAAGCTTCTGCCACCTTACTTGTGGCAGCATTTCCAAAGAGTACAAATATTAACATAATCTGCCAATATATATGATATACACAAGACAGAGGCTGGAATTAGACCCTCCATTCTTACATTTACATTGTGCTTACTTTCCTCAAGAAGCATTGCTCATGTACTCTGTGCGTGTGATCTGGTATGTCAGAACACCAACATGATAGGGCGTTCATTCTCTCTTTACATTTACATGTGAAACACTTTACAAGACTCTACACAACTTTTTTCCAGAGAAGTTTAAAATTCATCCAGCCAAAATCTTCAGAGCCATTAAGAGAAGGTATTCAGTGCCTCCTAGGTCCATGTATTCATTCATCCTAACAACTGGAACTATGAAGATCAAACAATAGCTTCGTCCTGAGTCCAGAAATTTAGAATCATCTACTAACCCAGGAAGGAATCAAACATAATTCTTAAGTGTTCACCAAATTTAACAGGTCAAGATTCTCAGCCTGATCCAGTACAACTCACAGTATAAACACAAAAGTTATGGAAAGCAGTAAGCCTGTAAGACTACATCCTCACAAAATATTTGGGGTTTTACATTACGGTTCAGACATGGTCAGCCCCTCAGCTGAGGTATCTTGTTTGATATATATTCAAATGTGATGTATTCTAATAGTCAAAAGAAGAAAAATTAAGGAGTTGCCTCCTGGTTTGGTTGGACCCTTTTCTTCATGTCTCAAAAATACTATTTTTCCCTCAGTGGAAAACTGGCATCTGCTGTTGCTATGCAGACAGTTTACGAAATCTGATCGTTTTAGCTTTTACTGACACAAAATTCTTCCCTTAATTCTTTCCTAATTTTATTTCTCTATTTGGCTTAGAAAAAGCTGTCCATGCCCTTTAAATCTGGTGTTAATATACAGTAATGCAAAGAGTAAAACATGAAATCTAGAAATGTGAATAAACCATACATAACCTTCTTCAGCTAGATTGGATTTAGCATTCATGAAGAATCACATTAAATGCAATGAAGTGAGGTGTCTTCTACAAGAGCCAACAGAGTAGCAATGTCAGCTGCATTAGTTTTCCAATTTTCGATGTTCCTTATCCCTGGAATAATTTCCTCCAGAGGAGCTACTGTAATTTCTTTTTACAGTGAATCAGTTCACTGTTGGAACTATTCAGCAAATGGACAAAGAGACCAATTTCATTTTACTGATTGTAGCAAGAAGATATAATAATGGATTTAACACAGCAGTTAATTTATTTAACACCCAAGTAAGGAGACTATTTCTGGTAACGTAAGAACCTACAACTTTGACAGAGATATCTCTTTCTGTAGTGGCTGGACAAGTGAGTAGTGGACTACCTCCTTCTTGTGTAATTTTGTATTTAATTCTTTTTACATCTGTAAACTATGTATCACAGGGGATCTGAAAAAATCCCCCACGGTCAAATCAAATGAGGCAGACATTAGATATCAGGAAATTATGGTCATTATTGATCAGATTCTGCATCCCCAGTGTCCATCTACACATGCAACTTACTTTCATCTTCTTCAGTAATGAATCCACCTAATAAAGCCTGCTGAGAAAATATGGGGGGAGGAGATATAGAAAGAATAAAGCAAAGCTCTCTTCAAAAAGAAACATATGACTCAGTCATCTCAAAGGGCGGACTTAGGAACAGCTAGACGTTATCACATGTATCTGACTCCCTAGCCTATAAATGATTCATGGCACTGCTGAGGGAGTTGGCTATCAGCACACACACCTCACAAACTGCATCAGCTGTGAACTCTCAGAGTTAGAGGAGAAACAAGATTTCAGATGAGAAAATGGACGAAAATTTCCAAGGTATGAATTAAATCGCTACTTTCTCTATGCAGTTAATGGAAAGAACTGAAAAATTCTGTGCTGGACATCCCAAGGGTGAGAAACAAAACAACTAAAGGTGGGGGCAGAAAGACAGAACATTCAAGCCTATCCCAAAAAGGAGCTTCCATTATAACTGTAGGATTCACAGTCTGCCTTTGTTGTAACAGATACAAAAAAAAAAAAATCCTGTGTGGTATGCAGAGGGGTTTTCCCTGTTTTTAATTCATACTGAAAAGACCAATGGGGTCTCCAGAGACAGGGCTATCCCCAGAGGTGGAGAGGACAGCTCTTAGAGAAAGGGACAGAATGAGTATTTGGCAGAAAAAAAATAAACTGTCCTGTTGGTTATTCCTGCAGGGCCTGACACAGCTCATGAGACATTCTTTACTCGGTCCATGGTAAAGAGAAAAAAACCTCAAAATAAACCAAAACCAGAGAAACCACTCAGTCTCCTTCTATGAAACTGTCCTGGGTTCAGCAGTAGCAGTCATGTTTCTCCTTCATGGTAGCTGGTGCAGTGCAGTGTTTTGACTTTCGGCCTGGGAACAGAGCTGATAGCGATGTTTTGGTTTGGCCAAGGACTTTGTGAGCCTCATGCTCTGCCAGGGAGGAGGGGAAGCCGGGAGGAAGCAGAGACAGGACACCTGACCCAAACTGACCAAAGAGGTATTCCATACCACAGCACGTCATGCCCAGGAGGTAACTGGGAGCTACCCAGAAGGGCTGGGAGACTGCAGGGTTGGAGGAGGTATCGGTCGGAGCTTGGTCGGGCTGGGGGGGCGAGTTATCGGTCAGCTGGTGCTGAGGTGTTGTATTCTATTCCCTTGCTATTTCCTTTATCATTGTTATTATTGGTGGTAGCAGTAGTGATCTGTGTTATACCTTAGTTACTAAACTGTTCTTATCTCAACCCGTGGGAGTTGCATTCTTTTCGATTCTCCTCTCCATCCCTCCGGGAGCAGGGGGAGGGAAAGAACTGGGGGAAGTGAGTGAACAAATTGTCTGACTGGGTTTAAACCACGACAGAAACGTAATCACAAAGAATTGCCAGAGACCATATTTTCCTTACATAAACCATTACTGATAGTGAAACATCTCTGAAATACTGCAGTACCTACCCCCAGTGCTTCAAACCATCAAATGGGAATCTATCAGGTCTTTGCTGGAATTCAGCCTGCATAAGTGTTCATTAAGCAAGTTAAATACATGTCCTGGCAAGTCAAATACATACATGCTGTTCTGACTGATGAACAGCAGACCAGTTTCAAGAGTTTTGTGACAGTGAACAGAAGAACCAACCTTCTCCTCATGCCTACAAATCTATTTCACTTCTGAGACTGAAAAACTTCATTGGTTTTCAAGTTCAGTTGCTCAACTACAAAAGGATGGACAAACCCATCCTGGCTCTTGTTAAAATACTAACTTGGAGATTGTTGTGGTTTAAGCCCAGCTGGCAACCCAGAACCATGCAGCCACTCACTCACTCTCCCTCTTCCTCCCCCTGCTCCTGGTGGGATGGGGAGGAGAATCGAAAGACTGTAACTCCCACGGGTTGAGATAAGAACAGTCCAGTAACTAAGGTATAACACAAACCACTGCTGCTGCCACCAATGATAATAATAATAAGGGAAATAACAAGGGAAGAGAATACAACTGCTCACCACCTGCCGACCGATACCCAGCCTGACCCAAGCAGCGACTTAGTGCTTCTGGGTAACTGCCCCCAGTTTATATAGTGGACATGACATGCTGTGGTATAGAATACTCCTTTGGTTAGTTTGGGTCAGGTGTCCTGTCTCTGCTTCCTCCCATCTTCCCCTCCTCCCTGGCAGAGAATCAGACTCATAAAGTCCTTGGTCAGAGTAAATATTACTGAGCAATAACTAAAAACATTGGTGTCATCAGCGTTGTTCCCAGGCTGAAAGTCGAAAGCACACCATTGCACCAGCTGTTAAGAAGGAGAAAGATGACTGCTACTGCTGAAGCCAGGACAGAGATGAGAACAACCTATCTAACCTTCCTTAAACTGAGGAGCACTTACAACCCGAGTCAGCAATAAACCAGTAGGTTATTATAAGGAAATCGGGCAGCTGCAGCACATGTGAGGACGATGCATGGGATTCTAATCAGAGTTCAAATGACCCTGAGTGCCCCTTCACTTAGCTTACAGAGCCTCACTGCCTACCGGTGTACAAGAAGACATGGTAAGTGTGCAAGAACCTGTAGCTGGCCTTGGTGAACAGCGCCATCCAGATCAGAGATATCACTACTTCCAAACAGTGCAATGAGAAGGACAGTGGATGAGTTGAGCTCACCCTCACACACCTCCATGCTTGTACTCCACCTGAGCGTCATTCCTATTTAAAATCATGCAATTGCCAACAAAAGCTGTAAAGATCTGTAACCTATCACACAAACGTGGCCATCTATGAAGTTAAGACATTCTACGCTGGCCAGACAGCTATTTCACATGAGCAATTGCTCTGACTAACACTGCTAAAGAAGGCAGAATGTAATTACCTGAGCTGAAACAGATACAGGTTCAACTGGACCTTTGATGACAAGTGTTTAAGGCTTTCATTTCATGTCTCATTCAAAAGATAAATGAGTACTATTCCAAAGATTAGACTGCCAGCGTACAGATTACCTCTTAAGAAAAAAAATCAAATAAGAAAGAGGGTTCTACCCATTCTCCACCATTTATGTTTGTCTCTGAAATGACTGATCTACTCAGTAGATATTACATGTTGAAAGAAATAATTCAGATGTTATATAGCTTAAGTAATAGAAAATTCCAGCTACTGAACTGCCTGAGTTGCTAAATCATAAGTTCTCATTTTAAAAGCAAAAAAAAAAAAAAAGATTGATGCATTTAGGAAGAAATCTATTTCTGCAAATGTAAAGGACTGAAGAGATTTTTATCATAACATAAAATGTTTGAAAATAATTTTGACACACAGTTCCTTTAGGTTGAGCATAATTGTTATTTTAAAGCTACTTCAATCATAAGGGAACCAGCAAAGAAAACATTCAGCCAGAACAACCGAAGTTATTTTAATGCCTCTTATGTACCTTAAGTTAAGCACAATGTAATTTTAACATCTTGCATATTCTTTCCCTGAAACTACAAGAACAAAAGCTTAAGAAAAGCAAAAGGAATCTGCACTGCGAGTTAACGAGCCCTGAATTTGGAATAGGCTTTCTATTTCCTAGGAGATAGATTCAGAGGTATTGTTCACACCCAAAAGGTATTACTCTATTGATTTTTGGGGATTTTCCCAAGCATGATATGCTGGATTATCCAGGAAAAAGTCCACTGTGAAGGGGAGTCTTTGGGTACATCATATACTTTCTGCAAGTAGAACAGGTATATTATCAAACAGACTACGGGCAATAAAAATGTTTCATCTGATAAAGAAAAAGCCTTGCAAGGGGAAAAGAAAGTTTATAAGCTTCCATACCAGCAAAACTTGCTATTTAATTTCTTCTCTGTACATGCACCTGAGTACAATCCTGTCATGGTTTAAGCCCAGCCAGTAACTCAGAACCACGCAGCTGCTTGCTCACTCCCCTCACCCCCTTCTTCCCCCCTCTGCTCCCGGAGGGATAGGGAGAAGAATCGAAAGAATGTAACTCTCACGGGTTGAGATAAGAACAGTCCAGTAACTAAGGTATAACACAAATCACTACTGCTACCACCAATAACAATAATGGTAAGGGAAATAACAAGGGAAGAAAATACAACTGCTCACCACCCGCCAAATGATACCCAGCCTGACCCAAGCAGCAACCTACCCCTTCCAGGTAACTGCCCCCAGTTTATATACTAGGTATGACGTGCTGTGGTATGGAATACCCCTTTGGTTAGTTTGGGTCAGGTGTCCTGTCTCTGCTTCCTCCTGGCTTCTCCTGCCCCCTGGCAGAACATAAGACTCAAAGTCCTTGTTTGGAGTAAACATTACTGAGCAACAACTAAAAACAT
The DNA here is from genome assembly GCF_028554395.1 of Pezoporus wallicus. Taxonomy (NCBI): domain Eukaryota; kingdom Metazoa; phylum Chordata; class Aves; order Psittaciformes; family Psittacidae; genus Pezoporus; species Pezoporus wallicus. Next base: position 2,176,096 of record NW_026639377.1, read on the forward strand.
TGGTGTTATCAGTGTTGTTCCCAGGCTGAAAGTTCAAAACACAGCACTGCACCAGCTACTAAGATTGAGAAAAACGACTGCTACTGCTGAACCCAGGACAGTATCCACCCCTTATTCCATACCATTCACATCATGCTCAGATCCTACATTTTTCCATATACCATCGCTTTTGTCTCATATATATATAAGACATATATGTATATATACATATATATGAGACATATATATGTGAGTGTATATATATGTATCTATATCTATATACACACACCCCCACACCCACAGAAAGAGAGAGATATCATTCCTTAGTGCGTAGACCAATCCCTATAAAGCTGCTGAGTTCATTCGGTCCATGTCAGGCTCCTTCCTGGCTTTCAGCAGGATTTGGATTATTTTTCTCCCTTTCTCAAAAACTTCTTCCCCTGTATCACTCCACACGATAATGTCATCGATGTATTTCAGGTGTTCTGGAGCCTGCCCCTGTTCCAGTGCAGTCTGGATCAGTTCATGGCAGATGGTAAGGCTGTGTTTTCACCCCTGGGGCAGTTGTTTCCAAGTGAACTGGACACCCCTCCAAGTAAAAGCAAACTGTGGCCTACACTCTGCTGCCAAAAGAATTGAGAAAAATGCATTGGCAATATCAGTGGTGGCATACCACTTGGCTGCCTTTGACTCTAGTTCATACTGAAGTTCTAGCATGTCCGGTACGGCAGCACTCAATGGTGGTGTGACTTCATTCAGGCCACGATAGTCTACTGTTAGTCTCCTTTCTCCATTAGACTTTCGCACTGGCCATATGGGACTATTAAAGGGTGAGCGGGTCCTGCTGATCACTCCCTGACTCTCCAGTCTACGGATCAGCTGATGGATGGGAATCAGGGAGTCTCGGTTGGTGCGATATTGCTGCCAGTGCACTGCTGTGGATGCGACTGGCACCTGTTGTTCTTTGATCTCCAGCAACCCCACAACAGAAGGATCTTCTGAGAGACCAGGCAAGGTGGACAGCTGCTCAATTTCCTCTGTCTCCAAAGCAGCAATACTTAAAGCCCATCAGTACCCTTTGGGTCTTTGAAGTACCCTCTCCTGAGGTAGTCTATGCCAAGGATGCATGGAGCTTCTGGACCAGACACAACGGGGTGCTTTTGCCATTTCTTCCCAGTCAGGCTGATTTCAGCCTCCAGCACAGTCAACTCTTGGGATCCTCCTGCCACTCCAGAAATATAGATGGGTTCCACCCCTTGACAGCTTGATGGCATCAGGGTACACTGTGCACTGGTATCTACTAGAGCCTTATACTTCTGTGGGACTGATGTGCCAGGCCATCTCATCCACACAGTCCAGTAAATCTGATTGTCCCCTACCTCCACCTGACTGGAGGCAGGGCCCTTTTAATAGTGATCAAATATTGGTAAGTTACGTCTTGTATAAAGGGATTAGTCTTCTTTATCACAGGAGCTGGAGTAAAATCAGCTCTTCCACTCCATCTGGGAACCTACTCACCAGAGACTGAAGGCACAGCTTTCACGGGATGATCAACCTTGACCTTTGTTCTCCTCTCCAATTCACATATCCGTTCCCCCAGAACTGAGGTAGGTTTTCCATCCCACTTCCTCATGTCTTCTCTGAGATCCCACAGGTAAAACCATAGGGTGGCCCATGGCGTGTACCTCCTATATCTTCTCTGTCAAGCAGTAGGGCACCCTTTGTTAATAGCTGAGACGTGTGTTGGTACACGTGAGGAGCTAGATAGATCAGGTAGATCGTCCCTCAATTGTTTGAACTCCTGAGACAGTTTTTCCACATCTGAAATGATGCAAGGGGTGAGATTGTCTTCCAACTCTCGGAGTTGATGAATCACTTCATCCACTGTTGGTTGTGCTACGTCATGCCAGGTCATTGATGCCAATGAGTGGGCATATGATGATGATGCACTCTGTGTGAATTTCTGCCACATGGGTCAGGTACATTTGACTTCATCTGGATCTACGAATGCATTCCCAGCATCCGGCCTGTGATAGATCATCCCTACAATGGCCGATTCCCTGAGACTGGATGCCTTTCTCCAGAGGAGTCCACTTGGCTGAACGACTCCTAACATCATCCTTGCATGGAAACCTTTCTTTCACAGCTGCCAAGAGCTGCCTCCAAAGACTGAGGTACCGTTTCTCTTTTGCAATTGCTTTGTCAATTCCCCCTTCCCTAGCAAGTGATCCCATCTGCTTGGCTTCCCCACCTTCTAGTTTGTGACCATCAGCCCCATTGTCCCAGCATTGGAGCAACCAGGTGATGATGTGCTCCCCTGGATGACAGGTAAAATCTTTTCACATATTCCATAGCTCTGTCGAGATCCCGGGTCAAGAAGTCACTTCTTCTTCCTCTGATTCACATAATAATAACTCTTGTTCAGATGCTGTCCCATGTAGTAAATGCATTGGTTCCTCATCTTTCTTCACTGTACGGGTTGCTTTTTGTGCCTCTTGTTTGCTTTTCCCCTCATGTACAGGGGCAACTGATATTGGCACGAATTGGTCATTTGGTTTATCTGCAGTAATTATCACTGTGGTTGGAGTGGCTGCAGTATCTGTTGTCATGGTTGGTGCAGCCACTGTCCTTGGGGGTTGAGTAGCACCAGCAGCTGTGCTGTCTGTTGCCGTGGGGGCTTGAATAGCTGCTGTACTTGTCACTGGGGTTGGTGTAGCTGCGTTTTCTGTTGTAGTCAGTTTGACTAGCTGCTGTACTTATCACTGGGGCTGGTGTAGTTGCTGTGCTTGGAGTTGGAGTAGCTGCATTGTCTGTTGTAGTCAGAGTTTGACTAGCTGCTGCACTTGTCACTGGGGCTGGTGTGGCTGCTGTACTTGGAGTTGGAGTAGCTGCGCTGTCTGCTGCTTTGCCATCAGATCCAGAGACATATATTTTCCCTTTAAAGGTGCTGGATAGTGTTGAACAGGGCTCTGTAAGCATAGGCCAAGACCCAGCACGTTGCCATGATTTGTCCCTCTCTGGTATGACCAGAATAACACCACACCTCATTTACGTGTTTTACTAATTTTTCTGGATTTTGTACTTATTCAGTGGTGAAGTTCCAAAGCACTGGAGGGGCCCACTGGCCTAGATACTTGTCCATACTATCCCATACACCCTGCCACTCATGGCTGTCTAGCCTGGGGAAAATCTCTTGGTCCTCCTATATTGTCATCTAACACTAGACAAGACCCAAACCCAACTCTACTTAACTTTCAAGATCAGACAAAATGGTCGTGGGTAAAACACACTCTATATGTGTGCCAACATGGTGATCCCCATCACAATCAGGAGGCAGGTCTCAAGGGTATCCAAAGGCCATTCAAAACCTTCAGAACTCTCAAATGATGCTGTAAATAGTTTGGTGGGGGAGCTGCGAATGTAAGGGAATGTCTCCTTCATAGGCTGACCACCCAAGGAGGAAAAAAAGATGTGTAATTGATAAACACTTCCATTATATACCTCCCATAGTATAGAGGTGATGACCACATGTGGGAACGCAAGCCAGATCAGTTTCATGATCAATAAGTCTATTGTATTACAAGTCATTACCATGAAGTACAATGAACCAAGAAACTTAGCCCAAGCCCCCCAGCCGATAAACACTAGAACAGCAAATACCGGCTGCAGGTAAGGTACGACATGCTGAAACTCTGAGATCAAGAGCAACAACCTTGAGAGCAAATAAATCAGCATTGTGATGAGTGACAATTAATCCAAAACAATAAATGCTTATCACAAATACGATTAGACACAATCTGGTCAGATCTGTCTATCTCAACCGTTCATGCCCAACGCTGGGCACCACAAAGAACTGTCGTGGTTTAAGCCCAGTCAGTAACCCAGAGCCATGCAGCCACTCGCTCACTCCCCCTCTTCCTCCCCCCGCTCCCAGAGGGATGGGGAGGAAAATCAAAAGAATGTAACTCCCACGGGTTGAGATAAGAACGGGCCAGTAACTAAGGTATAACACAAATCACTACTGCTGCCACCAATAATAATAATGATAAGCGAAATAACAAGGGAAGAGAATACAACACCTCACCACCCACCGACCGATACCCAGCCTGACCCAAGCAGCAATCTACCCCTTCCGGGTAACTGCCCCCGTTTCTATACTGGGAATGACGTGCTGTGGTATGGAATACCCCTTTGGTTAGTTTGGGTCAGGTGTCCTGTCTCTGCTTCCTCCCAGCTTCCCCTCCTCCCTGGCAGAGCATCAGATTCGTAAAGTCCTTGTTTGGAGTAAACATTACTGAGCAACAACAAAAAACGTCGGTGTTATCAGCGCTGTTCCCAAGCTGAAAGTCAAAAACACAGCACTGCACCAGCTACTAAGATTGAGAAAAATGACTGCTACTGCTGAACCCAGGACAAATCCTAAAGAAAAACTTGTTTTCTGGAGTCCACACACTGATTTTAGTTCAGCAGATCTTGCAAAGAGCCACCTCCTTCTGTTGTAGCTTTTTCTTCACTGTTGTATTGCACAACAACCTAACTCTGCAGTCTTCCTGGAGCAGACTGTTGAGAACCATGGGTGCTACTTTTACAAAAACAGATCCTCAAAAGGACTGGAATTCAACACTATCACAGATGTCACAGAGGTTGCGTCAGCTAATAAAGGATGAGACTCCTTTCAACAGAGGTTTAACTCACATTTTCACACTGACTCCTAAAGCAAAATAATGGGATTAGTTATCTCCATTGTATGTAAGCTGCAATCTAAATTAAGCACATAAGAAAGTGATTTATGCCATTTTAGTTGCTTTCCAAGGATTATATGAATGGGGACTGACCTCTTCCTGTGAATGTCAGTCCAATGAAAGCCAGCAGAGCCATCTCATGCTTTTGTGGTGCTCAATTCCTGTCAACATGGGAAAAGATCTGACTGGTTACACTTACTTTTCTTTCCTCTTGTGTCACTTTCAGCAGCTTAACGCATTCTTTTCATACCATAATTTTTCAGAGGGAAAATACTCTAATCTTAAATTAAAAAGAAAAAATGCAGGAAATCTGAATTTCTGTCCCAATTAAATACATAATAACCTCTACAACATCATTGTTTTGTTTCATTCCTATCACATGTCATGTTATTTCTTAAATAAATACTTTTTTTATGCTGGTTCTGATGACTGAGGCACATTTTTTTCTCCCTACACCTTGATTAACTTCAGTGAGACCACTCATGACATTTGTTAGCATTCACTGCATTGAATTTCAGCAGAAACGTGGCTTTATATAGTAAAATTCTCAGCTGTGCACATTTTCTAAAGAGACTGAATTCTCTACCTAGTTTGAATAGATTCTTACATTCCTACATCAGCTAGATAGATCTGTACCATAGATCAACAGTTAAACATGGCATATTTATCATTGGCAACTGCATCTAACACAGCTTGTTCCACATAAACCCCCAGCTCTAAATGCTCTTTTTATCTCACTAGAGCCATTTATTTTTCATTTCACCTCATTCAAATTGCACCAGATCCTGAGGCTTCCACTCAGGTGAAATTCCCACTGAGGCCAAGAGAACTTCTGTCCTTAAAAAAATCTAAGTACGTTTCTGTGCCTGTTCTGCACATCTCAAGTTTTATTTCTAGCATAGCTGCAGATTTAACTATTCATGGCAGATTCGCCCATCCAGAGCAGGCTATTAATAAGAAAAAGTAAGGTGGCAAAGAGCTCATGAAACTCAGTATTGTCCCCTCAGTACTGCCTGTAGTTGGACAGACTAAGGTAATTTTCATTTAATATTTAGCTAGGTCACTTTCTATTCTGGTATTTCTCTGAATTATTCTGGTTTTCACTGCCTGGAAGAACCAGAAAAGGGAGTTGGAATGTCCCGACAAACTAGGTTATAAAATCAGTATTATCACACTACACTCAAAGCAGAATTGTTGTGGTCTTTTAATTAATCACAGTGAAATGAGATGTGGCTTGTAGTTAATTTATCATGAAGTAGGTATTTGAAAGCAACTGTATTTCTGTACAGCTCACATCAGAAAAAACACTTCATATATGGAAACTTCTTAGTTGCAAATGGAAATTCCATTTATGCATCAATAGATAGATTTGATCAAACATAAACATTTGTTCACATTTTGAGTGCTTTGTAGTTCTGCATTTTTTTTAACATATTCATTAAAGAAAGTGATTCTGCCACTTGAAACAAGGTGAAATCCCACTGCCTGGCTCCTTAGGATCCAAGAGAAAACTGAAGCAGACAGGACTGCACAGGTCTGGGAGATGTTCCTGGATGAATGCTACATCAGGGACCTAGCACTTCCAGAAAGAGCCAAAGTGGTGCAACCCCCCATTGGGAAAGAATTCCAGCCCCACAGTGTGACCTGTCTCTCTCTAAACCTGATGTTCCTCCTATAGTACATCATTAGAACTTATGGATGAATAAACATATAAACACATGCTTTGTGTGCAGCAGCAGCCAAAACAACCAGGAACAAACCAACCTCCCTTTTCCACGGTGGTTTCTGGGTGCTAAGCAGAGAGCAGAGATGCCCTAACATGTTTTTCCCTGTTTAACCAGCACAGCTTATCCTCCTCCCAGCTGGGGAACCTGTCTTAAAAAATAAAGGGAAACAGAACTCAAAGTAAAGCAGAAAAAGAGCTGTTTCACATATTCTCACTCCTCTTTCCAGCTGCAATTACATCGTGGTTTAAGCCCAGTCAGTAACTCAGAACCACGCAGCTGCTTGCTCACTTCTCTCCTTCTTCCCCCTGCCCCTGGAGAGATGGGGAGGAGAATCAAAAGAACGTAACTCCCACGGGTTAAGATAAGAACAGTCCAGTAACTAAGGTATAACACAAACCACTGCTGCTACCACCAACAATAACAATGATAAGGGAAATAACAAGGGGAGAGCATACAACTGCTCACTACCTGCCAACCAATATCCAGCCGGAACCAGGCAGTGGTCTGTGTCTTCTGGGTAACTGCCCCCAGTTTCTATACTGGGCATGATGTGCTGTGGTATGGAATACCTCTTTGGTTAGTTTGGGTCAGGTGTCCTGTCTCTGCTTCCTCCTGGCTTCCTGCGCCCCTCTGCCCCTCATCACTGGCAGAGCATGGGACTGAAAAGTCCTTGATCAGGATAAGCATTACTTAGCAACAACTAAAACGTTGGTGTGTTATCAACATTGCTCTCAGATTACAGTTGAAAACACAGCACTGCACCAGCTACTAAAAAGGAGAAAAATGGCTGCTACTGCTGAACCCAGGACGAATTGCTGTTGTCCAAGTTTTTCTCCTTAAATATGCCATTCCAGAGGTGCTACCACCATTGCTGATGGGCTCAGTCTCTGCTAATGGCAGGTCCATCTCAGAGCTGGTGGCATTGGCTCAATCTGACACAGGGGAAGCTTCTGGCAGCTTGTCACAGAAGCCACCCCTGTAGCCTCCCCTGCCACCAAAACCTTGCCAGGCAAACCCAATAGATATGACCACAAGTCATACAAATAATAAAACATTAGACTATTAGAACCATTTGTTATCCAGGATGACAAGATGTCACTCAGCTAAGACGACAGATTAATATAGTAGGTGTTCCTCTCATTGCAAACAAAAATACATAGATCCAGACACCTGAACATAACAAATAAACTATACATAAAAATATCCCTTGGGGAAAAAAAATAAGCTAAATAAAAACAAAAAAAAATCAGTGCCTCTCAGTGTTTTTCCTGGCTTTTAAACCTAAACTTTTATAGTACATGAGGCAGTCTAGGCACCACAAGAATGAGTCCAGTCTCTTCATGCAATGGTCAGCTGGGAGTGAATGGTGCTCCCAGTCTGGGAGACTTCACTTCTCTTTGGCTTGGCAGTGTGATAGAACATGTTTTTCTTCCACTGAGTTACTTGTGATTTCCAGACAGATGTCCCCTTAATCTTGAGACAATCTTCATCAGATGTTTCTAGTAGATATCCTTTGATCTATTCCCCGATATCTTTACCAATGACAGCTTTGTTTCTTCTATCCCATTAAGATATCACCCCTTGCCATGTTGTGATAAGCACCACTGGGGCAAATGCTGCAGATAGCTTGGCAGCAAACGGAGCAGGGTGACCTCAGTCCTTCAGAGCATCTGCCTTCCCTGGAGCTGTCACTCCCCCAGGAGTGTCACATCAGCCACAACCAGTGTTTTCTGCAATAAGCTGAGCATAATTTACTTCACCCCTCTTATCTCACACTGTGCTGGCTTTGCTCACCTTGAAATGAGAGGCTTTAGAAAGGATCTCATGCAAAGCCTTGTGCCCACAGCTGGTTGTTTCCCAAAATAAACCTCGCTTTGCATTTTACAGATGATCTTGGATAGAGACAGGTAGGGAGCTTTGACATTTAGCTTCCCAGACTCAGTGAAACACCTCTTGTTCTGCTTTGCTTTTTGTCTGTTGATTTAAGCCAGGTTCCTCAACTGAAATGTCTTCGATAGCTACACACCTAAAGATTGATCCAGATCAGGAATCAAAGAAATAGCACACAAAAATGCAATTCTCACTTCTTGTTTTTTCTATCGCTAGGGTCCAAAGGAATACACACTGTAGGGAGTTTTACTCAAAGGACTGCAGGAAAAAAATGTATTCCAGAAGAAGCAATTTAAGAGACAAGGACACAGAGAAGTGTGCAGCTTCTGAGACAACAACTGCAGGTATTGCCAACAGCTATGAAACAAATCAGCTAAAGACCTCCTCATTTTCATGACATACACAACATGTCCAACTGCAAGATATAAGCACAGTAACATTTCATTCCACACATGGGGAATCAATGCCTGTACTGAAGAATCCCCACGTCACTAACAGAATACTGCAAGTGTTGACAGACTGGTAATTCATTTCCCCACTCACTGTATCATTATTGGGATTCAAAGCACATTTCTCAGCCATGGTACCTACTGCAAAATGACCTCTCGTCCCTATGTCAAATAATCTTTTGCACACACAGTCCAAACCAACACAAAAACATAACCCCAGGATTTATCACATCCTGATGCTTTGCTGCCATGTCTTACCCCTGCTTCTGTTTGCAGTCAGCAGGTAACTTTGACAGCATTCCATCACTCAGTGAGAAAACTTCATCACTCAGTGAGCAAACCTCATCACTCAGTGAGCTCTGCCCTACACAGTGTCCTTCTAATCTACCAGAAAAGTATCTCCCATTCACTGTGTACCAACTCAGAGTAGCTGTCAGGAGGCAGGGGAGAAACAATGTGGTGTGACTGTTCTGAACCCCTTTTGGAGGTGATGCCCCACCGCTGCCAAAAGCACTCCTGTAGCTTCTGGAACAATACTGCACTTCCTTTTATTTGCCCCTTGTTGGGAACTCTCTGTTTAAAACCCTTCTGCCATTTCCTGCTGATTGCCCAAGTTACCATTTGTACAGACACTGTGACTGACTCTCTTAGCTGCTATCTCTGCCACCACTGGTCAACATCCCAGAGCTGCAGAGAAGCTGGTCTGTATTTCCTAGGCCCAGCACAGGACTCCACCACATGCAGGCACGTGTTCAAGGAACGCCAAGATATTGCTAGGCACTCAATCATCTGCTTAGCCCTGCTTTTGATATCATAGACTGTCCTGCCTGTCTCATCCTCCCCACTTCATCAGTGGTTGTAGTAACTAACAGCCCACAAATACAGAATAATGGTGATTCCTGTCTACAAAACCAGCATGAGAACTCCACTCACGAGATGTGAACTCACTCACGAGATGTGCTGCTCATCCACACAGAGGGAAAAAGCAGCTCAAGGAATAATGGGATTTATTTTTTACTCATGTTGTAAAAAGATGAATTGGAAAAAACATCACTGGACAGAAAATTAGGGCATTTGAGTCTAGACTGCCAACAACTCTCACAGAGTAGCGGGTCTGCATTCCTCTCTGCACAACAAACTTTGCCTCAGAAGCCTTTAACAGGGATCCCTGCCAAGGATGCACCTGGGCTTAAGCCAACAGTGTTCCATAGAGTTAAGGATGCACATCTCCAGCTCAGCTGTTAAGCACATACGTGCTTGGAACCATACAGAAATGTCAGCAAAAACTCTAACACAAAAACTTTCCAGCACAGGTACCACAACTGTGTCAAATATCAGCTATCAAATTGTGTCAAATGGTAATGATCCTAGAGATCACTGAAGCCCTGGCCAGCTAAACACAACACAAATAAACAAAAAACTGATTCCAAGAAGGAATTGGATCCTCAATAGAAAAATTACAACAATTCTATAAGAAGCATCAACCACATACTTAAAAAGACAGCATTACAGGGACTGAATGGAAGAAGGAATTATTTGCCAGTATCTCTGGATATCAGTTTCCAATTCACCTGCAAAAAGAAAAGGCAACCCCACAACTGTTACAGTGCATTCTCATTTCAGGCAAAGCAAGTGGCAAGAGGTAATTCTTAGCAGCACATTGAATTCTGTATTTATTTTCTGTACATTAGCCTTAAATGTGTATTTTAATTTCACCTGAGAAAATTACCAACATAAATACTGCCCTTCCCAAATCCCTCTGAATTTTGAATTAACCTGATATCATCATTTCAACCAGACAGAAACGACGAGTAACAGATGATTCATATTCAGTAGTAAACTCACCTGCTTTTCAACATTCTAATTACTAGGCCATTTTACCCTTTCCATGATGCTGAAGCCAATTTGGGTCATACTGTTTTGAGCCACTGACAAGTCCTTTCAGCTCACACAAATAATGCATAAGGAATTGTTGTGTTGTCAGTCTGAAGGGCATTTTTAAATGCACTGTGGCGAATAGAATACATTACCAAAACACATCATTTTCCTTCTGATACGCAACAGTTCACCATGAGCTTTCATCAGGCAAGACTTTACAGTAACATATAAGTTTTGATTTAAAGTGATCCACCCACCATTTCACTGGCTTCAGTCTATGTCATAATGATCAACGGGGTGCTACCAAATGTTAAATATAACAAAGTGCTTATTTCTAACATTACAGACAACAGCAAACAAACAAACAAGCAAACATGGGATTTGAATACTTCAGATGCCTTCCAAAAGCTGCAGTGAGGCTATGAAGGAAGTCTTTACTGAACTGTCTCCTCCTCTTCCTGACAGCACTACATCCTGGAGGAGTGAGCAGGGAAGCAAAGGGAAGCCCATTTCAAAGGTGGTTCATCACCTTCCTACTCTGAACATTTAGTTTTTCCAGGACATGCACCTTCAGAAAAGCTGAAGCTGTCCTCACATAGATCTGATATGCACTTAGAGACTGAAATATGCATACAACATAAGGTCTATCTGCTGAGTTTTCAAACCCTCCAACACAACTAAAGCATGGTAATTTCTCATATGCAAAGCCTTCTTCATTCTCAAGCCAGTTTGCACAGCAGATTTCTCAAAGTTACCAGCATTAGTCTAACTTGTAGCAACACTGGTAAATCCTGTACATCTTCAAAGGAAAAAAAAAAACCAAACTGGTTTCTGTTGTATAGATTTTATACACAGAAGCTGGTGCCTTCTGACAGCTACCTGTAAATTTCTTGATATACTGAGTACCACACCTGCCAGGTTTCCTTTACTTGGTGTGCTAACTCATATTTTAGATCAAACCAATACAAAAGACATGAAAACATCACAGTCAACATATATGAAAAACACAGGAGTCAAAAATGGTTAGGTCATCCATTTATCAATTTTAAACCATCGCCTCAACAGTGTAATCTCTCTGTGTTCTAGTTATGAAAGTCCCTTTATAGCCACAAGAAAAAAAAAAGGATAATTCTAAGATCCTTAGTGAACAGGGAGTTTTGCTGAGAGCTGGCTTAAAGCTGGGCACCTTTAGGCAGCGCAGGACTGGTTTGGCAATACTTACTGCTGCATGTCAGGAGGCTTGAGAGCTTTTTTGCTATTTTAAAAAATATAACTCAAAGGCTATAGGCAAAAAAAACAACCAAACAAAAAACAACTCCCAAAAGCAGTACTTGAATTCATTCACGATAACATGAAGATATAAATAATAACAAGGAACAATGCTGACAACTAGAAAATATGGGATTTTAGTGTGCAGTGATTTGAGTGCACCCACAAAATGTGTTATCAGTTTTCAGAAACTACTCGAAGATTGCTGTCAACTGGGCTGAAGTTACTTTGCATTAGAGTCAAATAGCCATGTATTGAACAGACACTGCTACACAAGTTACTGAATAATCTCTGGATGACAAATGGTTCCAGTGTTTTAACTGATCCTTTTAACAGTTATTTCTTGGTTTCTTTTTTTAAATTCCTTTAAAACCCTCATCAATTATAATTTCATCCATACAGCATCACACAACCTGCATTAACAATCCACTTGACCTCCACCAGTAAAGGCAAGTGCAAAAGCTTTACTAACTAATAGGCAATGCAAAAAAACTCTGTAATTGTGTTATTCAGGTGAAATACAACCTCAATAAATACCAACAAAAATGAAATCCCAAATCTGCTAGACAAAAGAATCTAATGAGAGTTCTACACGGAAGTCTGGTAGATCCCTTCCTTCTCATCTAAGGTAGACAAGGAACCAGGACTCCGTGAAGCAAACAAAACAGTGGGGCTGGGAAGCTGTCAGAAGCAAATCTTGAAACAGGAAAAATCTGGGAGAAGACAGAACCAAATCCTTGCTAGTGAGATATACTGGAACAGCCTGAGTGACTCTATGAAAATTGGTGGCCTCAGTGAGTTAGAAACAAATCAAACCTCAAGAATTCCATAACTTCAGGTGAAAAAAGCATCCAAATTCGGCTCTGGTTTGCATAACAGATTCAGAAAAAGCACAAGTTAACCTTGATGATGCACCACAGGAAATACATGGAAAACCAGATATCTTTCATTTGCCATCTTCTCTAATTAACTGAAAGTGTCAACTAGAAGCGAAAGCAGATACATCCCCGGTTATCTAAAACTTTCCATGTTTAAGACTAGCTTTCACTTAGAAAAAGGCAGCTATGGAACAGTCATGTCTTAAACAAAGACAAACTATCCAGCAGAATGAAGGAATGGAAAGCAATTATTTCTTAATTCAGCAGAATCATATTTCTCATTAAGAAAAAAATACGCTGCATTAAAGCTTTACCTTTCTCACAATGACTTCCTGTGAATCCAGGAGGGCAGAGACATTTGTTAGGGGCTACACAAGTTCCACCATATCTGCATCCTTCTTCACAGAAAGCTGAAAAATAAAAGGAGTATGTGGGTACTACTTAATTTTTTTTTTAATTCATTCTACATTTGCAAGGTACTAAGAAAAACAGCTAAGTTCTGAGCAATTAACAGAACTCAACACATTAAAATTCAGTCCACCTGCAAACACAAAGAGAAGTAACCCATTTAAATGACATGAGAAAAAATCTCAGATTAGACCATAGGCAAACCTCCTCACCAATAAAAGATTAATGACCGTCTGGAAGGAGAAGAGAGGGAAAAAGACAACATACGACTTTAATAGGGCTCATCTTCTTTTAATTATACCCAGTGTGAGTCTTACAATTAAAATGCTCTGTGATCCGCAAAAAACAGGCTGGTCAGATGGCGTGAACTACTTTGTTCCTTGATTCTATCAAATATACTTCACTGAAATGTCTGTAAACACATAATATTTTCCTGGTTTTTCTACTTTTTAAGTGTAAAGTATATTTTGTAGAATCAAGAAATGAGATAGGGTTAGGCTCACAACTGAAAGCAGAGGAGATGGGCTCAACCACAAGATAATGCCTTTACTGAGGTGTGATCCTTGACAGAGCAATACAGAAGTACTTCAGAAGTGTATTTGTCCAATAACTGGGATTTGAAACAACCGATGGGTCTTGTGTCTTTTCTTGCGAGCACTGTGTGGTTTTCCTTTCACCGACAGAGGCATTGGCAGAAGCCCACTAACCGTGCAAGAAGGGTGCTTGCAGCTTAACAGGATTCTGTTTTCTTCCCTTTTGTTGTGTGTGTACAAGTAGCAGAACTGAGGTAAGAGGACGAAAGGAGACAGCAAGCGCCAGGACATAATCCATTTTGTACTGTTAACTCACCTAACGCCTTCATTAAGACCAAGAGCAGGCCCACAACACACTTCCCACCCCCTCCTAGGTATTTATTGAACTCCACAAGTTACTCAGTGGGTTTGACTGCACTCATGAGGGAAGTTACAATTAATATTTAAACAGCAGCTCTTTGCATCTAAGCTAATAACAGAATTGCAAAGTGTTTCCTGCAAGCTAAAATCACAGATGGAGTGTTGGCAAAGAGATGTTACAAATGCTATGAAAAGCCTTGAAGTGCTAGATAACAGAAGAAATGTTTAAGATTTATTTTCCAGTGCACTAAAAAGAAAAATAAAGTGAATAAAGTGCTAAGCATTAAAAACGAATCTTTTGCAATTGTTAACTACTTAGAGGCAAAACAGCACATCTTTGTACCATTTGTCTGAGCCAACAGACGGATCTCCCTTACTGTAAATATGGAATTCATAGGATATCATACTGCTTTATGAAGGATAACACAGGGAGAAGAATGCTAAAGTGGTTTACAGAAGATGGCAGAAGAACACCATACGCACTCCTGCGACTGGCGCAAGGCAGTTGTGTGGTTCTTGCTCACTAACACTTCCCACTCATCAGTGCACATACTCCATATGGGAACCTTCTGAAATCTATCCAGTGTGAAACCAGCTGGTTTCTACTACATAGGCAAAAGAGAAATATGGTTTAAAAGTAGCATTTTTTGATATTTTTGCATATAAATATTTGTAGAAAACTATAGCTGCGTGAAAAGCTGAAAGTAGCAGTAAGAACTACAACTGGAAAATATAAGAAAAAACATGAAAGATTCCCTCTGGAACTATTGAAAGAATGTCTGCTCATTTCTAGCCAGAGCATTCTCACACAAGGTGCAAGTTAAAATTCTTCCTCTACATTTCTTCTGGTTTGAGAATAATCAGAGACTCTCATGAAGCAGTAATACATTTCTGCATGACATCAAAAGCACTAATATTTGTGACTAAGTAGATATAAAGGGGGGGGGAAAGGAAAATACTGACAAAAGAATATTTCATCCACAATATATGCCACATTGCACCGGGAAAGTACTACACAGGGCTCTTGAAATAAATAAGTCCTAAAGGGCATAAAAAAAAGATGTTTATTGTCTGTAGCAATCATGTGTGCTCACTAGAAGTTGTTGGAGCTGATAGGGATAGGTAAGAGGGCTGCAGCTGGAACTCACACACCTTCTTTGCCACCTTAATATCACCACCTTAATACCACCACCTTACAAATGTGAAATGTCTGCTGCTTCCATTAAATCCTATTTCTGGGTCTCTGCAGTGAGCTGGTGTTCTTTTCTCCTTACAGATTACTCAGGAGAAACGCTTATAAGACAGGGCTGGTCATGTAAAAGATTTTCCCTTTACTGCAAAAGCTGTGCTATGTCAGTGCAGCAGCCAGATCTTGACATCTCCAGGCACAGCCAAGCATGCCATTCGCATCTGGTGCCTGCCATGGGTTGAAACTCTGTCTTCCTATTCCTTCCTATATACCCAAGTCAAAACTCACCTCCTATATTTGCATTCAAATGTGCTAGCACCTCCTTGCTGACCATTTTGGAATTCCCATCCTTTACGTGTGACATCTCAGCAACTCAAAAAAAAAAACAAAACCACAGAAACCAAACAATATTTTTTGGGACAATTTTGAGGGACACTCTGAGGAATTGCTGTACTGCAGGTTTCTATGAGAAAGGACTTTGTGCTGCCCAGTGCACAAAGAGTCATCCAGGCACTGGTTTGTTACATGGCTGTCAGAGGATGAAGCTGAGCAATGGCTGCATAAGGAAAGAATTCAACTCTCCTTTACAACTGTTGCGGCAGCTGAAAAGTCCTCTGCAATATAGGCTAACTGTGCTTGTCTGTGCTGCTCAGGCTTTGGTGGATTATAGGGAGGTGGTTCAGTCTTATATTTAAATGCAAGAAAAGAAAACCCCAAGGAAGAGTGCCAGAATTCTCCTGCTGTTCCCCAGATGGTTTTCCACAAACCTGCTAATTCCTGCACTGCAGGATGCAGGAAGTAGCAATATCAAACCCACAAATCTCAAAACATAAGTTACGAAATCAGAATATTTGTCTAAAGGCTACTTAACTGCTGGAAAAAGAGCTCACAGTACTGACAAAATACACTGCTACAGTACTGACAGCACTATTCTGAATTGTAAGAATGCTCAATACATCTAATACAGGGAACTTGGTTTCAATTGCCAGCAATTTTACCAAACTTCACGTATTTGAATTATTTTTAATACTAGTTCTGCCCCTGGCTGAAGCCTTTTCCATTTTATCAGAAGTCATTCATTTCCAACAATGACAGGTTTTCTTTACACCTGTATCAGCAGAGGTTAATTGAGGAATATCTTTACATCCCTTCTGTACCTATGCCTGGTGGAGAAGAGAACCTAACAGGGAGCAGCTCATGGACTGAACAGTGAATCAACTGGAATGCCCAAACCCATGCTTACGCTTTGCTATGTGTCTTGTCTACTGTGGGGTCAAGACTTCCACTGCGGTTCTGATACTTCAAAATCAAGACTATTTTGGGATGGGGAAGGCAACCCACCAATGCCACAGAACTGGCACTTATAAACCCTGACTGCAGACTCCCTCCTACTTAAAGCAAGTTATCACAAGAAAGATAAATCATGGCTGGATCATATTTTGCTAATGCATTCCCATAAATAGCTCCTGTCTCTGCAGTTATTTGCAGGCTGGCAACCTTGTTAAAAAGGAGAATGGTTACTGAATTTGCAATAAAGGTTTTATTGGGGAAACTAAGTGAAGATGCCGTTAGGGTAAAGGCTACAAGGGTAAACCTTCATCCTTAAGAGCCTTATTCAGTATTCCATGCACAAAAGAAACAGAATCTATTCATGTCAGGAGGCTTCTGCCAAAGTGAACTGATCTCTGTAATGCTAACAAATTTCCTCTTCTGAAATACAAGCTTTTTATCATATAAAGACCTTTCATAAATAGACATATTTTCTCTGCAGAGGAGCAGCTTTATTTTTGATGCACATCCTCCTTGATGATGGGACTGTAGAGAATGGAAACAAAATTATAAATCTGCTTGGGACCATGCTCCTGGACATGCATAAGCTGCATACCCACTGCCTATGTCTTTATGCACATTTCCTTTTTCCCTATCCAGCTAATAGAATTACCTCCTCTTACAGTGAGGCTGCTATGGACATCCCCAGGGACAGAAAGCAGAAATGATTTGAGCTAGAGCCTCCTTGAGTGCAAGTTGTGGGATTTGTATGACATTTATGTAGACTTCTTTAGTTCTCCCCAGAATCCAGGCTGCAATGCTGCAGACAGCAAGTGTGAGGGATGCAGGCCCACAGCAGCTTCAAACGTTTCCTACTGTCTGTTACTGGAAACTGGATCTCTTTTTAGCGCTTCTGCTTACAGGACTCAGGGAAAGCTGGATAGTCTGGATTCCAGCCTCTTCTCCTTCAGAATTGAAGGGATTAACTTGATTATTCTCATTTTTGGTACAGTAGCACAGTAAAACAGTGTGCTACTGTAGAAAAGCAGGTACTACAGCGTGGAACATTCCTGTTGAGTAAATCTCCCTTTAATTCCAAGTGTTATACTGTAATTATAACAAAACACAAATATTTATATTTATAAATATATAAAAGCATTTTTATTAAAAGAAAAAATAAAATAAATCAAAGTAATCCTACAAATTCAAAGGAATGTTACTTGAGTGTGCAGATATTTATACACATAAAACCTAAATTTTCTATAAAGCTAAAATAAACTACCAATATATTAATAATTACTGTTGCATTCCTATTTTATAACATTTCATGTACTGAAATGTATTTATTACAAAGCACCTTTTAATAGGCCAATTTCTTAATGTTGTCCTGGTGCAACATAATCCCCATTTTTACATCTACATACATCACCATGACAATGCTAGCACAGGCAGATAAAGTGACCAGCTGTAACAGAACCATAGGGATAATATCATGTGCTCCCTTCTTTTCCCTTTATCCTACCTGTCCATTCAAAGAAAAAGGAAACTCAGTTAAAAAAAGAAGCACCTCATTTATTTGGGGTTCATCATCTCCCATTTGAGAATTAGCAAATTCCCATATTCTGGGAATCTGAGCACATCAGCAACTGGTTAGAACTGTGTTGAATGGATAATCCCCATTTCCTCTTCATCTCAACATCACCAGGAAGTGACAAGCACCAATGTTTTAAGAGTATCTGTACAATTTGTTTACCAAGCAGCTGCTCTCGTCAACTTGGCAGCACAAAGGGATGGAAGAGGTTCAAAAGTGAGTGAATGCAGTGGGTACTTCAAACTTCTTCCACTGCTTTTCTCTCCCTTGCCATTTTCCGCATCCCTTCTTTAGTCAAGAAAAGAAAAAAGAAAAAAGAAAAAAAAGTTGAAAAAATAGTTCCATTAGTACCAAAACAAACACCACTAGAGAAAAAGACTAAAATGGACCATAGCTTGCATAGAAGAATATAGCAATACCAGAAATGCAAACTCCTGCCCCTACACCATAGGGAAAATAAGCTCTTAAAGAAAGCAAACACAGTTTTGCTCAACAGGGTGTCTATACTATGAGTCAAACCCATCCCTACTCCTGTTTTACTCTATGTTTATCACAATCCATGAGCTCATTTCCATAAGCAAGGTACTGCACAGCTTGTCAAGACAGCTGCACAGCAGAGCAGCCATCAGCCCAGTGTGCAGTGGCAATTGCAATGCAGGTCCAGGTGAGACCCTGTCCTTCAGACTCCACACCAGGCAGCAGCTTCTACTGCGGATCAGCAACACAGTAACCTGCAGTTCTCTGCATTTTGGCCCAAAGGACTGGGTGCTCACCTTCACCCCAAACTAGCTGGCTGCTGGTTTCATGTGCATACAGCAGCTTCTGTGGGCATTAAATAACTACGGCAAAGAGCAGAAGTTGTACTTAATGATCTGTGCAGCAGCACCTATACTGCCAGCGCTGCCCGATATTTAAACCTACAGCAGTTTCCTGGAAGACTGGAATTCAAAGGGACTTTAACCTGAAACCGCTACTTTCTCCAAGACTATATACTGCCACAGGGAGCTAGGGAAAATCAAAACAAGGAGGGCAAATGTTCAGTGACAGCCTTGCTGGGGCTTTGAGCAACCTGGTCTAGTGGAAGGTGTCCCTGGCCATGTCAGGGGGTTGGAACTGGATGAGCTTTAAGGTCCCTCCCAAATGAAACCATTTTATGACTCTATGATGATTATAAATCCATCCTTTACAGGTGCTCACTGCACCAGCTTTCCTCTGTGCTATGTTCCCTACCGAAAATGCAAACCACAGCTCCTGTGATCACTGCCTCGGAAACACTATCCTCTCTTGACATCATCATTGCTCACCTTGTACACCAGAAGGTGTCTGTGATTGCTGTGTTGGGCAACATAAGAAAGTCATACCAGCTTCTCTTGTACTTTTGGGATGCTTTTTACTGATTCATTTTCAACAAGGTGGTCAGTAAAATGACCAGGAAGTCCACCGGTATTTGGCCAGACTCAAAGTGCATCTGCATGTCAAATGAAAATGTGACATTCAGGAAAGGCAAGGAAGCGGTCAGGCACAGGCTGTTTGGCTAAACAGAAACATGCAGCTCTGGAAAAGGGATGGGCTAGAAGAACTATACCAGCAATTTGATAATCAATTGATGGGAAATGCCACAATTTCATTAGCTGATTGAATTTACTCAGTATACACCGTACAATTTACAAGTACACACAGGGACATGGTTGATAACAATCCAACTATGTAAGCCAAATACCAGAATAATCAGATGATACCAGTTGCTGAGGCAGGTTTAGAGGACAGCTGAGAAAGTCAAGAGGAAGCATACAACAAAGCCAGTGAGCGGCAGAGCTTCTGCTCTTTTTCTCTGTACTGAAACGTGACACCATCATTTATAAAAGTACAAAATTCTTCTCAGTTCAGTGAACTACATCCACTGGATAGAGGGTACAACTTATTTAACACAAAGTCTGACAAATGCCACTGGAGTCATCTTACAGCTGCTGGAGGCAGGGAAGGACAAATCTGGTAGGAATAAACTTTGGGCACAAGAACTGTGCTAGAAAATTTTCATCCCATGTGTGGTGTGGGAGTGGGAAGGGGAGTGGTGGTCAGTCTGGCAATCGGGATGCGAACACATCTGAGACTAGAAGACAAACCCTTAGCTGGGCAGTTCATTACATTTGAGAGTGGCTTCCAACCTAATTTATGCTTCAGATTATATGGTGGTATGTATGATAGTTAGTTCAGTTCAGGAAAAGCCTATACATCTCAGGCCTTCTAAAACTGATTGTACAGTTATTATTCCTGATTCATATTCCTAGAGATTTCACATATAAGACATACTTTACAAATGTAACTAGTATAATGTCTGCCTAGGATAGTCAAAACTCCAAACCCTGGCGGTACAAAACTGCTACTTAGAGCTAAATCTGAACAGAGATCGATGAACACAGAATGGAGATTTGGAGATGGGCTTTTGTCAAAGCACCCAGAAAAGCATGAAGTAATTCTGTCAAATTTGGGAGGCAACACACAGCAACAGGAAAGAAGAAACAAGGGCAAAACAGAAAAGTACTTGGAAGGTTTGTAAAGAACACTGAATAGATCAGGTAGAAATGGTGGCAAAGGTATCGGATACAGCCATACATAGATACTCTGTGTCTGTATATTTGCATACTATATAATATTTATCAAAGTGAAGAACTAATACTGTAAAGTTTGTCACTAGGCTCTTTTAGCTGATGGAGCAGTGAATCTTTCCAAGTACCCAGTGGTCTGTCACCCAGCATTGGCAAAACTAAGATGAACGTGAATTTGGAAGCTGAGCATCTCTCTCAGCAGGCCCTGAACCCTTCACAGCAGGCCCTTTCTTTGCTGTTATACGATGTTGAATTCTCTTGGTGCTTGGTGCTGTGCTTGACTGATTTGTAATCAAGCTGTGGCCATTTGCACGCAAGGAGCAGCCTTTCATCTGGAGCTTTCAGCGTGGGCTTAAGTGCTGTTTGGCTGGAGATGCTGGATTTGTCTTTGAAAAACGAAACATCAAATTCTTAAAATTAGTCCAGTGAATCACAGTGACAAATGCTAACAATTTTCTTTGTATTACCCCAGTAACGGAACTTACTTTGAATGTGTAAGTTCGCCACTTTGATCGATACATTTTGATGTCAAGCTTATTTTATGGCTATGAGGACAGATATGGGACAATTTTCTAAAACATATGGAAAAGATCAGTAGAAGCAGCAAGAGACAAAAGGAATGTAATAAAATTTGTCCTGTGGTATATTACACTTTTGAAAGCATCTCTTGCGTCTCCAGCTGATTCTGGTGCTAAACAAATATACCTGTTGCCATTTTCCTGTCCTGTTTCCTAAAAGCTCAACTCCTCAATATTTTTAGTGCACCATTTGAAGTCAAGTGCAGTTCTGTATAGTAGCCTAATACTAAGCGCGACAAAACAGGGCATGATACTTCTTCCACAAACCAGCTGAATATCAGCTTTCCAAATTCCAGCCAACAGTCAAAATTGTAAAACCAAACTGAAATCCACTTTGAGAAATGCTGTGACATACATATTGGAGGGTTTCTTTGCACCACATCAGCATGTTTATTATTCTCCCATTTTCTTTTTAACAAATGGATATAAAATAATTTATACCTAACACATCAATTATAGTTTTATACATTTTAATTTAACGTTCAGTGGAGTTATCAAAACAAATGAGACAGGAGAACACTTTACTAAAAGCTGCAATCATTAAAAAGCAAGAGAGGATTTGAAACTTCTGTCCTGCTTCCACTTTGGCTCACAGCTTCTTTAGAAATCCAGTTATGCTTAATCAATCTTCATCTAAGGATAAAGTAGCACGTTCCAGAAGCACAACAGAAGCATCTTCCCTTGCCTGATATATTATTCAAATATAATTCAAATCCCATTGAACTCATTGAAAAATACTGAGTTCAATAAACAGTGGATGCAACCTGAGGTGTGTTTGACCTTAGCACAGTATATGGAATATTCAGACAACATAAAAAGAGTTTTCTAGCTGTGTGGGTTTTACAGTTCCTGATCTCAGCCTTCCAGTCCATACAAACACACCCTGGAGACGCATTCAGCACAGTACTCACTGGATTATACCCCTCATGTAGCAGGTATACAGTCTTTGAATTCACTCTTCTTGCACCCTGTAGCACTAACAGGCACCTTCAACAATAAACCCCAAGTCTATTTATTTGTGAGAAGCACTCTGTCTCAATGTGCAAGATTTACTCTATTGCTTAGTGAAAAGCTACCCATTGTCTTCAAATAATCGTGTTATTAGAAAACAGAAAGTTCAATAAACTGAAAAAAAAATGCCTAAAAGTCAATAAAACATTGTTTTATGGTAATTCTCTACATGAGGAACACTGTATTTTGAAACAGTAAAGAAACTTTAAGTATTTTCAGTCATAGCTGGGAGTGACCATGATGTCTGGATGCAATCAGAGCCTCTCAAGTACCACATTCAGCAGTATTTCCTTTCAGGTTATTGTCAGCAGAACAATTGAAACAAAAAACAAATGCTTTTTTTGGTGGCTGCACAAAATGTGCAATAGTAAATCAAGGAATTATTGATAGCATTTAGCCACCTGAAGGTGACATTACTTGGAGAGTGAAGAAGAAAACAGGAAATAAAATGTAAAAAGAGCCTGCAGGGACAGGACAAGGGGGAAAGGCTTTAACCTGAAGAGAGGAGATTGAGATGAGCTCTTAGGCAGAAGTTCTTCCCTGTGAGGATGGTGAGGCGCTGGCACAGGTTGCCCAGAGAAGCTGTGACTGCCCCATCCCTGGCAGTGTTCAAGGCCAGGTTAGACGGGGCTTGGAGCAACCTCGTCTAGTGGAAGGTGTCCCTGCCCATGACAGGGGGTTGGAAATGGATGAGCTTTAAGGTCCATTCCAACCCAAACCAATCTGTGGTGATTCTATGAAATATAATAGCAATAGGATTTTCTGGTCTGGGTCAGGAATTGCACACACAACTTACAAAGGCATTAGGGAACTTAAGCTGGGCATCTTTAAACAAGGACAGTTAAATTTATGTGGTCTCTCTACTGTCTTGGTATTATTCTTCTGGTATGCTGCAAGTAACAGCTACAGTGGGATTTCTGAAACAATTTTCAATGGGCTTTTGCACCATCTTTTACATTTCACTTATTCTGCCTAGACTCCACCCAAAATAAATTGCCTTTTTCAAAGCAGGATTGAATGCTATTGACCAACACCAGAAGGGCGGGAATTGTCAGCTCCAGGGATCTGAGTCCTCTGACTGCACAACAGGAAGGACTTTACAGCACTGAACCTTTCAGAGTTCACCCACAATACCCACTCAGCCTTCACCTTTATCAAGAAAGATGCCACGTTAGATATAGACTTTTCCCCATTAAGGAACAGAATTAAGAGTTTATCTCGGTTTACAGAATCCAGCTGACCTTGCAGTCTCTAACAGATAAAGGTTTGAATTCACTGAAGACACTGTCAAGAAGGCAATCTAGAGATGAAAAGCCCTGTATCCCATCAGCAATGACCCAGAGCATCCTATCTCATTCAGATCAACTTATATAAGAGAAAGAGAGAAGGAAAGAGAGAAAGAGAGAAAGAAAGAGAAAGAGAGAGAGAGAAAGAAAGAAAGAAAGAAAGAGAGAGAGAGAGAGAGAGAGAGAGAGAGAGAGAGAGAGAGAGAAAGAGAGAGAGAGAGAGAGAGAGAGAGAGAGAGAGAGAGAGAAAGAAAGAAAGAAAGAAAGAAAGAAAGAAAGAAAGAAAGAAAGAAAGAAAGAAAGAAAGAAAGAAAGAAAGAAAGAAAGAAAGAAAGAAAGAAAGAAAGAAAGAAAGAAAGAAAGAAAGAAAGAAAGAAAGAAAGAAAGAAAGAAAGAAAGAAAGAAAGAAAGAAAGAAAGAAAGAAAGAAAGAAAGAAAGAAAACAAACAATGAATAGGGGTTGAGAGATAGGGGAAGAGAGATTCTCTTAGGTCTATGAGTTTTGCCCTCTGCCACACTTTGTCTGACGTTTGCATTTGTCGGATTAAAAGAGAACACAAATGGCTACTAATAGGACACAATGAGTCTTAGTTCTCATCTGCATTCTAAACCAGAAAACTTTTCAGTAGCTAAAGTATTGCCACAAAAAAACAGTTTCCTCAAAAAAGTGGCAAAAGACATGTTCATCCCAACATCTGGATTTACCTACAATAATCTCCCCAAATCAGTTTCATCCTGAAGTGCAAGGCTCACCCAGAAGAAAAGAAAAAAAAAACCTTGAATACTTTGACTTATCTGGGAGAGCCACTGGATTGTTGAACAGGGAAAAAAGTAGCACAGTAAAGTGATACTGTTCCCTCTCACTGGCACACAGGAATTCCAGTCTAAAAGCAGAGATTGCTTTTGCTCAAGCTGGTGTGACAGCAGGTGTGATGTGCATCACCATCAGCCTTATAATCACCATAACACATTCCTTTTACATAAATCCTTTCATCTCGAGCTGTTAGACATTAGAAACAATTAAGGCTTACAACCCCCCAGCGAGGCAGCCGCAGTGAGAACCTGAACCTACCAGGCACTTCTGCGCAACAGAGTTAACTACAGCACTAGAACCTCATAAAAACCCCATTTAACAGGGAGAGCAGCAAATGCAAATACAATCTTTGTGTGTATAATCTCTGACTGAGCCAACAGCATCTCAGAAGCCCAAGGGGCCGCACTCTCTGCTAGTGTCAATTAGTAAATCTATATCAATTTACACAGTGACTAACAGTTTACCCCCTAAATTCATAAGCTACAAGACTCTAAGGAGCACATCCTTCTTAAAATTTATAGGACCATAATGCTGACTTGGAACCTCACACGCACACGTTATCACACAGCTTAGCTAGTACCTATAGACAGGATGCACAACGTTGAGGGAAGTTTCTGCCACCTGCAGTTTCTGCCACCCTCTCTCTGCTATTTTTCCTACAGAACACTCACTGGTAGTAACACTGGGGAATGGGAAAGGGAAAGGAAGATGAACTATAGATCCTGGGTTGCTTCTGGCAGAGCAATGCCACCTCGATCACAAATCTCACTTTAATAATTCTGCATCAGTACACTCTGCGTTTTGCTGTATGGGCTCCATCAGAGTGTTATGTCCTTCAAGTGATGAAGATTCCATCACAGTGTCATGTGCTTCAAGCGATGAAATTCAAGTGAAGAATCCTTACAACTGGCCTGAGCATGGCCTAAAGGTGCTGGGACCTTTCAATTGGGCAGTGCTGAAAGCTTGGTGTGTCTGGCCAAAATTTTCTTCCCTGAAACATGCAAAACATTCCAGACAGTGTTTGTTTGCCTCCAACCTGCAAATAGTGCTTCAGTACACCACAGAGAATATGCTGCACACACTTTTTTAGTACTTGGTATTCATTAGAATGGCAAGGTTCAACATAAATGTGAAATATCCTTCTCATGATTCAGTCTGCTAACAGCATGCAGCATATTCTTAACATGGAAAAAAAAAAGCACCATAATTGGTCACTGTAATTCTGCCATCAAGTGCAGTGCATGTTCCTCATGGAATCTGTTTTCAAAACACATTTCCAGTACCACCTTCTTCGGGTAGCACGCTGCAATGTTTAGTTTGCAAAAGCTGACTACAGGAATACTCTCTATATTGCTTGGCAACGCAACATTTCATTTTATGGCGCATAAAATGTGTTTCTCTTAACAGATGTTTCAGTTCCCTGACATCATGACTTAACTGCTTCATAACCATTAAATGCTGCGTGGGGAACTAACAAAGCTACAGCATTTATTTCTGTTGTTGTAACACACACTTCTACCTGCTCACCACATGCTCCCCTGAATAATAACAAATCGTTTTGCCTGCTCTTAGCAGGATTGATCATGTGCATAACATATATATTCTTACATACACTTGGTGGTTGTGGACAGAAAGCATCCCAACTGTGCATCCTAAAGCGCGTAAGAATTACAAGAGTGTTTGTAGACAAGAAATTACTAAAAAAAATAACTGAATTTTAATTTTAAAAAGGCTTCCACTAAATGAAATTTGGCCTTTTGCTGGGGAGAGGTCAAGCACCTTCCCAATATGGACTAAAGATCCCATTCATCACGTCCTGACAAAAATATTAACTGTTCCTCTATGTCTGAAAATGTTAGAACAGAGAACAGCATTTCATTGCAATATTCCCTGACCAAATTCTGGGAAAACCATGGATGCAGGTTTCACAGTTCTTTTTGATGAGTGGCTTTGGGGATCCACCATAGCCACACAGCAGTTGGACACTGTACACTCCCTGCCTTATCACCAGTAAGGCTTAAAATATTATCTGGAAGGAGACAAAGGCACAGTTCTATGGCCTGATCTGTGTAAATTGCTCCCTCAGTTGTAACATGAAAAAAGGTGAGAGTCATTTCACTGCTGGCTTTTCCAGCTGCCTGCTGGGACTGGCTCCTGTACAGGAGAGTGGGCAGTTCTGACAACAGTTACTCTCTACCTACCTGCATGTTTCTGGTCTCAATAGCCCTCATACCAAGGGTGTCTGCAATCTTGTAACAGCAGCTCTGGCAGATGATGCGCTCCTGACTTTATAACACACAACCAATCCTAACACCCTCACCCCATGTCCTCCAGTGCAGCATATACTGGAGCTTAAACAGGTTTCATCAAAATCTTTGTTCTAAAAATTATTTCCAAAAACATATTCTTTGACTCTACAAGTATAATCTTAAAAGAACAAGCCAATGAGCTCCACAAAGCATGTGTTCTTTAAAACAAGTCACAGACAGTAGGAGTGACTCCTGTGAGAATTTAAATACTGGGGTTCAAGGATCAGCAGACAGCTACAGAGGAGGAACGTAAAGACTAAAAGTAAGTTATTAGACTGATGCATTGTTGCAAAGGCACCTTCAAATATTTCAAGACTGTGGGTAATCAGGATATGGACTAGAAAGGAAAATACTTCAGGTCATGTTTATTTTACCTACCCAGTGTAAATGATGTTAAAGGAGAATATACTTTGCAATGCAATGACACAATATGTTGCTACTCGCGTCCATTTTATGTCACTCATCAGGTATGAGAAATAAAGCAGTGCTACACCATGGTTCATAATACCATCATAAGCATAGTACATTATAGTATATTTTTCAGGTAGTACCTAGTTCTTATGTTATCTCACTGGAAATCAGTGTACCTTAAGCATAATTCTAAGTGACAGTTCACTTACCACCAAAGCATATTACCTGAGCCAAGAATGAGATATAGCATATAGAGGTATAGCATGGAGACATATATCAGACACAACAGTTTTGTTTATCTTGAAGATATTCATGCTTCCAACTACGCATGTGCTGAAAACACCTAATAATACCAGGCAGAAAATAAAATCAAAGCAGCAGCACCACAAGTCCTTGAACATTCTGTTGCTTCATTAATACCAACTGCAGCAGAGTAGAGGAACCTTTGAAATTCCTTCATCTCTGTTCCAGTAAAAGTTCTGAAATGTTAAACTCGGAAAGTTCTCACACAATTGGCTGAGTATAGAAGTCATTTCTGTTTAAAGATACTGTTAGAGTCAAATAAGGTTTGACCTTTAAAAAGAAAAAAAGAACAGTATGGTTTCACTAAGCAGCAATCCAGTAGCCATCTCTCATGTAGACTGACAAACCAAGTCAAATCACGGAGAAAAGAACCTCTCTCAAACTTGGTACACACAACTGGACGTTGTTGTTGTTGTTGTCTCTTTCTTCCCCAAAAATCTCTCAGTAAAATTACTAGCTACGTTCTAGACAAAGAATAATACTGCATAACAAAAGGAAATAAATCTCTTACGTGTACATAATCAGTCATTGACAGCAAACAAATACTGCTGCTGAATAGTATCAGAATAATGGTGTCTTGTTATATAAATAGAGAACTTGACATAAAACTATACACTGGGCAGAAGGCAACCTTCTAGTTACAACGAGCATCATTTTTGCGTGCACTGCAGCTGCCGTGCCAAGACTGCAGGAACTGACATGCCATTATGAAACCGAAATTCTGGTTATCATGGAGGCAGCCAAGCAGGCTTAAGGAAAGTAATGGGCAAACCTATACAGAGTGACATCTCCTGTACCAGAGTTCCTGATGGGTTTGTGGTTTCTCTCTTCTGAAAGGTAACGTAGGGTCTGAAGTCATCTATTTATCCTCAGAACAGTCACTTTCAGCAACAGGGCAAGATTCCTCAGGCTGCCAGACCAGCAGCTTATGACCACAGACTATTATATCCATCCAAAATAAACCTTTCCAGTTGTGGTCTATATGACACATCAGCCAGCACAGTAATTCTCAAGCTCTAGGGGGTGGCTGGACATCAGAAGCTATAGGGTAAGATAAAGACAGTGCTTTTCTCACAGTGGAGTATCAGATACAAGTAACACTGGAATTTTGCTATTTCCAATAAAGAGCTCTGCTTGTTCAGGATCCAAAACCACATTTACCTAATTGACTGGTATCAGGGCATTTAACTACACACTTCAGACATCAAGAAGCTGAACTTAAAGTTCTTAAAGAAGTTTTTAAAGTACTTAAAGAAGAATTGATGAGATACTCCAGCAAATTCAGCCTGGTCATTCACCTATTGCTTTGCATTTTGTTATTGCTGAATAAACAAATCACAGTACAACTTTTACAGTGACATATATCTACCTTTATCTGTATCACGTCCCTGAGGAGGTACTTTACCGAAATGGGAATGTTTCTCAGAGCTGCATATGAAGTTTGGTGAAGCAAATGACATTACAAGACTCACCATGTGCAAACTTGTAAGCAATCTACATCAAACTAAAAATGCTGTGACAGACCAGAAGCAAGACAAACGAGCAAGGTATCCTGAGGGAACAATAAAAACACTCCAAACATCGAGGCAAAATGTGATATTATTTACTCATGTGAAAAAGCAGTGCAATAACACAATACAGCCACCTCCAAAATCATTTTGCAGCAAAGATAAATAGAGGCAGTTTCTCCAAGTTGAATCATCTTCGTATTCTTTGGCAGATAAAATTCACACACTGCAGATGCTGCACACACACCCTGGTGCTTCAGTAGTGTGTATGTCCCAAATAAAACTGCAGCACACATTGCTTTACATTAATAACTACAATTCTGTACTGCCAATAGTCTTGAGCAGAAGGCAGGAACAGTTGGTATTAGAACCTGAAACAATACCAATATACCCTATACTGTAACAATAACACTAGAACAGTACTAAACAATCACAGTAATCTTCTAAAAATGCTAAATAACCCTACTGTATTTGAGAAGGGTTGTAATAAAATTCACATATTTTTCTATTCATTTGCTTTTTACAGGAAGCATTTCTTTAAAACAAAAACGAAACATGGAAATTTAGAACAACTACAACCTCTTTATGACATCCAGAAAGTCACAGAGACCTAATAAAGTGAAAATCTAACATATG
The DNA here is from genome assembly GCF_028554395.1 of Pezoporus wallicus. Classification (NCBI taxonomy): domain Eukaryota; kingdom Metazoa; phylum Chordata; class Aves; order Psittaciformes; family Psittacidae; genus Pezoporus; species Pezoporus wallicus. The sequence continues at coordinate 2,205,720 of NW_026639377.1, forward strand.
AGCACCTTGACGATGTGCTGAGTGAGATCACGCAGCTCAGGTTTGGAGAGGTTTGGCCTCCTTTACTGTCCTAATCCTGGGGTGCTTTAATCTCCAAGAGTAAAATGTAAATATGCTTCCTGATGAAAGAAAAGATGAGTGAGAACTCAACTGGTTTATAACATCAATGCCAGCACATCAGGAAGCCTTTTGTATTTTTTCTCTTTAATCTTCTTGACTGAATATTCTGTAGCTCTACCTCTATTATACTTAGCTTGTGTTAAGTAAAGTCTTATTGAGAATAGGAGTACTGGGTAAGAAAAATCCTGAAGCCAAGATGTCTCTGGAAGAATTGGTTTAAGAAGTCACTGGACTAGGAAAATAGATCCACTTGACAGTTACCCAACATAGAGTTTTTGTTTCCACTTGGCCAGCCTCTGAGATTTGTCATTTGGAATAATCAGAGTCTTTGGAGGAATTCCAGATTCTTTAATACACTGAAAATCCATCCTGTTGTTTCTCTTGTTTTAAATAGGCAGAGGCAAATAGTGCATTATCACCGAGTGCACTAATTGATCCAAATGCAGTGTAAACTAAATTAATGGGGCTGGAAATGTTGCAAAAATTAAACACAGCATTCTTAATAAAGCTGAAAATAGCTTAATAAAGCTGAAAATAGGATCCAAACATCCTAAGGCATGTTTCTGTCTGTTTAAATAGATGTCTTCCTGTAGACTGTTATCAGCTCAGCAGGAGCCTTACAAGAGAGACATTTTTCTCATTCTGTGCATTTTAAGTTAGCTTTCTATGAAGCTCAGCCTGTAAAAGCTGTTGCCAATCCACATAAAAACCATAACAAAGTAATGATAATATTGTGAGAGCAAGTGAGCTGCAATCCTGAACTGCAAATTCATTCTAAGCCTTGATCTCAAAAATGGAAGACTGTTGACCTACCTTTCAGATAGTGAGTTACTGCACATGAAAGCAAGAAAGCAGCCAGAGGAACAGGAAGAAATCAATCCTCATTAGGAAGATTTTCCTTTATAGAAACGGCTTGTGGAAGCCCTTGGCTGGCAGCAAGGCACTGATTCCACTTTTCTTGTCTGTTGCTGAAAAGGGTCCACCAGCGTCAGCCAGGGGCACAATGGATGGGGCTGAACAGAGCTCTGAGTGGTGAGCACATGCTAAATTACATCTGAGAGGACACAGAACCCCAGACCTGAAGAAATTGCTGAGGCGCCTCTTGGAACAGCATTTTGAATACAACTCTTAAGCTATATCTGAAGAAGAACTGAAGGAATGCCAGGTGGGCTTTCGGAGGAGTAAGAACCTCCAGCAGAAACCTTGAAGCTTTGCTCAAACTCTGTGTAATGCAAGCAACAGATTTATTGCACTCTTTTGTCCAAAAGTTTCAGGAAGTACCATAAAGTGGAAAGGAGCAGAGGGAGAAGAAAGCAAATGAAACAAAAAAAGTTGGGATGTGTGAAAGTGTGAAAGAAGTTAGAAACTGAAAATACAGACAGAAAAAAATATGATTGGCAACCGGTCACCAGGAAAAGGGAATTCTTGTGGCTACATAGAAATTCTGACTACATCTTTTAATATTTACATTTTAAAAATCAATGTGTCTGCTGACTTTGGAAGAAGAACAATACCAAACAGTGAAGAATTAACCTGAAACTGTAGAGAAATCAAAGGAAAAAGCAGTTACCTTAGAAAAGACACCAAGGACAAAGTCATGGTGTCATTATGCAGATGACGTGCATAAGAGCAAAGCGTGTCTGAAAGCAGAATCTTATGACTAAAAGGTGACTAGAACAGATAAAAAACAATGCTCCTGACTCAGTTGAGAATTGTTGAAATTCTCAAGTGTACAGACTATGAAAGGACTGCACCTTTAAAATTAAGGGTAAAGATACTGTTACACTACTTCTAGCACTTACAAACTGATCATTCACTCTAATGATATCAGCTCTTCCAGGCATTTTGTAGCAAAGGCATTCCATGTCCATGAAGTTCTTCAACTGTCAGTGGAGATGCACTACAAGGCACTGAAAAAGATCATTCTGCATGTCTGGTGAAAAGAAGAAATAACAGCTCCAATGACTGAAACTCCAATGAGTGGTCTCCCAGACAAGCATCTGAGTTGGCAGACCAGACCAAGGCATACTGCTTTCAAGTCCAGAAGGCTATTACATGCTGTTGTCTTCCCCATTTGTGCCATTGGCACATCCCCAGCACAGATACAGCACTGTCTGCTTACAGTTTGGCCTTTTGCATGTTTAATTATGGCCACAGATGTAAGGGGTGACAATTTGAGTGGTAGAGTCCTACAATATAACTAACATTGTATATTTCTAACATGCACCATGGCTTTTACCCAAAGCCTATGCAGCTTTGTTGAGCACACATAACACTGATGGACAAAATTTAACCTCTAAATAAAGTGTTGAGTGAGATACAAACAAAATATTTAAGTCGAAAGGAGAATGGCTACCTCTTATCCACAAGAACCTACAGTCCATCTGATTCTCTGCTAGAAGAACGAAGAAAAATAAAAGCATGAGCCATTAGAGAACAACAGTTACAAGTGAGAAAAAAAAAAAGGCTTGCACAGAAACCCTGCCTGTTAAGGACTTTTAAGGTCACAGCTAGACCAGCCTTTGGCTGCCGGCCACAGCATCTAACACATGCCTGTTGTAACCAGGAGACCAGCTTGCACATGAAGTAATCTGTCACAGGCATTCCTGTGGATAGGTGAAGAGGGCACAGAACATAGTACCTCTGACAGTTCACAGACTGTCTTCTCAGGGTCCAAATACAAAAGCTTCAGAAGAGTTAAACTGAGGAATTAAACACAAGTAAATTCTCTTAGTAATGGATAATATGAAACAGTCCCCAACACACTGAAACAAAAAATCCCTTATAGCAATATGAACTTTAATGAAGCTGAACAAAAATCTAGGCTGGTATTCTGCTATAACCTTTGTCAATAAGTCATAATTTAAAAACACAAACAGCACATTCTTCCTGAAAATATCCTTCTATAAAGCAGAGTGCAAACTGGTCTAGATCTAGGCTGGTATCCTGATACAACCCTTCAAAGTAGGAAAGCAGTCACAGTTCATAGCTCAACTAGTTCTACCTAGTCTAGTCTACCTGTACTCAGAACCTCCCCTGCTACTTGCACTCTGACCTTACTTCAAGAGGTAAGTCTCTCCTCATTTAAAGGAGGATTTGCTTTTCTCCAGGACACAGCTGCTGCCTGAACAAGTGAATCATACGCTGCCAGCACAAGCATGAACTAAGAGCCTGGCTTGCAGCACTGATTCCAAATCTGGAAGATACAGGAACCAAGAAGAAGCTGAAAGGGCATCTCTGGGACATTCATTACCTAAACAAGCTTCAGCAAATGTAGAGCACATCATATTGCTGGTGTTTCCATCGAGGTTACCAGCTGCTGTGAAAATGAAAGGAACATTTTTTCACAGTGAGAACAACCAGCCACTAGAACAGTCTCCCCAGGGAAGTGGTGGATGCTAAACACTGCACACTTGTAAGATTGAGATGGACAGGCTGCTGGGACATCTAGTCCAGGTCATGCTCGCCCACAAAGGTTGGGCCAAATACTGCAACACAGCTTTCACACACCATGTTTTGCTGTTCAGTTTACCAAAGCCAAACGTTTTATTTTACATCATAATTCACAACTTCTTAGCTGAAACCATAAACCAAGGTCCTATTCCTTCTCAGCAACCATGATAACAAATACTAAGCTTGCAAAGGATCACCTAAATACCAAGCTCCCACTGAAAAGATACAGGAAACAGGGAAGAGGAAGAAACTCAAAATCACCATGCACAACAGTATTTTTGATAGGCAAAAGAATTCTTCCTTTGAAATTCTTAAAGGACATTGCTCTGATGCTGGAAAATAAAGGTACAAATTACAAGACTTGGACAACTTCCAATGAGTCCATCACCCTTACAAGAGGAAGACTCCAACAGCCATTATTACAAACCCTTGAACTTGTAAATACTACAACAACAAAACCACAATTAACCTGCAGAAACTATTTCTACCATAACATACTCCATGTAATACTGCAAAAGGGATGCTGGTCATCCTCTGAAGTCCAGATCCAAGGCTGAAATTAAGCTTTTTCTCATGGGCCAGGGAGAAACTGCAGGCAGGAGGTGTCACTCGTTCAGTTCCAAACAGGGCCGGTGGTGGGGATGGAGGAGAGGAGAGGATGAGGGGAATCTCTTAACAGTCTTTCCTGGTACTGGCCAATTCCCTTTGGCCACCGGTCTCAGCCCTGCTCTTGCTGCTACTTGGGCCCCATCTGCTCAAGAGCACCACACATTCAAGTGCTCATATCCCTTCTGCCCTGTTCCAGATTAAAGCTGACATGACACTGGGTGAAATCAAACGGAAAATCCTTCTCAAAGATAAATACTGTGTTAGTGTGCTTTTAGCTCTGGAAGAGAAACTGTGTATTTAGAATCCTGACTGGAATTAGCCAAAATCTAACAAAGCCAGTCTCTTAAACAGCAAAAATGCATTTTCCTGAAACACAGGCTGCATTTCTTCCAAAAAGATGCTGCAATCCTGTTTGGTAACCCAACTGCAGCTGCAGAAAATGCTGTTGGCTCCTGGGTTTTCAATTATTTCACAGTAATTCTGAAATCTTTTTTCATCACTCTGCCGCAGCCACATTCCATTTAGCAGATATTCACTTTTTAGTCTCTTTTGCAACAGACATTCATTTACATCTATTTTACATGGACTAAATTTGGCACTAACTGTAGTAGACCAGATGCTTAAACGATGCAAGAGCTGACTGCAGTGCTCATCTTTATTTACTGCTCTAGTTGGAGCTGTATTCATTTCTAAACATTTGCAGATGAGCTGGAGAAATCTCCATTTTTTTTCAGTAACTTTTATTGCATTAATTTCATTTTTTCTCATTCAGATCAAGTCACTGACTTGGATTTTGGCTCTAGCTCCTCTTTACATAGTTCAAAATAAATACAGCCATGGACAAGCATCAATTTAGTCTCTGTGTCAGTATATTTTTCAGGTAAGACCAGGATGGGTGCAGGGGAATGTTCAGTTTGGTTGGCCAGCTTTTTCTTCACTTCTTTCTTTCAGACTCTTGCATATGACATTATGTGTGACAGCTGCATTGAAGTAGATGAAGTGAGGCTTTTTTCATTGAGAGTTTTCTTTCAATGAAAGAACAGAGTACGCATTTTCTCTTCTTTTTTTTTCTTGGATGTTTTTTTACTTGTATCTACTGACAGACCGAGATCTGTGTACCACACACATACGACTGACCACAGCCATGTAATCCAGCAAAATAAAACAGCATCTGAAACCACAACCACCACCACACTAATCACATGTAAGTTAACACATGGAATATATTCTGAGGAGAGAGCCAGATTTCTGTTACGTGCATCCTCGTGCTACCTCATCCACACACAGTTATTTGTGCCACAAATTCAAACCTGCTGTTTCTCTAGTTTCTGCCGAAAAAAAAAAAAGATATAAATGTTCTCATCTCTTTTTTACTGCTTCCCCAAATAGTTTCATTCACATTTTGGTTCAGTACATTTAACTGTTAGGTTAGATTTCTTATTCAATAATCCAATTATTAAACATACATAGAGATTTACTCTTTCTGATCCATTTCACTGAAATGCAAACCAGGTCTTTGTCTTTTTAACACCTTAAAATAACACAGTTCACCTAAAAAGTATTTATCATTTTGCACCTCCACACTAGCAAAAGACCTTGACCTAGTAAACACATCATAACTTACCAGAAAACTTGTTTTTTCCTCTGTGTCTTGGGATGACGTTCATGGTCTGATAGATACTTGGCATTGTCTTGGTCTGGTGGACCAATCACACCACCACCTTCTTTGCCATCAAGTAGAAAACACCATGTACCACTCATGGAGAACTTGGATGTGCAGGGCTGGATCCAGTCACAGAACAGGGCCAGAGATCGTTCTCACCCCCAAACCACCCAAACTATTGCCATCGATCAAGAACACCAACCAGCAGGATGGCACCAGAGCTGGTTCCTTTCCCCCCGTGATGCAAGGGGATGTGGGGGGACCTAAAGCCACACAAGCTGCTTGGCGTAAGCTGCTAGCAGGTACCATCCCACATGGAGATACTATCCCACCCCTCTTCCCCACCCCTCTTCCAGGTGCACACAGAAGTAGTAAACCACTAAGAAGACCTTACCCATAAACAACTGTCACAGACATCACCATGGCAACTTTTAATGATAATCACCCTTCTCCTTCACACACAGACAATGAACAGGCAAGCAGAGTATGGAAAACTTGGCTCAAAAAAGCTGCTCTTGCTGCAACTTTGGCACTGTAAGGAATTATCAAATCCTTGCAGCCCATTTCTGCTCTTTCCCATCCCAAGGCTATTTCCCATCATATTTATCAACTAAATAATTGTATCTGGAATAAGTCATTAACAAAATTCTGGCATCTTTACTCTTTGAATGGGCAGAGACCTTCTTCTGCTATCCAAGCTGAAGTTATTCTTTAAAATTTTGCATCATTTGCTCTTGTAACAATAGCATCCTTTAAAATTTTCTTCTTCCTTGATGTTTATCACTCACTGAATTTGAGCATAGTACAAGTAACCCTTCACGAGCTTCATTCTGCTGAGCTAAAAAATGCAACTCTCTCTAATCCATCTTGATCAGATGGACTCTGCCTTCCTGCACACATCCTTGCAGCCAATCCTGAACAGGTTCCCAGTTTAAAACCATCTTTTTGGGACAGAACTATATACAATATCTCCAATGAAGTCTTATGTGATTTCCTGTACAATATTAAAGCTTCTTTGCTTCTAGTAAAATTCCTCACTTCTCTTTCAGATGCATTCCAGCTCACTCTCACATCCCAATCAAGCAACAGTCCAATACCACCCCACTTTCTATGTCACTTCAAAATGAGTTGCACAGAAAAATTCCCTGTAATCAGCTTCTAAGAGTTCTTAGGCTATTATAGCATTTAAAGCAGATGACTACTCTAATCCACAAAGTCCTATAATTCTTTCTAGAGGAGAACTCAAAGTCTTCACAATACATTAATTGTTAACTTATTAATTATTAATATATTAATTGTTAAGATTGATGAGGCATTTTTGGTATTTTGAATGGCAACTTACCATGCTATCTTATCAGCTTTTCCACCATGCTCTCAGTACTACCCTCTGATCTAGTAACACCCTGCAACAGACCTGGGTCCATCCTCACCAATTCAGTGCAAGGGCTCCGCCTGAATTCTAAAGACCTGACTGAGGCCCAGAGCTCTGTAGAGCAGTTAACACTGCTGAAAGAAGCACTCTACATGTTGGACTAGAGAAGCATCAACATTCCCAGACAGCATTATGCATTTAGAGACTACTTATTCAAACAAGTATCAATAATTTCATAGACCTCAACAGGCTTTGCTCAACAGTCATTCCAAACACTGCAGTAAAGAACTCAACCCAAAGTGTTCACAGGGTAACAAATGTCAGAAATCAAGATGCCTGTAAAATCTGCTGGGCACCAGGCTGTGGCAATATAAGCAGCAGACACCGACCATACATGTTTTTCCAGTGCCACATGTAAAGAGACTTTATCCAGGGCATGAATATATCTCCAAAACAAGGCAACACACTTTGTGTGCTGCAAGTCTCAGCCTCCAAGTTGAGGAGCACTCGAGCTTTCATAGCAAAGCTCACTGTAGCTGTTTATTTTATGCAGTAGTAGCAGTAATGGGGAGGCCAAGTAAGTGCAAAGTTGTCTTTCTACAGCATCATTTGTTGGAAGAGATTGCTTTTTCACATTACTGTCATGCTGTTGACAGAGAACACAAGTCTACTTTTTTTTTTCAATTCCAGATGTAATTTGCCACCAACAAAAACAGCACTGCAGTCTTTCAAAACTCAATCTTTCCAATTCATGTGCATCAGCATACAGGAACACCTGAGAAAATTTAAATTTCAAGACAAAAATCTGTTCCTAGCCAAATTCAATAAATATTCCATTCTTTGGATTTTATGATCTCCAATAAACATGGCTCCTAACAGGTAAAACCACTTTAATGGATCACTTGCCAAACAGGTATTGCAAACACTGGAGAGAAAAGAGATAGTTCAACCTCAAAGTTCTCACAGACTGAGCAGTACTTCTACCCTAACACTTATAATCAGGTAACATAAACCTGACACCTTCCTGCACTACAGCTGTGGCCACTGGATCTGTCTTTATGTTCCTGCACTAATTAACCCATTAACAACCCTTCGGATAAGGTGGTTTATCTGCTCCTGACTTTCTGGTAATAAAAAGAGATCACTAAACATGCCTCAGACTGGGATGCTACAAATGGGAATTATTTCTCCAGCAATATAGTATTATTACAAAAAAGCTGTGAATTACGGACATTATAGAGGACAAAGTTTGAACCTTGCTGAAACCCATTTAAGCTACTGCAAAATACAATGATGGAGTTTTAAAGAAATAAACATCTCTTGCACTATGTACAGCTGGGGCCACCACAACCAGTTGTAAAGTTTTTCCACCAATTTTTGTGCTCAAGACACAATTTTGCTATGGTAACACAAGCAATAACAAATTATTCCCTATTTATAGTTTCTAGGAATACATGACACAAAGATATTCTGCACTGGTAAAGATTACGAGAAGGAACTAAAACAAAGCCCAGATCCATGAGGATATTTTCAAACATTTCAAGCCTCCTGTCAAAAAAACCTTCTCTAGCTCCAGTTTCTGTGATTCCCAAGTCTTTACTGGTTAGGGGATTGGTGCAAAAGGAGGATGAAGAAACCTTGGAACTCCATAAACTTGTCACTGTTGTAAATTCAGGTGGGTTTCTGTCCTTTAATCCCTACAACCTTCTGGACTGCTATTTGCTGTACTATGACATTCACCTGTGCAACTTAAACCAAAGTGGCACAAGAAACTGCAAGGTCCTAAAGTTACAGTTTATGTCATTCTCACTAAAATCCAGAGTTTACAAGTCTTGGCTTTACCACTTTTTCAACAGTCATCTAGAAACCAATACCTGCACTTCCAAACAGGTCTTGTGTTTCCATGTGGCTATCCTGCTCTCCAGACATGCACAGCAGACTGCCCATGCCTACGTCAAACCCACAGAGAGACCCACTCAGGAAGAGCTGTATCCATCACCACCATCAGCTTTGCTCAAGAGCTGGATCTCTCCCTTTCATTGTAGATTAAAGTGCAAGAAGTAACACCATGGCTGATCGTTGTCATGGGTATCACTTTCATCACTGTATTTTGTTATCAGGAGCAATTAGAACAACCTCAGTAGTGCTTTCATTAACAGAAGTGTGTATTTCCCTGTATTATGTCATTCTTTCCACTTTTAATTCATGTGCTCTGAATTGTTTGCTTTATCCCAGGCACCACCTTACTCCTAAACCTGCAAATCACAGTAAAAATTTAACAGAAGAATTGCTTCATGCACTGCTGAAATACAGATCTTTGGAGCTCATCAGTACTAAAGTGCTTCTGGATATTTACCAGGGCACTGGGGGATTGGATTTGCAGGATTCTAAATGCTCTCGTATTGGATCTTCAATGTTTATGTCTCACATCAAAATACGGGACAACTGACAGCGTGGTGTGACTCCATGACAACACAGAATAGGATGAGCTGCTACGTATCGCATCATATAGATATGGGCTGGAGTCCTGCTGTAAGCCTGTACACAGCTTATGTGTAATTTGTTCATAGCTAGAATTCATTTCAGTTCTTACAGGTCAAGTACCTACTAAGCCTGTATTTTTTGCATCTCCCTCAGCTTTTACCACTGTTACTCTTTTTGTACAGCATAATATAGACAATGGAGTTTCTGCTTACTCTTGGTCTGCCCAGACAGGAAGATTTAGAACTTTTGCTTCTTCAATTCATGCATTTTAATTAAAAGAAAAACTGTAAAATACTGGAGTTCCAGACATAATTCAACCTAATACACTGTTCCAAATCAGAAACTCTAATTAAGTTTTAGTATCTCCTATTGCTAATAATCACTCAGTCAGCAAATACCACTGACAAATTCCTCCCCGCTCTCGCCTTTCTGCCCACAGGGCCTTGCTGCCCCAAGACTTCATTGGAATTTAAACATTTTTCTCACTGTACAAGTTGGCCACACTTGTGCTCCTATTTAAAGTTCACAGTTAGAGATGCTTCTAATGTTGGAAAGAAATAATCAGCGTAAGAGTGATATGGTTTTCTTGAAATATGTAAAATTGACATTCTGTGACCAACTTTTTGTGGCAAAGAACTCTGAAATATAAGTTTTCAACCAGAATGCTCGTAAGTTTCTTGCTTGGGAAGAAGAATAAGAAAGCGAAGAACCGAAGATGAAGCACGAGAAAGACATAAAGGTCTATGCAGACAGGAGGATACAGACTGTAACACTAAAACAGACCATAAAAATAAAATAATCCTTTTAGTGGTGGCCCAGTGACAAAGCCTTATAGAAGTAAGTAAGTAAGTAAGGCTTGACCCTATTGTGCAAGTTGGCTGTGGGTCCTTGAAGACTGGGCCTCCTGCAGTTTATAGCCCGCCCCTTGCCAAGGGAATGGCAGGTGTCCTTCCTCACTGTCAATGTTACACCAAGTAGAGACCCAGTTGAGGACTTGTGCCTTTATGACCGTCATTCCAGATTTCATCCACACTAAATTAACTAGCAAAGAAACAAGCACCATGTTAAAATAATTGTCTATTTGGTCTGTAGTGGATGCTGAATTTTAAATCAGAAGTATTTATCTTGAGAAATTCTAGTCTAAAAGACACTAAAGCGGCATTTCTTCCTAATAGTTTAGTATTTAACTATTCATTTAATTTCACAGCATGTATTTTTCGAAAACCAATAAAACAAATACACTGAGGTATCCTCCTACCCAATAAGCTAAAAAGCCAGGCTAACCCCCAGCATCACATGGCAGCAAAAAAAATGCTGTCCCAGCTGTGAGGCAACATTTTGTGCTGCCACCTGGGAGACTCAGCACAAACAGGGACCTTAATATACTCCTTTACTGGAGCTGGTGTAAAATAAATGCTCCAATACAGTTAATATTCCTCATTCTGTGGAAGATCAAACCTAAAGCCTTTGCTCTACAACTCCGTTAGCTGGTTGCTTTCTGAACCAATATAAAGGACACCTTCATGACAGTCCACAGCTCCTGCCTGTTCAGCAGAGGCTCCCCTGCAATGATGGCAGTTGGAAAGAAAGAAAAAAAGAAATAATCAAAGACAATCTCAGATATCTCCAAGGGCTGGAGTATGTCCACTGTGTCATTAAAATCAGACAGGAAAATAGGAGATGAGAAGGGAAACAGACAATTGTGTTATTTTGCTTCCTTGGATCACCCTGTCCTGTGTATCTCAGCAGCCCAGGCGCTGCTGCGGTGGCTGCAGGCAGTGACAGGCATTAGTAATGGACTTGTTTCCATACCCTTATTAACTGCTGTGCTGAGACACTGCCAATAACGGGTACAAAATACAGTCTCTGTTTGTTCTGTGGGCAGAAGCATTGAACAACCAGAAGTTGGGATCCCGCAGGGGAGAGGAGCCAATTTTGACCTGACTGATCCAATTGACTCGAAGAGCACAGAGCAGAGAACGGATGCGGTTTCTGTCTCATGGAGCTACTGAACTTGCCCAGTTCTCCCTCCCCCTATGTATTTATCAAGTCACACAAAAGAATACAGGGACCACACAACTCAGCAGTCCAGCTCAGCCGTGCAGCACTCAGTATAGACTGAATGTGATGGGATCACATGAAACAGGCTGATGAAAGCAGAGACAGCGCATTCTATGGCCACTGTTGGTATTGTCCCCATTTGACCACTGAAACCACTCCGGGTTGGATTCAATGATCTTAAGTGAGTTTTCCAACCTAATGATTCTATGATTCTGCAAATACTACCACAAAAGCTGGTGTCAGTTTCATAATGTTTGCTCTAACACAAAAATTCCACAGACTATGCTATCCATGTACCAATATAAAGCATGGCAAATTACCTCAGTCAAAAAAGAAAATAGTATTAAATAACATTTTTCCCTTGTCCCTAAACCCAAGCAATTGCTGTCACAATCACACACAACTCAGTGCAACAGTACTGCACTATTGGCCCTTATAGTCTTCCTAATAGATCATTTTATGATTTATTCTTATACCTATAGACAAAGAGAAAGCTATTCAAGTGATACCATCCACAAAAGCAGCTCCACACCTTAGGAGTTCATCACAGTATGTATTTAACTACACAATGAAAACAGCTTCATGTCAAAAGAAGCTAAAGTCAACTCTCTCTTTGATTTGGGAGTTACAGAGTCCTCATTTCTTTTAAAACAATTGAGCAGCTCAACAAATCATTACTCTTTTGCACTGACATGCACTTGAATTTCCTACATTTCATTTAAAAATACAGATTTCTGGCTTCTATCAGATCTTAGAAGAAGCAGGTTTGCAATAGAACACTATTTTGGCAATGCAGCAGTCATCTCAAATGTGGAATAGTGCAACTGTATTGCACAAACACTTCTTTCAGCACTGTTTAAATGCACAACTACATAGAGAGATTAATAAATGTCATCTGCAAGTGCTGAGGATCAGATTTTAACCTTCCAAATGTCCACACTGATTTTGGGCAGTGGGGAAACCACATTAAGCTTCATGTTAGACCTAACAAGATCTGTGTCTTCACATGGTTTCATACCCAGTCCTCACTTCCCTGCATCCTTGAAATTACACAATCAAAAGAAAAGAGATCTGGCAGACATGGCAAGTGAAATGCAAAGAACCCTGTCAGCAGAAGGTATGTATGTGTAATTCATCACCAATAAAATTATCATACATTTATGAGAAAGACTCACCTGACTTACTGGAAGGCTTTTAAAATCATTATAGTTCACTGGGAAACACCTAACATGACTGAATGAGGTTGATTGTTTAACTGGGGACTTGCATGAGAAGGCAGGTAGGCTGCTCTCAGCAGTAACTCTGGTCATTATATTAGCAACTTATTTACATACAAACAATAGTGTAAGCATGATAGATTACATTGAGTTCAAGTTACTAAATACAAAGAAAAAAAATGGACCTTGCACAATGCTCCAGAGAAGCTGAAGATTCTCCCTTTGCCAAGTGTAAGCAGAACTCAAATATCATTGCATCAAAGTTTCTACTTTCCTCCTTTCCAGGAGGACATTTCCACATCTACAGCCATTTACCACATGTTAAAAGGGCCATGTTAAAGCCTCTGAATGAGCATTTGAGAGTCCTCATGAACAAATCATACATACTTTGGGCTGCATCCAAAGGAGTGTGGCCAGCAGGTCATGAGAGGTGATTCTGCCCCTCTGCTCTGGTGAGACCCCACCTGCAGTCCTGCATCCAGCTCTGGAGTCCTCAGGACAGGAAAGACATGGACCTACTGGAGAGGGCCCAGAGGAGGGCCACAGAAATTGTCAGAGGGATGGAGCACCTCTGCTATGAGGAATAGCTGAGAGAATTGGGGTTGTTCAGCCTGGAGTAAACTCTGGGAGATCTTATTGCAGCATTGCGGCTCTTAAAAGGGGCTTAAAAGAAAGATGGGGAGAGACTTTTTAGCAGGGCCTGTTGTGACAGGAGGGGTGATGGTTTTAAACTAAAAGAGGAGAGATTCATGCTGTATGTGAGGAAGAAATTCTTTACAATGAGGGTGGTAAAATGCTGGCACAGGTTCCCCAGAGAGGTGGTGGTTTCACCATCCCTGAAGACATTCAAGGCCAGGCTGGATGTGGTTCTGGGCAACCTGATCTAGTTGATTTTGTCCCTGCTCATTGCAGGGGGTTTGGACTGGATGTGCTTTAAAGGTCCCTTCCAAACAAACCATCCTATAACTCCATGAATATGAAATGTCACTGTCCACATAGAATCACAGAATAGTTAGGGTTGGAAAGGACCTTAAGATCATCAAGTTCCAACTCCCCTGCCACAGGCAGGGACACCTCACACTAGACCATGTCACCCAAGGCTCTGTCCAACTTGGAACAAGTCCAGAGGAGGGCCACGAGGATGATCAGGGGGCTCCAGCACCTCTCGTATGAAGACAGGCTGAGAAAGTTGGGGCTGTTCAGCCTGGAGAAGAGAAGGCTGTGTGGAGACCTCATAGCAGCCTTCCAGTATCTGAAGGGGGGCTATAGGGATGCTGGGGAGAGACTCTTCATTAGAGACTGTAGTGACAGGACAAGGACAAACGGGTTCAAACTTAAACAGGGGAAGTTTAGATCGGACATAAGGAGGAAGTTCTTTACTGTAAGGGTGGTGAGGCACTGGAATGGGTTGCCCAGGGAGGTTGTGAATGCTCCATCCCTGGTGGTGTTCAAGGCCAGATGAACAATTGCCTGCATAGGCACCAACTGCAGCATCCTCCATCTACTGCACACTTTGTAAACTAGTGTGTTACAACTGTAGGGTTAAAGTAATTTCCCTCAAATCAAAAGTACTTTTCATCCTTGTGCAGGAAAGTCAGCCTGTGGGTGACAGAAGTACTTAAGTGGCTTAGCTAAGTGGAGATAAACGTTGCTTTTGCAGTAGGTTGAAGTGGCCAATATGAGACACATGAATGCAAGCTGTGACACTCGATCTTGCAGAGCATTGCAGCCCACTGCAAATCAACTGTGGGAACTGCCAGAAGAATGCATGTGAGCTTTAAACACAAACAAACCTGTGATGAAGATGCTTTTTCTTCGATACCTGCACAAGCAGCAGTAGCAGCTTCAGCTCTTGCAGCAGTTTGAAATATTAGCTGCCAAACACACTTTTCAAGGCAAAACCAAACTATTTATCTTCTTCTATCACTTCATTAGCATGTGCCTGGCACAGCTATCTACAGAAGACAGGAGTCTTACTGAACCCATCCAGTATGACCTAGGAAACAGTTTACACAGTTTATGAGGGTCACAGTGTCAGAAAGTACATCAAGGCTTAAATAACAATTAAATAACTACATTCAGATGGAGATAAACTATGCCAGGTTTGCTAACATTAAGCTCAGTCACATTCTACATTCACCGAAGGCCAGCATATTTCTCACTGACTGCTGGAACACAGCCATGTAAAAGATTTTGAAGCCTATAAAAAAGCAAAATCTCAGTTCAGAGCTTAGAAACACATCATAAAAGTACCTGAAATTGTATTTCCAGATGTGTATCATACTTGTGCTTAATGTGCAATCTTTAAAGTACTTGGCACAAAGAGACACTGCTTACTGATTTCTAAATTTACCTTTATCAGTGACAAACACTTGTTTTCATGCAATTGATTTCACACATTACGTAGAAATCACTGTATTGCTTGGTTGCAGCTCTCCCCAGTAGATACTCAGACCAATAGGAACAGTGATATTGGAGGTTGGAACTAGATGATCTTTAAGGTCCCTTCCAACCCAACCCATTCTATCACAGTATCAGTCACAGGTAAAGCAAAAACATACAGGGAAAGATCCATAACAGCACTCACATGTCTCAAATGCAGCATGGACAGAATAGAGGCAACTACACCCAAAAATGCCCCAAATCCACACTGTCCCTTGGCTTGTCTCCCAGCCAACCCACCAAGCGCCATGAGCAATGTCGGCACCTCTGCTCTGCACAGAAATCTCGAGGCAACATGCAACCCTCTGGCACAGCTGGAATAGGCAAGAAACAACATGCCTCAGTCTGTGGACTCCCAACCCTACTGACCTCGTGCCCACGTGCCCCGAGAGTCTGCCAGGAGTCTCATAGAAAGCACTGACAAAGAGCCTCCAGCCTGAAGCCACACAGGTCCATACACATCAAAGTGACTGGGACATGTCATTGCCAGTGCCCCCTGTAACTATCTGCTGCTGAAGCACTTGCCCAGGAGCTGGGGAAGCACAAGAGTAACTCCCCCTCACTGCTTAAGGAGTGAAACCCAGAGCTCTGGTTTCTGTCTGTAAACAGCAGACAGAAACAAGAGAGAAACAAGAGAGGTTTAGAGAGAAACAAGAGAGGTTTCCCATCTTTCTCATCCCACAACTGGACACATGGGAAACATGGGAGCAGAAAGTATGTGCAAGCATGTGTAACTCCCATGTTAGTGGTTGCAGCAAGCATCCATAAGCTGGGAAACCATGTCTGTCCTCTGCTCCAGCTGCATGCAGGTGCTTTGTTGTTTCTTTTCCTGTGACCTGAGGAACATTTCATGAAATGAGTGCAAATACTCAGTGGATCAAACCTTAACATCTGAGATATTTCTCAATTCCAGTGCTTTCACAGCAGTAAAGGAATAAATAAATAATGGAGCACTCAAAACCACTTAGCAATAACCATTAGCAACCACTTACAGATTCCCACTCGGTTTTATTTGGTTCAAACTACTCCTCTGTGATGTCACTGCAAATTAGTTTTTAAATCTTCTTCTAAGCTCACTCTATTTGCCAAGGATTCAAAGAGAAGCAATGGGGAGATTTGGCTATTCAGTTTTTCTTTCTTCAGATACTATGAACTCAACCTCCCCTTGACACCCCCAGCAGAAGATGAATGCCTGCTCTGTGTTCTACCGGTGCAACAGAAACACAACAAAGCATATTCAGCACAAAACTAAACATCTAAGCTTAATTATGTGAGTAGTCTCATTGGAGTTAATCACTTACTTTTAGTTAGACACATACCTTGCTCAGTCAGGTCTAAAATTACCACATTAGGAGTGTTCTCACTTGCCTCTCTGACAGCTCAGGGAACACTGTGCTGTGCATGCAGGACTGACTTGATTACCTCCATCTTTTATTGGAAAGTAACGTGTGCCATGGCAATGTCAGATGACTGTTGTTTCCTTTGTTGTGTTCAGAGGGAGGAAATAACGGGTGTCAGGAAAGCAGAGTAGCCACATGCCTCAGGAATAACAGTGGCAAATTAATGAGCATTTGTAAACCATTGTAATTAATGCAGAGTGAAAGGATATTACCTACTTATACTCTACAAGTGTTCTGGTAACTCCACATGCAACTTCCACTGTATTCCATCCCAGGGGTTTCCACTCACAGCAGCTCCTTCCAAAGCCACCAGGCACTGTGCCATCCTATGCTCAAGCAAATGGGCAGATATGTTTTAATAGTACAAGTGACAGGCAAGAAGAGTTATCCAGTCTGCTCATCACTGGCAGCAAATGCATCTAATAATCTATGGGAGGCATATACATATACCCTTGAGGCTACAGCCTAATTAACAGGCTAAGAAGATGGGTAGGACGGACTTGCACAAAGATATGCATGTGTATTGCTTTTACCTTAAAAAATAAGGTACATTTGTGCATCTGACATACTTTTAAAGTTTCAAGCCCTACCTGATGTGCCTGTGTAACACATGGAGCCTTCAAATAAAGAGTTCTGAAGTTCAGCTTCAAAAATGCAGCCTGACAATTCCCGTTTTTAAGCACACAACCAAAAAGGCAAAAAAGAGAGAAAACTGCAAGCCCCATCAAGATGACACACTCAGATGCAGAACAACAACACAGGTCACACAGCTCCAGCCCTTCAGGAATACTTAAACAAAACCCCTCAGGTTTTATGGCATACAAGTTGTTCATTTTTACTCTGGGATGACTGAATTTTAAATGACACTGAAAAGCGGGACCCCTTCAATTCCCACCTCGAATTGGTTTAACTTCAAATTCCCTCTGCATATAACATGTTCTAAGCTATTTTAATTCACATTCTTCTTGTAGTTCATGTACTCAATTCACCCAGTAATTCCTTTTGATGATACAGTCTTCAAAGCACCATTTTTTTTTTCAGTAGGTTCTGGAATACACTTTTTTTGCACTGTAACATTTCGTTCAGGTACCATTTGCAGTCTACTGTTTGAGTTGCCATTACTCTTGTAGTTACCATACGCTCCCTTAACACAGCCACATTTATTATTTGTATCACTGAACATTTTAGATAAGAACTCTGCACACACACAGGGGGGCCTCAACTGTTCAGCATCTTGCAGAGGCTAAAACACAGCACCACTGTGAAACAGTTCAACTGGAGAATCTTTCCAGGCAAAAATATGCAAATTGTCCCATCAAACATCCTGCGTGGCTTCCACATGTGCCCTTCCCAGTGCTTCACAAATAAATGCAACCTCCAAAAGCAGTAAACCAACCAACATAACTTGTGCAAACAGAGTAAGCGATACCTATGTGCCAGGCAATCCAAATTTTCCTTACTATAAAGTACCAAGCAATGTAGTCAAATAAACCATTTGTAACTGAGTTTTTCTTGTGGGGGAGATCTACCAGAAACTGCACTATAGCAAACAATACACCTATTTCTCAAAGGAGTAACAGGCAGACTTATTTTTTTCCTTTTTTTAGACTTTTCTCCCCATCCCTGGGCCCCTTCTTTGACACAGAGATTTGAAGAATATGCCTTTTGCCATGTCCCCCAATCATCTCAGCGTGCAAAGACAGGTGAGGTACATTTGCATTAAATTGCAACCACTTGATAAGAACAAGACAGGTTGGTTTCTGAAGGAGCTGGTAACATTCTACATTCAGTACAGATACTGGGATAGTAGCTAATAATAATATGGTCACACAATGAATGACAAAAATAATAAATACTCAATGACCACTTTCAAGATTTCATCTCCTTCACTGATTGATGTGTCTCTATTGTGCACTGAATGAGGCAGAGGGATGAGGACAACCCCACACACCATCCATGATTTTATCAGCATGGACTGCATTTCACCAGGAGCTGCAAGTGACTTAAGATTGGTGACCTACATTCTAGGTATCTCCAAATGCTTCTTTTGGAGACTTAAGATTTCTTTTGGTTTTATTCCTTAGGTATTGTTTCAATACTTCTGATAGTTTCCGTGGAAAAATAACAGCCCAAAGGCTCAGGGAACGACCTGTCAGTCTGGGAACAAAATCTGACTTCTGGATCAGGTACTGACAGTGTGTGCCATGTCTGACAAATAACTTCATGTTTCTACCTTGGTTTACCTTAATGTGTGAAACTCCCAGGAACAGGAGCTGAAAGAAGTCTTCTGGCTGGAGTCTATTCCACTGGGATAGTAAAGAACAGCTCCACAAACTTCCACTGAACATCTCAGTCACCCCTTTGTACAAATAAAAAATATAGCAATAAATGGCTACTGTTGTTCTTACCCAAATGGATTGTTCTAATAACCATTTTGGCCAGAGCAACACAACAACAAAGCCCTAGGTCATTCCAGAGGGCTGACTGGCACAGCATCCCTTCTCTTACTGCAACCCAGCATAAGCATCAAGGCAAAGAGCAGGGCAAGGATCTGGTGACACTTCCTAAGGATTACCCAAGACCTTCCTCAAACCAAATACTGTGTACCCGCTGGTTGGGTTCTTCTGACATGCAGCAGCTTTTTCAACCTGTCCACTGTTTTCACCACCCTGTGACCAAAGGTTCTCCAGATTCATGATGTGCTGTGTGAAAAAGTACTTCCATGTTGGGGTGACAGTGCAGTAGTAGTACTACTATTGCCAAAACCAGTAACGGCAGTGCTCTCACTTTACACTGGGGGAAAGATGTTCATATTCAGTTTTCAGTACTGTTTGGTTATGGTCTACAGGGCATAAGAAGAATTTCATGGGTTTGGCATACTCTTGCCTTTTAATGTGCCTGTTCCATAGACATTAACCCTGAAATGGTTGCACACTATAGCTGATTTAACAAGAGAGAGAACAAGTACTGTGCTGCTGTTGCTTTTGTGCTCCTATTGCAGCAAGAGTCAAGCCCACGGTACAACAGACTTTGTGCACTTCATATTTCAAGATGCTCTCGCTAAACTGATGTTTCCCACCCACCATGAAAAAATAAGCACTTTGTTCCGAACAATAGCAGGGCAAGTTCCCAGGGCAGGCCAGGAGAGTCACAGATCTGAACAGACTGGGCTTCACACATCATAAGGGTCACAAGTTTAAAGCAGACAGTACTGCAGACCAAATGACTGAACACAATGTCTACTGCTTCCCTGTCAAAAGCAGCAAATGGGTTCTTGGAATGAAGGGTGTCTTTGAGGACTCAACTGATCATTTTTGTCCAAATTTCACATTCTAATACTACAGAAGAAGGAAAAGAGTACTAGTTTGGGTAACATGAATGAATCATTCTAGTAACATTAGAAAGTCTCCTCTTGATTTCAGGAGACTTTGGGTTGGGATCCTCAAGGGGTTCTGTAAGAAAGACCTGGGAAGTGATACACCTACCGCAGACAGAAGGACCTCTTCCATGAGATGGTCTCTAACAGTGTAGGAAATGAATTCAGTATATGGTGCAGACATTAACTATAATGTAAAACCCCCATATTTTGGCTTTTACTAACTACTTCTTTAACAACCAAAAAAAAAAGAGAGAGAGAGAAAGGAATCAATGTTGAAATAGTCCCAAGTTCCTGTACAACCCAGCTTTACTGACCAAGAGGTCATGGAGAACATGCCTATTAATGTGTCATCACCTTATAATTCTTTTGTACATGCCCTATAGGACCGGGATCCGAGAGCGAGCTGCTGATTTAAACAGATGGGAACCAAAGCAATGGGAGACAATAAGCGAGTGAGTCAACCAGAGAAATTCCTGTTCAGAATCTGAACCTGGGAACCCTCACAGACATTGTGAACAGGTCTACTGTGCCCTTTGGACTCATTCATATAAGCAGAAAATCCTGTCAGATTAAGTTTTAAAGTATTTCAGATAACTACAGCATTTTCTTCCTTTCACACACACAACAGTTACTCTGGACTGAAGCACTTCTTCAGCAAGCAACAAATCAGTGCTACACTCTTTCCAAATCAGCTCTAAATCCAGAGCACTGACACAATTTGTGACAGCAAAGAGATGAGGATCTGAATTCTGACAAGTTACCTTAATCATGGGTTTTAAATGAGCTATTTTCATAACTGATGTGCATTCTAAATCATCTTGGACAATCTCTCACACAGAACAGGATCCAATCAGCAGGAAATATTGTGCCCTTAGAAAGGCTGTAGAATTGGACTGCATAGGGGTAGAAATGTAGAGCTTAGCTCTTAGTACAAAAATAACAGGGCCTGAAATTCAGCATCTCACACAACTACATCTGGGTGATGAGGTTTTATGGGCAAGAAAACAGTATCATAAATCACTTCACTGAAATCATTACAGTCCAAAACCAAACCAAGAGCAACATTAGGAGTGAAGGAGCTTAAAAAGTAACTTCAAATAACATACAGAGGCAATTTATAGAACTCAAAATCCACACACAAACGTAGCAACTGTAATGAATGTACCACGATCTCATCATGAAAAAATAGTGTTTTATATTAAAATTGCAATATTTTGTTATTTTTATCAATACGGTGGACTTAAGGCTATAGAAAATTTGATGGCTTCAGTCATTTTGTCTTGATTCTGAGTTCAACCATGCTGGTTTTAGAATGAAAAACCTGAAAGATTTATAATTGCACTGTTGTATAACTATATACTGGTTTGAAATGATTCAATCAGTCACATCTACAATGCTTCACTCAACCAGTGTGACTATTCTGTGTCTTACACTTGCTGTGGTATCTTGCACATGTGCCAGGTGACACTAAAATGCACATCAATACACTCATTTGCTTTGTCAGTGGTTTATTCACTATGTATTACGGATAAAAACCTACACAAAGCTCAAGACTGAAGAATGAAGATGAGAATCTCAGCATGAGTCAAAGCTCCCTTATTCTTTCATGAGACTTGTGAATCTTACACCAAACCAGCAACTAAAACTGTGATGAGGCATATCAACCATTCAAAGCCTTACAGCTTCAAAATATCAAAGGCTATAGGGGAAGACACGTTTGCTGCTTTGCACTTTAGTCTTGGCCTACATACTATTCATAACCCACTCCAATGCTCCATAAAAGCTTTCAACTCCCCACCAGCAGACACACATACATGAAAAAACATAAACCTAAGTGACAGTCAGTTACCTTACAGTGGTCTGATATGCTTTAATATCAAGATACTAGCACATCTGACCGTCTCACACTGCTGGCATTTAAAGTTAATCTATCTTAGCATTGCTGATGTCAATGTAAAAGGGACACAAAAGCAGCAACCCAGCACAGAAATAACCCAAGAGACTGATCTTTTTCTTTTTTTTCTTCTTCAGCTCTTACTAAAACTACTCTTTTTCATATCAGGTGAAACTTCAGAAGAGATGAACATTTCTTTGGTTTTAGTCATCTATTTCCTACACTATTACTATCCTGCCTACACACAAGAATATAGGCAACTTCTTTCATGAGCTGGTCTGTCAGATTATTAAATAGATTACAGAGGAAGAATCACTTTAGAAAAAAATACCTGCTTGGAAACAAAGAAACCTGCAACGGAAGAAAGCTCTCAGACTGCCTTTTGTTAAAACAACATGTTCATCAATTACCATTTGTTAAGGCCAAATTACTCACATCAAAGCAGCAATTTTCAAGCCTGTGACATACTCAGACCACCAGTAAACATTCTGAGTGTACTATGAATAATGACTCCATGTGATCATTCCCATTACCTTATAAAAACAGTAAGATTATCTGTTCAAAACATGGTTACTTTGCATATCAGATTTCCCATGAGTATATTCATGACCTGACCAACAAGTTCATCAGTTAACAATCACACTCCCAAACACACCTTTCAAGGCAAATATATACAAAGAACCACAGTACAATGAAGATACTCATACAGACTTTCAGATTACACAAGAACCATGAAGCCACTTAAAAATAATGGCTTTCATCTTTAAGACTCCTCCACATACAGAATTGTAATCCCTTTAGTGTCTCCTGTGAAATGCTGCAGAAGAATATAACTGGGGGGTATTCTAAACTCTTAGAGAAATAAACCATTCTACCGCCTGAATACTGGTTAGAGTAATCACTGGTTTGATTTTTATTTCACAATACGTGATGTTTCTCTGCCCATGCATCGGTCATACTGCACACATTTAAGGTTTATGACTGTAACTAAATCCACCTTATTTAATCATTCTAGTAAATCCACACCTAAGTAGAAACTACTAAATTAACAGTACACTAAATATACCTGGTAGAAAACGATACCAGTAAAACAGAGAAGTACAACGAAAAATACACTTGTTTAAGTGCAGGACAGAGAGACACCAGAAGAGATTAGCAAACACACTTCATCCATGCTTCAGAAGAATTGCTGCTGTTTACCACTGAACTATATTCAAGGCCACTTCTGTTTTTCTGATCATCTATAAGGACTACTATGGGCAGAAAATATACATTAAAACAAACATTTGGAACAAAACTCCAAGAGCTGGGGCAAGGCTTGTGTATCAAATCCAGGTTTCCTCATACAACAGAAAACAACTGATGGCAACGGAACCTTGAGGTGACTCGCACATTGTTCATGCACAGAAGTCAGCTCAAGAGCCCCTACATGATCTGGTGGGTGGCATCGGGGTTGGTTGGCTTGTTTTAGAGCATTTAATCTCAAATGTCATCAGTTATTTTAGGAAACTTGCTGATGTTTTAATATACTTGGCTGCGGTACAAGGCACAAGCCCTGTAATTAACTTCTGCTAAACTGTGTCCATCCCACAGCAAATCTTCTTCAGCTCCCATCTCACTAAGGTAAAGTAGCTCGTGGAGCACAAGGTCCCTCATGTTTTGACAAATGGCACATCCCATTTCCACACATCACTTCCACAGCATGTGCGCCCTGGGTTCAGCAGTAGCAGTCATTTTTCTCCTTCTTGGTAGCTGGTGCAATGCTGTGTTTTTGACTTTCAGCCTGGGAACAACATTGATAACACAGACGTTTTTAGTTGTTGCTAAGTAATGTTTACTCTGACCAAGGACTTTGTGAGCCTCATGCTCTGCCAGGGAGGAGGGGAAGCCGGGAGGAAGCAGAGACAGGACACCTGACCCAAACTAGCCAAAGAGGTATTCCTTACCACAGCACGTCATGCCCAGTATATAAACTGGGGGCAGTTACCCAGAAGAGCTAGATCACTGCTCGGGTCGGGCTGGGGATCAGTCGGCAGGTGGTGAGGTGTTGTATTCTCTCCCTTTGTTATTTCGCTTATCATTGTTATTACTGGTGGTAGCAGTAGTGATTTGTGTTATACCTTAGTTACTGGACTGTTCTTATCTCAACCCGTGGATTTACTTTCTTTTGATTCTCCTCCCCATCCCTCCGGGAGCCGGGGGGGGAAGAGGGGCAGAGTGAGTGAGTGGCTGCGTGGTTCTGGGTTGCCAGCTGGGCTTAAACAACAATGTGCAACACAGCTGCCGAGAGGAACTAGAACCAGAACTTCTCAAGGCAAAAAAGCAGAGAAAGACATTTCCCTGCACACATTTCCCAGCCTCCCAGATTCAAAGCCTGCCAAGATGTCACACACACAGCAACAGGACACAGACCAAGAGCCTTTAGAGCCTAAATATGCTATTTATCTCTCTTCATGATCCCCAGTTCTCCAGTCAGAGTCATGACAGGGAGTTTTACTCATTTTCTACATGATGGAATTTTACTTTTGCACACACAGCCCTGTCCATAGGTGACAGGCTATTCATAAACCTGGTTGTCCCAGGAAACTAAGATTTCTTTCACCAAACCATTGCCACTAAACACTGATTTCCTACCAGGTCTATCCCAACAGGCATGCTGCAAAGTCCTGTGTTATCCTACACAGTCATTAAGCCATCACACTTGCTTCTGTTTTCTTTTTCCTTTAAACTAAAACATTCAGTTGCTAAACCAATATTTATCACCTCTCACTTCTACCCTAAGTTCAGCCTTTTTGCTGCACCATCAAATCCTATCCTGAAGTTGAGTGAAATTGCTCCAATTGTCTTTATTCCACGCTCACCTGTGAATGCTGTAATTTACACGGAATCTGCGAAAGGGCATGGCATGAGTCTCCCGTTACCCACCTACAACTTCTCATTCCCAAATCACTCCTGGTTATTTTCACTTTTTATCCAGCGTCTCCTTCACAGAAACAAGCAACTTCAATCTGTAGATTCAGCATTCCTCAATTCAACTAGTTATACCTCTGTCCTCTGCCTTTCATGCTGTAATTTCTTCCAGCAAAGATCTCCCTGTATTACTTCTCATTTTCTGAACCAATCCTAAAATATAACCTGTCTAATTCTGTCAAATTTCCTAATGGTGCTGGCACAGCCTTATCCTGCCCTATCATTTCAGGTCACCTCAGCCTCAGCCTCAGTCTGTGCTTATCTACTGCCAAAATTTCAGTGTCTTTCTGAGGTGCTAAAGGATGCTTCTTGCACCAAAATTGAGAATGACCACAGGAGGGAAGTCTTATTTCTCTCTATTATATTGGCTCACTGTCTGTATACTGTTAACTGTGCATTTATAAAGATTTTCTTGTGTTCATCTCCACTACTCTTTCCGTTTTTATGTCACTTAAGCTCTGAGAGTAGCTATTTTAATGCAGAAGTGCATTTGGTCTCAGTCTGCGTCTTTTCCATCACCTTCCTTCCTGACAGTTTCCACATCTGGTTTGACACAATCCAGTCTTTAATTTGAGAGTCTGTTCTAGAAGCAATTCCTTATGCATGAAATTTGGTTTTCTACTCAACAAGTGTGACAACCTGATTATACTGACTTTTTAAAAACATATTTGCTTTCCTCTTCCCCATTTGTTTTGTTATTCTTTCTAAACCCCCAGCAACCACCACATTCCTCTCCAGATCATTTCTGTCCTTTTTATTTCTCCACACTGGTCATAAAAAAATGCAAACATCCCAAATTCCTGCCAGTCATTTCTTTATCTTTACCTGTAGTTCACCAGGCAATTTAATTTAACTATGCATATGTTTTCTTCTCTAAAATACAAATAACAGTAGGGTGGGGTTTTTATAAAGATTATCACAGTGCTATCCACTAAAGTCAAAGAGGAATGTTACTCTGATTTTCGTTTTTAGAACATTGCTAAAATGGATTGTTGAAATAGACTGTAGGATTAGGCACAAAGCCAGTCCTTTTCTCTCATCATAAACTTATTTTTCTTTTTATCTGTTTGCTAGACAGTATTAATAAGATTTCATATTGAACTATAAAGATAAGTTATTTCAGTAGCAGTTGTATTCTATATGTACACATTCATAACATACAGGGATTTATCAGTCACTTACAGATGACTCAAGGAGGAGGGAAATGTTCAGCATATCTTCAGATGGTATTACATTAACTTATCACCTGGGCTTTTATCTGTTTTTTTCCTACCTCTACTGCCTGAAGATAAAACTCCCAAATTACTACAAGGCATCATAAGCAGTCTGTAGTTGTCCAGACATGCTCACACCTCTTTCCATGTGCCAACCCTGGCACTTGTGCAAAAAAACCCATATGACTGCTAACAGATAACATATTGCCGTGGTAAAACAGAGGCAAAAGTGGTGTTTCTGGTGCTACCACGGGCAGAATAAGAACATATCTGTCGTGGTTTAAACCCTAGCCAGACAGCTTGTTCACTCACTCCCAGTGAGTGGTGCCAGGCTGAGAGCAATCGAGGGCACACCACCACCCCCCCACTACCCCCCCAGGGCTCTCCCTTTCCCTGCTCCCAGAGGAATGGGGAGAAGGATCGAAAAAGTGCAACTCCCACGGGTTGAGACAAGAACAGTCCAGCAACCAATGTACAACACAAATCACCACCGCTACTACCAACTACAACAACGATAAGAGAAAATAACAAGGGAAGAGAATACAATACCACCGGCCAAGAAACGAGTCCCACCTGGAAGCCCATGTCGCTCTGGGTAACTCCCAGTTACCCCCCACCCTGGGCATGACGTGCTGTGGTATGGAATACCTCTTTGGTCAGTTTGGGTCAGGTGTCCTGTCTCTGCTTCCTCCCGGCTTCCCCTCCTCCCTGGCAGAGCATGAGCCTCACAGAGTCCTTGGTCAGGGTAAACATCACTTAGCAGCAACCGAAAACATTGGTATCACCAGCACTGTTCCCAGGCTGGAAGTCAAAACACAGCTGCACCAGCTACCACAAAGGAGAAACATGACTGCTACTGCTGAACCCAGGACATTATCTTACACTAGCAGTCCAAGTGACCACAGAGCCACAGGATGAGAAAATCAGACTGCTACTTTACATTGAGTGGTTTATCACTTAACAAAATTTTCACAGTTCTAACATTAGCTAGTTTGCAACAGTATCTATCCCATGCAGTGCCAGATTATTGTTATCCCTGGTGACCTGAATTATTATTAGACTGCAAAGCCCTTCCTAATTCTCTTTTCAATTTATGCTTCCCAGTCAGAATACCAGAACACACTCTGTTTCCTCTATTTCCCCTTACACCTATCTCAAAAGGCAGCTAAAAAGATTTAAAGATTTAAAACCAAAACACATCTATTTTGATGTGAGTAGTCAAATGAAAACCAAATGATGTTAGCATAAAAGACAATTACTCTTAATTTAAAGGGCATCTGATTAAACAGGGAGATTTAGGTCAGATATAATGAAGTTCTTCTCTGTGAGGGTGGTGAGGTGCTGGCACAGGTTGCCGAGAGAAGCTGGGGCTGCCCCATCCCTGGCAGTGTTCAAGGCCTGTTTGGACAGGACTTGAAGCAACCTGGTCTAGTGGAAGGTATCCCCGCCTATGGTCGGGTATTGGAATTGGACGACCTTTAAGGTCTCTTTCAATCCAAACCATTCCAGGATTCTATGATAACTTTTAAAAGCTAGAGGTGACAGCACATACCATCCACAGTTTATAAAGCAATTAACACCATTTCAAAGCTGATTGATACTAGCACAAATGACAGTATACAGTGACAGTAAATGAGAAGGGGGTTTGAGCATTCCAAAACATATATCTCCTTGTTGCTAAGAATTTATGTTCAAATCCATTCCCATCACCTCCATGCATACTCCATTTGCCAGCTGATAAATCTTACAGCGCGTCATTGACGGAAAGCAGCCATCATAAATTATCAGAACATGGGTGACTGTCAGAAATCATAACTAGAGCTGCTGCTCTGCCATGTTCCTCAAGTGCAGCCTCACCTTGGCAGATGGTCCCATTCCCCACGTATCCGGGTTTGCAGGTGCAGCTGTGTCCCCTCACAGTGTTGGTGCAGATAGCGTTCTCATCACAGCTCTGGTGCCGGCTGCCACACTCATCATGCTCTGCATGGGGGGAAGTAAAAGAATAACAAGTTACAGGCAATGCAGTGAGCTCTGAAGCGTGGCAGCTGTGGCAGCTGAAAACCAAGAGGAATGACAAGGTTGCCCCAACGGGAGCTTGGCATTGGAGTCAGTGACTGGCCTGGTCTAGTTAGGAAACCCTGCAGCATGTGCATAGTGACACTGGAGCACTGAGGTTCAAACCAGGAACAAAGAACTGGTGAGCAGGCAAAGTACAACCATGCCGAAGACCCATCACAGAAAAATATCTGCGGTGTAGACTCACTTTTACAGCAGTGTCCATCACCAACAGTGAGAAGCATAAATACAGGATAAGTGAACCCAAGAGGAGCCCTAACAGCGCACCCTTTAAACACACAGCTCAGTTGTCAGTGACACACGCTGAGCTCCTTCTCTAACAGCACATAACATCTGACATTTTTAGAGCACCGTTCATAGCATCAAACCCCAAAAAGGCTCCCAGAGCAATGGGCCAGATGTTTCTTTCATCCAGCAACTTGAACTACTGCCACTGAGCCTAATTTGCTGCAGCTCCTGCACTTTGCTACACTTTGTTCTGGCAAAGCGGCAGTCAGAGGTGGCAGGCAACTGACCCTGGAGTTTATCACTGATTTCTGCAATTGCTATCAGTTTCCCTCCTGCAGTAGGATTGCAGAAAGAAAACTGGAATATTTCACACTTTTTCACTGGTGGATTTACAGTTTTGTTCTGTGGAATCAAAAGGATGCAGTAAAACTCCTTAAAACCATACAAAGGATAAGAGACAATCAAAAATCAGCATCTGGAATCCTCCTCCGTAGTCTTCATTTATGCAATTGAAACCATCAAGCTGTGAGGAAAAATGTATCCCTTTCTGGAATGAAAGATTTGCTGAAATACAGCAGTGAATAAAGGATGTTCAAAGGATTACAGACTAAATTTAGCCTTCTACAGACCACAGACAGAGGTAGTGCTTTTAAATCATGAGCAAAACACTCATTTTTACAGACTCTGAATTAAGCCCTTTGGAAGAACCTCTCCACTAAGAGCAACAGGATCAGAGGCTTTGCTAGGGTCAAGTTAAGCTCCACAATGCCCTCACTTTGCTATAGGGTAGAATGACAGCCCCTTTCAAGATAACTCAAGAGAAATATGAATTTGAATGGTGGATTCCAAGGAACCCTCTAAACCAAATACTTCTGCAACACTGTTGATAACTATTTGCAGAACATGTCCCCGACATTTGTTTTCTAGTTTTCAAATGCATTTGACAACAGAATAATATGGATTGTAACTATTCTCTTTGAAAGAACATCAAAGTGATAGAACAACATATGCTCACTCTTTGCTTTAAGCAAGAAACTCTCATACACACTCATTCCAAGGTGCCTGCCTTCAGCTGATAAATGCAGCTTACATTTACGCTATTAGTCCATGCTGGTCCAGAGCTCTGCTTAGGAATTCCCCTCAGCTCTTCGCCAGTTTTCAGACACCTCGTCCTCTGAATGCCAGGCTGCTTCACAGGCTGCCTGCTCTCTCCTTCATATTTGAATGACCTGTACCACAGCCTGAATCTTACCATTCTGGTCTCAGGGTGCTCAGAGTCAGACAGAAAATCTTCCAGGGAAGTGCTTAGCAGGCAGTTGAAGCTGAATGCTGCTTTCTTTTAAGAGATACCCTCTCCATAATGTCTCCCTAGTTACTACCATTAGTTTGCATGTGTTTGTATTCAGATTAAACTGAAAATGCTTTTGTGACAAACTCCTACACAGACAACAACATTCCTACTCAAACAATTGCCAAAATTAGCTGATTACCTGCTCAGCACTTCAGCTATCAACAAAAGATTTCCCAGCGCTAAAGTGTTTTGCCAAAATACACATGGGATTGTACTCTGCTGTGTTGTTGTAGGACTTGTAAATCAGCACATTTACCACTCCCGCAGATGTACAGGTGTGACAATATCAGAAGAGTGAGCCCTGATAAAGCTGCTTTGCCACAATCACACTGAAAACAGACGTCAGGTTTTCTCTCAACTGATATAATGTGAAGATTTAGGAACAAATCTGAACATTAGAACATCCTTCCTGGGACATCCTGATGCTGCCAGCACAAGGAGGACTGAGGTAAATGTATCTGCATGAGGAATCCCAAGATTTCTTAGCAGAAATAGAGCTGCAACAATGGGAACTTTAAGTTTTCCCTGGTGTGGAGATGTCTATAGATGATGCTGCTACATGCCCAATAAGAATGAGAATGCATTGTTTTTCTGCAAGGTACGAAAAACTTTTAGTCCCAATGGAAAAATCCTTAAGATTCTGTCAGTTGGGAGTTAGCTCCAGTTTCCTTCTCCCTCACAAGAGACCATCCTTTGGAGCACTTGGCGTTCACATTGGGAAGAGAGCACGGGAAGTGAGCTCATGTTTTGTCTAAACGCAAAGGAGACTATGACTAATTTCAAAGAACATCACCCATTCCAGCACTTCAGGCAGAATCTGCTGCTCCTTTAATGTTCTGGTAAATATTATGAGACTGACAGCAATCAAACACTGGAAGAGAAGGACACTGAAACAAGTGAAAGGAGTCACAAACAGCATCATTCCAAAGCACCAATGAGGTGAGAGCTGAGACAAAAATCTCAAAAGTCTTATCTTCCCTTGACTATTTCCTTTTCAGCTGAAAGTGAGAAGCACAGGAAAGAGGACTTGAAAAAGTCTTCTTTATTTTATACCCACACACATATATACACGTAGATGTAAATAAATATGCTGCCATGCTCAGGAATGAAACTGTCAACATTAAGTGTGAATGAAGTCATCCATCACTCTGTGACTTCTATTTGTTATATTATACAGACAAAAGGAGCTTACAAACAAAGACAAAAAGAACTGGCAGCTTGCTAAGAAGGACAGTACTGTGGGATGAAATTTCTTGACCCAAAACTCATTCCCCTGGATTAGTAATATCCATTTCAGAAAACATGTACCATTTCAGAAGAAGAGTTACAACAGCAACACCACTCTTTGGTTACAAGCAAGTATCTTGCTTATGAAATCTCTGAAAATTAGCTTCAGCGTTAGCATTCCTATTACTCAGGAATCCTGGTCATTGCCACCTCTAATTAATTCCATGCTTTGTCAGTGGTAAAGACACAACATCAGCTGCTTTCTTGTACCTCTGGTATCCTCTATGAAGTGAGGATATCACAAGAAGAATCAAATATCAATGCCTGGATTACCTTCTACTTAATCTATTTTCCCTACAAGCAGACATGAGGTATATGAAAAGACACATCATCTCTGAAGCTTCAGCTCATCTGTCCCTGTTTCGAAGCCAGCAAGTCACAGCTAATACACAAAATACACATTTAAACCTATTTGCATAAAAACCTTCTAGAATTCCCAAAAGCTTTCATGAACTTTTCCCAAAATCCTCAAGAGTATCTTATTTTCGTTGAACCTGAATCAGGCCAGCTTGTAAAGCAAAGACTATGAAGTCCATTCTTTCCCCAGCATTTATCTGAGCACTCGGAAGATCACTGGGTGGAAGAAATTAGTCCTCCTTTTATGAAAACCTATCCTCGCCACCAGTGTGGTCTGACTCAGTGCAATCATGACCTGTATCAACTGTGGGTGTCCTCTATGCACACATTAAGCTGTGTTATGATTTAGAAGAGCTAAGGCCTTCACAGACTCATAGAAGTGTTTGGGTTGGAAGGGACCTTAAAGTTCTTCCAGTTCCAAACCCCCGCCACAGACAGAGACACCTTCCACTAGACCAGGCTGCTCCAAGCCCCGTCCACACTGGTTTTGAGCACTGCCAGAGATGAGGCAGCCACAGTTCTCTGGGCAACCTGTGCCAGTGCCTCAGCACCCTCACAGGAAAGAACTTCTGCCTAATGTCTCATCTCACACTCCCCTCTGTCAGGTTAAAGCCATTCCCCCTCGTCCTGTCCCTACAGGCCCTTGTCCAAGGCCCATCTCCAGGTTTCTTGTAGCCCCTTTAGGCGCTGGAAGCTGCTCTAAGGTCTCCCCTTAAGAAGCCTTCTCTTCTCCAGGCTGAACAAGCCCAGCTCTCTCAGCCTGCCTTCAGTGCAGAGCTGCTCCAGCCCGTAGAACATCTCTTATTTTAAACCAAAATCTCTAAAGAAAACTTCTGTGTGAAGAAGGTGTCACTGGAAAGTCAGCTCTGGGTAACTGCTTGCCTTGGCAAACTGAAACTGCGTCAACTTGAACCAATGCCCACTCTGACAGCACTGCAGCTCTGGGACACTGATGTTTACGCATGTGGGTAGTGTTACATGACGGCACATGCACAGTGGCTGAAGTATCACAGTTGTCTCTGCTTTGTTCACAGGGAACCTAACAAAACTCAAGTTTATCTTGATGATTAGAATACCCAGGAGTGTCCGACAGAATCCATTCAGTACCACATGGCCTTACAGAGATAACAATCACAGAAAGCAAAGTTAATTCCCCAGAAAATAGTTTCTGGTGGATTGGTAGTTGCACATCCTATTATAAGAAGCACCAATGCATCTTAGAAATAGCAGAAAACCTGAACATAGACTATTCATGTAATCACAATGATTTTAGGGCACACACAAGTATCTTCTTTTTCCTGAAATCCCAGAGAAGAAACCAGTCACAGTAGAATAGGAAAACACAGACTGTCCCCTGATGAAGTCTCAGTAACATGAAATGAGTAAGAAACTGCTGAAATAAGTGCAATTATCAGAGTGCCATAGAGAGCTATGACTACCCTGTAACCCCCCACTGCTGTGCCTGCTTGAGGCAGAGGCACCCCAACCAAGCCAACACCACAGCACACCAACTTCTGCAGCATCAGCAGCCAAAAATGACTACGGGCACAGGTAAAAAACAACAGCTGGCAAGTACCTGGCACAGCAGAATACCAAGAACATGACTAAATTCCACACTGCCGACAGAACATTGCCTCTGCTAGCAACTGTAGTAGCTGCACCTTGAGCAACAGCAGAATCATCAGTCATGATGCATGTCATCTGTGAAGCCACCGGGTCAAATTTTGAACAGACCTTTAGCTTTCTTCAAAGCACAGGTTCCTCTTTAAGCTGACGAAGTGTCTGCAGGCTGTACAGCTCCTGCACACCTCCAATATTCAGCAGCTCCTACATTAACATGTAACCTGCTGATGGCTGAGCACTTCAAGTATAAACAGGAATATTCCAACAAGGACAAAATAGTAAGCGACCCTCAGGTACCCTTATTTCTGTAACATCTTCCATATTCTTACTCGTTTAACCAAATCTTACTGAGGAATGACATAATTGTTTTGTGATACTTGAAAAATACGTTCTGTGATGGGCTATGCAGAGCTGGAAGAATGCAGCAGGAAAAGCAGGAAAAGGGGGGGTGGGGAGAGTGGCACACAAAGATGTTCTCTGCCTGAGGTAATGTATTGTGCATAAAGCCACCCACACCATATTGCAAAACTGTTTGTAAGTAAAAACAACCACATATAAATCATTCAGAACACATGCAAAGTAAAAAAGGGATTTGTTTGGCATGGATTTATACAGACAGATGCACAAATACCCAAACGCATAAATAAACAATTACAGGTAAATACATATTTTCTCTGTTCCTGTGTAAACGAAATGGAGTGTTTGGGAAAGGTTCCAGGCAGCTCTGACAATGAGCATCAGAAGAACTGTCAGTAATCAAAGATGGCCCATTTCTGTACTTTGAAGTTTTGAGTATTATGAATATCCACATTTTTACTAAAGAGATCTTTTCAATGATCTCTTTCTCCATTATACAGGAGGAAGATGGCCTTGGCTTATACTTTGTGTGGGTATTTTTTAAAATGCATTTTTCAGAGCCACTGAAGAATTTCCAGGATGCTTCTGCTTTCCCATGCTGAAAGAGATACCACCATTGGACTTACTGGATTTGGATGGGCTCTAAAGGCAGAATCTATCCAGACCCCCCGTATATGCTTGGAATACCTCAAGTGTTTGTAGTGTTGCACACTTGGTCTAAAATATTTCATAGAAAATTAGAACCATAGATTGAAAATATGCAGCAACCAACAAATAGTAAACCTGAGAACCTTTTGGTCAAGAGTCATAACTAACTGTAGCATCAGGATCACCTTCCCTGCACAGTTCAAAACCCCATACTGGATTTCAAACTTAGGATTCCTAAAATGTACATTTGACATAGGATCTATTTTATCTTCATTCCCTTTAAATAAGGATGCTCTTCAAAAAAGGCCCAACATTGGCATGCAATTACTGGAGACATAACCCATGGAATGGTATTTCACCACAGCTATTCTTAGTTCTCCTTACAAGAAAAGGCCCCAGTTTAAACATGCTTACAAGATGGAAACTATTTTCTTATTATTAGGGTCTTCTTCAATTAGTTCCTCAAAGCCTTCATACTTGAATAATAAAACATTCCTCTTTGGAAAACACCATCCAAAGATACTATTTGTATTGATTCTGACTTTTACAGCACTGAAAGGAAATCTAAGTTGTTCTCTACACTGATGAGATGACAGTCACCTTCTGGTGTATATAACCACAAAGGCAGCAAACACTTCCATACACTATGAGCCTGACAATAGAGAGGCAACTCACTGACGGAACAGTGGTCCATCAGCTGCTCCCATTGTTTATGAACACAGAGGCCATTTGTATGGAATCCAGGCCCTAATGTAAAATTAATCAGCTCTCTAGCAACAGTCAAGCAACAGCCTTTGGAAACTCAGAAAGGAGAAAGCCATCTCTTCAAGTTCTTTTAAAAGGAAGCAATGCTTTATTGCATGGCATTAGGATTTGGATGTCCATGTAACAACTATGGCTTTCAAAAGAAGAGATTAAAAAACTGAATTTAGGAAGAATTGTGGACTGAGTGGAATCAGGATTTCAGTTCCTGAGTTGTGATAAAACAAAAGGGATGGCTTTAAAAGAGACAAAATAAAGGGAAGCATCATTCAGAACACACAGGAAGAATCTGTGCCAGCAAACCAGGGCACATGAAAAGCAACAAGGTGCTTGGTAACAGCCAGCATGGCTTCACTGAGGGGAAATACTGCCTGACCAATTTGGTGGCCTTCTATGATTGGGCTACAGAACTGATGGACAGGGGTAGAGCAGTTGATGCCATCTACCTGGACTTGTGCAAAGCGTTCGACACTGTCCCACACAACATCCTTGCCTCTAAATTGGAGAGACATCAATTTGATGGATGGACCACTCGGTGGATAAAGAACTGGCTGGATGGCCGCACACAAGAGTTGTGGTCAATGGCTCAATGTCCGGCTGGAGACCAGTAACGAGTGGTGTCCCTCAGGGATCAGTGTTGGGACCGGTCTTGTTCAACATCTTCGTCGCTGACATGGACAGTGGGATTGAGTGCGCCCTCAGCAAGTTTGCCGATGACACCAAGCTGTGTGGCTCACTTGATACGCTGTAGGGAAGGAATGCCATCCAGAGGGGACCTTGACACACTTGTGAGGTGGGCTGATGCCAAACTCATGAAGTTTAACCATGCCAAGTGCAAGGTCCTACACCTGGGTCGGAGCAATCCCAGGCACAGCTACAGGTTGGGCAGAGAAGAGATTCAGAGCAGCCCTGCGGAGAAAGACTTGGGGGTGTTGGTCAATGAGAAAATGAACATGAGCCGGCTTCCGTGTGTGCTTGCAGCCCAGAAAGCCAACCGTATCCTGGGCTGCATCAAAAGGAGCGTGACCAGCAGGTCAAAGGAGGTGATCCTGCCCCTCTACTCTGCTCTTGTGAGACCTCACTTGGAGTATTGTGTGCAGTTCTGGTGTCCTCAACATAAAAAGGACATGGAACTGTTAGAACAAGTCCAGAGAAGTGCCACGAGAATGATCAGGGGACTGGAGCACCTCCCGTATGAAGACAGGGTGAGGAAGTTGGGGCTGTTCAGCCTGGAGAAGAGAAGGCTGCGTGGAGACCTCATAGCAGCCTTCCAGTATCTGAAGGGGGCCTATAGGGATGCTGGGGAGAGAGTCTTCATTAGAGACTGTAGTGACAGGACAAGGGGTAACGGGTTAAAACTTAAACAAGGGAAATTCTTTCCTGTTAGGGTGGTGAGGCACTGGAATGGGTTCCCCAGGGAGGTTGTGAATGCTCCATCCCTGGCAGTGTTCAAGACCAGGTTGGACAAGGCCTTGGGTGGTATGGTTTAGTGTGAGGTGTCCCTGCCCATGGCAGGGAGGTTGGAACTAGATGATCTTAAGGTCCTTTCCAACCCTAACTATTCTATGATTCTGTGATTCTATGAATTAGAAACAAGCTGCACACATCAAACAAGGAATGACACTGCAGATAGGAAGCTGGTGACAGATAACAGCTAATTGCAAACCCACACAACCCTCGGGGTGGGAAGAAATCTCTATTTTCCCCTACATACAAAAACTAAAGAAACAAAGTCAAGTCTATATATGCCATTCAGAACTTCAGACGTACAAGCTCACACTGTCCATTTCCACACAGAAACAGGAAGGAGGAACATGGCGCAGAACAGAAAAGCTGTTCCTTGACATAAAGACATGCTGCAACTTCAGCCTTATGAGGAGTTAAACATGCAAATACTGCAGAAATACCAGATTTTCCATTCTTTCAATAGGAAATTACTTTTTTGTAATTTATGACACAACGAACAGCTCCTGGTGTTAAACATAAAATTATTTAGACTACATTCTCAAAGAGTAGACACAGGCTACTCATGGATAATTAGCAAGAAATAGTGGGGTTTAATGTGAATATAAAATTCTACATGGGCGCCCAGCTGCCTCTCAGAATAAAACCTCTTGAATGTTTCTTTTTTATTTAGAAACAAAATTCTTTCCTTGGCTTTCTGGCACCTGCTTAGATTTGGGTCACATTCACCTACCTACAGCAAGTTCATTTTACAAACTACTAATGGAAGCCATGCTTATTCTTTTTATTCTATTTTGTTCTACTTTATTATAATGAACTCATCTTTCTCCAACTGTCTAGAAACCAATGTAACAAAATAATAAGATTCATGTTGCTAAACTGGCATTTAGTGAGGAACCCTGAGATTTGTCTCCAGGATTCAATTTCAACATTAATTATTAGCTGGTTTAGTTTAGATGTTCACACCACCACTAAATCTTCTTTGCAGTCATATATTAGAAAATCATAAACAAAACCCATGTAATCTTATCCATGCATTTACCATGTATCAGAATTAACACGATACATGGATATATCTATGGGAAAATGAAAAAAAGAAAATAAGCAAAGCAAAAAGAGGAAAATCTGAGAAAGTCACATTCTGAAAAACTCGGTTTCAGGCTTGGACACACCCTGATAAGAAGGTCCCCAATCCTGATAAGAATATCCCCAACGATCTAGGTCAAAACTGGAAAACTCAGGAATCACTGGAATCATCCACCATTGCTTCCTTTCCAGTTACATTTTATGTCCCAAATCTTTTGTGTGTTTCAGTTGAGTAGACATGTCAAATTTGTCAAGAAGATTATAATGTTATTAATGTAGAAGAACAGCTACTAGATTGCTAGGGTGAAGATTTACAGTATCAAGAGGGTGTTTGACATTGAATTTCCATGTCGTATGTACTAGTGAAATATTAACAACATTGACATGTACAGAAAGTCCAGAAGGTATCCTTAACAAACAAGCAGGCTGATAATAAAATAGCAATACACCTGACTTGCTCTCAATTTACACTGGATGCTTTGCTGCAGATTTGTGGGCTTCTTTCTGAAAGCCAGATTATTCATGTTTGGATGCAGTACTGTCTAGTTGTTTAATGCTAACAAGTGATCTCAAGAAAAAAAATCAGTATTTCAACACTACACACTAGGACAGCTCACGTGAATGTGCCAGAGGATTAATAATCAAGTAGTTTGCACAGAGAATCACTGAATCGACCAGGTTGGAAAATACCTTTAAGATCATCAAGTCCAACCCCAGGACTGTTAAGTCCACCACTACCTCTTCCATCTCAACATATTTCTCACCTAACAAAAACATGAGGCAACTTTGTCATTAGCAATGTGAATCTTTGATTCTAAAACCTGGCAAACAACTCTGCGGAGCACAACTGTGGAGAAAGGCATCAAATTCAGTTCAGACCAGATTTAGACAAGAAATTCATTACAAGAGTTTGGAGAGGTCTGCATGTAGTGGATTGAGATGCAAACTAAAGAATTCCAGTAAGGAAGAAATCACACTCCATTATCAGAAAAAAAAAAAAAAAAAGCTCTTTTGCTACCTTAATGCTTTCAAGCATTGGCAAATTCATCCCATCAAAAGAATGAAGTCTTTTCCAAGGACAGTTTTTCACTGAGGAAGAAGCTGACATTCCGTATCCTGAAAGTCCACTCTGTTCAGAGCTGTCTCACAGACACAGTACTTGACATCAGTCATACTCTCATGCCTGAATTATAACACATACCAACATCTTTTAATAGGGACATGCTAAGCAATATGATCATCTTTGTTATTATTATGGGAGATTCAACTTCTAATACACTCCCTATCTTTTCTGCAAAACAGTTAAGCATCACAGCATTGGGCTTTATGAGGGACCTTGATTGCATATATTAAGTTGTATATTTGTAATCCACTAGTTACTCCAAATTAGAGTCTAAGTAGTAATTGCTTTTC
Source organism: Pezoporus wallicus (assembly GCF_028554395.1). Lineage (NCBI taxonomy): Eukaryota > Metazoa > Chordata > Aves > Psittaciformes > Psittacidae > Pezoporus > Pezoporus wallicus. The sequence continues at coordinate 2,244,650 of NW_026639377.1, forward strand.
TTGACATGGTTACAAAGCAGAGAATGTCATACAGAAAACAAATAAAGCCTGAAGTCACTGTGATGTACCACAGTGCGCAAGAGCAACTGCACAGCTCCAGCTGGACTGGAACAGTGACATTAATATTGAGAGAGGAATGGTAAAAAACAAACCGAAACACTTGTAGGAAGTTCTTAACTTCTCTAAATCACAGGACATGCACTTGGGAAAATAAAGAAATCCCACATAATGACAGTATCTGACAAAAATGTGACTACATTTCACAGTTGCCACTACCTAATTTACCACTGTCAGGAGAGATGCCTGTTACAATCACACCTGAAGATACAGTTTTATTTTGCCTCTGTGCTCTTAGAAGTTGAATATGGTCCAAGTACCTGTACTGCATTGGAAAAAAAATGCTAAAGCAATATGTGCTGATTTATTTATACAGCAATATAACTGAATCTAAAAGGACAGGCTGCTTTGTACCTATAAAACCATGAAAGCTGCATATTTTATGAAGTTGATATCAGAACCTCATCTTTCAGGTATTTTCAGTTCAACAATAGCTGCAAGCTCTATTTTGCACAAATCTCAAAAAAAAACTAATGTAAAAAGGATGAAATAGACCTCGGGACGCAATTTTTAGCCAACATTTCATTGTGACTTGATGAACTTGTATTGGTGACACAAGCTCAAAACAGTTTTGGCTTTCAGCACCAAATGAGACTTTCATTTCCACATAAAACAAAATACATACCCACTTCAACCTTGCACAAAAGTCTATTAGTGCTACTGCAATATAGTAAGGTGGAATTGTTTCTAAATGAGCCCAAATGTGACAGATGTGCCAATCTGCTGATACAAGAACACAAACTCACAGTAAAGGATTTGAAGCAGAGTTCAAGTATAATAAGGACAGAACACATTATTTCTTTGCGCTCATCAGAAATGCAATGAGAAGGTTTGCAGAGCGTTGGAGTGTGGATTACAGGTGATAGGAAAGTCACAAAGACTTGACATGCCTGTGTCAGTGTTCAGTTTCCAAAGTTAGAGTGGAGCCATGAGGTTCCCCAGCAGATCTGGCACCTTTATGTTTTAGCTACAAGTTTAATGAAGCAAACGCTGCAGAAAGGATCGACTGGTATATTTTCAGCTCTTGACAGAGAAGAGGTGGACTGTTCCTTCCTAATGAAAGTAAAGAAGATATTTGCCTACTTGCAGCTCACGCAAAAAAAGCCAGCTGACTGAGAGTTCTTAAAAATGGTTGTCTAAAAATTGGCTTCTAAGGCAGGATTTAGGCATCTAAGTTACTAAATTGTTTGCTCTCTGAGTGCTGAAAACCTTCCTTCTCCTGACGTGTTTAACTGGGACACTTGAAAAATAAAAGGAAAAAAGAAACAAGAAGTGATTGTAATTCTTTATGTCACTCCTGTGTATTAGCCTTCAGTTTACTCTCTTAGCCTCACAAAAACACCTAGAGATTTGTACATGGAAGGAAGTGATCAAATTGTTTTACCCCTCCAAAAGCACAACTTCAGCATTATATTTACTCTCAACACACTGAATCGATTTTTAGTTGAGAGCAGAAATGGCAACTAGTGCATCATCATTTCCTAAGGTACCTCTGCTTTTCCCTGGAGATACTCTACTGTAACAGTGATCACAATAGACTGTACTTGTCTTATGAGATCTGACAAGATCACAACCTGAGTTCCTTGGGCTGCAACTCTACCTTCCTGCATCAGCAAAACACTACACAGTCTGAAGATCCCACTGCTGAGACCAAAGACAGATCAAACAGCATCAGTATGCTGTGCAAGGCTCAGGCTTTCACAATTGACTTACCAAAGAATAATGACAACACCTTTTTTTTTTTTTGCCTGTTCATCATTTAAGTGAATAAAAATTACCTAGATATGTAAGCACATCATCTATGAGACCGAGAAAATGCATGGTTGGGAGATGTTCATTCAAACAGGGAATTCTTCTCTGCTCCAAATGCATTAGTCACAGACAGCCATAGGAAAATGACGACAAGCAGCATGTACTGCTATCCAAGAAAAGCTGGGATTTACATAGAGGATTAACCAAGAAAACTGAGGCTGAAATGTGTCTTTTCTTAAAAAAAAAAAAAACAAAACACAAAAAACAGAAAAAAACAAACAAACAAAAAAAAAAAACAACCAAACAACAACCAAAAAAAAGCCAAAAAAAAAACCCCTCAAACATAATTTTAGGGAGGCCTGAGGCAGTAACTTGAAGTACCCAAAATCACCACTCACCATGAAAAACACTGCAGGAATATACCAGCCCTCAGCCCTAGAGTTTGAAGCCACATTCCTTTTCTGGCTCCCTCAGCAGTGTTAAGCAGGGGCTGACTCACAAAGCGCTACCCGAAGTCTCTCTGCTATGAGTACCAGGATGCTGCATTCAGCCTTTGGCAAAGCAGGACATAACCAGAAGGGAAGCAAAACACCACGTGTGAGGAATGTCTGCAAGAATAACTTCACAGAAGAAGGCAAAATGAATTCTGTGCTCAGCTCAAGTGCCTTATACTGACAAGACAGATCCATATATATGCACCCAGTGCGACAGAGAAAGTGGGGTTAAATGACCACAAATCATAAAGCAAGCATAAGCTTCGGGAGGAGGATCAGAACATTTCACCAGAAAAAGTGAGATAGAAGTCAAATGAGAGAGAAAATGAGATACAGGCATCAAGCAATGGCGAACTTGGAAACAAGAAGTTTCTTGTTCACATGAAACAATCTCCACAGAGCATGTGTAGCTATGCCTACCTCATGCTATTGTACTGCTTAAAATCTAATTCCAGCACATATTCCAGGGAAGAGAAGCAGGATTAAACAGAGCACTCCAGCTCAGAAAAGGGAGCGATGATACTGTTGGCTAAACTGAGCACAGATCTTCCTACAGAACATGTCCAGAAGAGAAAGCATGATCCAGGGGTAAGAACACCTGGCACAATCTCAAATCCACCCCTCTCCCCATTAACAGACTACATGACTTGGTGACTGAAGTACTTCTGCCACCTCTTCTGTAAAGAAATGGTTATAAAGGTGTTATGTCAATGCAAAACTCATTTGATATAATTGTTTAACAATATATATGTTTGTTTACCAACAGACCAGATTGTTTACCAACAGACAAGAACAGGAAAGAGAATAGATTTTGAATACTGGAAACAAAAAGGTGGGAGTCTAAGCAAAACCTGACATTTATCCCTGTTAGGTGCCAGGTAAACGTTATGACATGCTGGAACACCACTGACATTTCAGGCACAGCTCATATGCACAAAAGTTGGCAAGGCAAGAGACAATCTGAAAAGGGTTGCTGGTAATCACTGAATGAGACAAGGAATGGCTGAAACAACCTGACCAAAGCCCATTGGGAAACTGATAGATGTAAACTCACTGTCACAGGTTATGCATCAGATGGGCAATCACCATAAAATCACTGGAGGAAGGTGTCAGGAGGCACATACTCAGACATCAGCTTCCCAGAGTTTCAAGAAATACAAAGATCAGCTGCTTTTATTATTTAAATGAGGACATGCTTTACCCATCAAATAATATTCCTGCTCTAGATACTATCTACAACAGCAAATACTGCTGCAGCAAAGAGGTATTTGCTGTTCCAAAGCAGCAAGAGCTCTGCTTCACAAGGGCTGAAATCAGCACTAGATCACTATTAATCAAGTGATTTTTTTTCCCACAGAACGCTATGGAGCTTTGTATTATAAGTACTCCTCAGAAAGCCTGAGTACACAGACAGTGCCTCACAACCACAGGGATAAATTCCCTGGAGAAAACCTCCTGTCCCAAGCTCCCTTACACATAGCTCAGATGTCAGCAAGGAGCCCTCCATCCAGCCTACATCTTACACCAAGAGAAGCAGAAGCCTCATGCAAAGCAGTCACAAGCATTCTGATGCCACAGGAAGAGATCAGAGAATTAAGGTGTTAAAAACTAACAGAAATTTGAATAGTTAAATATTAACACCTGAATTCAGAAGGAGAATAAAAGGATTTCTTTTTATCCTGATTTGACCCTGCATCCCAGGTGAGTGAACAATGTAGATGACACATGAAACAAACCAGTGTAACAAAACATTTGCCTGGAACCACAAACTGCATTTCAATGAGGTATGTCATGCCACTACACTCAGCGAAGTCATCTGCTGGGACACAACTCATTGGGTTCACACACAGTTTAGAGCATTAATAGGATAAAGATGTTTTTCAAACATTTAACAAGACACAAGATAAGGTCAACCAGGAATAATCTGATAGTTGAAAAATTATACACAGACAGTATTGATTCTTTCAACTCTGCTGCAATGAGAGGAAAGGAATCTTTTTCAACCAGAAAGAGCTTTTCTAACTGATGCGTGTTTAGCATCCTAAAAAGTATTCACACTAGGAAAGATGAATGATGTGTCCCTGCCAGTGACCAGAGCAACACTGGCACAAGTGCTGTATTTCCAAAGAGCTTACACAAAGCAGCCAGGCCAAGTAGGAGGAAAGGCTCAGCAGAGTCACTCCTACAAGAGACCTGAATGACAACACAGCCTGCTGTGAAGTTCTAACTCACACCAAGAACTGTGGGCCTTCAGAAACAGGCTGACACAACTCAGCAGATCCTTGCTGGAGGAGTCACAATGAGGGAATATAAGAAGAAAATCAGCATCGGGAGATCTCTCTTGTCCTTTTCATTAAAACAAGCCGTGAACCCACTAAAACAACTAGCACAATAAAGGGGAAATGTGTCTTAAAAAATTAGTATGTTTAACATGGACAACTGATGGTTTAAAACAAGCCTGTGCCATCCTGTAGCGAAGAGTCAGGTACATGACATGTTCTCTAACTTCAGTGTTTCTCTGATACCTCACTGGCCCAAGAACCTATGAGGAAGTGGTACAGTTGGGCTGCATGAACTAATGGGTAGTTCCAGACCCAAAATAATTTCTATCTTTTGTTTCTAGCATAAAGAACAATGACAATTTTGGGCTCATGATCCTATTTCCCATTTTTGTTCTGAACAATTCATGGGGAAGATTTGTATTTTAGGCTTATTCTCATTGAAATACTTGGCATTATTACAGCCTGTGACTTGGTGTTGTAAGTTTTGCAAAAACCCTTCCAGAAAGCAACATCCTGTGATGCTGAGCGCCAGTTCTTGCTTGAGAAGACACAATGTAAATTGCATAATAATAACAAAGCTAGACTGTATAATAATACTAGAGCTATCAAAAGAGGATCGTTAGCTACAGCAGGATTACCACCTCATCCTGGGACAGGCTTTTGTCATTTTCTGTGTAGACTGGAAGGGATCACGACATCTCTGTTCAGTGCTGGTATGCTAACCAATGGGCCACCAATAGAAACAGAACAGGATTAAAAGATGATAAACGGCGTCAAAGGAAAAAAAAACTGAAAATGGGGTCGTCCTAAAGTACATGCACATAAGAGGATCCCTCTTAACTCAGTTTCTATCAGCTGTACAAAGAAAGACACAGTAGCATGGGAATAAGATATGAACTATTTCATTTGACAGTGAGAAAAGATACAGGAGGACAAAGCCATGGAATGTCATACAATAGCATGCAAATAGCTTTAGAGTCTCTCAAAAAAAATGAGCTAGTGAATAACAAATGCAACTCACTATTAACAAAAAGTAGTAGATGCTCAGAAAGAATAAACCTGACTAAAATGAACTGAGATGAACTAGAACAGAATATTTAACAGCATTTCCTGTAAAGAAAACACAAGTATATGTCGTGCACTGACTGAAAATAACAAAAAGTGCAAGAATAGGGCTCTACAAGAACAATCAGAATTCTTGGAAAGCTTGCATATTTTTCCCAGTTATTACAAGAGAAAGATGAGAGAGCATCTACAAAGCAGAAGAGAATCAGGCACATTGTCTTCACTAATTCCCAGATGTCAAGAAACTATAGAAAAAATGTAGATGCTGTCATTATACAATGTCTGAAATTGATACTGTAGTAAGGCTCAACTTTCCTGCCCTCCCACTGCAGTTATGTGCAGTTCAGGGGATTTCATTTAAACACTTACAGGCAATAAATTTAAGAAAAAGGTAAGTGTACAGATATTTACAGGAGCAAAAAAGTCCCTGAAATAGGACTTTGTGTGTAATCTGTGCTTCATTGTAAAATGAAGGTGACTGATGCACAAAAATACCAAGACATCCAATGCAGTTGTTTCAAAGGATCTTGAAGGATCCAAAAGGAAACATTCTAGGACTACAGTTAATATTCTTATTGTTAAGTACTCTCTGGCTGTTACTCTCTTTTGATCAGGGGTAGATATAGAGTAGACATGAGAAAGAAGCCCTTCCCCGTGAGGGTGGCGAGGCACTGGCACAGGTTGCCCAGAGAAGCTGTGGCTGCCCCATCGCTGGCAGTGTTCCAGGCCAGAATTGGCAGGGCTTGCAGCAACCTGGTCTAGTGGAAGGAGTCCCTGCCTGTGGCAGGGAGTTGGGACTGGATGAGCTTTAAGGTCCTTTCCAACAAAAAACATTCTAAGATTCTAATGTTGCTTCTAACATACTGGTTTAAATCACATCGAGTTCACCTAAACTAATTAGATCAGATATTCCATAATAACCTGACTGCCTTTCCAGACACAGTTTTACTTGTATCGTCTCTTATGTAATCACATTTTTATATTAGAGCTTAAAATATAAGGACATGAAAATAATGTATTGTGGCTGACTGAAATGATACCAACAAATAGCATGTGAAGGATTTAAACAGCAGCAATTACCCTCATCTTTGCGGAGCATGAAAATGATAAGAACTACTATTTTTCCAAGACCACTTTCATATTCATGCATCTACTTAACTTTCTTCCTTGGGAGATCCCAATTTTTTTCTTTAGAAATGAATAAAAAGATTTAAAAGATTATGATTTCTCAGTACTTACGAGAAAATGAGTATCAGCTACGACGAAGGTATGTAAAGTGAGGAACAACGCAGCAAACTCCCTTACTTGATATTACTCTCTAGCTTGGTGAAGTTAAAGGTAGGAAAATCAGGGTGTAGAGACAGAAATAGTCATTTTGCAGAATAGGTCTAACTAATAAGAGACTTCAGGTGGTATTGAGTTTAAGTCCAATAATATTAAAAATAGTAACCCCTTAACGCACATGAAGAGCATGAATAGTTTTGCGAGATAGGATTTAATTATGAAACTATTGATCCTTACAGTTCAAGGAACAAAATGATCATTAGATAGAACCAAGAAAAGAGATTCCTTCTATGATATATTATAGTTGAACAGAAGCCTACATTTGCTCTGAAGCAACCAGCTTTGCTGACAGAGAATAAACAGTAGGTCACTTACAGGCCAAGATGCCAGGCTGTAATAAAAAGGCAATTAATTTTATCTGAAAGAAAGAAACAATCATGGATTTTAGATGCTGTCTGAAGAGATCTTGGGTGGGAGGGAATCCAAGATTATTGTATACAACAGTGGGCCTTCCAGCTTGTTCCACTTCAATTGTTCTTCACAGTTCAGTGTTCAAGGCCAGGCTGGATGGGACTTGAAGCAACCTGGTCTAGTGGAAGGTGTCCCTGCCCATGGCAGTGGGTTGGAACTGGATGAGCTTTGAGGTCCCTTCCAACCCAAACCATTTTGTGATTCTATGAGTTCAGCTGTGTCCTGGGTTCAGCAGTAACAGTCATTTTTTCTCCTTCTTAGTAGCTGGTGCAGCGCTGTGTTTTTGACTTTCAGCCTGGGAACAGCGCTGCTAACACCGATGTTTTGTTACTGCTCAAATGTTTAGTCTGACCAAGGACTTTGTGAGTCTCTTGCTCTGCCAGGGAGGAGGGGAAGCTGGGAGGCAGCAGAGACAGGACACCTGACCCAAACTAGCCAAAGAGGTATTCCATACCACAGCACGTCATGCCCAGGAGGTAACGGATAGTTACCCAGAAGGGCTAGTTCACTGCGGGGTGGGAGAAGGTATCGGTTGGTGCTCGTTCAGGTGGGGTGGGGCAAGTTATCAGTTGGCTGGTGGTGAGGTGTTATATTCTCTTCGTTATTTCCTTTATCATTATTATTATTGGTGGTAGCAGTAGTGATTTGTGTTATACGTTAGTTACTAAACTGCTCTTATCTCAACCCATGGGAGTTGCATTCTTTTCGATTCTCCTCTCTTTCCCTCTGGGAGCAGGGGGAGGGCAAGAAGCAGGGGAGGGAGAGAGCGACTGCATGATTTTGGCTGACTGGGTTTAAACCACGACAAGCTGACAGAAGATGAAGTTTAAACTCAGTTTAGGAGTGGGAGGTTCACCTTCTTGCCTTCATCTGAGGCTAGCTGAGCCAGTTCACACAGGAGTACAGGACCACACAAAGTTCTTCAAGCAGGTGGCACAAAAAGTGACATAACGCGCTCTCCATGCTCTTCTTCCTGCTTAGTTAACATAGAAAGTGTAGGCAATGTGTTTACCTATGAAACATCACTGAAGGCAAAAGGACAGCATGCACTTCAAAAATTAGATTTGCATTTTTCTTTATCAGAAGGTGAGTAAAAGGAATTTTCCAATTGCTTTGCATTAGAAAAGGCTCTAATGTGTTCAGGCACACTCTGTAAAGATTTAACATACTCAAGGAACAAAAATTCAATGAAAAAATATCTTTCACTTAGGCCAAGCAAGTAACTGGCCAGAAATCATAAAATCTTTCATTAACTCAGAGGAGAGGGCTTTTAGTTTTAGTCTCTGCAATGCTCCTCTTCTACAGCTTACAAAAGGGCTTTAAGAAGAAATGTAAGTTTGCCTGTGCCTGAGCTTACTCAGTACTTCTAGGCAATTTCCAAGCTAGCCTGTGCCAAACCCAGTACTTCGGGTTTATTCTACCTGTGCTACTTACCATAGCTTATCTTTACATATTTGTTTCTAAAAGGCAACATCATATTGAATTGGGAAAGATCAGAGAGTGAAAAACTGTCACAGGATCTTCAAAGCACCATTGCTTACATCTAATATTAGGGATTAATAACACTAATAATGAATAGAAATAACAAAAGAACCACCCCCTGAGTACACGTCAGAACTTACCAAAGGGGGTCCAGCTTTAGCGCCTTAAAGCTTAATGGAATAATATTAAAAAAACTATTCTAGATGATCACCCAAAGTGCTTTTTTCAGAAGACAGAAAAGATGAGGTCAGAAGAGCTTTCTCTGCACAGAATTACTGTGGTTGTAGAGCTGTCAACACGGAGAAACACAGCAAGATTCATTAAAGAAATTAGTGGAAAATGTCCTCTATGCAGCAATTTGCTTTCTTTGGTTTTTAACATCATAAGTAATGCAGCTTTTCTTTTTATAAGCAACCTCTGTTCAGAAAGCAGCTTAAACTCTTAAATCCGTTTAGAGAAAAAAGTCTGAGATATTAAAAGACTAAAATAATAATAGCCCAAAGTCTAGCTGTACAGAATCAGTTCCCTTAAACACTACCTGAACTTGCTTAATTTGTATTCCCATATAGCACATAGAAAGGACAGACAGAAAGTTCATCACAGCCTAAAACTTATCTGTTATGGAGCCCTTCCAGAGGTTTGCTGGCAGCCCACTGCCCACGTTAATGTTTCATAAAGGGCAGGGACAAGCACCTACAGCAAAACCTGAATACTTTGCTGCTCAGATCCAGCTTGAGTTTTGCTTTTGCCTGGGAAGCCAACACGTGCCTACATGGAGCTTCCAGGAGCAACCAGAACCCCAGCACCTTGCAAAATCTTTCCAATAACTTGAGTAGCCCTTAAGTCTCGCCCTGACTTTCTGTCAGGCATATTCAGACATCACCTCTACCTGTTTGGAATACAAATGGTGAATTGTTAAGGAGTTGCACCACACTAATAAAACAACAACAGCTTTTCATTTTGGTAGTGGCTTATCCTCAAACCACCTGTGACTTAGAAAACCTATATGCCTGGGACAATCTCCAGCACAGAGTACAAAACTGATCTGTTCATGTCCTTCAACAGCTGTCTGACTGTACTCATACACCAAGCACAGTAAGCACTTGACCTTAATGCAGCATTAGCGCCTATAAGTTTTCTGTATTTTGCTAATCTGTTTTAAACTCAACATCTCAAGCGAACTGCGTAAAGAACACTAAGCCTTCAACTGGAACAGAAATGTGTACTACAAAGGCAGTTATCCCATTAAAATAATGTAAGAATATCATCTTTGCAGACTTAAGTAAAAAATATTGCGTAAGGGCTTCATATTTCAAAAGAAGCATGAATTCATTTTGTCAGTGACATAATCAGCCTCTTTTCTGCAGTGCAAAACCAAAACTCACACAGAGTAATAACTGCTCTTGGTCCCGGCACAATTTATGGATCCTGACAGACAGTCTAATGGCACAGATGATTTGTAATAAATCAACATTCTCAGAGCAATAAATCAAAAGCCGCAGCAACCAAAAAGACTTCAGAATCCAGTTTGACAGCAGACCTAAACAAGCACGTACAGTCTGATTTCTGCAGCTACAAACCCAGCCTCTGGATTTGGGGCATTTGTAGGTAACTGAACTTTGAGCAACCTCAAGTTGACTTTTGCCTGACTGAGTGTTCAGTCACAGAACTTTCCTATAGGAAGCCACATGTAAGCAAAATAATTCAAATCTTCTCCTTACTAATTTTTATACCCGAGTTTGTTCCAAGTCAAAACTGCTCATATGCCTATTTATTGGTAAAATACATACAAAAGGCTGCATCCTTGACAGAGGCCTGAACATATTACAGATGAGAGTACTAAAGGGCTGTTAAACACTCTCATTTCATTACAGCTCTTTTTTTCCAAAGTTCCTTAAAAAAAAATTACATTTTGAATTCCATTAATAACTTGGATTAAGTCTTTCCAGTTCTAATTCAGCTCCTGTGTAATAAAGAAGACTCTTGCTATCTTTAGAAGTATCACCAATAATGTTCTGCTGTGGATACTCAATCGTTCCAACCTTGTCAACGGTTTTAGCAACCCAGGTGGAACAAGGCTGCTCTGCTGTCCTTATAAACAATCCTTTCTGTTTCTTCTGGAAGCATCAGACATGACAGACAGCATGGGTGTTTCAACATTTCACTCTGCCTGGTGCCCCAAGCAAACACTTCTTTATATTTGTGACAGTTTCTGCTACTGTCACACACTGCACATCAGCTGGGAATTTTATTTAACCTTTATTTATTTTTGATTTTCATATGTAACTTATTTATTTTAATAATCCCAGTCAGTAGGTCAACTCTAACAGTAGCCAAATGCAAAGGAACCTACAACATCAGATGCCACACATATCTTACTTGAGATTGCACTAGTTAGGGAGCCCAGATCTGGGCAGAGGAGTCACTTGGACTGTGGATTTTGAAACTTGGAATCTCTGAGGAGGAGCACAATAAACCTATTTCCCAAGTGTGGAGTGATTCAATCAGAAGATTGTAGTACATTATTTTAGCAGAGAAACAGGGTCTGAATATGCATTTAATACATGTAGCTACCCTTATTCCTAGAAAGAAAGGAAAACCTAAGACTGAATCCCAGAGCAGGATGAGCCCATGGTGGTAATGAAAGATATTGATCTGAGTGACACCCAGAACACAGTGCCATGTTCCCCAAGCACACAGCCCAGTCCCACCTCACACCATAAATGTGATTTTATCACAGAATCATAGAATAATTAGGGTTGGAAAGGACCTTAAGATCATCTAGTTCCAACCCCCCTGCCTTGGGCAGGGACACCTCACACTAAACAATCTCACCCAAGGCTCTGTCCAACCTGGCCTTGAACACTGCCAGGGGTGGAGCATTCACAGCTTCCCTGGGCAACCCATTCCAGTGCCTCACCACCCTCACAGGAAAGAATTTCCTCCTTATATCCAATCTGAACTTCCCCTGTTTAAGTTTTAACCCATTACCCCTTGTCCTATCACTACAGTCCCTAATGAAGAGTCCCTCTCCAGCATTCCTATAGGCCCCCTTCAGATACTGGAAGGCTGCTATGAGGTCTCCATGCAGCCTTCTCTTCTCCAGGCTGAACAGCCCCAGCTTTCTCAGCCTATCTTCATACAGGAGGTGCTCCAGCCCCTGATCATCCTCGTGGCCCTTTTCTGGACTTGTTCCAACAGTTCCATGTCCTTTTTATGTTGAGGACACCAGAACTGCACACAATACTCCAGGTGAGGTCTCACAAGAGCAAAGTAGAGGGGCAGGAACGCCTCCTGTAACCTGCTGGTCACGCTGCTTTTGATGCAGCTCAGGCTATTTTCTCTGGTATCTCATGACAGTCTCAGAAGTGTGAAGTTCCCTGCACTGAAGATCTGACAAACCCTACAAGCATGTGTAAGCTCTTTTTCCCAAAGGTCAAAGAGTACTGATGATGCAATGAGGGAAAGGGGTGAAGGGACCTACACAGAAGGATTTACCACAGCAAGGCAAGTCTGTCTTCCTGCTTTTCTCCATTCTGTTCTGAAGTGCACCCAGACACTCCAAAGGCAGGCAAGACAGCAATTTGCTTTTTCTACTGAAAAGCAAAGGGTGGTGAGGCGCTGGCACAGGCTGCCCAGAGAAGCTGTGGCTGCCCCATCCCTGGAAGTGTTCAAGGCCAGGCTGGACGGGGCTTGAAGCAACCTGGTCTAGTGGAAGGTGTCCCTGACCATGGCAGGGTTTGGAATTGGATGAGCTTTATAGGTCCCTTCCAACCCAAACCAGTCTATGGTCTATGACTCTACGATAAATCACTTACATTTGATGATTTTGCATACTGCATCTTTAAGTTTGTGGGACACTTAAAAACATGTAAAAAGTGACGTAAAATGACAGAGCATTTATTTAGCTTTGTACTGAGCAGATCCTACCAGCACATGCAAAAAAGACAACAGCTTTTTGTGTTGTGATTGAATGTGATTACATTTGGAATGTCTTCGCTTTATTGCAAACCACATTTATGGCCTAATTAAAATAGGCTGCAGTTCAGAATTGGATACCAAGTAATTTATCTTAAAGCAAATCTCCAACAATCAGAGGGCTCCTTTGCTCCTCTGTGGACTGCATTTGTGCCTAAATATACACACTCTTAATTTACTGTTTAAAGAAAGTTTTGCCCTGTCAGATATTCCACAGAATACCACATTCAACGTTTGTTCTGTTCTGAAATTAAAAAACCCGCAACAAACAAACAAGCCAAAAACTATCCTGAAGGACAAATGCTGGTAGATAGTTCAGCATTATGAAAGCTTAGATACACTAAACACTGTGAAATAGGACCGTCCATTATGAGAAGCACAAAGCACACTAAACCAAATCCTGAAAACATGGAAACTTTTCTTCACCATAAATAAATAGGAAAGAAACATTTTACCCTTACAGGTAAAATAAAGCTGTCTCTCTGTGGCCATCCTCATCCTTTGCTTGGCAGCCCATTGCTCTGGCCCCTTCCATTATCATCTGTCATAAGAGGAAACCTTCCCCCAACAGCCAATTATCTCAGTCCAGCAGCATGAACTCTATTTATTAATTATGAACTTTATTTGTAAATCCTGAGAAGAAAAAGAATATCTAAGAATATAAAAATCCCAATGGACTATTCTAATGGGAGTACAATTAGCAAGACTGGGCCATTCATCTGCCTCACTCTGGCCCACTCCTCTGACAATGAAGAGGAGGAGCTATTTCTGTGCGAGTCAGAAAAATCCCCAGTTTGAACAATTATTACATGCAATCATTTAACTAAACAGCAAGTTTCATACTGGGCAACAAAAAGCCTACAGCAGAAAGCATGAAAATATTAACTACAAAGTGACAGAGCAACTTTCTTTCTCCCCCTCCCTGCACTACTCCCAAAGGGTATTGCATAAGGACTAAGAAAGTCTGCTGTCAGAGGCACCTTGTCTACCCTCTTCAAAACTGTTTCACAAACATTTCAGAAAGGCAACACTACCACCCTTACAATTATTCACTGATGTCAGAAATCCAGAAATAGATCTAGGACAGCTCAGGTATCAGACATACCTGCATTCAGTCACATAGAATCAACCAGGTTGGAAAAGATCTTTAAGATCAAGTCCAACTTTCACCCCAGGACTGCCAAGTCCACCACTAAACCATATCACTAAGGGCCTTGTCTACCTGCCAATATTACCCATATATACCTCAATATGCTTGTTCATCAAAGACAAAGGTTCACCACAGCCAGAAAGAGAGCACCTAACCCACACTGCCCAACTTCAGAGCAATAGAAACTCTGCCCCATCTCCCACCACCAGCGCACATGTTCTGCTGGGAAGTTTGGAACCAGCACAGCAGGAGTTGGACAACTTCAAATGCACATCTACACAGGGCTTACACAAACCCCAGCCACTTCAAACAAATAACCAGTGCCCATCATTAAATCAGGGGCCTGAGGTCTTTTCAGTAGCTAAGATTGCTCAGCAGGTGGTTATTTGATCACTTGTACACAATAATAGACATTCAAAGATCAATAGCTGTTAACAAAACATCAGCTTTCTCTCAATCAACATGCACGCATCTATGAAATATGCAGCACAACTATAAAAATGAGATTATAGCAAAGTGAGCAGTATTAATATATTAGCTTCTGGTCTCTGAAACACACATTTAGATTAGAAAAAGGAAAAACAAGACCTGGAAAAGTCTTTGCAACATGTATTTGTCAGTGCCAGAAAAGCCCATCAAACACCGTGACCTCTATGGCAAATTTCCTGTTGAGCTGAAGAAGCTTTACACAACTCCTTTGTTTCAGAAATAAAAGCCTTACTCTGGAAATCTTAAACCCGAGCAGCAAATACAGCTACAACAGCAGAGCAGCAAAGCGCTGCATGTTTGTACACAACATGTCCAATGTTCCTTGGCAGACTGGTCTCTTGTACCACACCACACCACCTGCCAGGAGGAAGTCCCCCAGCCACACACTTGTTAAATCCACGTTCATACACCAAAGCTAGAGGTCCAGTGATGGCATCCCTGATCATTCTCACCAGACCATACACTGAAGTGGTAGGAATTTGCACTCTCATGTTCCAGTGTGAATGGGCTGTTCTTCCTCCATATGGGATTCCACAGAACCAAAGAAGCATTGCTGTTGGAAGGGACCTCTGGAGATCATCTAGTCCAACCCCCCTGCCAAGGCAGAGACACCCAGAGCAGGTTACACAGGTTTCTTCTTTGTATGTGCCACACACTATGCAGCTTTTGGTCACACCAGACTCCAGATACTACACACTGCAAGATACACATATGCACATCGGGGGAGACTTTCTTCCTAGTATTTTCCAACAGTAATGTGCTAACGTGCTCATTAGTTCTGAAGTCAGACAAGCCACATGATCCATTCAAGCCCCAAGACCAAACACCATAGAGAGTCTCTATCTGGCCATCAGTCATCCATCTGATATTCCTTCTTTGCCTAGCTGCACAGTGTGTTTGGGCAGAAAAAGGGGATATAGCAGGGCAACCAAACAATTCTTGCCCAGCATGGTCAACATTGTGCCTGGCTCACTGGCCTCTGGCAGCAGACATGAACACAACCCAGGACTCAGAATCAACAGGGGAGATTTAGGCCCCGTCTGCCTGACTTGCCAACCCCATGCACATTGCATTCTTACCCGGCATCATTCTTTAGAGCATCTTCCTTGACAAACAACAGCAATCTTGGAGCTCAAGGCCAAAAAAAAACCTCTGTGAGACACTGCCACGGTTTAAGCCCAGAACCACATAACTCAGAACCACACAGTCACTCACTCACTCCCCCTGCCTTCTTCCCGACCCTCCACCCCCAGAGGGATGGGGAGGAGAATCAAAAGAATGTAACTCCCACGGGTTGAGATAAGAACAGTCCAGTAACTAAGGTATAAAACTAAACCACTACTGCTACCACGAATAATAATAATGAGAAGGGAAATAACAAGGGGAGAGCATATAAAACTAAAAGGGGGAAAGGAAAAGAAAACAATAAACACAAATGATGCACAATACAATTGCTCAGCACGCACCGACTGATACCCAGCCCGACCTGAGCAGCAATCTGTGTCTTCCAGGTAATTCTCCCCATTTATATACTGGGCATGATGTGCTGTGGTATAGAATATGCCTTGGGCTAGTTTTGGTCAGGTGTCCTGTCTCTGCTTCCTCACAGCTTCTTGTGCCCCTCCTCCCTGGCAAAGCATGAGACTGAAAAGTCCTTAATCAGGGCAAACATCACTTAGCAACAACTAAAAACATCAGCGCATTATCAGCACTGTTCTGACTGAAGTCAAAAACACAGCACTGCACCAGCTACTAGAAAGGAGAAAAATAACTGGCACAGCTGAATCCAGGACAGCCACTAGGTCTGGGGGACAGAATTTTCTGATGGGTAAACATGAAGTTATGAAGAAAATCCCCCTTGAATGTTTTTGAACTGTTCAGCCATAAACCTAAAACCAGGCTTTTAGGTTACAGATTTAAAGAATAAAGCATATTCATGAAAAGCTATTTTAAAAACCAAAAAGGACTGTAAACAGAAAGGTCAAAGCATCCTCTATGCTCACTGTTAAAATTACAAGAGGGGACAGGCTGAAACTGTGGCAAGGGAGATTTAAGATACCTATGACGCAAAACTTTCTGACCAGATGAGCAAGTGCAGGTGGGGAAGAGATGGACAGAAAGGGGATTAAGGAATTTCCATCACTGAAATTGGTTTGGTATTTTTAGGAACAGTAAAGACAAAGGATATTTCAGGGTCCATGTATGCTGGCTGGAGGAGGCATGTGAGCCCAATGCCCTTCTCTGTGATCCACTTACTTCCATGATTTAGTTAGGGGAGTTCAATTCCATGCCTGAAGAACAGTTTGTTACAAATAGTTTCCAGAAACAGAATACAACATTGGAGAATTTTTTGCTTGTTTGGACAAAGATGATGACAAGCCCTGGCTGTTAGAGCTCCAAAAAGATGAGAACTTGATTGAGCAAACTCTTTCCAAAAGCTGGTTACACTCTTTAAGGCATTAACACTTCCTGTAGAAGCAGATGACTAAAACATGACAGCTTTTTGCTTCCAGCCACTGCCATCAATCCTGCAGTTGCTGCATGTTTGCAAAATAGCATGTTCCCACTAAGAACTTAAGTGTGGTGGCTCCATCCCGTCTCTCACCTCATGGGCTGCTTGCTAAATGCAGGAATCAAGAATTCCTGGGCCATAGAAATGGGTTTAGTTGTATCAGGGAGAAATCCTGCATTAAGAGAGCTCAGAACAAATGGTGACAAGTGACAGGGGAAGACTTGCCCTTGCTTGTTCTTTAGATAGACAGGTTCACTCATGGCTCTTGAGTGAGTATTAAATCAATATTATTATTTTTAAGCATGAGCTTAGTGATTAAGTTTACGCAGAAGCATGCTCATGCTTATGCAAATCTATTTTCAATACTACATTTTTGTGATAACATATACAGCAGCATAAAAGGCTGCAGCTAAGAAATCATGCAAAACTGCTAATTATGCCTGAGTCAAGAAATACAACTATCAGCATGATTTACAGTCAGGTGTTTAATTAATTTTAGTATTAACAAAGCTACAGAAAAATCAATGTGTCAAAAGGACTTGAAAGGATTACCAACTGCTCTGGACAAATTAGCAACACTTCCATGCCCAGAGCACAGGAAAGCACAAAGATGTTTAATTAAACTATTTACCAGTGAGGAATTTAAATCACTGTAAATATTACATTTTTAGCACATTTCTTCCTTAGGTAGAAAGCACTTACAAGCGTATCATCTGCAGGTTTCTAATGGCATTTTTTTAAAGGAAGGAATGTAAAAAAAACATTGTAGTTAAACCCAGTAAATGAAGGTGAGGTCAGAACAAAAGAATGTGACATGGCATTTAAAATTAGAGAACTGGGGAATCATTCAACTCCAAAGTAACAAAAGATGTTACAAGACTGCCTGGAAAGAGGAAGAAGATGATCTATGACGTGCAGATCAGGTGGTTACTCATTGCATGCTCTGCTGCAATGGACTGCTGTTGTTTCTTGTGAAAATATTGATACCTATGAAAATAAACCTTCCAGTTCACTGAATCCCTCTTAGTTTGGGGTTGGTCCACATCTGATTTTTCCAATTGTTTACTAGCCTCTGCAATGCTGCTACTGCCTCAGCATGATTTGGGGCAAGATGCTCCACTTCTCTATGGCTTGGCTTCTCCTTTTCCAAAACAGCAATTAAATACTTATCAGCCTTCCAGGGATGCCTTGAGAAGCTTATCCATGCACAATATTCTCTGACAATACAAAAGAAACCCCCTTACAGTGCTGTTATAAACAGAGCTTCCCTATGGCAAGAGTGCACTAGTCAATTCTCCATAGGACTTACCTAAAGCCAAATGAGTTATTGAAAGCTTTCTGCTGCGTTAATGGAGTATGAGACAAGACCCGTGTGAGTATCAGTCATCTGATGGAATCACTCTGGTTTGGTTTTGCTGGATTGACTGAATACTCTCCTAGTCTTCTGTTGACTCATCCAGCAGAGCAAAGAAATGCTCTGATGTAGCAACAGCCTCTGTTGCACAGATTACCTGCTGCCGAATGTGGCCAACAGCCTACTGAGGGACTTGAAACCAATGTTTCTGCATTTCAAGGCAACTCAAACTAAACAATTCCCCTGACAGTTACAGCAACAGAGATGCAATTGACTGCAGTTAAACAAGAGAGTGCTACTGAGCGCTACTCGAGGATATAAGTCCTGTCCTGCCTTTTAGCACTTGACACATAAGGATCTCAGGAAATGAGAGACCAGGATAAGAGTATTTTGTGCTTCATGTCATCCATTCAGGTTGACTCAAGGCCAATTTTCAAATACATTTGCAAAAGCAAGAGTATTGTCCTGAAGGTACTCTGCAGTGAGAAGACAAGCACCCAATGCAGCTGGTAGAAAGACAAAGTGGACTTGGAAGAAGGGAATGCTTCAGAGCAGTGAGTATCAACATATTAGTGCCAAGTAAAATGAGGAGGGTCCAGGACTGCCCAAGGTCCTTATCCCAAGTCACACCTATTGTGCTGAGCATCTGCTACATGGTCTATAAAAGGTGACATAAACACGACCCCAACCCAATTAATATTTTCATGTTTCTTTAAAAGAAAAGTTTGGTAAGTTTGCTGATGACACCAAACTGTGTGGTGTGGTGACACATGGAGGGAAGGGATGGCATCCAGGGGGACCTTCACTCAGGCTCAAAAGGTGGAACTGTACGAACCCCTCAGAGTTCAACAAGGCCAAGTGCATGGTCCTGTACCTGGATCAGGGCAAACCCAAGCACAAACACAGGCTCAGTGGAGAATGGCTTGAGAGCAGCCCTGAGGATAAGAACTTGGGTTTTGGGCGATGAGAAGCTTCCCATGACCTGGTAGTATGTGCTTGAGCCCAGAAATGCCCATGTGCTGGGCTACATCCCAGAGCATACGCAGCAGGTTGAGAGAGGGGATTCTGGCCCTCTACTGCACTCTGGGGAGACGCCCCCTGCAGTCCTGCATCCAGCTCTGGGGCAACAACACCAGAGGGACATGGAGATGTTGGAGCGAGTCCAGAGGAGGCCATGGAGATGCTGCGAGGGCTGGAGCAGCTCTGCTCTGGAGACAGGCTGAGAAAACTGGGGTTGTCCAGCCTGGAGAAGAGAAGGCTCCTTAAGGGGACACCTTAGAGCAGCTTCCAGTGCCTAAAGGGGCTATTCCAAACCTGGAGAGGAGCTTTGGACAAAGGCAGGTAGGGACAGATGATCTTTAAGGTGTCTTTCAACCCAAACCATTCTAAGATTCTACAAAATATTATGTAGTGCCAGGTAAGATACTCACTAATGATATTCACTGAGAGCAGAACAAGCTCTTCCTTAGAACATACCTGAAAACTAATCCACCAGACACCTACCTTCACTATTCGCTGCCCCAGACTCATGTTTCCAGCTAGCAGTCATCCCTATCAATTCACCAATTCCAGGCCATCATCTGAACAGCACTAACATTTGTTTACTGACCTCTGTGAACAGCCAATACTTTGCGCAGCTCTTCCAAAGTTCAGGTGCCACACTAAAAATAGTTTTACAACAAATAATGTTGTTTTTCTGAATGCTAATTTGGTTCATGGAAAAGGAAGGGAGGAAAAGAGGGTGTGTAGATTACACTGCAGAAATAATACTGTCTTTCAAAGAGTGACTGTATTACCACTTGGCTGCCTCTTTTTCAACCACATGCAGTGGTTCTGGAAGACAGGCAGCAACCTACCCTTTGAAACTGCCACTTCACTACTGTGAAACTTGCTGAATTATTAGTATTATTATGGGTCAACTACACCACCTTGAACTGAAAGGTGAACTCCAGCCACAAATTCTAAAGGAATCACTTTTAGTGAAAGCAAAGACTTGGAGCGTTTGTTCTAACCAGAGTAGGACATTTCTGCAGTCAAGTTGCCTGTCACAGATAGGGGAGGGAAAGGAGGGAAGATCAGGAGAGGGGGCTGCTGTTTCTTCCCCTTGAAACTGAGATTACTCGGAACTCTGTTTTTCTATGCTTTAAGCACGACATTTCCAATAACCTGCTTCAGAAGGGCTTGTTCTGAAAGGAGTGTTTGGTTCAAAACTGAATGCTGCTCCAGGAGAGCTGTGAAGGATCTTATGGGATGACCTGTCGAAATCATTAGGTTTTCTTACTTCGTCTTCTCTACCCGATTGTAAATCAAATTAGCATCTAAACTAGAGACTAACATGTAAATTCTAAGACTTCTTCTAAAAGATATATTTCAATTTTTCCACAGATATAAAATATCTATGATGTATTTTGATAATACTTTCCGATTCTGAAGTTGGTAAGGGCTTGCTTTTTTGATTTGAGTGACTTGTTGCTCGGAGAAGCCAAAGGTAAAACAAGTTCTGTGAACATTATCATACAAAATGAGGACTGAGAAAGGGTTAAAGCACAGTCCAGTATTCAAACATCATACGGAACTGCACAACTCCACAGTGAAATCTGGATGTGGATTCCTTTCATGGAGGAAAACCATCCGTCAGCATATTGGTGCATCAAGAGGAGGATGCTTCATACAGGTCATACCACGTTTTGGCAGAATGTTGGCTGGCCACATAACTTTCCATGCTATTTCTTGAAAAGATGCACCAAGGATAAAATTGGCTGAGTCACCCTCAAGTCCAAAGGAAGTTCCTTCATTTTGAAAAGGGCAATACATGCAAATAGAGAACAAAAAAATCTCTTGTCACTCTCCTTTGCAAAGGTCTTTAGCTCATCATTACTGAATCTTTGTAGGAAATAAGATAAATAAAACCCAAACATAGAGCATTCAAGCCCGGTAGTGACTACACAAAATGAGACAACTTATTCTTTGAATGAGTGCAGGATTTTGTGAAGCTTTCAGAGCCCCACTGCATCCCCAAGGAAACCATTGAAAATGAGGGATAGTCTTTTAAATGGTTATCACAGGTGTTACAGGTCAGGAATTTTGACTGTGGCCATCATTACTATCTTCATAAACAATTCCAGTGCTATGGAAAATGAGATGAAAAGCACCTACACTCTTTCCTCCTCGTATCAGAGTGAGACATGTATTTATTACAGATAATTTGTAGCCTATTCAGCTGAAAAAGCATTTGTTCCCTTGATTGAATGGCAGTGGGGCCTAGAAACTACATACTGCAGTTTCCAACTACAGAAAATCATATACATGTATTTTCCAAATCAAACCAGAGAACAGATGCAGCCCATCAAAAATAAAATGATGAGATCATGTAATTTATCATGTTTCAAAAAGCAAGAAACTAAATAATGCACTTTTGAAGCAAACTCCCAAACTACGGCGCTAGAAGAAAGCAACCCAAGAGAACTTATTTTTCAACAATGAGCAGCGTAAAAACCTGTGGCAGTCAATACATGCTTTAAATCAGTAGCCTCCAGTAAATGAGAGCATCTGGAGCAGCAAATCTTGCTGCCATTCTCAGAAGTGACAAGACTGTGATTTACCTGAGAACAGAGAAACAACTTGTCAGCATCACAGAAAGAGACTGAAAGAAGCTTCCCATTCCAGAGTAACTTTCCTTAATAAAACTGTCTTTCACTCAACAACTTCATTAACATGTAGAGCTCAAAGCTCTGGGAATGGGTGAGCTCAACAATGCTAATGGACCTTTCCTGGTGAATGCAGTTTAAAGTTACTACTGAGTAACCTGCCACAAAATACCCTGGGATAAACCTCAACACACCAGGGCTTTTGCTTATGTGAGACTGAACATGGAATATTTATTCAAATAGTCACTACTTCATTTTAAACCATAGTTCAGAATTTAATATCATTGTAGACTTCATCCAGAGTATTATTTTAGCCACTCTGTGACTGCATTTTCTATGCAACAGCACAGCTTCCAGCACAGCGGCTTCTTAGTGACCACAGTAAGTTTCTACTCCACAGTTCTCATCATCAGAAATTGGAAATATTATTAAAAAGTTGCTTTGGGGAAAAAAGTTTCAGCCACACCAAAACAGTGCAAATGAACTTTTGTTTAAGAAAGATGAAGGGTTCCAAGGAAACAACTAGAAGCTACAGATTCAAAATTCAGCAGTATCCAAATTAATTTGATTGTGCCCAATTCAAACTGACCTGGTATTGCAATATTCACCACACTTCTCTTTAGAAAGATAAAACCCCTTGATATCCAATTGTAAAATTTCATTTGGCTTAAAAACTGTTTTAGATTTAACAGCTACGTGTCAGAGCTTCCTGCCTTTGAAGCCTGCTGGAGCACAGGGCAGTGCCAAGTCCACCTAGCAGAGGCCTGCCCAGCACCACACAGGATTAGCTCAATTGTAGATGATGACTTCATACCTTGAATCAGACCCAGACTTCCCAAAACGTGAAACTCTACGGTATAACTCTGCTTTCAGGCCAGCTGTGAACACAATACATGCAATGCTGTGCACATGTCTCCAACGCCTACATTTGAAACTGGTTAACCTGTCTCTTGAACCCATCAGAGCCTGACCTCGCTTACAGAAAATGCAGTTTGCAGTTGTAATGAGGACTCAGCCCACCTCAGGCTCCCAGACTTGTCTCCAAATCTATGGTTCAATAACAAGATCATTTCTCCTTTGTCTGGTTTGAATAAAGAGGAATAAATTTAAATCCTGAGTAACAGCTACAATCTCTATTGCCTGTGCCTGCTATACATCGGTGCCAGCATGAGGTGGAACTGGTTAAGTATTTGCTGCCTGATTCTTTTACTACTTTTATTTATTTTTTTAAGATTCATTAAAGGAAAATTCTGCATAAAAATAATGCAAAATACAAAACCAGGATTAGTGTTTCTATTGCACAATACTTATTTTAAATACATTCATTACTGTAACATACAACTATTTCTGGATGCAACAGGCAATGAACCAAGTTTCTCCTGAGCTATGTTACTTACTGTGCTTTTAACAGGGATGTCAAAAAAATAAGCCATTTCAGCAAGATAATGAACCTGCAAGAAATAGCTCACTCTCTCTCATTCTATTATTTTGATTTTATCTCCAAGTTCTGGATTTTTTTTGTGCATGCACTTTAAATGAATGCTCACCCATTCCTGTCAAGCAGTTTGTCTTACTACTTCACACTTGCTCATTACATTCCAAATACCTGCTTCCTGAACCACTTGCATGCCTAATCTAATGATAGTCCCTTGCTGGAGGGAAGGAACATTAGGAAATGGGAAGCGTGCATATGGAAAGCAAATGTCAGATTATCAAAACCACTTTCCCATCACTGTGAAGGCCGCTACCTCATGCAGCACAACACTGAGAACAAATTTTAAGGTCTGAAACTTTTCTGGCAGGGCAGACTGTAAAAGATCAAGAAAAAAATACAAAGTTTACCCAAAAGACATAGATTCTACAGAAGTAATGACTCTCTGGGCAAAACAAAACCCCGTTTCCTAACAACTATTGACTATCAACCTCTCTCAAGAGGTGGGCAGGAGTTTTCTACAGTTTTTATGAACTCCATAATCTTAGCTACAAGACATGCTGTCATCATCAAAGTTAACATTTCCCATGACCTTCCCTAGGGATAACATGTGAATGACAACATAATTATTCCAGGCTGGAAATCATTCTCCTATTGAATACTCCTGTTGCCATCTTTACACTTGAGAAAGCCCACACAACCCAATTCTAAACATGATTTCATGTCAAGCTGACTTATTTCCATTTCAATACATCTGCCTGATATTTTCCTTCTTTGCCACACAGGTGCACCATCAAAATAAGCCCAAGATCAGCCCTTCTGGAGCTCCGAGATTGACAGGTGTTATCCAGTGATGTACAGCTGGGCCCAGTGTTTCAGCAGCTCCTCGCATTCTGCCCAGAGATTGCAGAGAAGGTCCCTTAAAAACCTCTGTCAGGAATTAGACCAATCTACTTCCCACTTAAGGAGTTTTAGAGCTCATTTTGCTGACATGTATTAACATGACTGGATTTAACGTCTAATGCTTTCGCAATTGTTCTCTTTTCTAAATAACATGTGTCAGTCCGGCAGACATTACTTCTCACCACTAATAACAACCATTTCCAAACTACTTAATAACAAATAGTTTGGAGGACTTTATACGTTTTCAGTTTTGCTTTTGCAAACTTGTCTCAGCTCTGTCCAGAAAGCTTCTCCTCCCAGATAATTTCTCATGTTTCAAACCACAGGAAATAAAATTTCTTCTCCCTACATGTATGATCTCATCTCAGCCTTTGCACCTCACACACCAGCCAACCATGGGATAGAAAATTACAGAATCCCAGACTGGTTTGGGGGGAAGGAACCTTAAAGCTCATTCAGTTCCAACCCCCTGCCACGGGCAGGGACACCTTCTACTAGACCAGGTTGCTCCAAGCCTCATCCAAGCAGGCCCTGAACACTGACAGGGATGGGGCAGCCCCAACTTCTCTGGGCAACCTGTGCCAGGGCCTCATCACCCTCACAGGGAAGCACTTCTAACCTAAACT
This sequence comes from Pezoporus wallicus, assembly GCF_028554395.1. Lineage (NCBI taxonomy): Eukaryota > Metazoa > Chordata > Aves > Psittaciformes > Psittacidae > Pezoporus > Pezoporus wallicus. The sequence goes on from NW_026639377.1 coordinate 2,269,688, forward strand.
TTCCCTGTTTAAGTTTGAACCCATCACCCTATCACTACAGTCCCTGATGAAGAGTCCCTCTCCAGCATCCTTGTAGGCTCCCTTCAGACACTAGAAGCTGCTATGAGGTCTTCACGTGGCTTCTCTTCTCCAGGCTGAACAGCCCCAAATTTCTAAGCCTGACTTCATATGGGAGGTGCTCCAGACATGAAGAGAGCATGTCCTGATCTACAAAAACCCTCAGTGTGTACACCACAGGGCTTCTTGAGCCACCATCCCGAAAGGGTTGTACACAGGAAAGGTACCTCCCAGCACATCTACCTGCCTCATTTGTGCCTAAATTGTACACCAGTACAGAGCCAGCTCGTATGTGACATTTGGTATGGCACAGGGACCAATTCAAAGGCAAAGTATACACACAACACAGTGTAATGCTTTTATTGCTGTATGCTCAACAGCTCACCTGTACAGGAGAAATCATCCACACGGACATATCCCATGGCACAGTCACAGCGATAGGATCCAGGCAAGTTAACACACACGGTGTTGGCATGACAATAATGCATCTTGGCAGCGCACTCATCGATATCTGTAAGGAAGAACCACCGAGGTAAGTTACAGTCAGGCTTAGAAAAATATAACAACATGACACAATATTAGAATAAAAGAAAATAAATTCCATTCACAAATCCAAAGGCAATTTGGTTTAACTCCAACACTGGGGCCTACTCTTAATCAGGAACTGCAGTGACAGGACAAGTGGCAATGGGTTAAAACTTACACATGGGATAGGTTAGATATAAGGAAGAAGCTCTTTACTGTAAGGGTGGTGAGGCACTGGGTTGCCCAGAGAAGTGGTGAATGCTCCATTTCTGGCAGTGTTCAAGGCCAGGTTGGACAGAGCCTTGGGCAACATGGTTTAGTGTGAGGTGTCCCTGCCCATGGCAGAGGGGTTGGAACTAGATGATCTTAAGGTCCTTTCCAACCCTAACTATTCTGTGATTCTGTGATTGGCTGGGGCTTGGAGCAACCTGGTCTATAGTGGAAGGTGCCCCTGCGCATGGCAGGGGCTTGGAACTAGATCAGCTTTAAGGTCTCTTCCAGTCCAAACCATTCCAGGTTTCCATGAATAAAGAAGGAGGCAAATTTAGTACAGAAGTATTCCTTAAAATAGACCTAAAATTCCTGTCTCATAGCAATGGGTTCCTTCTGCTGTTCTTCATGAAATCCTTTATATTTTTTAACTCCGAAAAATTAACGCATACATTTGGGTTTTTTTCTGTGACAATGCTACAAGACAAAAACTGATGCAGAGTTTCCAAACACATAAAATAGCATCACAGGTCTGCAGCACTGACAATCCTACCTGCCTTACTGGTAACCCAAAACATGAAGGCGCAGTGCCTCTGCACAGCAGGCGGCAGCTGCAGTGAGGGACAGATAGGACATGGCAATGTCTGTCACAGCAATGCAGCAGATTCAACTGCTGAGTTGATGGGTGAGTGTCCCAGTCCCCCAGACTCACTCAACTGCTAGGTCAATGCTCTTTCCCTGCAACACAGGAACTCCTGTGGCGTAAGTGGGATCAGGGACAGCCCGTTTTAACCTGCTTTAAATCATGCCAATGGAACAAAAAGATGACTATGGAGCAGTATAATGTTGACCCCATATCTCTGTTTGCTTGAGGATCTCTACTGCTGTTGCAATTCCAAAATTCAAAACTGTTGTCACAATAGTGAATCAAACCCATCATTGATTTGCCTGTTTAAATATCCCAAAGCTCGATGATACTGTAAACTGTAAAATCTTCCCCCCTTCTTTCCCCACAAAACCAGATATTATACTGAAGAATTCTCTTGATTTGTTTTCTCAGCAGGATAGATTTTCTGCTTAGTAGCACAGATTTTACATGAAGTAATTCATGGTTTTCAAAAGATTAATTCTAGTGTTCCATATGTTCACACAAAGAAAAATGAATCAGACTCGTTTTTCCTCCTCTATTACCTTTTCCTTGTTATTCATTGCTCACACTTAAGTAAGGTATTAACTGACAACACAGCTGAAGAACTCCCTCAACCAGTAGAGTTGGTCACCACACAGTGTGGTCTCCTCCCACATCCCTCTGCACAACCATCTACAGAGACCAAGCTACAGTCTCTCTTTTTCCTCCCACCACCTAGTACTTATGGAGATACAATAGAGGTGCTATAAGGGGTGAGTACCATAACATCAGGATTTAACCCCAGAATAGGAGGGTTAACCTCCATAGTGGAGGGATCACTGTGCACATGCTGAGCTCTTTGTTGCCTAAATTTAGGTGTCCTGTTTAACCTTCCTAAACAGAAATAGCTGCAGTTGAGGTACACCCACATTTTCCAGTCTCTGAAAATGAAACACATCCCAGCTACACTCACACTTGCTATACTACAGACATCTGTCTGGTAGGAACTACTAGCTAAATCACTGTGTGTTGGCCACCAAACAGCTGTCAGTTGGCAGTGATTGCTGACTGCTGCCAACTTGGGCTGAATTAGAAATGATGGCCTGGAGGCAAAAGACTTGATATACCACAGCAAAATCCTTGAACTACCTCGTTCCCACATTGCTGTTGTTTCTGCTGCAGTGCCACCTGACAAAACGAATTTTAAAAAGTCAGGAGCACCAATATATGGAAGATAAAAGCCAAGAAAAATCCTCCCACATGTCTTGTTATCACACCACAGAGTGCTAGAGCCACTTGGGAAACACTCAGGTATTGATGTGTGTTCACACTGTTCTGTTTGCAGCCTCTTTATAATAGGTTTTTGGAGCATAACTTTGAAGAGTTTTGTTCTTGCATATCTGATAATTTCCAAGCATGAAAGGGAAAGGAACAAAAAGATGTATGAAAAGAAAGCAAGAATGTCAAAACAGCAACCAATCTACCTGAAAATTAACCTTACGGGCTACCCTCTATCTCCAGCTGCCTCACTGAGTGCACTGGACAACGCTTCTCTTTCTTCCCCCAAAGCAAAGAGAAAGGATTAAAAGTCTCAAAGGTGAAGGGATTTAAACTTTGGTTCATTGCAAGCAAAGCCCACATTACTGTAACACAAAATAGGAGAACACCAGTGATACAAAGAAAATCCACAACCTCTATGAAAATATTGCTGTTGGAGTATTTCTCAAAAGGGGACTCAAAAGGACTTCAGGTAATGGCTGCACTAAAGAGGACTGAGAACAACTGACACTGGGTTGCTGCAGAAATCCTTGAGTCCAGGAGGAAAATGCTGGGTCTAACAAAGGCAGCAGCAGGAACAAAAGATCCCTCTCTTCAAACTTGGCTCATCTACTTAACTCTTTCTGCAATCCGTCTTTGGCCATCTTCCATAAATCCTTTCAGTATTTCTTCTTTTCTTTACCTTTGCAGTATCAGCCTCCTACTAATACACACATTTCCCTTACAGAGAATAATACTGAGAGGTCAAAACTGGCAATAGTATTTTCTTATTAAAGCCTAAAGGGCAATGCTAAAACTGTTGTTCTGGACCACATCTCTGCACATTCCTGTAAAAGGTTAGGTATTCATCACAAAATGCTTGGGGTTTTTATTTAATACTGTTAGAGTAAAATCCACAAAGCACCCAGTGGTATAGATCAGCTCAGCTGTAATGGAACTCAAATTGTGATTCATGTGTATAGATTGCTTGTCGCATTTGAAATATTAGAGCTCATCTTCTAGTGGTCTTCTGAGGTGATAAAAATATATGATTTATGTATCTCTCTAGACTGGTGAAGTAGTTTGTTTTTCTTTTCCAAAAGTTTACTTATAGTCTCTAAAATAAGACTTGACACAGCATAATGATCATTCACATCTCACCAGCTGCCATCTCCACTGGCTACCTCTTTGCAACAACAAAGACATTTGGGCTTCAGCTTTCCAGTAAGGACCATAATATTACAGGGTGGGTTGGTTTGGTGAGCGAGAGCTGCTCTTCTGGGTCAAGTGTTTCCTTAATAGTTAACAGAATACATACACATGAATTATATTTTATTATTTGTGCCAGTGGAAACGAAAGTATCTCAGTGCAGCTACCTGCTTAGCACCTGCCATGCCTTTCGCCACACAGCAGCTACTTATCATCTCATACCAACCAACCAGGCAAAACAAGACGGGATGGAAACACAGTACAAGTAGCATTCAACCCATGGCCAGTGAAAGAGGTTTTCAGGTGCAAATGTACTTTACAAACCATTTGACTCTTCTCATGCCCAACTTGGAATCCTACTGCTAAATATTTATAACATTGAAACATGACAATTAGATACCAAATCACAACTGGGGCCTCTTTTTACTGTTTGTCTCCTCCCATGAGTCTTAGCAAAGCAAACTCATCTCTGCCATAAAGAGGGCACGATTCCTGTTAATGACAATGGGAGTATTGTCCATTCAGGTCAAAGGCACCTACTGGTTTTCAAACTGTTAGCCCTGTAATAACCACAAGTGAACAATCTTGAAGCAAAGCACACTCTATCTCTGCAATTGCAGACCCCTGTTTGCATGCATTTAATAATAACCCATGTGGACAAGAGCACTATCACCACCTGCTGTTTTGGGCTTCAGAGTTTAAATACTGGAAGACAATAATATTCCAATCAAAACAAAATGACTATGAAGCGTTCCAGAGCACCAACAGGTGTGTGTGTAAGTCTGCTAAGTATCAGAATCAATTAGTCCATTTGCAACTATCTCCCAACTACTTGCTGTCTGTTTGGGAGCATGTTTCTCCAAACTTGATCCTAATTTTCAAGCCCTCTGTAAAGAAGCAAGGATGGAAAATCAAAGATGGAGGGGAGAGAAGAAGGACAGCATTGCAGAAAGCTCTGATGTCTAATTCATGACTCCCACCTAGAAACCATTATTAACGGAGGGTAAATTCACCTCCCCTCCTTTATTCAAGTTAATACTATGCCTTAATGTGACCTGTATTAAACCCTGGTCTAAATATTTTGGGGTTTAATAATGCAGAATCAATCTGGGCTGTTATTTAAATAATATCGAATCTTAAAATATATTCCCAAGCTGATGAAATCATATAGACAAAGTTTCCAAGACAGTGTAGCACAACAGTACTGGAACATAAAAGAGGTCCTAAACTTTCAGTCACCTTATGCTCCCCCAACAAGGAACACATGGATTTTTCACACCACTGACTTAATAGTAACCTTGTTCATTGTTATTTCTGGTTTGTATTCCAAATGCTCCCTGATTCTGTCCTCTCCTGCCCTTACCTCCTTTCCATTGCCAGGCTCATTTGACTTCAGCTCTGCTTACCTGTTTTGTTTTAACCCTTCCACTGCCTGTCCTCTTTCTCCTCGAACATCCCCCAGACCTCGTTTTTACCTTTAGTATACGGCTGGTTCCTCAAACTGTGCAATACAGCCCTCAAGGAGCCACGAAGCATAGGACAGCAGGAGTGAGCAGTTATCTGTGAGCTGGCAGCAGCTCAGCTTCCAGCAGTTTCCTGAGTAAGAAAAGACTAATTACGGGCTGCGGATGTTTAGGCCAGGCTTAAAACTGCTCACAAGCTTGGACTCCTTGATAGCAATTCATCTCCTCCACACAGGGCAGCAGTATAACCACAGGTGACCCTCACCATTCCTCTGACTTGGATGGACGGAGCTGCTGCCCTTGTGGAGGCAGGGAAACAATCCAAACCAAAAGCAGGTAAAGCCAAAGGAACATTCCCCTTTCAACAAGGCTGAGAAACATTACCCTGACATCATTAAGTAACTAAGTAGCCAAAAACGCCTTCATAAATTAGGGCTGGTGTAGCATCACCTGGGAATCCATCAGAAATAAAATACTATCAATATAATAACATCAGGGTGTACAATCACTTTGACTTTTAGAGCACCATTAAAACAGTGCAGCCTTTTCCTCTGGGCACAGCGTAAAAGTGCTTTACCTTGAGATACCTACTTTAGGATCAGGACAAGAGTATCAACATTCCAAATCTACTTTCTGTCAATTTAACATTCCAAATCTACTTTCTGTCAATTTAACTGTCCCTCTAGGGATGACACCTTCATCACTATCAGGTTAAACAAACAAACAAACAAACAAACATTTCAACACACACACTCACATGCAAATCCCAGCAGGAGAAGTTGTCCACTCTTGGCTTGGGAGTACACAGGGGACTTCACGGGTTACAGAACAAATGTTTATCCCTCAAGAACAGGACTAGGGAATGAACCAGCAGGGATCTGGGCTATCTTTAGCTACAGTCAGAGCAATATTCTTGACAATGTTGCCAAGGACACTGCAACAGGTGAGAGACAAATTCAGAGAAAGATAGAAGATAAACTCAGAAAAAGACTGCAATTCAAATACAATGCATTTCAAAATCTCTTCATAAAAATTTGAAATTAGAAATAAGCCCATGTAGTTCTAAGTCCCATGTTGGCGTCAGCTTGTTCTTTCATATTAGTTTTGACTCAAAAACACCGCAAAACCTCTTTGCTGTTCTTTTTTATTATTTCTTAGAGGTGGTATGCTCAGTTCACATGATCAATTCTTTCTTCCATCACCCATACTTATTCAAAGTTAGGAAATAATCATATATGTACATTCTACCTTTCTCAGAAGTTTTCTTAAAGCTCTACTCTAAATTCTGGAGTAAATGAAAAATTTGATAAGGACAATGCTAGGGTGCCCAAGGTTCACCCTTGCAAACGTAATAAATGCCTGCATGGCTACAGCAGCATGTCTCCCAATAAAAACAATATTGCTTAACTGCAGTATAGGAATCATCAAACCATAGAATCAACCAGGTTGCAAAAGACCTTTAAGATCATCAAGTCCAACCTTCAAGAACTGAAAAGGCACTTTTGAGTTTCTGGCAGCTTTTCTACAGGGGCTTGAACACATTTCAAGCATGCTGACACGGCAGCCGCTTCCACAGGTGACTCCTCACCGCGCTCCCTTATGCCACACAAAATGGTGGCTGTGCATGCCACAGGCCTCGTGCTTCTCTCCTCCTCAGCCCCACCATATCAGTCCACCCAGAGGCTGCTAGGAGAAGGTGGAAGCAGCAGCCACCCTCCCCTCGGAGAAGTAGCACCCTCGAAAGGAGGTGGGATAGGACGAGTCGGCACTGTTCAGCACGGCACTGAGCACCGCTGAGGGGGGTGGAGTGACATCTCAGCTCACACTCACCAGTCAGTAAGAGAGTATCATCTTTGGCAGTTCATCAGAGAGGAAACAGCACACACAATATGAACACCCACTGACTCTTCCCACCCTGCAGCAGGCAACAGCCCGTGAGACAATGAGGACATTCCTCCCTAGACATCATATATATCCTTCCCTAAAGCAGGACACAGACTGGAAGTCTAGCTGTTGAGGAGAAGGTGGTGAAATAACGAGGTTCATCACAAACCATCTGCGGGACAAATTCTTGCCACCAAAGAAGATTTGATAAGCCAAGCTCTAAACTGGGAGTTGCACTGTTGCAGCACAGCTCTGGGCACTGTGAGCTTTCAAGTCTGGAATCACCAGTTTGACACTGGTGACAGACACAGTTACTCCCTGCCTCCATACCTGGGGTATGATGATAAGGGACTGGTCTGCACCACACTCCTCCAATGAATCCATGCAAATGGGAATATCTGTAAACTCTATTCCCTTACATAAACAGTGCTCATCAGGGCAATACAATTTGCCTATCTGGGACACAGAAGGAATTAATCACTTTCCCCTGCTAGAACCCATGGCAGAAACCTCAACAAGTTACTACAGGGACAGAGTAGTAAGAGTTTTACACCGTAAAATCTAACTGGACTGCTCTCCCTCGGTATTTAGCACCACTTTCACCCATTTTTCTTCTTCAAAGGCTCTTAAGGCATGACAATATATTCTAAATCTAACTGCTTGATGCTTGGCTGTAATGTTACCGTTACATAAGTCTACAACAAATACAAGGTTATGTTACTACTGCTACCAAATATATTACAGCCCATTAGAAAACAAAGCAATATAGTCACCTCATTCTTACAAAAATAGCTCTGTTCCCTGGAAAGATTGCCTCTAGTTTAGTGATTACATAAATGTGTTCCCAGAGCCCTGTTTGCTTTGGCTTTGATTTCACTTGTGAAAGAAACTCCTCTGGATCTCAGTAAGCACTGATGAAATAACTACTGCTGTTGAGAAAGGAATGTCAGGTTTCTGTAAGAGATTCACTTCCTTATTTATTGTTATTTATCTTTCTAAACATTCTTTAGAGATACCACTGGATTTCTAGATCTCAGAAACACCAGCATGGGGAAGAGGGGAGGGAAAGGGAAGAGGTGAGGAGAGCATTACTTTCCTCAAATCTTCGATTCACCTACATTAGCCAAACAATATAATACATTGAAATAACTATATCTATTTTCATTCAGCTAATATCTTACCTTTTCAGTCCCTTCTATCTGGTTTTACTAATGGCTAAGGGTGAGCAATGGATTACTGCATCAAAATGAGCAACTCTTTCTTCATGCCATGATACTGAGAGACATAACATTAAATACCTGGTTTCATGAATGCTTGTCTTAGACCAGCATCCACAATTTCTGCTTCACTGCTCCATTTTTTATACCTGAGACTCTTACCCAGTTTGTCTCCTTCTATCTATGTCTTGCACTATTGACTGGCTTACTCTTTCAAATACACACAGATGCTATCTTCAAATGATAAATTGTAGAAGGCTGCCCATAGAACCGATCTGGAATCCCTGTGCCCATGGCTACCTTTTGTTGTGGCATTTTGAAGGACGTTGTGTATCTGAAAAATTAAGTGCTGATAAAAACTGTAGGTTTGGTTGTTTTTTTTTAGGGAGTGGTGTCTTTACCATATCATAAAAATAAAAATAAAATAAAAAAAACAGTTCCAGGAAAACTACTTTTCTTGTATTTTATAATGACTTGTAATATATACTGTTATAATAAGTGAGACAGGTGATATGTTAGTAGCAGGAAATCATACAAAATTAATACTCCACCATTTTCACACTCAACTAATTTGTTCTCTCAAGGACCATTTGTGCAGTGCAAAGCAGCACAGAGATAATGGAAAAATCTTGTCCCACGCTGGTAAACACTCACTGTCCCCTCATCCTCTCTATTTATGGCCTTCACAACGATATTTGCATTTTCCTAAATGTTCTCTCTTAACATCTTTTCAACCATTCATTATTCATCTATTTGTATCAAATTCTGTTCCTCTATCTAACTCTGCTGAAAAACCCACATGGAAGCACTGGACTTAAAGGGACAGACTCCTCACCATTGCAAAGTTGGCAGCTATGCCTCTCCAAAGCCACTCAAGCCAAACCAGGTGGTTTCTCATGATAGAGGATTTACCGATTTTGTCTTCATGGGTCCAGATTATTCCCTGTTAATCGGGTTCCACAGAGGTTTAGAGACAAACATCTTATTCAAGTAAGAAAATTATAGAATACTGCAAAACAGTTCCTTTCCTAGCATCCCTCTAAGCCATGCTGAACACCTTTCTTTGTTCCACATCCCTGCCACAAAATCTAGCCTTATTGTCTGTGCCTTTTTAAATTTAATCTAAAATGTAGAAATAAATAAAGCGAACATCAGCATAAGAAAACTGCCTCATTTTAGATACTGTAAATAGTTTTTCCCTATCGACACAACTTTAATTGACATAATAGAAGACTGCAGGACGCGGACGCATTTCTCATCCCAGCAAATATGGTAATCAGATGTGATTTATAGCACAAGTTACTGAAAGAGGCATTTCTGGTTTGGAGACTGCAACAATCCAGCATTCCTTAGGAATAAAATGAGTTAAAGAAGAGGAACAGTAAAAGGGGGCAGGGAGGCAATCCAACAGGTAGTCATAAAAATATTCTTTACCTGCGCCCCTAACACTTGATGAAATATAGATGAAAATCTATAGATATCTAAGAGATAATCTAATAGATGAAAATCTATTTTAATCGGTTTGCTTTTGGCTATGTAATCAAACTGGTAATTTAATGGTTTCCCCTTTGATAAAACAGTCAAAGTGTAGCTGCAGTTAAATAAATACATAAATAAATAAATTGCAACACTCAGGTCCTTACTATTTCATTTTAATTACTAATTGCATACAAATTACTACATCCACTATCATCATCATAAAGACTATCAATGCTGTCTTTACTCACATTCCCATTATCAGTATCAGCTACTAAGGAATTCATTTACACGCATTCCCTCGAGTACCACCAAGGCCAGTGGTCAGAGCACAAAGAAAGGAGAGAGCAGAGTAATACTGACTCAGCCCTCCCTGGTCATGAAAGCTCACTGTGAGCTGTCTGTTGTGTGATTGATGTTTTAATAGCAGATCTTGAATGGGCACATGCCCTCCTGCCAAGAACCTTACTGCAAACAAGCATTCTCAGACTCTTCAGAAGCACACCAACAGGAACAGAGGCAGCATTATGTTGTTATTCATGACAGTAAATCACTCTTCTATTGCCAGCAGCATCACGCATATTTCAGAGCAGGGCTGCGTAGTGGCAGAAGCATACATCTGGTTAAAGAAATCCTTGTGCAAATTCAGAGAAAGACACTCTGAGTGCAATGAGCTTTGAACCAATCTACTGAACAGTGTGTGTATATGTAAGCATCCAATGTATTTGCACACGGCAGAGGGAGATGAATCAATAAAGATCTACTGAACTGAAGGAGAAAGAAAAGGAGAGTTGAACCAGCACTACTGGTTTCACTCTGTCTCAATTTTTTAAGCTAGATCAAGTGTTGTTTTAAATAAAATAGTAACTTTTAGATTGCTGTTGATGAAAGCTGCCTGGGTTTTGTCCCTGGAGAGAACCATTATGAAAACAATGTGAGCTTTGGATGGAGACTTCTGTAGATATCTAAAATGCATTTTCACCATCTCTATCAAGAAGCAGAATTCCAGCTGTCGTGGTTTAAACCCAGTCAGGTAACTTGTTCACTCACTCCCAGTGAGTGGTGCCGAGCTGACAACAATCGAGGTCCGTCCCCCCCCCCACCGGGGCGCTCCCCTTCCCCGCTCCCGGAGGAACGGGGAGGAGGATCGAAAGAGTGCAACTCCTACGGGTTGAGACAAGAACAGTCCAGCAACCAATGTACAACACAAATCACCACCGCTACTATCAACTACAACAATGATAAGAGAAAATAACAAGGGAAGAGAATACGATACCACCGGCCAAGAAACGAGTTCACCCAGAAGCCCGTGTCCTTATGGGCAACTCCCAGTCACCCCTCACCCCGGCCATGACGTGCTGTGGTATGGAATACCTCCCTGGCTAGCCCAAGTCAGGTGCCCCGTCTCTGCTTCCTCACAGCTTCCCCTCTTCCCTGGCAGAGCATGAGCCTCACAAAGTCCTTGGTCAGGGTAAACATCACTTAGCAACAACTGAAAACATCGGCTTCACCAACATTGTTCCCAGGCTGGAAGTCAAAACACAGCACTGCACCAGCTATCACAAAGGAAAAAACATGACTGCTGCTGCTGAACCCAGGACATTATCCACCCCTTATTCCATACCATTCACGTCGTGCTCAGATCCCACATTTTCAATACACCATCGCTCTCCCACATATATACATCCATATACATACAGACCAAGAAAAAAAGATCATTTTCTTAGTGCATGGACCAATCCCTATAATGCTGCCAAGTCCATTCGGTCCATGATGTTCAAAGTTCATTCTCTGTTGGGATGATGGCTGGAGGGAAGTCAGGGCCAGTCGCTGGTGACCTGGAGACATCTAGTTGATGGGCTATAAAAGCATTACACAGCAGGCAACAGCATACAATTGAGTTCACTGGCTGTTTTCCCCTAAAATCAAATCCCCTTGAGGTATACATCGGACTTCCCCATCTTCCCGCATTACCCACCAAGTATATCCAGGTCCCTGAGCAAAAGCAATCCCACGAGTGGGTTTGCCTTTACCTGAAGCAGGAATAACCCAGACTGTCTTCCCCAGCAAATTCTTCATATGCACCACGGGAACTTTGTCCCCCTCTACAATATGTAAAAGTTCTGACTGGGCTGGGCCGGCCCTGTTGGCAGATCCTCTGGTGTTGACCAACCAGGTGGCCTTTGGTAAATGTGTATCCCAATGCTTGAAAGTTCCCCTACCCATTGCTCTCAGTGTAGTTTTTAACAGGCCATTGTACCGTTCGATTTTCCCAGAGACTGGTGCATGGTAGGGGATGTGATATACCCACTCAATGCCATGCTTTTTGGCCCAAATATCTATAAGGTTATTCCGGAAATGAGTCCCATTGTCTGACTCAATTCTCTCTGGGGTGCCATGTCGCCACAAAATCTGTTTCTCAAGGCCCAGGATGGTGTTCCGGGCAGTGGCACGGGGCACAGCGTATGTTTCCAGCCACCCGGTGGTTGCTTCCACCATGGTAAGCACATGGCGCTTGCCTTGGCGGGTTGGTGGCAGTGTGATATAGTCAATCTGCCAGGCCTTCCCATATTTATACTTCAACCATCGTCCTCCGTACCAAAGAGGCTTTAACCGCTTGACTTGTTTAATTGCAGCACATGTTTCACACTCATGAATAACCTGGGCAATAGTGTCCATTGTTAAGTCCACCCCTCGATCACGAGCCCATCTATATGTTGCATCCCTGCCCTGATGGCCCGAAGTGTCATGGGCCCACCAGGCCAAAATAATTCACCTTTATGTTGCCAATCTAAGTCCATCTGAGCCACTTCAATCTTAGCCGCTTTATCCACTTGTTGGTTGTTCTGGTGTTCCTCAGTGGCCCGACTCTTGGGTACATGGGCATCTACATGACGTACCTTCACCACCAGGTTCTGCACCCGGGCAGCAATATCTTTCCACAGTGCAGCAGCCCAGATGGGTTTACCTCTGCGTTGCCAGTTGCTCTGCTTCCATTGCTTCAACCACCCCCACAGGGCATTTGCCACCATCCATGAGTCAGTATAGAGGTAAAGTACTGGCCACTTTTCTCGTTCAGCAATGTCCAGGGCCAGCTGGATGGCTTTCACCTCGGCAAACTGACTCGATTCACCCTCTCCTTCAGCAGTTTCTGCAACTTGTCGTCCAGGACTCCATACAGCTGCCTTCCATCTCCGATGCTTTCCCACAATACGGCAAGAGCCATCAGTAAACAAGGCATACTGCTTTTCACTTTCTGACAGTTTATTATATGGTGGGGCATCTTCAGCGCGCATCACCTCCTCCTCTGGTGACATTCCGAAATCTTTGCCCTCTAGCCAGTCCATGATGACTTCTAGAATGCCTGGACGACTGGGATTTCCTATTCGAGTTCGTTGTGTAATTAGTGCAGCCCATTTACTCCATGTAGCATCAGTTGCATGATGTGTAGAGGAGACCCTGCCTTTGAACATCCAGCCCAGCACGGGCAACCGGGGTGCCAGAAGGAGCTGTGCTTCAGTGCCAATCACTTCCGAAGCAGCTCGAACCCCTTCATACGCTGCCAGTATCTCTTTCTCAGTTGGGGTATAGCTGGCCTCAGATCCTTTGTATCCCCGACTCCAAAAGCCGAGGGGTCGACCTCGAGTCTCCCCTGGAGCTTTCTGCCAGAGGCTCCAGGTAGGACCGTTCTCCCCAGCTGCAGTGTACAGTACATTTTTTACATCTGGCCCCGTCCGGACCGGTCCAAAGGCTACTGCATGAACTATCTCGCGTTTAATTTGCTCAAAGGCTTGTTGCTGCTCAGGGCCCCATTTAAAATCATTCTTCTTCCGGGTCACGTGATAGAGAGGGCTTACAATCGAACTGTAATTTGGGATGTGCATTCTCCAGAGCCCCACAGCACCCAGGAAAGCTTGCGTTTCTTTCTTATTAGTTGGTGGAGACATTGCTGTTATCTTGTTGATCACATCTGTGGGGATCTGTCTACGTCCATCTTGCCATTTTATTCCCAAAAATTGAATCTCCTGTACTGGTCCCTTGACCTTACTCCGTTTTATGGCAAAACCGGCTTTCAGCAGGATTTGGATTATTTTCCTCCCTTTCTCAAAGACTTCTTCCGCTGTATCGCCCCACACAATAATGTCATCAATGTATTGCAGGTGTTCTGCAGCTTGCCCCTGTTCCAGGGCAGTCTGGATCAGTCCATGGCAAATGGTAGGGCTGTGTTTCCACCTCTGGGGCAGTCGGTTCCAAGTGAACTGGACACCTCTCCAAGTAAAAGCAAACTGTGGCCTGCACTCTGCTGCCAAAGAAATTGAGAAAAATGCATTGGCAATATCAATCGTGGCATACCACTTGGCTGCCTTTGACTCTAGTTCATACTGAAGTTCTAGCATGTCCGGTACGGCAGCACTCAATGGTGGTGTGACTTCATTCAGGCCACGATAGTCTATTGTTAGTCTCCTTTCTCCATTAGACTTTCGCACTGGCCATATGGGACTATTAAAGGGCGAGCGGGTCCTGTTGATCACCCCCTGACTCTCCAGTCTACGGATCAGCTGATGGATGGGAATCAGGGAGTCTCGGTTGGTGCGATATTGCCGCCGGTGCACTGTTGTGGTCGCAATTGGCACTTGTTGTTCTTCAACTTTCAGCAACCCCACAGCAGAGGGATCTTCTGAGAGACCAGGCAAGGTGGACAGCTGCTCGGTTTCCTCTGTCTCCAAAGCAGCAATACCAAAAGCCCACCGGTACCCTTTTGGGTCTTTGAAGTACCCTCTCAAGGTAGTCTATGCCGAGGATGCATGGAGCCTCTGGACCAGTCACAATAGGGTGCTTTTGCCATTCCCTCCCAGTCAGGCTGATTTCAGCCTCCAGCACAGTCAACTCTTGGGATCCTCCTGTCACTCCAGAAATATAGATGGGTTCCACTCCTTGACAGCTTGATGGCATCAGGGTACACTGTGCACTGGTATCTACTAGAGCCTTATACTTCTGTGGGACTGATGTGCCAGGCCATCTGATCCACACAGTCCAGTAAATCCGATTGTCCCCTACCTCCACCTGGCTGGAGGCAGGGCCCCTCTAATGGTCGTCACAGCGTTGGACACTTAAGTCACGCTGAAAGGGATTATTCTTCGTTATCACAGGAGCTGGAGTAAAATCAGCTCTTCCATTCCATCTGGGAAACTGCTCACCAGAGACTGAAGCCGTAGCTCTCATGGGACGATCAGTCTTGGCCCTTGCTCCCCTCTTCAGTTCACTCACCCATTCCTCCAATGCTGAAGTAGGTTTTCCATCCCACTTTGTCATGTCTTCTCCGTGATCCAGCAGGTAAAACCATAGGGTACCCCGTGCCGTATACCTCCTGTATCTCCTCTCTTGAACAATAGGACGCCTTTTGTTAATAGCTGAGACGTGTGTTGGTACACGTGAGGAGCTGGATAAATCAGATAGATCATCCCTCAATTGTTCGAGGTCCTGGGACAGTTTTCTCACAGCTGAGATGATGGAAGGGGTGAGATTGTCTTCGAACTCTCGGAGTTTATGAACCATTTCATCCACTGTTAGTGGTACTATGTCATTCCAGGTTACTGTTGCCAATGAATGGGCATATGATGACGGCGCATTCCGTGTCAGTTTTCGCCACATGGGTCGTGTACATTCAACTTCATCTGGATCTATAGGTGTATCCCCATTATTCGGCTTGATGTGATAGAGCATCTCTACGATGGCCAATTCCCTCAGAGACTGGATGCCTTTGTCTATAGTAGTCCACTTGGCCGAACGACTCGTAACATCGTCCTTGTACGGAAACCTTTCTTTCACAGCTGCCAAGAGCCTCCTCCAAAGGCTGAGGGACTTTTTCTCTCTTGCAATTGCTTTGTCAATTCCCCCTTCTCTAGCAAGTGATCCCAGCTGCTTGGCTTCTGTACCTTCTAGTTCGTGACCATCGGCCCCATTGTCCCAGCATCGGAGTAATCAGGTGATGATGTGCTCCCCTGGTTGACGGGTAAAATCTTTTCGCATATTCCGCAGCTCGGTTGAGGTCCGAGATCGAGAAGTTACCTCTTCTTCTTCTTCTTCGTCATGTGATGATGACTCCTGACCAGATTCTGGACCGGGTGGTGAATTCGTTGTTTCTTCATCTCGCTTCACCCTTTTTGCCTCCTTTTTGCTTGTTCTCTTGCGTACAGGGGCAACCGATATTGGTACGAATTGGCCCTCTGGTTTGGCTGCAGTGATTATCACTGTGGTTTGAGTAGCAACCGTACTTGTTGCTGGGGGTGGTGCAGTTGCTGTGCTTGGAGCTGGGGTAACCGCGCTGTCTGTTGCAGTCAAAGTTTGAGCAGCTGCTGTACTTGCCGCTGGGGTAGCTGTGCTGTTCATTGCAGCCAAAGTTTGAGTAGTGACTGTTGCTTTGCCCTCAGATCCACCGACATTCTTTTCCTTTTGAAGGTGCTGGATAGTGTTGAACAAGGCCCTGTAAGCATAGGCCAAGCCCCAGCACGTTGCCGTGATTTGTCCATCTCTGGTATGGCCAGAATGACCACACACCTCATTTAAGTGTTTTACTAATTCTTCTGGATTTTGCAGTTGTTCGGTAGTGAAATTCCAAAGTACTGGAGGGGCCCACTGACCTAGATACTTGCCCATACTATCCCACACACCCTGCCACTCATGGCTGTCCAGCCTCAGGGAAAATCTCTCGGTCCTTCTACATCGTTATTTGACCCCAGACAAGACCCAAACCTGACTCGGCTTAACTCTTGAAATCAGTAGTGGGCAAAACACACTCTGTATGCGTGCTAGCATGGTGATTCCCATCACCATCAGCAAACAAGTCTCAACAGCATTAAAAGGCCATTCAAAAACTTCAAAACTCTCAAATGTAAATGGTCTGGGGGGACGACTGGGAGAGTAAAAGGATGTCTCCTTCACAGGTTGAGCACCTGAGAAGGAGAAAAAAGATGTGTAATTGCTAAGCACCTCCATCATATACCTCCCAAAGTATAAAGGTGGTGACCACACTGGGAACATAAGCCAGATCAGTTTCATGATCAATGATTCTATTGTATTACAAGTCATTACCATAAAGTACAATGGGACAAAAACCTTAGCCCAAGCCCCACACTTGAAAAACTCTAATACAGCAAATACCGGATGGACGTAAGATACGGTATACTGAAACTGTGAGATCAAGAGGAACAACCTTGAGAGCCAATAAATCAGCATTGTGACAAGTGACTATTAATCCAGTCAGATCTGTTCTTATCTCAACCCCTCATGCCCCACGTTGGGCACCAAAAAGAACTGTTGTGGTTTAAACCCAGTCAGGTAACTTGTTCACTCACTCCCAGTGAGTGGTGCCGAGCTGACAACAATCGAGGTTTGTCCCCCCCCGAACCAGGGCTAAACCCTTCCCCGCTCCCGGAGGAACGGGAGGAGGATCGAAAGGGTGCAACTCCTACGGGTTGAGACAAGAACAGTCCAGCAACCAATGTACAACACAAATCACCACCACTACTATCAACTACAACAATGATAAGAGAAAATAACAAGGGAAGAGAATACGATACCACCGGCCAAGAAAACAAGTTCCACCTGGAAGCCCGTGTCCTTCCGGGTAACTCCCAGTCACCCCTCACCCCGGCCATGACGTGCTGTGGTATGGAATACCTCCCTGGCTAGCCCGGGTCAGGCACCCCATCTCTGCTTCCTCACAGCTTCCTCTCCTCCCTGGCAGAGCATGAGCCTCACAAAGTCCTTGGTCAGGGTAAACACCACTTAGCAACAACTGAAAACATCGGCTTCACCAACACTGTTCTCAGGCTGGAAGTCAAAACACAGCACTGCACCAGCTACCACAAAGGTAAAAACATGACTGCTACTGCTGAACCCAGGACACAGCCTGACTTCATTGGTCATTCTACAGTAAGTAAACTATGAAAAACATAAAAACAGTAGAAACAGACAAGCTGTGGATATAAAGTCAATACCCAAAATCAGTGCAAAAGAATCCTCATCTCCAATGGTTTCCAATCCTTTCTCTTCCCTCCATCTACATTTCAAGCCACTGTTCTTAACAGCAATGTAATCTAGTCTCACTGTAATACACAGCATGAAGTCACTCCCACAGCACAGCCTGACAGGACACAAACTGCTTTAAGAAAACATACATTCATTGCTGCAGACTTCTAAAATCACAGAAGGTGATGGCTGTCGAAGTAAAGTTACTCCACACAGAACTCCTGCGATTACAAAGACCCGATCTGAAGTATATCTGAGATGGGCTTTCTTAACACGTTTCTCGTTTCTGTTACTGAAAAATATTCCAAGCATACAAAGCCCACGCCAATGCAAATCAACATGTCTATAGCAGCATATAACAGGGAACACTGATTTGTAGCTGCAAACAACAGAGAGAGCCAGCAGGCAGTGATGGGACCAAGAAGTCTGGCTGCTGCAGATTATTCCATGTGCCTTGAAGCTTGGACAAGAGGTTAAATGAAACCCAAACCAAAACACTTCTTACCTTAGCAAATTCCTGGATTGAGGTACACAGTTCCAATAATCATATGTCTGTTCACATGTCACTATCCTCGGTATCCTTTACTTTCCTGGACCACTATGTTGTCTAACTGCTACTGCTGGATAACATCTGTCAAAACATGTCCATTCCCAGCTAGTCTACCACTGGACAACCACCACTTGCAACAGGGTGAACAGACACCCGGTTAACTCACCAGCACCTAGAAAACACTGAGCAGTAAGGCAGGCATAGGAATAGAGAACACAACCTCTAACACAGATGCATCTCTGCACTGCAGCAAAGAATGGCCTCCACGAAGGCACAGACAAACACCATGAAAACCTCTTTTTCACTCACAAAAGGAGTAACAGCACTTTTAGTACTGGTGTAAAGAGAAGTGAAGAGAGAAGCCACTGTCTTTATCCTCATTCTCAGTGTGTGCCCCTTGATGGAAAGGAGAGGGAGCATGTCAAAACTGGTTCAGAATAACAATGCTAACAGAAAAAGAGAAGTTTCTTTAATGTTTAGGAAAAAAAAAAAATTAAACTGATAGAGAGAGGTACATAAGAGACTAGATGTTCAGATAACAATCCAAGGAGTGCATACGTGACAACATGGAGCAAACACATTGGAGCAGGGGGGAGAGTGTGAGGAGTCCTCCCCCTGAGGAGGAAGGAGTGGCAGATAAAGCCTGTGATGAACCAACCACAACCCCATTCCCCCATCCCCCTGCACTGCTCCAGGGCAGGAGGTAGAAGAATCATGAGTGAAGTTGAGCCCTGGAAGAAGGGAGGGGTGGGGTAAGGTGGTTTTCCAATTTGTCTGTATTTCTCATCATCCTACTCTGATTTGATTGGCAATAAATTAAATGAGTTTCTTCGAGTCTGCTCTGCCTACAATGCTAACTGGTGAGTGATCTCCACGTCCTTATCCTAACCCATGAGCTCCTCCTTGCATGTTCTCCCCCAGCTTGTTGAGGAAAGGGTGATACAGCAGCTTGGTGGGTACCTGGCAGCTGCCCACAGTCAACACAGTTCATTTACTTGTCATTTCAGACTCAGAACTTTATATCCTTTAGCCTGTGAAAAAGCAATCTAAGTACTTATGTCACGGTGTTTGTGATCCCTTAAGTACTAAAGAGTGAAGAATCAGAGACCCATTGAAGATGGAAAGGCAAAACAAAGATATTTCAAGTTTCCACTCTACTTAGTCCTCTAAGAATGATGCTAATAACTAATTTTAACAGCTGATAGGTGCAATCTTAATTAGTTGGGCATCAGTTTTCATTAAGACAAGTGATGTACTGAAACCCTATGGTGTAATAAAACCATCATTTAACACAACTACCAGCCATTTTGAAGCAATTCCCTTGACATTCTATTAAATCAAAGAAAAGGTGTGACTACTGTATCTACACTGCATCCATAGCTTTGGGTATAATAAATCTCAAGGAAAAATTAGGAATGCACAAGTACAAGATCTGTACACAGAGCACATGCTGCTCTCCCACAAAACATTGATATTCAAGATGAGAAAATATATCTTTTTCTTTTTAAGTCATCTCCATTCTTCCAATCAAAAACAGCTTCTTGTCCTCCTGCAGTGCTTTCACAAACTCAGAAATAAGTGAAATCATCTGGAGACACAACAGACTGATCAATCCCATGGTCTAACAAAGATGAAGATATAGATACATTTCTCCTTTAAAATCTGTTTCTATTTACCTTCCAGTTTTTCAGAAAACTTAACAACTTTGTTCCTTAGTTCTGCCTCTCATTATCTTGGCAGCCCTAAAACACTTCCTTTGTCTAGTCCACAGCCCTGAATTCACAAAAAGCTGACTGTTCATGCACATATCTGAAGACAGTTCTGTTCATTCTATCCCTTCAACCAAGCTGCACATATCTCACTTCTGGTCTTGCCTCATAAATCAGTTCCTACAATCCCTTCATCATTTTTACAGTCCTTTCTGAATAGCTTTCTATTTATTAATTTTAAATTATCTAACTGCACGTGCCATTTGCCTCAATATGTCACACGCTCTGAACTCTGCTTCTGAATCCTCACAAAGATTTTGGGAAGGTTAAAATCATATGCTGATTTGACCTTGGAAAATTATTCCAAAACCAGATTCTGCTAAAGGGAGTTTTAGAGAAAAAATGAAGAAAAAAATATTATACAGGAATAGTGAAATCACTGTGCTTAAATAATTCTGATGTTTACACAGTGGCATAAAGACCTCTTCGCCAAAGGAAGATTGATATGAATGTTTTATAATTATATAGCATATTATTTGCACTGATTCTGGGTTATACAAAACTTCTTAACGTTTTCCAAATTGCTACCAGCCTCTTCTGCTCTGATAAACACCCCATAAATCTGCTAATACCTAAAACACAAGTGTGGGAAAATTACAGGGGGAGCAGGAATTAGAGACAACTGGGGCCTAACAGAAGTTGTAGCATTACAGAAACCCTTTTAGGGTGAAATAAAGTTGCCACTTTCAGGACAGTTGGCATGCACAGCGTCTATTCCACCACGGGTCTGTAGGCAATACAACCTGCTATCCTAGAGGAGCAATGGAGGATGAAGTAGAGCGGAGACACTGCAGCCAGGCTCTGCTGTACTCCCTGCAGGTCTGGGAACTTGATGATACCACACTTTCCTTAGCTGAATCTTGCTCACTATAATTTCATTGCAGTGTCCTGCATGACATCCTTGTCTCTAAATTGGAGAGACATCAATTTGATGGATGGACCACTCGGTGGATAAAGAACTGGCTGGATGGCCACACAAAGAGTTCTGGTCAATGGCTCAATGTCCAGCTGGAGACCAGTAACGAGTGGTGTCCCTCAGGGATCAGTGTTGGGACCAGTCTTGTTCAACATCTTTGTTGGTGACATGGACAGTGGGATTGAGTGCACCCTCAGCAAGTTTGCCAGTGACACCAAGATGTGCAGTTTGGTTGAATCACTGGAGGGAAGGAATGCCATCCAGAGGGACCTTGACACGCTTGTGAGGTGGGCTGATGCCAACCTCATGAAGTTTAACCATGCCAAGTGCAAGGTCCTACACCTGGGTCGGAGCAATCCCAGGCACAGCTACAGGTTGGGCAGAGAAGAGATTCAGAGCAGCCCTGCGGAGAAGGACTTGGGGGTGTTGGTCGATGAGAAAATGAACATGAGCCAGCTTCAGTGTGCACTTGCAGCCCAGAAAGCCAACCGTATCCTGGGCTGCATCAAAAGCAGTGTGACCAGCAGGTTGAAGGAGGTGATCCTGCCCCTCTACTCTGCTCCTGTGAGACCTCACCTGGAGTATTGAGTACAGTTCTGGTGTCCTCAACATAAAAAGGACATGGAACTGTTGGAACAAGTTCAGAGGAGAGCCACAAGGATGATCAGGGGACTGGAGCATCTCCCGTATGAGGATAGGCTGAGGAAGTTGGGGCTGTTCAGCCTGGAGAAGAGAAGGCTGCGTGGAGACCTCATAGCAGCCTTCCAATATCTGAAGGGGGCCTATAGGGATGCTGGGGAGGGACTCTTCATTAGGGACTGTAGTGACAGGACAAGGGGTAATGGATTAAAACTTAAACAGGGGAAGTTTAGATTGGATATAAGGAGGAAGTTCTTTACTGTAGGGGTGGTGAGGCACTGGAATGGGTTGCTCAGGGAGGTTGTGAATGCTCCAACCCTGGCAGTGTTCAAGGCCAGGCTGGACGAAGCCTTGGGTGAGACTGTTTAGTGTGAGATGTCCCTGCCCATGACAGGGGTTTGGAACTTGATGTTCTTAAGGTCCTTTCCAACCCTAACTATTCTACGATTCTGTTGATACAGGCTGATGTGCAACATGAAGAAACATGTATTCTCTGACTGCTAGACCTCTGAATTAACCACAAACCACAGAAGACACATTTCTGAACTAAAAAGCAATTTGGACAGACAGAATTCTGTTCATTTCAGGGGAGAGAATTTTAAGCAGTTTTGTCTGTGCAGGTAGAAAGAAGAATAGGGAGCAGAGCACTCAGGCCTGCCCTGACAAGGCACACAGATAGCTGCAGACCAAAGCTATGCTGTGCTTCACAAAGAGACAGGCTTTCTAGCCTGGCAGCTTCCACCCACTTGGATTGGCCTACCCACCAAGCTATAAACATCAGCAGAGCATTGTACCCAGACAACCATCCTCTACAGTGCATTACACAGAGAAAGTAAAGTCCTGATGCCCACAGTCTGGGTTTTGATGCCTTAGTTATACTATTAAATCATCTTATTGCATTGTTAGAGAACATAAAATCATCTTATTGCATTGTTAGAGAATAGAATGACACAATTCAAAGATCATCTGGTTCTGTGCTGTGAGCCTACCATCGTCCCAAACAGCAAAGAGAGCAAAACCCAAGAGCACTTAAGTCGACGGTGTAATAACAAACCCACAGGAGTCCACAACCACATTTTGACAATGAATACGTGAGCTGTCAACTGCCATTGCTTCCTATGTTGGTCACAGCAGTTGGCTGTGATGTTCTCTTCAGCCTGAAGTGAGAGGAGGAACATGGTCATATCTGCCTTTATCAGCCACATCCTTATTTTCCCAGCTTTGAAGAACACTGAGATCACCATGGCAGGAGGCTGCAGGCCATTGAATTCCTATGGAAAGAGCCACCAGGACTAGCTCAAGTTAATGTGGTGTCTCACATAGTGCAGGAGTAAATCAGGCTACCTCATTCCAAATTTGAGAGACAGAAAATGCAACCTACAAATTATCATATAGTTGCTTCAGAAATCAGTTTGTAAGTCTTCCCTGATTTCTGACAGCAGCCCAGCCTATCACCATGGATTGGAAAAGCAGGTTTTAAAACCAGGCTGTCATTGTCCCTGTTTCTCAAACCTAGCACTCAAAGAGGCTCACTACCTGCGAGCTCTCAGAGGACGTGGCAACTTCTGAAAGCACTTCAACAAACAGGTTCTACACTGTGAAACTATTTCACATGCAGTGAACAGTCCTTTGGTAAAGTGTATTTGCATCAGTGTTCAGATGCCATTTTCCCCTTAAAACTCTGAAGAAAAGTGCCTCCAAGAGAAAAAAAGAGCAGCCAAGACTCAGATTCAGTGTTGTCCCATCCTTCACACTTGCTGACAATATCAGTTTTTCTCGGTGGGCAAAGGCAGACTTGGGGGTAGGAGGGTGAATATTCTTCTCTTCACAGCTGGCAAAGTCTCAAATTTCTAAGGTGCTAAAGCCTTTGGTGTCTAAAATGTAGATGTACTCTTAGGTCTTAATCAGGCTGCAATTATTACAGAAATAAATGTCACTATTCACATAGTACAGCGAGGCTTACTGAAAGGCAGAAGCAGTATCTTCCTTTATTTCTCCAATTGTACATTGCCATCGCTTTTATTTAGGAGTTGTATGGTTCACAGTATACTGCAGCATGTGTTACTGCAGCTGGGGCAAGTAATTGTGAAATGATTGTATACTGGTACATTATTTCTCACTACCAGCTAGATGGGCCAGAAGTACCCATACAATAGATACATACATATATGTGTGTGTGTAGAGACTAAATACAAGCAGCACTTATTCCCTACCAACCTGATATCCCCAGTTTGCACTGTTCAGAACAGAGATTGCCAGTCATTTTCAGACTCATAAATATTTCAGAGAGCTTTCCAAAGACCACACACAACCTGGAGTTTCTCCCTGAAGAAGGGAAGCAGACAAATTGGGTGCAAGAACAAGCAGGAGACAAATATGGACTGTCTGTACGGAGAATGCAGAATGGGCAGCTTTTCAGGGACACAATGTTCACAGAACCTGAATTACTCCCTCTCAAATCTAAAACAGCAAAGAACTCCAGTGCTAGAAATTATCTATTAGGGTTTGGGAAGGTATTTAGCAGAGATGAATGACTTGTTTTTAATTTTTGGAAAAGGGTGACGTCAAAAATACAGTTTCAGCTTATCAGAAACCATTCCTGAATTTAGAACAACTTTAGAAAGCAGAGCTCATCAGTACAAATAAAATACTTTGGGGGGGTGACATTTCTGAAACAACATCTATCAGCTTCACAACCACACAGGTGCTACACACAGAAGAGGACGTGGAGAGGTTTGAACCAGGGTCTACCATGAGGAGACACCCCAGCCACAGCTTGGAGAAGGATAAATAGAGGCAATAGTAAAAGATCCTCCCACTTGGGTGGGAGTTTACACTCTTAGGATTATTTTTGTTTGTTTTACAACACTTCCCAAACATATGCAATTCTTCATCCTATTTCTATACATTTCTTAACATCTTAGTATTAGTTAAGTTACTCTATAAACGACCCAAATGCTACTGATTCAGTAGAATAACTTCAAGAGATGTAACTTGAGATACATTCTCTGACACCTATTTCAGAGATGCACATCAAAGGAGTCACAACAGGTTCTATAAGGGTATATACCAGCAATCCCAGGCAGAGCTACAGGCTGGGCAGAGAAGAGATTCAGAGCAGCCCTGCGGAGAAGGACTTGGCGGTGCTGGTCGATGAGAAAATGAGCATGAGCCTGCAGTGTGCGCTTGCAGCCCAGAAAGCCAACCGTATCCTGGGCTGCATCAAAAGGAGCGTGACCAGCAGGCCGAAGGAGGTGATCCTGCCCCTCTACTCTGCTCCTGTGAGACCTCACCTGGAGTATTGTGTGCAGTTCTGGTGTCCTCAACATAAAAAGGACATGGAACTGTTGGAACAAGTCCAGAGAAGGGCCACGAGGATGATCAGGGGACTGGAGCACCTCCCATATGAAGACAGGTTGAGGAAGTTGGAGCTGTTCAGCCTGGAGAAGAGAAGGCTGCGTGGAGACCTCATAGCAGCCTTCCAGTATCTGAAGGGGGCCTATAGGGATGCTGGAGAGGGACTCTTCATTAGGGACTGTAGTGACAGGACAAGGGGTAACGGGTTAAAACTTAAACACGGGAAGTTTAGGTTGGATATAAGAAGGAAGTTCTTCCCTGTTAGAGTGGTGAGGCACTGGAATGGGTTGCCCTGGGAGGTTGTGAATGCTCCATCCCTGGCAGTGTTCAAGGCCAGGTTGGACGAGGCCTTGGGTGATATGATTTAGGGTAAGGTGTCCCTGCCCACGGCAGGGGGGTTGGAACTAGATGATCTTAAGGTCCTTTCCAACCCTAACGATTCTATGATTCTATGATATACCCTTCTCTCTAGACCAATCTACAGATATGACCATTGCTTAAAATTGCAAGACATGCTATAAATCTAATGCCTAAAATGGGACTTTGGGCCAAATCTAAGGTGCCTGGGCAATTTCTGTGACTGGGTATTTCTCTTGAACACTTACTTCCTTAGGTATTTCATTTAGAAACATGTTTTAAAATCTAGAGTTTGTCACTAACTCAAGTCTTCAAAACACGATTTATGCAGACAGACTATGGCAAATTTACATACAAAAAGCCTTTGCACATCTGCCTGTGGAGCTGTCTGATTTCACAACCTCAGTCAGGAAAATCTGGGTCATAATTTATATGGGAAAATTCCAGAAAACTCAGTAGAGTGAATCCTGCATGAAATAGTGTGTTTAATTCCCAGTGTGTAATGCCTGCCCCATGTGAAAAAGAGCTCTTTGCTTCTAGGAATGAGTTCTCTTGGGCAGGCCGTTAATTCAAAAGGTTAATAAGAACCAATGGGCTTCTTTCCTTCTGCCATACCTCTATTACAGCAATTTCCATCTAATTTTCAAACTGGGATTTCAGTGGGGTTTGGCCTGGCTTTCAATAGGAAACAAACAGAATGATGCAGCATAGCCATAGACTTGTTACACACTGACTAGCCAAGGCTTTCCACAGAAGGGATAGAATTGTACCAACAACTGAAATAATTTGATTGTGGATACAATAATTATTCAGAAAGACCCCATTTATAATTTATCCCTCCATATAAGAGTGCATCAAATAAGTCTGTAAACCATTTGTTCTCACTCCATTCTTATCCCATTTTTAAGTATGGGGTTTAGTATTAAAAATGTATATCAAGCTGGAAGCAATCCTGTCATCACATCCTACTGACTGTGAGTAAAACAGAAGTCAAGAATAGACTGCAAATATCTTCTTTTGCCAGTGATATTTTTGGGTGGCAGCTTGCAATTTTTTAACCCATGATGTGAAGTCTACAGGCTTGTTCTTTACCTCTAATCACAGTTGAGCCTCACTGGGGACAGCATCAGGGGTGGAGAATTTAAAAGCAGCAATAATGCTCTAAGAAAGCTGTCTAAAGAAATAAATGAATCAAAGGATTGTGTATGATTTAATTACTTATAACAGGATATAGTAAGTCCACAAAAAAGATTTGGGATTCAACAGGGCCAACTCTGAGTGCCCACGAGAATTAACGTAACCAAGCAGGCCTCACTGAGCTCAAGAATCCAGAGAAATAACTTTAATAAAAGGTTGAAAGCATTTGGAATGAAAGTGAGAAAAACACAGCAAGGATGAAAAGTGCTTCAAAGAAGGTATCAGAAGTAGTCAAAAAACTTAGAGGGCTGGGAAAAG
Source organism: Pezoporus wallicus (assembly GCF_028554395.1). Lineage (NCBI taxonomy): Eukaryota > Metazoa > Chordata > Aves > Psittaciformes > Psittacidae > Pezoporus > Pezoporus wallicus. Next base: position 2,296,689 of record NW_026639377.1, read on the forward strand.
AGAGACTGATTAACAAGCTAATCCACGTCTCCCAAGTTAGCCACACAGTAAAAATAGTACCTGCGCACAGTCTTTCAAAGGAAAATAGTGAACAGTGAAAGGCTCTCTTTCACCTAAGCAGAAGAGAATGAGAATAACAAAGAGCGACTGGTCATGTATTCTCTTATTCTCAGACAGATTCAACAAAATCCTGTGCAGCCCCAAAACATGAGCAAACATCCCATTTTCTCATGGGAATAATGACAGACAGGATCATTTCCAGATACTGAAAGAACCCAAAGACGGAAAGACAAATTCAGTGGCAAGCTTTTTAATGAAAGCTATAAACTAATGGGAACTGAGATTTTCCAACTGTACCAGTTAGTTTTACAACCTTTTACATGCAAACTTTGTTCTTCACGCATCCCAGATCATCACTGCTAAAGTAAAAATAGCACTGGAGACTACTGAACATAGGACCTGCCTTCCAAGTAAGGACAAGTGTTAAAACACACATTTATGTGATTCTGACACTGAATATAGCAGACTTTGCAAGAGGCAGAAACGGAGGGTATTGAGATAGACTCTAAGTGGGATAAAAAAGAAATATATTATCATTAATAGTAGATCACCTGAGAAAAGTTATGTGCTTTCTTCACAAGATAGCTGACTACTTAGACTAGAGCAATGCAGTGCGACTAATACATCTAGATTTAAACTGAGCATTTGATAGTGTCCTGTAAGAAATTATTATTTAAAAGACAGAACTTGAGGAATAATACAAGAATGCACCATAAAATGGATTGAAAACTCTCTAAGGGAGGTACTATAAGAGTCTACGCTGAAAAAAAAGCAGTCCTCAAGATGGAAAAATGTTACTAGTAGTATTCCTCAGGAACCAATCTTGGGATTGATCCTGCTTAATATATTCATTAGCAACCCTGCTTCGAGGACTTGATTGTGAAATGCAAAGATGACACAGTTAACAGTACAGAAGAGGACAAGATTGTCACACAGGAAGAATAACATGACCTTGTGTCCTGGGTTCAGCAGTAGCAGTCTTTTTTTTTTTTTTTTTTTCCTTCTCAGTAGCTGGTGCAGCACTGTATTTTTTGACTTTCAGTCTGGGAACAGCGCTGCTAACACCGATGTTTTTAGTTACTGCTCAGTAATGTTTACTCTGACCAAGGACTTCGTGAGTCTCATGCTCTGCCAGGGAGGAGGGGAAGCCGGGAGGAAGCAGAGACAGGACACCTGACCCAAACTGACCAAAGAGGTATTCCATACCACAGCACGTCATGCCCAGGAGGTAACGGAATGGTAACCAAAGAATGGTTTGGGTTGGAAGGGACCTTCAAAGCTCATCTAGTCCAACCATCTGCAATGAGCAGGGACATCTTCAACTAAATCATGTGGCCCAGAATTACATCCTGTGATTGAATGTGACTGAAGCACAGCCTATCCTTGAATGTCTCCAGGGATGGTGCATCCACCACTAATCTGGGCAACCTGTTCTAACCAAGACTCTCATATGAAGAAAACACTTTAAAAGCAAACAAACAAACAAAACAAAACCAAAAAAAAACAAAAAAAAAAAAAAAAAAAAAACAACTTTTTTTTTTTCAGGCAGCTCAAAAGATAAAACTAAACAGACTCAGTCATTAAGCGGCAAGTAGCTCACTCATCCTCCTACCCACTATCCACACACAAGCACGTGTTCAGCACACAACAGGCTGTTCTTCTGCTTTACAGACCAGAACTTGACAAAGGCAAAATGACAGATTGCAAACAAAATTAAATCAGGTATTCTCAAGCAAATCACTTGTGTGAAAACTCATTCCTCAGTAAGACTATGAAAGTGAAGCCAGCTTGGTTCAATCGCACTTGTTACCAAAACAGCTTCTAAAAAGGAGGAAGACTGGGGAAGAGCAGATAGGAAGTTTACATATTTCTTGGAAATACATATATATTTATTGAAAAAAAAAAAAAGTAAAGCTAACTGAGAAACTTATATCTTCAGAAGTAATGAGGTTTCAGGAAAAAAGGACATTTTATTCCCAAAATCAAGCTAGTGTACAATAATCTATAAAACAAGCATCTGTCAAAGTGACCAGGAAGACACCATTTCTAGGCCAGTAGTAGGAAGAGGCCTCCATTTGGAGGCTGCTTGCTAGCAAACTGCCATGGCAACAGCAGCAGCACTTGGGGTACAGTGCTCCTGAGAAACAAACACCTTCCCTTGTGAAATAAAATAATCAAAAAAGGTACAACAGAAAAGTCATTTTTAAACAAGATAAGTAATTTCAGTGACTGCTGAGCCACTGAACTCCAGAATCAGGCCCCTACCAACTCTATTTCTTTACCCAACACCACCCATATTAAGCCCAGCCATGACTACACAACACAGCAATATGCATCTTTATATGTACACCGGTCATTCTCCACTTGTATATCCATTTGTATTTCATTTATAATGGCACAACTGTGCAACAACCCAGCACTTTCTGGAAACAAGTCAGTGACCTTAGAGCAGCTTCCAGTGCCTAAAGGGGCTACAAGAAACCTGGAGAGGAACATTTGACAAGGGCCTGTAGGGACAGGACAAGGCGGAATGGCTTTAACCTGACAGAGGGGAGACTGAAATGAGTTCTTAAGCATAAGTGAGGGTGGTGAGGCACTGGCACAGGTTGCCCAGAGAAGCTGTGGCTGCCCCATCCCTGGCAGGGTTCAAGGCCAGAATTGGCAGGGCTTGGAGCAACCTGATCTAGTGGAAGGTGTCCCTGCCTGTGGCAGGGGGGTGGAGCTGAATGAGCTTTAAGGTCCCTTCCAACCCAAACTGGCCTGGGATTCTATGATTAGGGTCAAAAAGCTGGGAAAAAATGGGCCACAATGAAACAGTCAAAACCAGTTTTTAGCCAAGGCACTGAGCAACCACTCCTTAAAAAACAGCCAGGAGGGGAGTATTCCTCACTTCCTAGCTGCAAATGTAGCTTCAATTGGAAAATGTAAGCTGGTACCAAGACTCCTTTCTGCAATTTCCTTATTTTATACCCAGAAATAGCTTGACCCAATTCAATTATCATGGGACAGAGGAAGCAAAAGAAAAATATCAGCCATAGATCTCTGTGCATGTAAGAGTATTTTTACACAATGAAAAAAATAAAGATACTGGAGGTTTTGATGGCAAATGGACCACCAGCTCACATGCCTTTGGCTCAGCTCTTTTCTACAGCAGACTGCATGTGGTGACTAAATCAACTTTTGAGAAAAAGCAATCCAGAATTCATGTTATTCTAAACCCCAAACTTTATATAACATTATTCCATCTCAACTCTCATTTTTAGACAATTTATATTATTATTATGCACTTATTATTATTATGCACTATCACTGGCAGGGGAGGAGGGGAAAGGGCTAAAACACATCATTCTCATAAAGCCTCCCTTCCCTTGCTTCTCTGGCTTTCCTTCTCTTTGCCATTCTCAAGGCGAAGCAAGAAAAGAATTACACACATCATCTTGAGCTACAAAAGGGAAAATACTGAAAACAAATAATACTGCTGACAATGGCAAACACCAATTACGTTTTTCTCCTGATACCAGAGAAGCTTCCAGTGCTTTTAACTCGCAATTTATCAGTGTCATACTAACATTTTATTGAGCTTCTTTTTTTCTTTCCCCCCTTTTACCTTAATTTAAAACCTTGCCTGGAATGACTGTGCAGGCTGATGTCATTAAAAACAAAGACAAACGGGATCCCAATAGATGAAACATTATTAGTGATCCCCACCTTCCACTTTATTTTATAGGAGAAGTTTGTTTCAAAAGGGTGAAACAATAATTTGTTCTAACTACACATTCAGGAATAACATTCATTTATAATGGGTACAACATTTCTTGGTCGCCTTTCTTCCCTTACTCTTCAATTTACTTGAAACCCACAGTTTTACATACTATTAGACACTTGCTAATAGCAGGTACCATCCATGAAGGATAATTAAGACATACAATTAATGTGCTGACTGATTCTCTCATCACCATGTCAAAAACCTGCAATTACATAAAATGTATTCTTTCAACCACATTCTAGCATGCAATTCTTTAATCAAGCATCAATCAATGCTTTCAATTTTCCATTAAATGTGTAAATGGAATAAGCTTAAGACACACAAGATGGTGAGGGGTGTGCAGGAAAGCTCCAAATACAAACCAACTGCCCTAAGGACTTCCTCTGAGACTGACAGCCACAGCTGACAGTCCAGTTTAATCAGGTTTCAATGTGCAGAAGGATCTTTAACCATCTTCACCAATATCTGTAATTAATCTACTTTGATTCCTCTTAAGACACAATGCCTTAAATTCCAGACTGCTCTCAGGTGTGAACTTGTTGAAGCTAAAAAGTGATAATACTAGTGACAAATACAACCTTGTTCAGCAACGACTGAAAGAGAACAAGGGAAGTAAATTAAGATGCAGCTGCTTCATAGCTTAAAGGTGGCCCCAGTTTTCTCTGCACCACTGCAAAGGCAGGTCTTATAGCAAGAGCTACAGCAGCTAGTAGGAGCTGCAAGCTATTTAGGATTTCATGTACAAAAGAGATTTCTAATGCCAGAAGTTCAAAAAGTCATGATCCCGCAAAGCTGAAAACTTTGCAGATAGTGTCTTCATTCAACAGAAATATCTTCAAAGTGTTTAAGAGTCAAAGGTACAGACTGGCAAAGCACTTCACCCTGGTTTCAACTTTAAGCACCTGAGTAGTTCCAGGTAACTCAATGGGACTGCTCACAAGATTAAAAGCTAAACTGAGGCTGACTTAGCTGGGACAGAGGAGTCAGACCCTGAAGGAATTGTTCAGTTACGTCAGCTGAACAGACATCTTTCTAACTCCCAAAGGACGCAGTGATCCCCTGGAGCATTTACACAACTATGGACACAATCAATACAAAATATGTTTTGAGGTGAGACTGAACAGCATCCAGTAGTTACTTCCTTCGTGATGGGATGTGGGACATTTTAGCTCTTTTCCTCTTTCATTTGTCACTGAAGACCACAGAGTTATTTCGAGACACTAACGGCTAAGACTCTAAGGATTTCTTGTGACGTGCACTGTGTTCTAAACAAATTTCTCAACTGCCTGTGAAGCTCCTATTTCTTACTAATCAAATGCAGTATTATCAAGCACCATTTCACAGGGTTTGTCCTGACTCTCCTATATTCAGTGCTTTCACCTGGATGATGAAATAAAGTGCGTACAAACAAAATCTGCCAACATTGCTCTCCTTGCAGGAACACAACAATGTTGGTGGACATAAGAATTCAAAGCTGTCTTGACAAATTGGAGAAACAATTCATTAAAAGCAGAATGCAGTTGGGAAAGGGCAAGGTTATACACCTACACACAAATAATAAACTACACTGGTACCGGGTGGGAGCAAAACATGAGTGGTTTTCAACAAAACAGCTAACAAAGAAACAAAACACATCAGACACGAGGGTTAAAAAAAGAATTATTTCATACTTCTTTGCAGCAGTTATCCTCATCAACAGCCTAACTGCCTCAGCTCTTTCAATGAAGATTATGTTAGCTTAACATCTCCTTATTTCTTGGTCTTTTTCCAGGAAATCCAAATCTGACCTGTAGTATCCACACCTGGAGGAAACGCTCCAACCGATGTGTTGCAATGCTGACCGGAGCAAAAAGCTTTATGGTTTGTACTTCTTCCATGATGGAGCTTGCCTAATTTGCAACAATATGATACTGACACGTCAGACCCTCAGACAGAACACTAACTCTAGACCCTCTTTTTCTTTTCTCTCCTCTTTTTGAACTATCTTATTTAAATTAGGATTGAAGCTGCATCACAGACGAAGTATTAGAAAAGATCTTCTAATCATAGAATAGTTAGGGTTAGAAAGGACCTTAAGATCATCTGGCTAATATTAAGAGCACCAAAGCAATGGAATAGTTTCCCAAGTGGAAGTCATACAGTTTCCATCTCTAGGTGGATTTTAAGGCAAGGTTCCTGTCAGGAATTGTTTTTGTTAAGGTAATCCATTGCTGAGCAAGCAAAACAGATTTTCCTTGTTCAACTCAGACCAGTTTCTTTCAGCGCTGGCTTTTCCTGTAAGAACATCAGTGGACACACAAAAATAGAGGAGGAAAATGACAAATGAGTCCTTAGTCACAAGTGAGTGACTCATATTATTATAGAAGAGTTCACTTTCACAGCTACAGGGCTCTGCTACTGCATCTGAGTGTTCTCTGCCTAAACAGGGGATGATTGTACTCACAATCAGCTCTTGAAATGCTGCACAACTCCTGAAAGTTCAACCTGAACATACTAAAGAATAGGCAGAAGGGGGAGTAGCACCACGGACCTGAAAAACTAGTGTATTTATAGAACATCAGATACTGCCGGCATTTCTTTCCCTTCCACACAAAAATATCTCTTCAAATTCCACTTGAAGAAGATACACAAATAGCCTTTTGAGGTAATAATTACGAGAAATTATGAGAAATCGTATTCAGTTCCTCAGGACCTGCCTTCAACACCAGATCTTTGATGTGTGGGTGGAACATCTATTGGTGTTTTCACAAATCTCACTAGAGGTGAGGCCACACAAGTAGCGGAGTAGGTGCTAATTTGTGAGAACAGGTACAAAATCTTGGGTACTGGTGTGGATTCTGCTTAGACATTGCTATAATGGGTAAAACACAGTATAGACAACAACTCCAGGCTGTGAAATCATCCCCAATATTCTATTTCATATGATCTGCAAAAAACTGGAAGGACTTCTAAAAGATGTTGGATCCCTGTAGGGTGGTAAAGAATATCACTTTTAAATCCAGCTCTTGAAACTTGGCATTTAGAAAAGAGTATTCTCTTCTCAAAGGGAATAAAAGAACTCAAACGATGAAGCTTATAAACACTCCGAGCCAAACAATTTTCAATTTTACTTTTGGAATCTTTTTCAAGTTAGGATACAAAGTTACTCAGCCTTCAATAAAGACATTAATGAAGCATGTGCCATAAACCAGCCGAATATTATACACATCTGATGAAGTTAAAATTCTTTCATTTTATCATAACACTAAATTCCAGTGTCTTCTATTTCAATATAAAGTTCCTACTTCCTATAGTTTGCTGGTTCTAACACCACCAATCGAATAGTCATCTACCCATAATCACACTATCAGGTGATTAACACTGCTAAGAAGATAAGAAATGCCAGGACATCCATAGTTACACATTTTTAGCTTTCTGTCACTGATATTTATTTTTAATAAGTAATTAAGTACAAAGATTAAGGACAGTATTTGGGGCAACTGCATGGGGCAGTATTCCCTTGACTTTTGCACACAGAAAGCTCCTGTTCTCTACTTATTTCCTTATACCTTCTTTCACTAATATCAGTAAAGATGACAGGGTATGAGGTTTTTCAAGGACGTTACTACAGGCCTCAAATATTAAACTGGTAAGCACATAAGCAGTCTTTCAGTTGGTCACTTCATTCATTTAAGTCAGTTATCACTCCAATATAACCTAGAGGTCTTCCATCTGTCCTTAAAATTGATACAAATCTTACACCAAATTCTACAATAAATTAGGCTCTAACTTTTAGAATCACAGACTGGTTTGGGTTGGAAGGAACCTTAAAGCTCATTCAGTTCCAACCCCCTGCCACAGGCAGGGACACTTTCCACTAGATCAGGTTGCTCCAAGCCCCATCCAACCCAGCTCCCTAGAATGTCAGGATTGTACACTGGGCACCTAATTTTAAGATCTTAAACCAGGACTGTTCTCAAGTTGTATTCATCTCTCATGTAGAGAAAGTCATCTGTGCATCAGCTCATAATATGAGCACAAACATAAATCACATCTGTTATTTACTGATATCTATGTTAATAAGATCTTTTCACTGGACTGAGTAACCTGGTCAGTAGCCAACATACCACAGAAAAGGCTTGGCTTGCTTCATCTTGGTTTCTTTGGTCCCTTAAAGAATACAGACACTTTATTCACTTTCCTATTTTGCTCTTTGTGCTTAGCTGGCCAACAGGAGTGCTACACAATTACTCCAAGTGTCTTCTGCTTAGGCTATTAATAAGGAAAACCCATCTCATATGCAGACCATGTTCCCAAATATTTAGTCCAATAACACAGAGGTCAACGTAACAAGTGCGTGGGTCCAAACTGCTATTTTAGAAATCACAGCTCCTATGTAGCTATTACTAGCTCCCTCAGATGTACAGATACCTGGTTACTAGACCAGAATCTCTTCCCTTAGGTATCCCAGGGTCCACGTGCATGATCAGGGCCATTCAGAGCATGGGATTCCCATCAGTGAACCTGCTGAGCAGGAAGCCGCCCATGTTAGTTGACCAATAAATTGTAATGGCAAGGGTTTAGCTCAAATCCCACCTCTCCTCCAGGCTTAGAGGCTTCACTCCATTCAGCAGGGAGACACTTCACCTCTGTCTTACATTTTCCCCGAGTACACAGGCACAATGGGCCAAAGCACGGAGGCTCCTAATTCCTACTTAAGCACTTAAAACACCCCTGAAAGTCATAAGAATTTAGGAATTTCAACTGAAGATTAAGAGCTGAAGTATCTTTAGAGATTGATCCTCTTTCTCTCTCTCAAAAGTCAACAACCTTCTTTTTTACTTCTTTTCCCCAGCAGATGGGAAGAAGGAAGCAGCTTCTTCTCTTTGTGCAACAGCCCAACCATTAAATGTGTTCAGATACACTTAACATCCAGGTCACTCCTACACTTTATAGGATTCACAGTTATTTCCCCGGCCACCTTCCCAGCAACCAGAGCAAAGCCATATGCAGGTGAAGTTCAAACTGGTTTGTATTTGCTCACAAAAAGATTCACCAGGAGAGAGTGGAATTTCCCTTGTAAAGCCAATAGGCACTTCCCAAAGTGAGGAAAAAGGACTGACAGCTGGTTTCTGACATGAGAGTTGTACATTTTCTTTACGCTGCATTCATTTTCACCACAGCTGTAACTGGTGCACTATTTGTAACACAAGAAAAACACAACTGCTTTCTCCTCCTCATATAGCATACAGCTATTTAAATATAGCATGGTATATACTGCATACAAATAGTTTGGTCCTAAGAGGGCTGTGAGCCCTTTCATCCCCTGAAGGAACAAAACTAAAGAGATTGCTTAGCTGAGGTTCCTAAAAAAACACGTTTGTAGAAGCTGGTTTTATAATCCAGAACCACATGTTCCAGACCTCTACAATAACACATTGATGACTGTCATGGTGTAATCCCAGTTGCAACTGAGTCCCACAGTCACTTCCTCACTTCTCCCCAGTGGGATGGGGGAGAATTGGAAGGGGAGAAGGGAGATAACTCTTGGGTTGAGATAAAGGCAGTTTAATAGGCAAAGCAAAAGCTGTGCACACACACAAAGCCAAACAAGGAATTCACCCCCCACTTCCCATGGTCAGGCAGGGGTTCAGCCATTTCCTGGACAGCAGGGCTCCATCACACATAATGGTTACTTGAGAAGACCACTGCCATCACTCCCAACATCCCTCCTTTTCCTCCTTTCCCTCAGCTTTATATGCTGAGCATGACATCCTATGGCATGGGACATCAATTGGGTCAGTTAGGGTCAGCTGTCCCATCTGTGTCCCCTCGCAACTCCTTGTGCACCCCCAGCCTGTTCACAGGAGGGGCGAGGAGCAGAAAAGGCCTTGACTCTGTAAGCACTGCCCAGCATAGCAGAAACATCCCTGAATGATCAGCACCATTCCCAGCACAAATCCAAAACGCCACCCCATAGTAGCTACTATGAAGAAAATTAACTATTCCAGCCCAAACCAGCACAATGATGAGGGGAAGAAACATACAAGAAATTGAGGATGACTTCAACTGCCACATCAGGAAACTGGCAGTACAAGCCCTGTTATGATTTTAATAACAGTTTCTTACTATATATTGCATTCCGACAAAAACTTCATTTGCTGACCTTAAAAGCAGGATCTTATATTCAATCAAGATAGCATTCAATGACCCAGGCTGTCACCTGGGACGTGCGGATTACTGTCATTTGAAATGTCATAATAAACCCTGGATAATGTGATTCAAGTCTGCCTTAGTGATTCAAAAGAGCCATGCTGGGTTTTTTAATCACAGCAAAGAGCTCATGGAGTGTTTGCTTAACATTTTCTCAGGAACAAAACGTCTGCAGTGGCCAATTATACTCATGAGTATAGTTTTCTTCAGTGAGAATGTATCATTTATTCTTCATGTGCTGCACTTGTTCGTCTGCTTTGGCAACAGCAGAGATGGGATTTGTCCGTCTGTTAGTGCAAGCATTGCTCCTGCCCCTGTGGCATTCGGCGAGTCGCTCGGTCATTCCTGCTGTGTGAATTTGACTCCAGATGCCCCAGGAGACGGGTTCCTGGGATCCAGCATGTGGCAACACAACAATGCTGGGCCCTAGCAATCAGGTGCTGCTTTTGTGGGACCACACTGAGCTCTAGTTCCACTGGAAGGGGACTTTAAGGAGCCCATGGAGAGACTAGAAAGTCTTTTCAGTAACTTTGAAAATTAAGACATGAGAAAATGCACAGAAAATAGGAAATAGGAAAAAAAAAACCCAACACAAAGATTAAAGGCTTGGGAAAGTATTTGTATTCTGCTTAAACCACTTGTAAATAGCTCTCAACTCTCACACCACATCCACCTAGAGACTAAAGGCAAGCACAGTAAGGCAGAATTCTTAACTATTCATGTCCAGTTTTACAGCCAGTGACTAAAACTGCTGGCCTCAGCTTCAGAGTAATGTGTTGATCAAAGGATACAGCAAAGTCCTCACATATCTCAGCTAAAATCAAGAAGCCTGTCAGAAAAATGTAAAACGATGGCAAGCCCACACAGCTAACCTGTCCAAAGGCATAAAAGAAGCCAAACCAACAGTGAGAGCCTGAGATTTGCTGCAAGTTTAATGAGACCTTTGGAAAACACCATGACTAGCACCTTTTGAATGGAGCAATACCCTTCACAGTAACTGATAACTTAGTAAACCTTGCCAGGAAAGCAGCTGATGAATAAACTTGGCTTCGCTTAGATGTGAGAAATGCAACCTTTTAGTACAATACCCTGCTGGAAAGGAACAAACCAGAAAAGCCCAATGTGCCCTGTACCAGTAAGTTCCATGAAGTTCAAGTGTACTCAGTGCCTCCTTAACACACCGTCTGGTGAGTGCACAGTTCTGACAGCGTTCCCATTCTATGCTTTCCGTGCAAAAATTCATTACTTCTATCTGACAGGCATCATAAGCTCTATTACACTAAAATGAGGATTTGGTTGTTTGTTCCTCTGATGTTTTAATTATTGCAACATGATTACAACAGACAAAACAACAGCCTAAAGGTACAGATGGGGCTAACAGCTAAAATATACTAGTGTATAAATATGTATGAGTATGGATGTGGCTAGACCATGCTGCTGCTCAGAAATAAGTAACTCACACAATCAAACCTTAGAACACTTCTTCACATCCAGTTTATTAACATTCTTCAAAATTGCTCCTCATCTGTGCCTTGGAGGTGATGAATAAACATTACTCATTCTTTTCCAAGGGTAAAGAAGGTGACAGAAGAGAGGTGGGACTTGGTGTACAACACTTGCAGTCATTAAATGGAAATGCATGACACAAATGCTGAAGAACATAGGGACTGGATCATACACTAGCATTTATCCTCATGTTACCTGTCACTATTCACATGCCATTAAAGCCAACCTTGCTGGTTAAATACTAAGAGTTGGCTTCTAAGTGCAGAGGAACATGAGAACAGAACACCGCATTTAAGACAAAACCTATCTAAACTTCCAGGCAATGTTTAGTTCATTACTTCACAGCTGCGACCCCAACATAATCCCTGCCTCACTATCTACTGAGGACTCTGTTCTATGGTTCTCTTGCACCACAGTGCTAGATATTCACAAGAAAATGCTTATTAAAAGTTTTAATAAGTCATGTTTCATCCATGCATATATTCTCTTGTCAGCACACACTTATCACAAGCCATCTCATGAGCAAAGCTAATTGGGGTACAGACTGCTGAGCTGAATACCAGAGCACAAAAAACACCAGAGAAATCAAGCTGAGCGCTGCAGTGTCCTCCCAAATCCAACCAGCACTACTTCTCCTATCAGAGAAGACATCAGATGTGTAACAAGGAACAGTTTTCAGCTCTAGCTTCTTCCCCACTGGCCAAAGAGGAGAACCAACACATGGAAAGGAAGTACCACACAGCCCTCAGCAGCCCTAACCTCAGCATCATGTGAAGCTACACATGCCAATGTATGGGTCCAAGTCCACATTATTTAGATTCAGTCAAAGATTTCATCATACTTCTCTACACTTTCCTTCACTGATTTGCCTTTTCCTACAATGTTTGTCTTTAATTTCAAGGGCTATCATGTACTCCTCCCATTTAACCTATAATCCCTCATCTGGTGTCAGTAAATTTACTCCCAACTAGAATCAAATCACAACAGTCACCTTTGACAACAAACACAACAAGAACAGGCATTTGTTTCTTTCACACTGCACTGGAGATTAGCTCTGCATTAACAACCTCACCCCAAGCATTTCAATCTGTTCAAAACCTCCTTGGAACAATGCTTTTCCATGATGCCCAAAAGCCCCGATAAATGCTTCAGTTAAAGGTATTCTCCAACCTTCTTGCATTTTTCCACCTGTCTGTGGTTTCCTATTGTTATCTCCTAACAGTGTTTGACCTGGGGTTGAGTTACAAAAAAAACAAGTGTCTCTGTGAGCTCTTGCTAGATGGGGGACAAGCCTTCAGAAAAGAAAGCTCACCGGGGGTTGATCTTCAAGGTCCCTTCCAACTCAAACCATTCTGTGATTCTGTGGGGCAGTATGGCACCATGCAGCTCTCCCTTGGGTGGAAATGAGCCACTGCTGCCTTCGGGCGACTGCCAGCCCTGTGGAGCAGTGATGAGAGAAAACCCTTGCTGAGATCTGAGCTGTAGCTGGGTGTCCTGGGTTCAGCAGTAGCAGTCATTTTTCTCCTTCTTGGTAGCTGGTGCAGTGCTGTGTTTTGACTTTCAGCTCGGGAACAGAGCTGATAACGATGTTTTGGTTTGGCCAAGGACTTTGTGAGCCTCATGCTCTGCCAGGGAGGAGGGGAAGCCAGGAGGAAGCAGAGACAGGACACCTGACCCAAACTGACCAAAGAGGTATTCCATACCACAGCACGTCATGCCCAGGATGTAACTGGGAGTGAGCCGAAAGGGCTGGGAGACTGCAGGGTTGGAGGAGGTATCGGTCAGAGCTTGGTCGGGCTTGGGGGGCGAGTTATCGGTCGGCTGGTGGTGAGGTGTTGTATTCTCTTCCCTTGTTATTTCCTTTATCATTATTATCATTGGTGGTAGCAGTAGTGATCTGTGTTATACCTTAGTTACTAAACTGTTCTTATCTCAACCCGTGGGAGTTGCATTCTTTTCAATTCTCCTCTCCGTCCCTCCAGGAGCAGGGAGAGGGCAAGAAAGGGGGGGAAGTGAGCGAACGAATTACCTGACTGGGTTTAAACCACGACACTGGGCGTCACAGACTTCTTCACATGGGGCAAAGGCTGTCACAGAGGTGACAATTCTTGCTGAATAAGAACTTCCTGCAACTTCCTACTTTTCAGAGGGAGAGGCCTCTGCCTGATTTGAATCACCACAACCAAAGCAAGTCAGCAGAATTATTCTAAGTTTTAAAAAATAAATTCACTTCAAAAAGCTGTTCTAGGATTATAGCTTCAAACCACATTCCAGCATCTTTTTCCTCCCACCTAAAATACAGTCTCTTGTCTTATACTTGGTTATAAAGTCTCCTGAAAAGTGAATCCAATTTTTATCATACATCTGAATAACACCTATCACAGTGATAGTCTGTGTCCAAAAGCATAAGTCCCAGACACTGTAAAAATAAAAGCAGTTACAAGTATATGTAACTCCTCTATCTTTAGATCTCCCCATGCCATGTGCTACATACACACACTTACTGATATACCTTATCATGTGTAAGAACAAACTCCATGACTACAGCGGCATCCTGTAGTTACCTGTCATGGTTTAACTCCAGCTGACAGCTATGTACCACGCAGCCACTTGCTCACTCCCTTCCCTCTCCATAATGGGATGGGGAGGAGAATGGTATAAAAGATAAAAACCCACGGGCTGAGATAGGAACAGTTAAATAATTGAAATAGATGTAAAATATTTTAATAATTAAAATATTAACAACAACAATAATAATACTAATAGGAACTAAAGAAAAAAAGGAAGGAAGAAACCTCCCCCATCCCCAAAAAGACAAATGATGCCCAGTCCAGTGTCTTACCACATACAGACCAGCGTCCAGTCCATCCCCGAGCAGTGATCAGCATCTCACAGCCAACTCCCCTGCAGTTTCTATACTGGGCATGATGTGCTCTGGTATGGAATACCCATTTGGCTAGTTTGGGTCAGCTGTCCTGTCATTGCTTCCTCCCAGCTTCTCATGCCCCTCCTCACTAGCAGAGCATGAGAGACTGAGAAGACCTTGATCAGTGTAAGCATTACTTAGCAACAATTAAAACATTGGTGTGTTATCAGCACTGTTCTCAGGGTGAAGCCAAAACACAGCCCTGCACTAAGTATTATGGAGAAAATTAACTCTACCCCCACTGAAACCAGGACACTTTTTAAGCAGGGCAATAGCATCTTTTAAGGAATACTAACTATAAAGACAGCAAAAACCAAAGCACGTTGATTCAGGTTAATTATAGATACATATTTGCATACATATGCAGGCTATTTCCTGTCTATACACCTACCCTGACATCACATTATTCCTGCAATGCAGGTAAGCATTACACAGCAGTTCAGTCCTGCTCTTGGTTAAACAACTGCAACCAAAATATAGTCTCAAGCAAAGCATCTTTTTTTCTGGATATAGCCAAGCAACAATCTAATATGCTCCACTACATAAACCAACCTATGATAAGATATACAACTGACACATGTTCAAAGAAAATTCCCCTAGGGTTTAAATGCACCCTTGGTCAGGAATATCAAAAAACAGCATCTGTTCAGACAGCCCTAACTCAGTTTATCCCCTGTAGCTCCAAACAGTTTAACAGATGATAGTCTTTCAATCTACAAGTCAAAATACATCCTACAGATACTTTTTTTTTTTTTCAAGAAATAACAGTGCCAGCTTTTATGCTAGTTGTTGGATACTTATTTTTATGTCATAACAAAGTAACTTCAGTATCATCTTTTCAACTTAAGTAATATTCTTTTCCAAGACAAAAGAATTGCACCAAGCAATCAGGTTGTAGATTCAAAAGGGTTTGGTGTGGTTTTTTTTCCAACTAATTCAATTTAAAAGGGATTAGACAGCTAATGCTCCCTGTATCTTGAAATCAGAATGAGGGCAGAATGTCCATGTCCCAGCTCTTCAGTCCTAGAACAACCATCTCCATCTCCTCTGCTTTCCTTTGAAAAAACAGGGAGTTACCAACTGGAACAGAAACTCACACAAATTAAAGTAGCAAAGTATTTTCAAATGGGTTGATTTTCCCCTGAGATTTCTGATTTTCTTACAGTATCTAACTTTGACATTTTCTGGCTGTCTCAGGTTTTCTCAGCATCACCATTTCTTGAGCATTCCATATGCCTACTGATTTAACAGTGGTCAGATTAAGGCTGTGAAAAAAATGAGGGAGAATTTCTTTAGTTTAGCAATAACATGAAAGAAAGAATTCTCAAGTTGGTCACTTTAGTATTAATTAAAATACAGAAGAACTACTGGGAAATGATTTATATTCAAAGGGGATAATGGCTAATGCTAAAATGTTTACAAAATCAATGGGAACCTAGCACAAAACAGATACAGCTCCAGGGAATTTATATTGATTACATTCCTGTGTAGTCCAAGATGCAGTTCTCTTTTCTGTGCTCCTCATTAGTTCATTTCAAGATTTATGTGAATTGCAGAACAGACAGAACTGAGCTCCAGCTATTTATATTGTGCTAACTAAGAGAAAAAGAATTTTACTCACCTGAAACAGAAATTCATTTGTTCCCAAACGTTTAATGAGACAGGATGGTTCAGTCCGCCTCCACATTCATCATCTGTTGCACATTAATGAATATCCAACAATGCCAATGCTAACCAAGCAACACCCACAGAACCTGTTAGCATTCAGACTGAAGTGCCACTTTCCCCATGTACCCATAAAAACCCTAGCACTCCTGGTAAGCAAAATGGTGTATGGCAAAAGCTGTGCATGTCTCTAACATCCAGTGTTTTGTAGCTGTTCCGGAAGGCAGCGCTGACAGTAAAACCAGCGAGGTGCTCATGACTAACAGGTATGTTGGTGCACTGCAGCTGTTGTGCTGTCAAGCATCAGCTGTCCGACCCGCCTTACCCACAAAGGTGGGTCACGTTTTAGCTAAACTGTATCTTACTGTTTATACAGGAAAACTGTTTGAAAAAAATCACACATAAGGGCAGCACCAGTCTCCAAACTGATTCCTATGGGAAAGAAAGACTGGAAATTGTACCCTACATTTTCTCATAGACTGAATGCACTTCTACTTGCTTCTGACCTTTTCACAGTAGCAGTGCTTCAGCCAGCTAGACTGAAAACCAAAACAGCAGGTCAAGTCACCTAAAGGGTAACAGGTTAAAGCAAGCTCCAAAACAGAGTAGAAGGCCTGACCTTCAAAGGTTATTGTCACTTGTGCCCAAGTAAATGGAGGAAACTTTTCATTACCAACACAGAGGCTCTTAAGCAGACATGATAATCCCAATGAAACAGAGCGCTTCACTGAAAAATAGCCCACATGCAGGAACCTGGCATCTCTAAGACTCACGTCTTAAGAGTCTGAATTGGCCTAGTTGATGGTTAGACAGCTTCTAACATCTAGTCATGATCCTGATCTTCCCATACGTTTGCCCAATTTTCCACTTAGTGAAGTTACGATACAAATATATATAAATACTGCAAAATTCTCTTTGCCTAAGAAACTCACAATGGAAAACAATGTCCATATTCTATAAGCAAGGAAAAGCTTCATGGAGATAAAATAATCAGGATCATTCCTACTCCTGGAAACAGCAACAATTTCAGGCTGCCACGGCATCCCACCAACTAATAGCATAGTCATGACATTGCAAAGCACTGAATCAGCTCTGCACAAAAGAAGGCTTTACTGCCTCATGGATGAGGGACTGTGAAGCAAGGAAACAAAATCCTGAGAGATCTCCTGAGGAAACAGAAAAGCAGGTGCACCACTAAGCCCTCCATCCTGGGCTCCAAGAGAGTAAGTGCATGGCCAACCTGTGTAAGGGAGGTCTGCTGTCTCAGCACACTGCCTGCACTGCCTGTGCCCAGAGCCAGCCCTGAGGCAACCAGGAGTTCTTCAGTGCAAACTCTCTGCGAGTATGATCTCTCCTTCTGCAAAACATGGCGTGTCGCTGAGCTAACACTAACTCACATTTATGTCTGAAGATGCTACTATGCATTCGTATCATTATCTCAGTGCTAACAGCTATCAGTATGTACAGACACATTCTCTGGTGAAAGCTTGAAGGGAAAAAATGAGTCATAAGAATTAGGGAAACAAAATAATGAAAATGAAGCTGAAAGGTAAACCATCTTAAGGAAGATGAGAGATAAAAAAAGGAGTTTGCATGGCCAATTTCATCCTCATCATTTTCAAGCACTTTCTTCTTCTGCAAGCAGACAGAAAATAGTTTTCTACTCCTGAAACACAGTGATCCCTACAGGGACAACTGGTATGAGACATACACAGCTTCAGTGAAGGAATTCAGGACAAGACATAAACACAGCTACATCTTCAACGTAACCAATAAAAAAACCACGGGTTAATAAAATGCAATAGATCAGAAACTATCAATAGCAAGAAGGAAAACTGAGCTAATCTAGAAATGAGAGAAGGAAATTAAAAGAAAGTTCCAAGAACAGAGTTAAAAATTATCTGGAATACCCAAAATGTATGTTGAAATTTACCCTTCAGAAATGAAAGGCAGACACATTAACTGGAAAAATGGTAAGCTTTCTTTTGGGGGAAAAAATTTGCATATTAAATATAGTGTAAGAGCCAGCAAACCAAACAGGAAACGACCATCAATATATGAGTTGTCTTTGTGGATGCTGTACAGACTTTTGTCCTAATTTCCATTACTTGAATCAAAGTCTCTCTCTAACTTATTTTTAACTCTTTTCCACAGCCTCCAAATAGACTCAGGTACAAAGAAGGAGATTATTAAATACTGGCACATGTCTTAGAAAAAAGCACTTTTTGAGAGATTTTCCAGGGGCAGCTGCCCCCCTGAATGAAATCAATTTCCCTGTCAAAAATCTTACAGAGTAAGAGGAATTATCCTTCTGAAAATTAAGTATGGACATGAATATTTTATAGAATGCCTTTCCTCAGCTGTCAATAACATTTAGGAAGTAAAAACAAAACCAAACTTCCTGTATCAGCAGTTTCCTTACTTTTCTGCACTTAGTTCAGTCTATTTTGTGGTATTATTGTCCTGTCCCCACAGGACCCTGTCCAAAGCACCTCTTCAGCTTTCTTGTAGCCCCTTTACGCACTGGAAGCTGCTCTAAAGTCTCCACAGAGCCTTCCCTTCTCCAGGCTGAAGAAGCCCAGTTCTCTCAGCCTGTCTTCATCCAGTAAACTTCACAATACCCCAGGAAGACAACAAAGGATTTTGTCCCAGTTTCTGCACAGAAGAACCTGCACAGACACATGTACATCAGGAAACAGATCCTACATCCCTGAAGGCCAGGTAAGGCTTCCTTTTCTTACTAGGACAGTCTCAGTTTCAGTTCAAATATAGCTCCTCATAACACTGAGAAAATGGGGAACCTACTTATTGTTTGAAAATTAAACTTAATACAAATATATAAATCATATTATCTCTCCATTCCAGTTGTGAGCAGAAATACATTAACATTTCTATCCATCAGTGTAACCCTACCACATCTGGATAATGCCAAAAGCTCAATAACTCTAAATAAATCCAGAATAGCTTCCACTTAATACAGACACAGCCCGTACCATCAGCACACAACTCAATTCCAAATTAATCTGAACAAAAGGCATGAGGAGAAATGCTGGAGATGGATGCAAAATGCGCATGCTGAAATGATGACAGAGAAAGGAGAGAGTGAAGGGTATAGCAAAGCCCTAGGTCAGCAATAATGCCTTTTCCAACTGTTTCTGAACTTTTGTACTTTGTTTTGCATATGCACATCAGCTCTGAATACCCAGAACCATATCAGTAAGTCACTTACCAACTTACCAAAAACGTGTCAGTATAAACTGACACTTGTCATGGATTTAGAGACTTTTGTACTTTTAGAACTAATTTTGGTCTTCCATCTACAGGAAAGAAAGTACATTCACAGAAAGAAAAAGGCAATAGATAATATTTAGTGGAACAACCCAGAGCTATGCTAAAGGCAAAGCACATTTGCTATTAATAATATTTTTATTATTATTCGTATGAGAAACCAGATTTGTCCATTTAGGCTGCAGGAAGTTTTGGTCTTAGTTGTTGGGGCTTTTTTGGCTGTTTGGTTGTTTTACTGAAGGATAAAAACTTCATTTCATTCACTAGTTTCCAAACAAAATTCACAGTTGTGGGATTTTCAAGGCTGCTGTACACAGCACAGAATGTGCCTGGAAGGATCACCATGAGGGAGCCTCAGTGAATTCCCATTTTTGGGCCTGGTTTTGCCCCTGAACTGCTGCTCCATCTGTAACTAACTCTCAGGCTGCAACTTTGAGCCCCCAACACAGGTATTCACATGCCAGCAAGTGTGCACGTGCTGCTACAGCTAGAATCCTTGTACCCTGCAGACACTGAACTTGATCCCACTTGTGCAGTTCTCAAAACTTATCCATGCGTATGTGACAGAGATAAACAGGCACAGGTCCAATACTTCTACATAAGTATCCCTACCAGTAGTTAAAGCTCAGGCAACATGATAGAAATATCTCTAGATGTCTCTCTGCAAATGATGAATGTTCCAATTACGTCTCATATACACATGACAAGTACATAAACATCAAAAAAACTGCTCAACTTTTCTGCTTTTAAGTGAAACACATGGCTTTTTTACAGCATACAGAGAATCTCCACTTACCCCTTCATTCATTACCAGCTTCATTTATTTGTTTGTTTTCAGAAACTGTCTTCCCTAAACACATCTATGTTATTACAAAGATGGAATGCATATAGTGAGTGGTTATGCCACACGTATATTTTGACATGAGGAGCTGCTGACTACTTGAAAAGTAGTTACTGAGAATTAATAGCAAAAGCCCCTCAGATTCTTGTTATTTATTTTATAAATCTGCTGATGACAATTCTCTGACAAAATCAAGAATCCTTTTAATTTTTCTTCCTTACTGCAAATGTGAAGATGGAATGTTAAAAAAAAAACACAAATACAAGTCAAAAAGCAAAGCAGACTCAAAACAACTCTTCAGAGACCTTACAAGATCAAAATGATGCCATATGGTCCAGCAGAATAAAACCGGGTGAGTAAGAGCAAGCAGAAATAACAGCAAAAAGCAGGTATGGTAAAATAACACCCTACATTAGAATTCATATGCAAAACTACTTCAAGTTCATCGGAAGAGAGGAGAAATCTGGAAAGCTCCAAGTTAATTATCTGGAGCACTCTGAAGTAAGGTGCCACTTACCAGCATGTCACGAGTATGAAATAGTTGAACCTCACCATCTCAAAGGAAATGTCAATCTTAATGTCCCTTAAGTTCAAAAGCTTCAGAATGCTGAAGACAAATTCAGAACTATAGCTGAGAATAACACCTTCCTTGCTTCCACAGGTGTTGTGAATGTTTACTCCTCCTTGTTCAGGTGTTCTGTGTATTTTATTCTTACACTGTACACACAGAAATCCAACACCCCCCAAAAAGAATCCACCCCTATCTATACGAACATCCTGCCAAACTGTACCTTCAGATCCATGCCTTTGACATCACCGATATAAATTACAGCTTCACCATGGATTTGAAAACATTATACAGCCAACTATGAAATGCTGCTATTTAGCAGATTAAACACACAGACAAAACAAAACGGGTTAGGCATAGAAGGCAATTTTGCAGAAAGCTGTTCCAAGGACTGAAAGGCAGCTCTTCACAGGGCTGAACGAAGCCACGTTTTGGCTAATCAATTTGTCAGCCTGTAGTTCCCCTTGCTAAAGGGCCTTTTCTTCTCCATGTTACCTCCTGAAGACTACTCACCATCCATCAAATTTATAATTTCATCATACACATAAAGCTGCTCTCTCTCATCTATCCCATGCTCTCAGGAAGCAAAAGCAGCTGTGTTTGTTCTCTTGCCTCAGGTTTCACCCACATGCTCAGAAGTCAGGAATTCCATTTGCCCTTCCAGAATGTAACACAATACAGACCAGTTATGTTGCAATTCCCACTAATTTCTTAAAAAAAACTCATTTTCCCCACCACTACCACCAGTGCACTGCCAACATCTCCAAAACTATTTGAATCAAGATGTTAAATGTTTTTCCATAGAGGAAAAGAGGGACAGTCTGCTACTAGTAAATAAAAGCACTAAGCACTGATTTTCTTTTTTAAACAGAAAAATAGAAATCCTGAATTCGGTATCACAGTTGATGAAGAGCCTTGCTGCTGTTTTCTGATTTCTGAAAAGCCCTTGCAGTGCATATAAGGGCAGCTCTTCTCATAAGGGTTTTATACTAAAAAATTTCTCTGTCTACAGTGTATCTGCTACCTACCTTTAAAAACAAACGGGTAAACCGTTCTCCCAGTCGCGGAACGTGCATGCACAGAAGTGTTCACATTTCTGTTTGTAAAGAACTGACTAAATACCTTGAGATTTATAGTTGTAATTTATTGAACAGCTCTAAAAACTATTTCAAGCAGTCCTGTTCACTTACATGCTCAAAAGTCTTTTTATGAAAGCAGGATCATTTAAGCCCAGTCTACACTGGTAGACTTCCAATTTCTGCAGTCTCTTTTCACAGCTTGTCAAAAATGCCACCTCCCTTCCATCACAGCTGGAAACAGAATCTAGGGAAATGATGGCCAAAAGATTAAATATTGCAGCCTGACATACAAAAAAAAAACCAAAACCACAATGCAAAGGCAGGAAGGGATGTGGCATACGTTGATTCATCCATTTAGTTTTTAATAAGTACATCATAGCTATGAGTAACAGCAAGCTCTAGAAAACACTGAGAAACAGAAAAGGAGAATAATGTCTCCTTGCATCCATTCCTGTGATGGAATAATACATCAACAGAAGCACCTCAGGTACACACTCCTCAGAAATAGGTCTCTTCTGGATCATACGAAAACCATTTCAGTAAAGCCCTTGTCCCACAGAAGTGCTTCAGGAAGGACTGCATATCATAATTTCTGTATCCAAGCCTCAGTACACCTACACACTGACCTTGCTCACACACACTAGCAGAATTCCTAAACTTCCTAAATTCCCCACTTCCTTTTTAAATTACAAAGATGTTGTTCTCTAGAAAACATTTTAGAAGCTAGGTGCTATCTCTGAAAAAGAAACAGTATTTCACCCTTGCTAATGCCAGCAGGGTCACAGTGTGCCCAGGCACAGCTGCAGCAATTAAGCACACCCATAGACAGGACAGGCAATCTGAATGGTCCAGCAGCACTAATCATCTGCAGTCCACATTTATGAAGGCAAAAAAAACTCCTTTGTGACATTCGCCATCATGAAATGAAATCTATTGAAATGAAATATTGCAATGAAATTCATTCCTCAACCATTTGTTTAACACCATGTTTCCAAACACGATGTTAAGGGGGCAGGTATTGGAATATCTTGTTTACCTTCACAGTAGGCAGAATCCCCTTGGACAGAGAGAAAACCAGTCTTGCATTCACAAGTCGCTTTTGTGTTCCAGTTTTTGCACTCAGAATTTTCACCACATTTGTGTCCCTCAGCACAGAAGTTATGGCCTGAAATACAAGGTATTAAAACATGTTTATTTCAGCTATTCATATTGTTTATTTATATTGACTGTATCACTGAAAATCTTTGATATAGAATCACAGAACGATTTGGGTTGGAAGGGGCCTTAAAGCTCATCTAGTTCCAACCCCTGCCACAGGCAAGGATACCTTCCACTAGACCACACTGCTCCAAGCCTTGTCCAAGCTGGCACTGAACACTGCCAGGGATGGGGCAGCCACAGCTTCTCTGGGCAACCCATGCCAGCACCTCAGCACCCTCACAGGGAAGAGCTTCTGCCTAAGATCTCATCTCAATCTCCCCTCTGTCAGGTTAAAACCATTTCCCCCTTGTCCTGTCCCTACAGGCCTTTGTCAAACGTTCCTCTCCAGGTTTCTTGTCAGCTCCTTTTGGTATTGGAAGACTGTTACAAGAAATTCTCTCTATAAACCTATATGATGCACACAGGCTTTTTGGATTCCTCCAGCTGTTCATTATCAATAAAACCATTTTGTTAAAAAATGCATTTGTATAGTAGTTTTAGTCAGGAGGAAAGACAACTTCTAAGCAGAAAGTCTTGATAATACATTCAACTTCTACTGAACCCATGACAATACACTAGCCTTCTACTGAACTCCATGTAGGACAAAACATCACCTTATCTCCAAGAAGTGCAATACAAACTTACACCAAAAGGATGGTAAAGATTAATATAAAAAGTCCTTCACAATTCCCTTATTATGTGTAATCACACGCACTTTTAGAAGAGAAAGAAGATGCTGTATTAGAACACAAACCTGTACTGGTCGTCAAAACACCTCCTTGTCATCAAAAACTAGCTGGATAGTTTCTAGGGTTCCTTATTAATACCTGAATCACAGTGTGTGGGAGAGAAGTTTTATCAGTCTCTCCCTTTTCCCTGAAACAAATTCTCAGTAGTTTCTTTGTGAACACCTTCTTTCATTCCATGCAAATTAATTTCTAAAAACATGAACTTTCCCACTTCCTTCTCTAAAGGCACAACTGGCTCTATTTCTTTCTTCCCGATTCTCAGGATCTCTCAAAGATGTGCCAGAATCTCTCTCTGCTGAAGTCTAAAGTGAAAGTAATTGCCACTTTATCTCTTTAAGGGCCCTCCACTGGAAGTGCTGCAAGATATAACTAAACACTTTACCTGGACAATGGGAATTTCTGTCTCCCCACAGGTGCATTTTTGATGGATTTTTCTCTATTAATACCCATGACTCAATTTCTATTTGCCTGTGATACATGAACAGTCTTTTTGGTAGCTCTTCTTTGTGCTGCTTTTGTCTGCTGGAAGGTGGAAAACCAGAACCCAGGACATACCACCAGCTAGTTGTATCCCAACTTGTGCTTTTATGAATACAAGAACAGCTTCTACCAGTTCTGCCTGGTCATAAAGGAGCAATCCAGAAGTTCTAGTTCATTGATCCTAAACTTTCCTATCATCCCCTAAAGGCAGCTAAGAAAAAGACAACCTGGACTTTTAAAATGTAAATGCCAGATTCAGATCTTTGTTCATATCCCTTGTTGGATATTCTTCAAAGAACTTTGGAAGACTTCAGCTTACACTAAATGCAATTTTCACCTTCAGTAAGCAAATTTTCATAGGGCTATCCTGAAGCTGTTGTTGACTCAGGAGTTTTTTGTTTTTAAATATGAACTTCAGTCATCTACTACTTGGAAACTGAGGTTTCATCCTTTTATTGCACTCCAGCTTTGCAAGTCAGGGGTTAAAAACTCAACTTTGTTGAGTTCTGGGGTCATTTTTAAAAGAATGCCATACTTGCTAGCAAGGAGGAGACTTTCTCAGTGCCAACATCCAACTCTACGTTTAAGCTTCAGATTCATTTTATATCCTACTCGTGCTCAGTTAGCTCATTCTTTCATTTTAATACAACTTCCTAAAGAACTCCATCCATGAAAACTGCAGACATCCCTTCTAGTCTTCACTCATTTCACAGTCTGGTAAAAAAAAACTCAAGCATTCCAGATACAGCCTTGTCAAGCCTGGGTACAACTCATACTGGTAAAAACAGGCACAAATAGACTGCTTTTAGCCATTTATGCAATCACAGTATTTGACGTCTCATTTCTGCCTTTATAATCAAAACTGAACACTGGAACCCATCTCCCCAAATTTACTCAGTTAGCATCTAATTTATACTCTCCAAGCAGCATTACTCTTCTGTTGGTAATCTAGATAATACCCAAGAAACAACTTTTATAACATTTTCTTTATCACAGTTTTCCCTAAGACTAAGACATAGAATCACAGAATGCTTAGGGCTGGAAAGCACCTTAAGATCATCTAGTTCCAACCCCCTGACAACGGCAGGGACACCTCACCATAAACCATGTCGCCCAAGGCTCTGTCCATCCTGGCCTTAAACACTGCCAGGGATGGAGCATTCACCACGTCTCTGGGCAACCTGTTCCAGTTCCTCACCACCCTCACAGTAAAGACCTTGTTCCATATATCTGACCTGAACTTCCCCTGTTAAAGTTTAAACCCATCACCCCTTGTCCTATTGCTACAGTTCCTCTACAGCAACCTTGTAGGCTCTCTTCAGATACTTGAAGGCTGCTTTGAGGTCTCCACGCAGCCTTCTCTTCTCCAGGCTGAAAGCCCAAACTGTCTCAGCCTGTCCTCATACATGGGGTGCTCCATCCCCCAGTCATCCTCGTGGGCCTCCTCTGGACTTGCTCCAACAGCTGCATGTCTAGTCTATATTCTGATGCTTTATTATAACTCTCCTTTGAACTCATATACAGTAGTAGGTTTATACTGGATTATCATCGATAGATACTACTACTTGGATCCAATGTAACATATCACTGCATTAAGGCAGACACTATTAAAACACCACACATTTTTTAGTGTGGGTTGTTACTACTGTCTTGAGATAGAAGGTTTTTAATTTATTACATTTTCCTTCTCATGCAAACCTGCAAAAAAATATTTCCTCTTTCTCAGCCTGCTTTAGTTACAACAGTCTTTATATAGCCATCATCTTTACCAAGTCTTGGGAAACGGGAGAGGTGCCTGAGGACTGGAGGAAAGCAAATGTCACTCCAGTCTTCAAAAAGGGCAAGAAGGAGGACCCGGGTAACTATAGACCGGTCAGCCTCACCTCCATCCCTGGGAAAGTGATGGAACACCTTATCCTTGGTGCCATCTTAAGGCATATCAAGGATAAGAGGGTTATGAGGGGCAGTCAACATGGCTTCACCAGGGGGAAATCATGTTTGACCAATCTCTTAGCCTTTTATGAGGAAATAACACAGTGGATGGATGATGGCAGAGCGGTGGATGTGGTCTACCTTGACATCAGCAAAGCATTTGACACAGTCTCCCACAGCATCCTCACAGCTAAATTGAGGAAGTGTGGACTGGATGATCAGGTAGTGAGGTGGACTGTGAACTGGTTGAAGGAGAGAAGCCAGAGAGTTGTAGTCTATGGGGCTGAGTCTAGTTGGAGGCCTGTAACTAGTGGAGTGCCTCAAGGGTCAGTACTGGGACCGGTATTATTTAATATATTCATCAACGATTTAGATGAGGGAATTGAGTGTACTATCAGCAAGTTTGCTGATGACACTAAGCTGGGAGGAGTGGCTGACACGCCAGAAGGCTGTGCTGCCATCCAGCGAGACCTGGACAGGCTGGAGAGTTGGGCAGGGAGTAACTTGATGAAATATAACAAGGGAAAGTGTAGAGTCCTGCATCTGGGCAGGAACAACCCCAGGTTCCAGTATAGGTTGGGGAACGACCTGTTAGAGAGCAGTGTAGGGGACAGGGACCTGGGGGTCCTAGTGGACGACAGGATGACCATGAGCCAACACTGTGCCCTTGTGGCCAAGAAGGCCAATGGCATCCTGGGGTGTATTAGAAGGGGGGTGGTTAGTAGGTCGAGAGAGGTCCTCCTTCCCCCCTACTCTGCCCTGGTGAGACCCCATCTGGAATATTGTGTCCAGTTCTGGGCCCCTCAGATCAAGAAGGACAGGGACCTGCTGGAGAGAGTCCAGCGAAGGGCAACTAAGATGATTAAGGGAGTGGAGCATCTCCCTTATGAGGAAAGACTGAGGGAGCTGGGTCTCTATAGTTTGGAGAAGAGGAGACTGAGGGGTGACCTTATAAGTGTCTATAAATATATAAAGGGGGAGTGTCACGAGGATGGAGCCAGGCTCTATTCAGTGGCAAACAATGATAGGACAAGGGGTAATGGGTACAAACTGGAACACAAGAGGTTCCACTTAAACTTGAGAAGAAACTTCTTCTCAGTGAGGGTGACGGAACACTGGAACAGGCTGCCCAGGGACGTTGTGGAGTCTCCTTCCCTGGAGACATTCAAAACCCGCCTGGACACATTCCTGTGTAACATTATCTAGGTGTTCCTGCTCCGGCAGGGGGATTGGACTAGATGATCTTTCGAGGTCCCTTCCAATCTCTAGCATTATTATTATTATTATTATTATTATTATTATTATTATTATTTTGTGCCAAAAGACTGTTTCTACGCTCTTTCTATCCCAGGGAGTCAACATTTTACCTTGTGATCACTTCATGGCAAATTTATGACTTACAATGAGCCACAGGGACATTTCTCGGGGTGAACAAGTCCCAGGTCCCAGGTCAATTGCTCTTCTCTCTAACACTTTCTCCCAGGCACAAGCCACTGATTAGTTTTCAGTATCACATCACAGGCCTATGAAACCTTCACTGTTTGCCACCCCTGAAATTCATCAGTAGATCTGATGCCTACCCTAACTCTCCATTTTGTACCACTTAGAACCATCAACTGCTTTTAAAAGCTCTCCAGGAAAAACTGCAACGCTTTTGTTCCCCTGTTATCAACTCAAATAGGAACTGTTTCCATTCAGTATCACTCTTACTTTTCAAGCTTCAAGGCTGTTAAAAGAGCATAGAAGAAAGTAAGTGATACTCCAGTTCTGTAACTTGCATAATTAAGGGCTCTAAGGAACTTTTCATTGTTCTCCTCATTAGGAATGATACACCACCTCCTACATCTCTAGATTGCCTTGGCATTTATCACTATAAAAGGCCCGTGAAATGCTGTTTCCTATCTTTTGAAAATTTTCAATTTCCCATCACATTCCAGAAAACTTGTTCAACACCTCTGCAAGAAGAAAGTGGAAGCCACTCCTGTTAAGAGCATGCACTACAGCTTTGTATGTTACCAAGCTTTTACAGAACAAACGTAATTTACAGTTAACCAGCAGGAAAAAAACATGTACTCAATGGTACAGAAGAGTGAGGGTTCACTGTGCCTCTGCCAGAGTGGGAATATCATCAGTTGGATCAGAGGCTTCCCAAGTACTTTTCTTTTGCAGTGAAGATGCACATTTATCACTCCAAAAGAGCCAAGAGCTGCACACCAACAAAGTGCAGTTTTTGCATTTCTTAGAGCCTGGTCTCCTCTCTCCCCAGCTGGCATTTTGAAGGCAAGAAAATAATAAAATGCTATCAACTTTATATTAGTTCCTATTGGGCCTGAGTGCTGTTCCTGCTCTTCTGGCAAATAAAGGCCACCTTGTAGTTGGATTGTAATGTGAAGAATTTTTTTAGCTTGTTCTTCTCACCTTTAACAATCCCAATTCAGTGCCCAATTTAGATGACTATTTTAATTTTTTCTTACTCAGCAGAACAATCAGGAATGTACACAGGGCCACTGAGTACAACCACCATGCTTATATTCCTGACTGAAAAGAGAGCGACCTAAGCACTGATTTAAACATCAGTCTGCTCCTGCCCAGTCTACTCATGGGAGCAGTTACTTATCCCCAGGCAAGCAAAATGGAAAAGAATGCAAACATTGACTTTATTAATTCTTTGTGTGGAATGGACTATAATGTTACTTTAAAAAACCTATACAGATGGGAAAACCACCCCTTGATCCTGCAGTGGGATCTGAATCTCAACCTGGATGGCAGCTGGCAGAGGGCACACATTCCCATTGCCCAGGTGATAACAGCTCAGTTACTGACACTTCAAAATATTCAGCAAGGCCTTATAGCTGAGCAGTCACCTCCTCTCTAAATGTAAGAAATGGCTTCAAATAGAATTCATTGCTTCTGAGCAAGCAGACAACTGGAGAGGATTTGAAAGGAACAGAAATAGTTCTGATAATCTAAACTAATTTTG
The DNA here is from genome assembly GCF_028554395.1 of Pezoporus wallicus. Lineage (NCBI taxonomy): Eukaryota > Metazoa > Chordata > Aves > Psittaciformes > Psittacidae > Pezoporus > Pezoporus wallicus. The sequence continues at coordinate 2,325,921 of NW_026639377.1, forward strand.
GGCCAATACAGATGACAAGTGAGCATGAATTACAATTACAGATAAACATATTCAGAACAGATGTCAGAAACCACCTTCTCCATACAGACACACACAGTCATAAATGTACACAACAGAAAGTCATTCAAGACATTCAAGGTACAATTAGATACTACCAACAAGGGAATTAAACAGTGAAGCGTGTGTTTCGAATGTTATGGGCCCGATGACCTCTGTCCCTTCCCCAGACAGTTCTGATAACATTACTCTGCCTTATCAAGGCTGTGGAAGAGTTTGCTCCCGTTTTCCTTAAGGCCAGATTTGTATCTTTCTACTTCTTTCTTCTGACTGTACAATGACCATTAATAGACTACTAAGACGATCCTGAAAATGATCAGATTTCATGCTAGCAGACAGAAAACTATCACTTCTGCAGCATCAGGAACTGCACAACTGACTAGGGCTGGTTCCAAGTCCCATCATCTCAACTTAAACATGTATTCCATTGTGGGACATCTCAACATTACTCTTATTTTTCCAAGATTCTTGACATCTTCAGGTTCCAGTTCCAAGAATCTGCTTTTCCAGAGCAGCATGTAAACTGGTTTGCACTGTCATCCAGTTAAGTACCTAATATATTTGATAATTTGGCTTAATTACTGCTTGAAGAATTCAAGAACTCATTTGAAACTACAGCTGGAATCAACATATCTTATATACACCTCTTCCTACATTTAGGGCAACACTACTGTGCCTCTCATTTTTCTGAGGGCTTTCTTATAACATCTGTAATGTTTTCTGTACTTCTTACAACATCCCTGGCTGTTCAATTCAAAATCTGAGTTCTGTTCTCTTGCTACTCAAGAAACTAACCTTCAGCAGTTCATATTCCACCATTTCACATTCCAGAGGCTTCTAAAAAGAATGCTGACAATGCTTCCATTAATAGCACTGGTAATGTTCCGGAGGTCCAAGGTAATTTCAACCTCAAAGTCTTTACTACTGGTAAGATTTAACCCCATGGTTACTATGTAAATGTGTAAAGTAAACCTGGAGGAGAATTCATAGGAAAAGTCATGAAATTTGAGCAGTTATCTCCTTTCATGATCTGAGTCAGTTTTTAATGAGTCATGAGATGTGAAACATTTTGAAGAGCAGCTTTTATGCCTTCAGAGACTATGTCAGACCACTGAGTGCTGGGACCACAAAACAGTAACTTCATAAATTCTTCCCAGTTGCTGTATCAATGCAGACCTTACTCCATACTCCTTATTTGCATGCTTTAGAATAATAGTACTTCACAGCCTAACAAGCTTACCAAGATTGTTTTTTTCAGACAAAAAGCTCTTCTAAATCCCAAATAATGTTACAACTATGTTTAGAAATAAACTAATTCATATTTAGCAACCTCCATTAAATCTTAATAAACCTAAAACCTTGAACCAACTCATACCTCACAGCAAGGAGTAAGAAACATTCCATTTCTGAAAAAGCAACCCTGTTTCCCAGCTAGATGGGGAGAGATGAGACACATGCCAACTGAAGAGCCTTCTCATCCTCTGAATGGAAGAATAAATACCTCCTTCAAACAAAACTAAACAATACAAATAATGGTGGCAGAAGACCCATTTTTAGGTTTCAGTGCTGTTTCCTGCCATGCAATGCACACTTGAGCTCATCAGTAGGATTCTTCACCTTCTGCTAACCAGCACTAACAGTCAATCCAAATCCACCAGGCAAACCATACTACAGGACAGCAAATAACGATTATTTTCTCCAGCAACTAAAGAGCTCTGTCCTTACACTCTCTCTGCTAAGCAGAGCATGACTAAAGCTGCTGGGGCTGTTAAGGCTATTCTCATATACCAAAATTGTGAGCATAACAACATAAAAATTCTCTCATGAAACATTATTTAAATCACTCATTCAAAGGAGAAAAAAATCCACTCTTTCAAGTTATACACTGTCTTTGGCAAGGAGAAAAACAGCTAAAGGGAACAATAAAACACTTCTATGACACTATTTTTTGTATTAGGTTTGTCCCTGGGCTATATGCAGCAGACTTGTTGGAAGAAAAATGAGTGATTTTCCAAAAGTAGTACAAAAGATATTTATTACACAATGATTCTTTGTACAATTTTAAAATTAACTAAAATTTCTGGAAGTGTAAAAGAGAGCTTAGTAACAGCACAGACTGTCCTGCTGAGAAGTAAAAAGGGACCACATAATTTAAGCAGTAATTTATATTTGTATTAAAGCACACAGATGAAGGGAAAAACTAAGTATTCTCTACATAACAATCAAGGATAGATCCTATACACAGATCTGATAAGGCCCATTTCTGCATTTAGGTCCATCAGATGACTACAGCAGAGTTCTTTCACACTCCCCCTGCCTTGTTGTAGTTATACAGTCATTTTACTGAAATACAGAAATCAGTTTTTAGCAATATATTACCTTTTGCTATACTGTAGCAAGCCTGAAGAATAAAAGGTGCTTGCTGTCTTCACCTCTCTAACCATTTACAAACAATAATGACCATCTAGGAAGCCACCAGCTGTAGACATTACAGTGTTCAACTCGCTCCTTTGCTGACTCACAATCTCCATCACCATAAATACCACAGGTTTATTTTTCTCCTTTCATACCCTATTTTATTTTAGGCACTTATCTATTATTGCAGTAGATATAACAGATTCCTGAAGAGGATGCATTCTCATACTGCAGCATCATGAAGTTTCCATATTTCTCTATGGTGTTTTCCTTCTGTTGATCCCCCACATTTATCCTTTCATTACATGGAAATTCCTCTGCTGCAACCAGGAAAGCACAAGCTGGAAACCTGCCACCCTTGCCCAATACAGCAAAGGTGTATTATTCTACAGATCATGATCAGATTGGGGCCCACAAGGATCCTGGAGAGGGACTCGTCATTAGGGACAGTACTGATAGGACAAGAGATAACTGGTTCAAATTTAAACAGGAGAAGTTCAGGTTAGGTATAAGGAAGAAGTTCTTTACTGTGACGGTGGTGAGGGTCTGGAATGGGTTGCACAAGGAAGTTGTGAATGCTCCATTCTTGGCAGTGTTCAAGACCAAGCTGAACAGAACCTTGGGTGACATGGCTTAGTGTGAGGTGTCCCTGCCCATGGCAGGGGGTTTGGAACTGGATGATCTTAAAGTCCTTTCCAACCCTAACTATTCTGTGATTCTACGATATTCAGTAGAAGCGTTCTGTTTCCACAACTAGATACAAAGAAAGCACAAACTGAGATAAAAACAGAACATACCAGTCACTGGCATGCACTGATAAACTTTACATAGAATTGTTGTTCAGGTTTAACATTACTTGCAAATGTTGAATAATCCTCCTGTTGACAAACTAAAAGCCAAGCTAAGGGCCAATGCAGAGTTCTCTGTATCAGCATACACTTAATCTGAAATATACACATGATGTGCAAATCACAAAATCCCAGACTGGTTTGGGCTGGAAGGGACGTTAAAGCTCATCCAGTTCCAACCCCCTACCACAGGTAGGGACACCTTCCACTAGATCAGGTTGCTCCAAGCCGGACCTGAACACTGCCACAGATGGGGCAGCCACAGCTTCTCTGGGCAACCTGTGCCAGCACCTCATCACCCTCACAGGGAAGAGCTTCCTAATGCATAATCTAAATCTCCCCCCTGTCACATGATCCATGTCAGCTTCCAATAAACACTCTGATTACTCAGGAATGTATTTACTATGATATTTGTAAAGCTCCTGCTTGGACAATAAATCTCAAAGCAATTTCTGAAAGAGGCAGTTACTGCAAACCGGAGGAGGATTCTACCCTTTCCCAATAAAGGATGTGTTCGTACAGGACAGGACAAGACTCTATGGCTTGCTCACCACAGCAGAGGGCACCAATTTGCATGACAAAACCCACACCAAATATGGAGTTCTTAAAAAAGATCCATGTTTATCACCAGCACTCAACCTATGACAAAATTATATACTACCATTTTGGGTTGCGTGCAACTGAAGCACAAGTGCCAAGCAACATGGATTCTTCAAGATATAAAAAGCAAGTTAGGAGTGCCAACTTCAATTCATGCCTTTGTAAAGCTGACAACATGAATCATATCTTAAGCATAATTTTCAAAAGAATGTTAAAAAGCAAAGATGACATACAAAAGGACATGGTGCTGGTTTAGCATCAGCTAAAGCAGAACTGAAGGGGAAGTTTCATGTATCAGTTTGCAAGCACCATGGATCAGAATCCACAGGAAGTCAAAGTATGATTCCTGCCAGAGATCGTCACGTAAGTCTACATATTTGTGCTGTCTTATAAATAATAAAACCAGTTTGGGGATGAATATCTAAAACAAGTACCTATCATTGACAATAGCACAGAACTGAATAATTATAGAACTTATCTTTCATCAACTTGGAAGCTTTCAGATTCCTAATGCTTTTAAGTGACGAGGATAATTTTGTCAGTATGGCACCACATCAAACTGGGCCATCTGTTAAGAAGTATCATTAAGACATCCAGCCTCTGAGGGACAGAGAAGCAACACTTGCTGCTTGCTTTAATAGTTACAGATGTTTCTAGAAGCATTTGAACAAAATTAATGGGTATACTCTTAGATGTAGCAAGCAGTCTCAGATGTGCTGGTTCCTACAACAACGTGCATCTGCTTCAATTTCAAGGCCTTAGTCATTATTTAACTATGCCTATCTATTAATTCATATTTACTGGCTAAGGGAGCAATTCAGAGCCCCTTCACTGGCATCCATCATGACACTGCAGGAATTACCCACAGGCAAGATAAGTGGGTGCATCACTAAAGTCTAGCACCCAAGCCCTGCTCAGAGACCAGGCTCCCCTTAAGCTCAGCTGAGCCTCAGCGCTGGGAGATATGGAAGAGAGGCACAAGACAGACACACACAGACAATAATCATCCCAACACCTTCCACCCAACAGCTCACTGATTACAACCCACTAAGAAGAAAGCTTGTTCCAGTTCTCCAGCCTTGGGATACCTGCATTTCCTCATTTAAGGGCATTTCCTCAACTAGGATTTTACCTACAGCTTGTTCAGTCTGCTCCACCACCACACAACCAGGAATCCCCAGGGCTGAGAGGGAACCAGCTAGAGTACCCTGCATCTCAACACCCCATTGGAAGGGGGAATAATGGGATTCTGGGATCCTGGGCTATTTTTTCATGTTTATTCAGCAATTGTCCAACTTAATTCCTAAGTGAATCCTAGTGTGCTCAGATCTAAATCAACTTCAAAATATCCATTAAACTCGAATATTATTATTATGATGATGATTTTGAAACAGAGAGTTTAAAACCCCATTTCCAAAACCCTGTGTATTTAGTTCACTTGCAAGTTTAAGCAACATAAAATGCCTCTTCTGCAAACAGAACTTCTTCCTAGTGGGAATTCTTAAGAGATACTAGGCCCTTTCTCCTCTGACTCTTCCTTTCCTCCCTCTCCAAGTCTTTTCTCCCTCTCTTTCCCTCTCCCTAGTTCAGAGCAATTATTATTCAGCTTTTTATCTAGTAAGTCTTCTAACCAAAAGAATATCATAGACTGGTTTTATATGAAGGTAATTATAGAATCAGGTCAACAGAAGTACCAAATATCTCATTAAAAAGGAATTGTTCTTTGCAGTGTATCCCCCTGTTGAGTCAGCAACTTATGTTCCTTCCAATGCACAGTCTCTGGCTTACCTCTACAAACACTGCAACACTGGTTCTCTGGAAGAACATGATCTTGTTCTGAGCAGTTCAGGGAAGGACAAGCCTCTGTGACTTTTACTAAAACTCCATTCTGAAAATAAAGAACATTTTTATAACATTACATGGATGAAAACATTACATGGATGAAAACATTACATGGATGAAAACATTACATGGATGAAAACATTACATGGATGAAAACATTACATGGATGAAAACATCACGTATTTTTCAATCTACAACTCTAGCAAATTCCAGTAACAACACTGGTAAACGAGCAGGCAGAAAGCCAAATTCATTCTTTCTACCACAACATCTTACTTGAAGTTATCTACTTAGATAATTCTCTGCCCAGACTTGAAAGAAAAGGAATTAAAGGGGGGAAAAATAAAAAGCTCAAAATACTACAGTAGTTTTTACAAATGTGTTGTCTCCAAGTACAAGTACAGCTGTTTTCCTTCCAAGTATTTGAAGGAACTAAAGAATCTCACTCCAGGATTTTGCCAGTCTTCCTGCTTTAACAGGTCCAAATTTGACTCCTGTTTCATATGCTACATAACTCACTGATAAGTTATTCAACTCAAACACAGCTGAGAGAAGATCAACATTTTCATGTCACGGATTGTTCTGCTGTATCCAATTGAAAGGATCTGTTTTTTAGAATAACCCAACACCTCATTGCTACAATTTAGGTCCCTCAAAGGTATGGCAAAGCAGAAATCCCATCTTGAGGTATCCACATAGAAACTGCTGTATAAAATGGAAATCAAAGCCAACATATTTTGATTTCTGTTTGATTTGGAATAAGACTGTGCATGGGAGGCCTAGTTGCTGGTAGAGCCCTTCCAGGGAGATTGTAAACCAGAATTTACTCCATCTTCTTCCTAACACCATTTCTCCAGACCAAACAGCTGCCCTGCTCTTCAGTACATTGTTTCTTAACATCTTGTCCCACAATAGCTTTCTCTTCTCCCCAATCTCACCTCCAGCCTTTCCCAGACCACAATTTACTTCTCCGACATCCTTTCTGCAGCTATGCCATCACTGCAAACTGGTGAATGGAGCAGAGATTAACAACGAGGAGTTTTGCTCAGTAGGAGCTACAATAACTATCCCACAGGACTGTCCACATCAGAGTAATCCCATTTTCCAAAGGGCTGTGAAACTCCACTAAGAAAGCAGGCAGCCTGCTATATTACAAAGACACTGTTTTATTAGGAATCTAGCCCCTATTCCTCCCAAAATAGTTTGAGGATGCCTCAGATGGTGGAACAAAAAGATGGAATGAGAGCTTCTGCTTTCTTCAAAGAAATAGATTACCTTTTCTAGCTACCACGTTTGCAGAGAAAAGGTTATAAATATGATCCAAACACATCTAGGGCTAAGAAAGCAGAGGAAAACCAATACCAAAAGAAGATAAAATATGTCATGAATGTCACCATTCTCATAATGAGGGATTAGAGAGGTGATTTTGAACAGAGGATATTGAAAACACCCGTATGTCTACCCGTCTACCCTGTTTGAAGAAACACCCCCTACATAGAGCCACCCTGCAAGCCAGAAGCAGCTTCTGTATTCACAGGACACTGCATCACACCGTGCCACAAGACTAGCTCGGGTACCAGAACCAGTCCAGGTCAAACCCTTGCTGGTGATGAGCCTCCCCAGCTATGACACACTGCTTCAGCTGCGTCACTGCAGGCTCCAGAATGAGTTCTCATGGCACCAAGCCACCCTACACAGTTCTGAACATAGAAATACCTCCTCTACAAGGTGCAAATGTGCACAAGGTGCTTCGCAGCTCCCAGGACTTGCAACTGAGAAGAGCAGCATACCTGGAGAATGCAAACCTGACTGTTGCTACTCACTGCCACTACCACTGCTGCTCACTGCCCTGAGATTGCAGTTTTAAGGCGAAGCAGTAGCAAGTAATTTTTCTCGCTACCCAACTGTCTTTACTGGCAAGTTGCAGCAGCTGCTGTCAAGAAAAATCATATAACAAACCCCACAGGCATCAGGTTTTCCAAAAGCAGCTCCCTACAGCATCACATACAGCATGCATCATTGAAGCAAGTGCCCACACAAGTACAGTGAAGTTAATGGCCTCCTTCTGATCTCACTTCCATATGTGAAAGGGAGAAACCCCTCTGGTTGCCTGTGCAACTGCAGCAGCAAAGGTGATAAAAGAACCAGACACACTGAGCCGTCATTTACTATCACGTTATCAAATTACCAGCTGGAAAAGCTATGGCCATAACTCATTGCCTGTTCAAGCTCAGACCAGACAATTGCAGAAGCAAGGGTACAGTAAGTCAACATATGGAGAAAAAGCTTTGAGTGACAACAGGTCTGGTCAGAAAGATGGCAAGATATCATATGAAAGTCAGATCAGTGATCAGGATGAGATAAATTCAATCCAAGCTCACACCTTCTTTAGTGAATCATAAGGAGATGAATAAAAATAAAAAATAAAACAAAAAACCCACACAAAAAGTTGTGAATTCCTTTCATTTAAAGACAGGAAGATTTTCTTTCCCCAAGTTTCACATTTTTTGCAGAACTCGTGTCTTGGGAAAGCAAATCAAACGTATTTGTATAATTAAGCTTTAAATTAAAATTAGATTAAAATGTTTCCATGTTGAGTATTCTTTGGATTCAAATCAATTTGTTCTAAGCTAGTACAGATCCAATTATAAGAATTATCATCATTAGATTTCAGATTTTATTCACTGAGATAAGTACGAAGAGTTCACACTTCAGCATTATTGCTTCAGGCAGCCTTAGAAAAATTACTAACTTTTTATACACATTCACTTCTGTAGTCATAGAATCTGGACAGAAATAGGTGTCAAAAACACATTCTTCTGAAACAAATAGATCAAGCTCCAGTTGTGACATCCAATCCACAAAGAATCCGATCTGGATTCAAATGTTTACAACAAGGCAATTCCACTTCTTGTCATTACACAGGTAAGTATGTTAAAAAGAATTGGCTATCAGCCTAATTAGAGGCATACAGTGTAAATCTAAACCACAAACAGCTCAGCTCAGATGATGAGCTCTGGAAAATAATAGCAAGATTTTAGATAAGGTTATTTAGGAACTTTTGTTGTCCTTTGGGGTTCCCCTCACACACACCCCCCTTGTTTTAGCTGTTCTTGATCAGCCTTTCAGGAGAACGTTCCAGGTAGTGTCCTCAGCTGTCACTCTGGGAACAACATTTTTCCTTATCTTTATAAGGAAAAACTTTCTAGTCCAGGTTCCTGAAAGCCACTGGAGCCCTGACTAGCTGGGAATGGCTGTTCATCAGTAATATCTGTGCTTATGGTAAGAAGATGTGCTTCATTAATACATTTTTAGTCCTGATTAGTTTTCAGAAACTAAAAAAAAAAAAAAACAAAAAACAAAACTGCTCACAGCCTGATAAAGAAAATCTGGGATCTATCTGGATCTATCAATACCATTAACGGTATTTTTGTTAAATGGAAAAAATATAAAAGTTAAAAGCCTCTTAGGCTTGGATCAGGGCCTGTGCAAATAATAACTTATCTATCTACAAATAAAGACTGAAATGTGAAATTTCAACTTGACTTTTTGATATTATCCCACCTACAAATACATCCTCCTTTACAGACACAAGTGCTACTCCCTGAGACTTTTAAGTCACCTCTATGAACACCAATAAATTGACAGTTGATGTGTACCCTCTACTGGTGAGGCAGTTGGCATTGTCAGCCAAGGGGGATTTAGAAGACCACATCTGACCCCAGATCAGATTTGACCAGGGTGTAAGTGGAGCCCCACTGGAGAGCCACTTTGAGCTGGTACTCCTTGGAGCAGCAGGTCTGCAGTCAGGGACTCTCCCTTTGGGTCGGGACGCTGCTCTCAAGGTTCAGAGCCCTCCCTTCATGAGGTGAGTGACTGTGCATTTGGGACCACTGGTCAGAAACTTGAAGAATTGATTCTTTAATCAGTAGTGTAGTGACAAACACGTGACATCACAAATCTGTAGCTGATGATCATGGAGCTTTAATTGAGCTTAAACAATAAATTTCATTTTATCTCAATTTATTGGTTCCATGACAGAATCCACTTAAAAACTGAGTCATAATGACAAGCTTTGCCAGTGAGGTTTAATGGTTTCTTTGATCTTAAGGTCCTTTCCAACCCTAACTATTCTATGATTCTAACACAGCTCTGAAAATAGCAGGTTGGGTTTTTTCCCTTTTCTTTTTTTGAGGCATAAACTCATGTTTTTCATGGTATCGCATCCGTAGGTGCTGTTTCATTTTATCAACAGTCTCCATTAAGATGTAACTAATACAAACAGCAATGCTGCTGCAATTAGCGTTGGCATATCAATTTCCTTTAATGCACAAGTTCTTTCACTGTTACTTTAGTAATTTCTAATATAACAGATATTTGATGGTGAGTATTCATGAATTTATTAGCATACTTACAATGAAAAATATAACACTTTCATTTAGAGCACAGAGAATTTCTACAGATAACAGTCAGATCACTCTGGTTTCACTTTAATGTGAAAATCCTCTTCATCTTATTTTATATAGGTACATTCCCTGCCAAATAAGCACTCTATGTCTTATAATAGTAACAGGCATCTTAGTCTGTCTTCAAGGAAATCACCTTGCCCACATATTTGTATATACAATGTTCAGCACTCCTATACAGCTAAACACTAACAGCAGCAAAATGATTCTGCATAACAGGCTGCTTTCACATCCTCAACCAGTTATTGTCCATTTCCATTAGCAAACATCAAACTGCTACTCTGTACACTCAGCTACAAACACAACAATAACCAGGTCATTGTAATCTTTGTCAGTGCTCTGATATTCACTAACACTCCCTGAATGCTCCTATCTAATACAGCCTCCATTTACTTGGGTTCTAAATATTGGCTGTAATTATCTAAGTGTTACAAACTTGCCAAGGCAGGCCCCAATAGCATCCCACACTTAGCAATTTACCTCTATTATGAGCAGGGTTACATACAGTTTAAATCCTAGGGGAAATATGGAGTAACTTGAATAATATAAGCCAGGTTGCTTAAAATTTTAGCAATTTTGCTGAAAATTAGTAACTGCTTCAAGACACTGCTGCCTTTTTCTAGGGTTCATGAAAGTGGGGATCAAAGAGAAAACATCTTTCCAAGTCATCTTGCCCATGTTTTTATTACCATGCAAAGATCATATCGTTGCCTTGTCTTTGTATTTGTGGCTTTCAGTGACTTCAAGGTCACCTTTTCAAGACAACAGATGTCACATTTGTGGAACGAAGCCTGAAGAAATGCACTAACTTATCATTGTCACTTCTGAACAGTACATACACATTTAAAATTAGGGAAAGTATATAGAACCAAAACTTACTCGACACTCCCTGCAGCTCTTGTTTAACACTCGTTGACCTTCTGCCAGCACTTTGCCCCCATAGATACACTTGGCTGTAATTGGAGAGAAAAAGGAGGGAGATTAAAAATAAAGTTGAAAAGAAATCACAACCACAGAATGGTGACAAAGTCAAAAGGGACCTGAAAGCTCATACAGTTCCAACCCCCTGCCACAGGCTGGGACAGCTTCCACTGCACCGGGTTGAGACCAAGTTGCTCCAAGCCCTATTCAAGCTGGCCTTGAACACTGTCAGGCATGGGTCATCCTTGGAATTCAACAAAGCTTTAAAAGTTTCCCGAGACAAGGCATAGGCACAGTGAAAGTGGAAATACTGAAAGCACTCAGTTATCCAAAATAGTCCCAGACTAATAACTCTTTCACTTCAATTTCTTTCCTAAACACCAAGGGAAGGGAACCAAGCTCTTACAGGTGTATGTGTGTCCCCTTTATAGGGGAAACCAAAAGGAGTCTTACTGTCACGGCCAGTTTGATTCCCAAATTTTAAACATAAAGGACTGCTAGCTCAATCTTCAGAAACCTTCAGACATAAATTTGCTTCTAAGAACTTACTTTTAGTTTCAACTTACACTCTTGAAAATCCGTATTGCTTTAAGAAGAGATAAAAAACAAAAAAAAAAACAAAAAAAAAACCACGAGAGGACAAGGTTTTCAGGAGAACAGAGTTTTCATCATCAACCCAGTTTTCATCATGTATTTAAAAAACAGGCTTTTTGCTTTTGGCATCCTTATTTTCCTAAAGATGCCCTAGTTTTTATACCTGACTTGTGATCTCCCCTATGAGGAAAACTTCAGATCTGGAAGCTTTGTTTAAATTAGAAACCTCAGTAACTATTTTTAGGAGAAGAAGTGATCTTCCTACTTATTCTCCTAACATCACTGCTTTTAACAAAAGAATGGATGCACCAGACAGCAAGTTAATGCACAACTCAGAAAAATTATGATATTTCAAACAAAATTATAGTCTTTTGTCAAATATTAGTTGAAAGGCTACACAAGATGTCAGGGATCAAAACAGAACTGCCTCATTTTTAAAACCCTTAACATGTCAGATATCAGAGTTACTCTATTCGTTAACCCTCAACTAAGACGGGAACCTGTTCAAGAATCCAGCCATTCACTAATCCCTAGAGACAGTAAATTACAGCTGATGATTCTATCAGAGCTAAATAGGAAAAGCACAGAGAAATTAACACCTGCAGCGCAGCTCTTCAGAAAGCTTCAGTAATTACTACTAGCTACCCAAAAGTGACTGACTCTGGCCTCAGTACATCATTCTGTGAAGAAGCTGGCATTTACAATCAATTTCAATCAACTCCCATACATCTCTTCCCATTGACTGACATGCTGAGTTCTCATCAGAATAACAAGTCAAGTTTGTGCCAATCACTGACAAAAGGCAAGTTTGATTGTTCATCTTCCCATTACAAATCACAGAAACAGTTTACTCACAGGGATATACGTTGAATCTACACGTTTTTGCCTTATGACTCCTTGGTGTCAGATTTTGACTGCTGTGCAGGCATGCATGTGAGCAAAGGAGTGGCAAGAGAAGCATCCAGATTCATGAAAGAAATTTCTAGATTCTCAGCATTACAAATACAAATATTCTGAGACAAAATCCACAGGCCAGCATGGCCACTTCACCATCCCAGCACTCTGCTCATAAACACATTTAGTAACCAAAGCACTCATGCTAACACATAGCTGAGAGAACGGACATTACATGAGTAAACAAGGGCAAGTGCAAGATCACAGCTAAAGGGCATTTGTGTATGGGACTAATGAATTCAGTGACTGAAAAAGGGTGACAGAATGCTAAAAAAAAAAGTGTTACTATTTTTCTAATAGATCTTAAAGTAATTCAACGTCTCTGTCTTACTGTCTTAATGAATTATTAAAACACTCATGCATGAAGTTTACTACTTTCCAAGAACCGGGGGGGAGGGGGGGGAGGGAGGGCAGGGAATACATATATATGTGTATATACAAACACATTATTTGTGCTTATGGTAACACTGGCATCAGTATTCAGCTGAAATTTCCATAGATAAATTGTCTTTGCCCCATGTACTACTGTTAAGGCTACAAATACTGAATATTCCTTCCAGAACGTTACTTACAGCTTTCATTTCCAGGAGAACGGACTGAAAGCTGGCAATAACATTGATCTTAAAATCTACTTTTTTTTTTTCTTCTCATGAATTTATTCTGAAGTTCAACACAGCAAACTAACACTCCATGCAATGATACTAACCCAGGGTCTGAAGTTATTATGCTTATTTTAGACAACAACCTTCCAACCCAAAATAAAAGACAGGCACAAAGATAACAGCTCAGTTTACTACTCATCGCTACATCAAGTTCAGACCATAGACTTGATGCTCTGCAACATCAGCAGGAGATACAAGCTAAAGCCAAGTAAAAGGCTTTGCAGCCCCAAGCAAACAGATTAACAACTTTACACTGACAATAGATAAAATGACAATCTCAGAAATTTGCTTCTTCATTTCACAGCAATTATTTATTTCCTCTTAAATCTGTGACTCGTGGTACACCTGAACTACCAAGACCTGTGAAAGTCATAAAATGTGCCTGCTTTCAGGACAAGTTTCACTGCTTAAATAGAAACTCAAAGGTCTGTGTAATGTACTTACCCTTGCAAACTTTGCAGCACTGGCTTTCCACATGCACTGGGAGAGCATCAGGAGGACAATCCAGAGGGGGACAGGACATCCTGCGGCACTCCACAGCTCCACTCTAAGCAACAACAATTGCAATTAGCAAGCATTTTATACAAAACATAACAGACCAAAAACTATGAAATGAAAACAGCCTTTGTGGAATACAGACTCAGCCTTCAGGAACGAGTGTAAACCTGTCCAGCTACACAGTTGAAACAAAATACGTCTCAAGGTGAACCACCCCATTTTGATACTATTACTGGTTTTACCCCACTTGCCCTGAGCAAAGCACTTTAAGTGGAAAACATAAGCCCATCTCGACAAGAACGTAAGCACCACTCAAGTGCCAATCATCTCGGAGATTTTTAACAACCAGTTTTCTATTTTCCTGAGCAAACAAAGATTCTCTTCAGATATTTATCAAATCATTTTAAGGAGACAAGATTTACACACTAATTCTCTTCTGTTCCTTGGGTTTTCAGTGATCAACACCAAAAACAGAATCTGCAAATTGTTACCATGCAAGGCGCAACTAAGCAGCTATGAATACTGTTAAGATAATGCTTCCTTTCTGAAAAAACTACTGCAGTGAAAACAATTCCAAACCAAACACAGACAAAGCCAGGCTTTCATCCCAAAACCAGAAAGTCCTCTCAGATATAACAAGAGCAAATATGAAAGCACTGTCAAGGGAAAGCAGATTTTATTTCTGAAGCTGCCACATGGGCTGTGTCAGGTATTTATTGATTTATGTCACTATTTCCCTCCCTATTGTTCACACTGCCTCTGGATGCACACTAAAACCAGAATAATTCTCAGTTGCTATTATGTATTCAAAGACCATTTCCATGTTTTAATTAGGTCCTACTCCTTCAATTCATTAGGAATTCTTACTTTGCATGTGCAATTCCTGCAGTGATCATCTTCAACCCATGAGTCTTTGTCTCTATAGATCAATCCATTTACTTGACAAGTCTTCTCACAATGACAGTCTTCCAATTGACTCAGTCTTGTTTCTGCATAGTTTAACTATAAATGAAAGAAATTTGATGAGACTTCTGCAATCCAGGCACACAATTTAGAAAAGCAAATATGAGAAAGCATTTTACTTATTTTTAGCCAAACCACGTCTGAATGCAATCTTTTCTAAACACTGAACCAGGATGCCATCAGGTATCAACTAACCCCACTCCTTGAATTTGGATGGAGTTATCCATGCTGACAACCGTTTATGACTCGTGCAGCTGTCTTTTCTGCTGTAACAAACCACACTGCAATGCCCTCAGGAATGCCCAAGCACCACCAAAAGTACACAAACTACAATGGTAGGTTGGTTTTGTGTTTTTTTCTTTTTAAATCTGAACTGCTCATCAACCTGATCACTCATCAGAAAGCACAAAGACTGTCCTAATCACCCCAACCTAGTCACTGTTAAGCAGCAGCCAGACTAGTTACTTTCTGACTTTTAGAAAGGTCTTAACCTTGTAATAGCCAGAGAGTTTTCAAGGGGAAAGCAAGTGTAGTACAAAATATTCCCAGACTGTGATGAATGAAGAAGCCATGCTCCTGGAGTAAACCCTGGGCTGGTGGGTAGCTCTTACCATGCCTTGCTGCTCCCATCACCACCTCAATGCCAACATAAAATGTGTATGAATATGTATGAAGAAGCTTAAGTTGATGCATCTCATGGCAGCATTCCAATACCTGAAGGGGCCAGCAAGAAATCCGGAGAGGGACGTTTTACAAAGGCATATAAAGGATAAAGGGTAATAGCTTTAAACTGAAGAGGGGAGAGATAGATTAGATATTGGGAAGAAGTTCTTCCCTGTGAGGGTGCTGAGGCTGCCCCATCCCTGGCAGTGATCAAGGCCAGGTTGGATGGGGCTTGGAGCAACCTGGTCTAGTTGAAGGTGTCCCTATCCCTGCCTGTGGCACAGGGTTGGAACTGGATGAGCTTTAAGGTCCTTCCCAACCCAAACCAGTCTGGGATTGATGAACTTTTACAAGTGTTAACAACTGCACACTAGCAATTTCTTTGTTTACTGATGAGATACTATGCAATACTGAGAAGGCACAATGCTCATTCCTGTCGGAGCATAAAAGAACAAGGCTTTCTGAACCACCCTCTCCTAAACCCTATCACAGACCTCCCCTTCATAAAGGTACCACCTCACCATCCTCCAAAGAGGAACACCCCTATCTATGCACACCTTGTTCCCAGTGCCATCATCTCTCATCCCTCAAAGAAAGGGATAAGAAAACACAGAATAACTGCAAAATTACTTTCCTACTTACTAATGCTAATAAATATATGAATACAGACTTAATACTTAAGTAATTATGTGCCTTTTCCATGCCCCAGAACTGCCACTGCTCTAAAAATTACCCTGGTGCCAGCTGGACAAGAGTTTCTCAAGGTCTTGATTTTTTACCTTCACATTTTTCTTATGTGTGTAAGTCATTAAATAGCAAGGCTACCTAAGTCTGGCAGAAGACAAGATGAACGCATACACTATCCTGCTATGATGCTATTATCCTACATTATAGGTTGATACATTTAAATAGTAGCAAATTTTATTAAACAAGGCACGTACAGTGCTATTTTTTACATAATGCCATATACCTGAATTTCATGAATTTCCATCCTCTAAAAACCCATCCACTTTAAATGTAAGTATTCTAACAAGTCCTTTTTCATTCCTGCCAGTCAAACACCAACTTATTTAGGGGAAACAAAAAGAAAATATATTTATCAGCAGTCCTTATGAGAGAAAGCCCTGAATAAAAGCTCTTTATTTCTTAAGTTATTACTCTGGGATAACAGGGGATTGATCCTCAGCAAACCCAGACTCAGCATCATCCGGTTACTTCAAAACTGCTTTTTGCATTTTAGAGGCAAAACTATCCTCTTACTGAGCTCCTTGTTTCCAGTAGAAACCCTTTTCAGCTCACTGCATTTGCAGAATATCAAAAATATTCAGTTTTGGTAGAGATGTTTGATTTGACTTACACTATTTATGCATCTTGTACTTTATTTTCTTAAATGAACATTCCAGTATAAGTGCACAAATTTTAGAAAGGACTCTAGAATTTCAGATTTGAAAGTGACACTTGTCCTGGAAATTATTCCCTAGAAAGAGAAGAAAACCCTAACAAAATAAATATTTTCAATTTTTTAACTTTTTCTGTCATTTACATTATCTTGATAAGTTTTACATACTTGAAAACCATTTACCTCCTCATCTAAGAAATATCTTTAAACATAGCATATCCATCAAACAGATCACCAGAAGGCATGCACCAAGAAACCCTCTGACATGCAGAGGTTAATGAATGTGTCACAGCCCACAGAACCTGTTCAGAAACAACATTTAACTGTTACCTGCTCTACTCGAGTGACCAGAAATATTCCTTTGCTTCTAGACTTCAAGCGTTAATTGAAAGGCTTCTAGAACAATGAATTCTTTCAAACTAGCTGAAATATCCTTCCAAATGTTGCCAAGTACTCCTTGCTTTCCTATATATCACTCCCATATGATACACCTATATCTATATTAGTACCATTTGGGGTTAGAACTGACAAAGGAGACACAAACCTTCACACTTCCTTCACATCTCTCCATCTTTCATTTGCATTTGTCTAACAAATAAACTCCATTTCCTGCTACATGCACTTTTCCTGGACAACACTAATTCTGAAACAACCACAATGAAAGAGTAGTGGACTGCTGTAAGTGGAAAGGAACTCACAATGAAGGACTGTCCCAACACCATTTTATGGAAGCACAGTCTTTGTAGTACACATACTGTGTTATTTGCTTCCCCCTGTAAAGTACTAGCAAGCGAAAATATAATCAACAGCAGGGAAATAAAGTTACTCAGTACAGTGCATAATTGGAACTTGCTCATACCACCAACAGGGCTCAAAATAATTGCCTCTCTTTCACAGTACCAGCAGCAAACTTAACTAAAAGCTTCACATCTCGCATTCAGAGTCAGCCTGTCCGGAGCCTATCAGGGAGTAAGTGTGTTGTCAGGATAATGTGCAGACTCTCTACAAACAAAGTTTTCTCTTTCTTATTAGGAAGGAAGAGAACACTTAAAGGCAGCACAGTAAAGCATAATGCTTTTACTCTAGTAGCACTGTTATGCAATCCTGGTTTTGAAATCCCTGTTTGGTACCTACGCTGGGATCTACAGGCTTTTTGTAGTTGCACTTAAATCCATAAGTAATTATTGCATAAGGGCTGTTTCAGGTGAGACAATTTATTGTCCTTTACCAGATGCCTCACCAACATTAATCTGAAGAATTGTTCACAGACTGCCCTTTAACACGCATCAGGGGTTCAGTCACCTCTAAAACACAAGCTTCCTACCCCAAAACTTCACCACAGCCTTAACTGAAGGACCCTGGCTAGCACAGAGGTTGACTGTGTGTTGCAGGAGCGGAGCCTAAGGAAAATCTCCAAAATCAAAAAAAGAAACCAAACACAACAAACACTACAGCTTCCCATTCAGCCTATTCACAATCCAAAAATAAAAATAAAGAACAAATTAATTACAAATAATACAAACTACCAGCAAGCACAATACAAACCACCACCTGGAGCTGGGTTAACTTGAACACTGGTAAAAAACATTGACCAAAGGTGATGCCAAGGTCACAGAGCCAATAGCTTCACAGGCGTTTCCGTTTTGGGCTCCCACTGCAATTCCAAGGAAGGAGACTACGCCAGTCCTGAAGACTTCATAGGGCTTCCCACAAGCAAATACACGCCCTCTGACAGCACCACACGGTGAGGGAATTGTGTAGGGATTTCACTCCTTTGCTTCTACATTTATCCCTCAGCGTGAAAAGGAAAATCATGCTAAGGCTTCTTACAAACGAATCAGACTCTGGGCATTTTGTCACTATCATACAAATAAGACAGACAATAGAAAACGTATAAGGCTTAAGTGACATCCCTGAAGCTATATCCATAAGTCCATTGCAGATATGGCTACTGGCAGAGGGAGGGAGAAGAAAGGCTCTACTATGAAAATGCATAATAGCTGCAAAAAGAATAAATCCTTTCATGTTGGTCTTGGCACAGAATGAAATGGGCAATCAACAAAGAAGCTCAGGTACCTACCTTTGCAGTCATTTTTGCCAGGAGTTCTTGCAAATCCATGATTCCTTGCACCAGACTTAAGAAATCGCTGCAGGTTGGGCATGCTCAATAAAATAAGAGTAAAAGGAAATGGAAAAGAAGAGAAGGAAAAACACAATAATCCATAAATAAACAACAGTAAATCAAACTTATCTGAACATAAAATGCAATCTGTTTACACAGAATATTTGCCTTCTGGAAGCCAGCACATGCAAAAATGACAAGCCTGAAACTGAAACTATTATTTTTTAAAACAAAGAAGGAATTTGTATGAAAAATCTGAAATAGAATAAAGAAATTGTTACTTACTGCGATTCAGATTGGGACACTGCATTATATAGCCATTAGGTATAAAGACGACTTTCACATCTTGAATAACACCCTTTGTAAAAGAAGAGAAAACTGGTAATACAGATTACAAGTATTCACCACCTAGATCTGTACAAGCTGTTGCACAAGTCATTTCTTAAATGGAAACAAAAAACCTGATCAATTCATTCTTCTCATGAGGAAAATAACTGAAGATGGACAAAATATAACAACTCCTCCCATTTTCCTGTGTGCTTGGATATTAATTTTCATAAAACACAGAAGTAATACTGCTTTGTCTTTGGCAATCAACAAACATAAGCTGCTTAAATATCTTAAAATGGGGTGAGACTGATAAGAAAGCAGGGAAATAATATGCATTATTTGAGCCTATGACACACTTCTCAAAAAGACAGAGGAAAACACAGCAATACTCCTCAGCCATTTAGGGAAACAAGACTGTGAAAATAAATATTGTGAAAAGATAAGGATGCAGTGCAAGGGGTAAGTAAGAGTCTACACTTCAGATGTTTTGTTTAGTTTAGCCTATTAGCTTTGTAGCTCAACAGGCAGCTCATGTAACCATGCCATCAGTTAGAATTAAATCCTTTCTCTAACCCAAGCAGATGGAAAGATGCCCTGCGCAGGGCTAGCAGAAATCAGGCCTCCAAGGTCAAAGCCAGCTACTGCAGGCTGTATGAGGCCTGAAACTGAACCAGGCAGGAGAGGAGGGAGGAATCAAGAAAATCAACAAGGTTGGAAAAGTCCAACCATTCCCCTAGCACTGCCAAGGCCACCAGTAAACCACATCACTGAGGGCCTCGTCTACATGATTTGTGAACACTTCCAGGGACGATGACTCCACCATTGCCATGGGCAGCCTGTTCCAATGCCTGACCACCCTCTCTGTGAAAGAATTTTTCCTAATATCCAGTTTAAACCTCCCCTGGCGTCGCTTGAGGCCATTTCCTCGTCCTACTTGTTACTTGGGAAAAGTGACCAACCCCCACCTCACTACAATCTCCTTTCAGGTAGTTGTACGAGCAGTAGGTTACCCCTGAGCCTTCTCTTCTGCAGACTAAACCCCCCCAGTTCCCTCAGCCATTCCTCATCACACTTGTGCTCCAGGCCCTTCACCAGCTCCATTGCCCTTTTCTGGACCTGCTCCAGCACCTCAATGTCTCTCTTGTAGTATGGGCCCCAGCACTGAACTCAGGATTCAAGGTGCAGCCTCATCAGTGCCCAGTACAGGGGGACAATCACTGCCCTGATCCCGCTGGCCACACTATTGCTGCTACAGGCCAGGATGCTGTTCGTTTCTTGGCTGCCTGGGCACAAGGTGAATCATGTCCAGCCCCACCAATCAGCACCACCAGGTCCTTTTCATTGAGCAGCTTTCAAGGAAGAACCCGAAAACAATACAGCTGCATCCTCTTTTGTCCCTGACTTGCAAGGATATTCCTGATGAAAGTAGCAGACACCAAGGGTTGCCCAGTGTCCCTACATACCTGGGTCCTGAAGAACCCTTGTCCTTCAAAATAGCCTTGAAAACGCTGAGGCTTGTGTTTGCTATGTTAAGTTCAGTACAAAGTTCTTGCTCCATCTCTGACTGTGCAACAGACTTAATCCACGTGATCCAGTAGCTTTAATAATGTCATGGTCACTAAGGGAGAGGAGCAAGGGAAAACAAGGGGCTTCCAGTGCTGCTACTTGCACTCGCCCTGACTATTAAATCAGGTGCTGTGACACAGCTCTATCTCTTCCCAGACACAGAAGAATTTCATTAATTTGAAAGGAAATTCATCATCATGGCAGTTATTAAATTAGTGCTTTGTATCTTCTAGTTTTCAGTTAAATTGCAATAGAGTGAATTTTGCACACTGAGGACATAGTCATTTGCACAAATCTCCATCCATAAATAAAATATAGGCTCATACAGCCCTTGAAGCCTGGCAAGTACAGTAACATTCAACACTGGCATGCTCACTTCCTGAAGGAGCAGAAGGTAATCAGTAACCACTCTTTCCTGCTTACTGTTTCATGATAAAGTACTATCTGAAAATATTAACAGACATAATCAGATCACATTGTCTTTCTTGCAGAAGTATATACATTTATTAACCTTTTCATCTACAAGAATAATGAAACCGTCATAATAATGAGAAGTAATACTGTCAGTGGCAATAGGACATCCTGAAAGCCATTTCTCGTCCTTTCTGCCAGCAGCCATCACCTAGAAATTCGAAGGCGAGACATACAAATATAGTTCCATGGTGAAGCCTCTCGAGTGAAAAGCTCAACCAAGAGTAAATGAGGTGACAAAGTTCACCAGACCTCATCACTCAGCTACAAGACATCATCCAGAAATAAATGCTTTCCTCAGCCTGATTTTTAACAGTGCCTGTTGAACCTCAAATATGTTTGTTGCCTTTGAGCCTCACCACTCAAATGTCTTTTAGACAGATTTGCATTTAAATACCACCTGAAGAGGAAACACAACTATTTTTTGTGCCTTAATTTCTGTCTACATGAAAGCATGTTACCATGGAAAAATATATGAACTTCACAATACAGATGCCTTCTAAGTCTATAAAACCTCTGAAACAGAATTAATACAATCAAATATAGAAGTGAACCTTCAAAGAGCACAAATTCTGCTGATGCATTTTTCTAATAGCAAGACTTCATTATAAGCAAACACTTTATTACAGTCATAATTATCGTAACACATATGAACAAACTTAACTGTTCTTCCTTCAGCATTACGTCTGGGCTGCTGAGAGCTGTCTACGATCACAGCCAGGAAAATTAGGCATACGAATTTCCCCAGGGGAAGCCCAGGGCCCTGGTTCACTTTGGCACAGGGTGGAGTTCTTCAGTCCACATTCTATGAAGGATTCAAATCCATCAGGATTTGGCCTTGACAGGGAGATGTCAGTGGTCAAAATCTTCACATTTTTTCCCTTCCTGAGCAGACATCACCTTTATGTTATCATTAAAATATTTGGCCAATTACAACCAAAGCTGCAGCTCAGCATCAGGACTCACTAGCTTGAAGAGCCTTCATCTGTGCAGGTTACCAGCTAAAAGATTAAATTCAGGCCTGCAGCATTAAATATCAAGCCCATCCCATGAGGATGTAATGCAAAATCCCTGTTTATTGCACTTCTCATGTCCCTATTACAGACTCCTCCCACATCCTGTGGAAAGGCTCATATATTTCACGAGCCCTTCACTTCTGCATTTTCATTTCCTCCACTGGCTAAATGCTCTTTAAAATCTGCTTCTCCCACAGACATAATGCTGCCATACCGCTGTGCAAGCTGCATCGGCCAGGGCTGGTGAAAGGCTCTGTGTGGTGGCACCAGCAGATGTGCCCCAAACCCTGTCCCTAGGCAGTGCTACACCATCACCACCACATCAGCACTGTGCCCTCTGCACAGAGCAGCCTCGACAGCCGCCTCTGGCACTGCACATACCTCACCTCAGTCTGTACAACCCTGAGAGCAAAATGACTACAGGGGCCCAAGGACACATATGATGCGGTGCAGTCAGAATACGAACATACTTCTCCAGCACCTACTCTACAATCCCCAGCCACAACAGCAGGATCAATAGAGCCAGCTCTAGCAGGTATGAAAATAGCTGTCTTTGGGCATGAATCACCTGGTCAGCAAGGCATGAATAAGCTCATTGCTACAGCAGCTCTTAAGGGGGGAAGGCTCTCCCCAGGGATAACATGAATTCTGCAGATAATTCTCATCTGACAGCAGTCGGATCCATCTCAGAGTGAGGGTTCCCTGGATGTTTCCTATCACTCTATTCCTCAGTTGCACGTACTTTGGTTTCCTAATCTGATTATAAAACAAATCTTGGATTTAGGCTACACAAAGAAGTTAGTGTGTATTTTTCAAAGGAATTAATTAAGGAGATTCCCTTCAGAGCAAACAGACTGAAGCCTGCTCTGCGTTTGCTCCCACCACAGCTAAAACCATTCCACCTTGTCCAAACTCCTTAGTCATAGCAGGTAAATTACAACTAGTAAGAGATGCTAGTTGCAAGGGGCAAGACTCCAATCAATTCCCTTGGTTACAGCATGAAGCACTTCATCCCCAGCAAGGCCACAGGCAGAGCTGGGCTACTTGTGGAATAATCACTGCAAGGAAGGATGTGGAACAAAAGCATAAATAAGGAAAATGACAGCAAGTGGCCATAGTGATTTATGAATATCACATCCACTCCTTCCTCTGCTGATATACCAAGGAATTATGATTTAAAACAGGCGTGACACTATGGCCCAAAATGTGCTTTAAATTCATTCATTTATGGAGAGACGCAACAATTAATTAACTGAAGTAAGAAAATCTTTGGAACAGCAAAGATAACCCTCACGAGCAGTATCCAGTGCTTTTTGTTACATACATTATCATGGCTCCAACACACAAGCAAAAATGCTAATTCTTCTTTAACACCCGTATTTCCTTTCAGATCTCTGTTTACATTAAGGAAAACAGCTCTAGTTTTTTATATGCTAAACCAGTGAAACAAATTGCCATGAGAAAGAAAGGGGGGTCCTGCTGAGCATGTAAATATATGGCAAGACATATGAAGTCCTGACAAACTGGCAAAATCCACAGTTTTTGCATTGAGTAACATGAAAAAAAAAAAAGGTAAGATTTCTGAAACTCAAGCAGGACTAAAAAAATACAACCAATTATATTTCTACCCTGAAAAAGCTGAAGTCAGTAGAATATTCAAGCATGAAGAAAGCAAAGTAAGGCATTTGTTGGCTTTCATTATGATCAATAAAAATTGTCAGCTCATTAGCATATCATTAGCTACCCCGCTGCTTCCAAAGTGTTAGCACATATAAATATTAATTTACAAACATGGACTATCCCAGAGTTGTAAGGCTCCGACTGCAGAAAGTAAGAATTTAAGATGGGCGAATCCAGTAGAACTTTTTTTTCCCTGTGGAGCTATAAACAGATGTTTGCCATCTGTGGGATTATGGGGAGCAGCTGAGGTAAAAAAAACAACAGCTGTAGAATAAAATAATACTATGGATTTCACATTTCACTCACGGTGACAGCTCAGTTGCTGGAGGATGGAATGGGTTCCAGGTTCAGAGCAACTCTCAGACCCTCAGAAAGGCTAAAGGTTACCTTCAACCTCGGTTTCACCATTAAAACTGTTACTTGCTGTGTTATAAACAACTTCAGCATAAAATAACTCTCCCTACTGTTGAAATCTGGGGACTTCAAGGAGAGCTCCTCAGACAAACAGCAACTTGGAAAATTGCCTCATGAACTGACAGCTCCAAAGGAAAACAGAGTGGGTGGTAAATCACCCTGGCAACAAATCCATGCCAGTACCAAGGCCAGGCAGATCGGCCATCGCTGCACTACAGACTCTCTCACTGAGCAAATGCTGGCACCGCGGCTTGGTACCCAAAATGGGAAGAAACATCAGAAACTTTTCTATAGCTTGGTCACAAATTAAAAGAACTAATTTTCAGGTGAAGGGGGTGTGTTATGTTGGTGGATTTTGTTGGCTCATTGGTTCAGCAATTCAGCCTCCACCAGAAAAGCATGGAGTGACTGAAAGAAAACATGTAAGACAGAGCTTGTCAAGATGGAGTTCATTTCTTTGTCCTTTGCATTTTGGAAATATATTGCCATTACCTGAATCCTCTTTTACAGCTGAAAAGTTCCTGCCCATACTGGCCTACTCAACAATGATTTGGGGAGCCTTGTAGATGGAAAAAGACAGGCTCTTCGGCTAGAAGCTAGGAGCAGCCCAAGTCCCACCAGCCAGCCAGCCTGCCAGCCAAGGCTGTCTGGAAGCAAGGGAAGTTCCCAAGGACAAAGAAGCTCATGAACAAAACTCAGTAACCCTCTATTCATCGTCCATCGAGAAACACAATGACACACTTTTAGTCCAGAAAAACAAAAAGAAAGACAGGAATGTACTCCAAGAACAAAAAAAAAATCTACTGCTTTGCAGCAAGGCGAATGCATGCAATACAATAGCTGGCATCCGCCAAAGCTGGAAGGCTTGCAGGCCAGAAGACCTCTGTTCTAGAAGTCAATGCTGACAGGAGCAAACAAGCAAAGAGTCATCGGAGGCAAAGAGCAGAAGGGTGAGGGTATTCTGCATGAGAAACCAAGAAGAAAATGCCCTCCGAAAGTGATTAAATCCACCACTCTCTCAGCAGCAGAGCACAGCAAAGCTGTTGCTTCCTGAAGGTTTAAAGATGAAAGCCAAGAATAGACTCTGGCTCTGCCTGAGCAGTCTTGTTCCGTCCCAAGGAGTGACAAGACAGAGCACAACAGAGATGTGAAACCTCCAGGACGGAAACCAAACAAAACCCTCAAATACTGGGCATTGCATCAGTGACTATAATACTCTCTCCCTTCTCTTCAAGTGTTGGACCTTTCTCAAATCCCAAGTCCACAGTTTCTACTAAAATTCATACAAATCATATTTCAGGAGCCTAAGACAACTAAACAGAAACATCCTGTTGACTACTTATTAATTCCTTCTTCGTGTGCCATTTTCTATCTGCTTACCTTAAAGAAACCATGCTTCCTGTTTCTCTGTCCGAGCCATATACTGCTTTCTGGTGCCAAATTCGTTTCTGGGGGATCAATGATACGTTCATAAATCCTGTAGAGGAAACACATTGCCATTACTCCAATCCTCTTTTTCCTCTGAAGAGTTCCTAGTCACAATCAGTTAACAGTAAAAGATGGAAAGTAGTACCAAAACAGAAAAAATGTGGTGGGTTTGTTTTTTTTTTTTGTTTTTTTTTTTAACACAGTATTTATCACTGACAGTTACAAAGTTATATTGCAACTTAAAAAGCAAAAAGGAAAAAAAAAAACAATAAACCTATCCATTCTGGAAATAAGCTGCAGTCACCTTTCTAAGATCCAACCAGAGAAACAACCCTTTGGGATTTTCAGATTGTTTAGGATTTGGAATAAACTTCACAAGGAACCTTTATTCCACCTCTCCTCCCACACCCTTTTTCTCTCTACATTTGCACCCAGACCTTTTGTTTTATGCACCTCTCCTGTTTGCTGCTATTACTGCTTTCACACAGCCTGGGTGCTCTAGTGTATTGCCACTACAGCACATCCAGCTTGCCGTCACCAGCACAGGTCTGCTACAGAATGAGACCTCTGCAGTCAAGAGCCACAGAGATGCTGAGAGGGGCTGGAGCAGCTCTGCTCTGGAGAGAGGCTGAGAGAGCTGGGCTGGTTCAGCCTGAAGAAGTGAAGGCTCTGGGAAGACCTTAGAGCAGCTTCCAGTGCCTAAAGGGGCTACAAGAAACCTGGAGAGGGGCTTTGGACAAGGACTGTAGGGACAGGACAAGGGGGAATGGCTTTAACCTGACAGAGGGGAGAGTGAGATGAGCTCTTAGGCAGAAGTTCTTCCCTGTGAGGGTGCTGAGGTGCTGGCACAGGTTGCCCAGAGAAGCTGTGGCTGCCCCATACCTGGCAGTGTTCAAGGCCAGCTTGGGTGGGGCTCGAGCAACCTGGTCTAGTGAATGTGTCCCCACCCACAACAGGGGGTTCCAAACCATTCTGTGATTCTATATGTTTGGTAATTAGCAATACAGAGGCATTTTCCTGGTTATTCCTCATGGTACTGGCAATAACAGCAATAACAATGACAAGTAACATGAGGTCCATAAGCAAACTCTGTGTACTGCATCAACTTGCAGATAAATGCAGCAGTCTACACACCAAGTTTCTAAAATGAATTAATGAAAAACTGCTGTAACAGCATTTTTAAATTCACAAATACAAGTATCTGGAGTTTTTAAAAAGTTTGCTTGGATTTTTTTATTTATTTTTAGGAAAGCTGTAATAAAGTTTCCATAATACCTTTTTCAGGAACTCAGACCACTACAACAGAGGTATAATCATATTAGAATACCAAAACTTCCAGACTAAAGTTACTTCCCATGAATTCTCATTTTGCCACGTAACACCAATGGGAACCATGAATTTACTGCTTCAGAACAAAAGCAGCATGCTTAGTAGGGATTACTGAAATACATTTCCACTGCTATCTAGCTCACAAGGAGTATGCATTGCTGTGCAGTCACACCAGCAGGACAGCCAATGGAAAAGACTGGGAATGTGTCAAGATCTGAGGCTTAGAGGGGTAAAATTATCTGTACGTTTAAAAGGGGTGAAATTATTTTTCTTCTTTCTTTAAAACTATGGCTTTAAAACAAACACCGAAAATGAACACCACATTAAAATACAAGTCAACCAACACAACCCATTGCACAGTCATCTTCCCTTTTACACTCCAAGTGTTTCTAGCCCAAGCTCACCAAGTGTAATCGCTGAATTCCATGTTCTAAATTGCCAGATATATTGGGTTTGCATGGCAAGGTTTTGGTAAGGGGGAAACTACAGGGGTGGCCTCTGAAAGAAGCTGCCAGAAGCTTCCCCAGTGAGCAATGGAACCAATGCCAGCCAGCTCCAAGAGCTATCTGCAACTGTACAAAGCCAAACCCATCAGCAACAGTGCGAGGAGGAAAGAGCAGCAGAGACATGTGACGAACTGACCTTAACCCTCATTCCCTGTCCCCCAGCACTGCTGGAGGAAAGAAGCAAGGAATTTGGGAGTGAGGTTGAGCCTGGGAGGAAGGGAGGGTCTGGGGAAGGTGTTTGAAGGTTTGGGTTTGTTTCTCATTAGCCTACTCTGATTTGAATGGTAATAAATTAAACTGATTTCCTCAAGTTGAGTCTCTTTCGCTCATGGCAGTAACTGGTGAGTGATCTCTTCCTGTCCTTTTCTTGACCCATGAGCTTTTCATTCCGTTTTCTCTCCCCTGTCCAGTTGAGGAGGAGGAGAGACAGTGGTGGTGTCTAGCCAGGGTCAAATACACCACACCTGTTATTCTACAATTCATACATTTGCAAAGGCCTAGAAAAACTTCCCAGTGTTCAAGAACTTCAAGAAAGCCCTATAAAAGTGTTTATGTCAAAGGACAAAGTGTCAGATATTCCAGCCATTTCTGCTTATTCAGAAAAGAAGGAAACCATTTGTCAAAACCAAATGGAAGCAATGTAAAAAGCTAGAAGCAAACTTACTATTTCCTTAAAAAAAACAAACAAACAAACAAAAAAAAAAAAAAACACCACAACAGAAAAGCCAAGAACAAAACAGTTACATGAAAATTCCAGCTTGAGAGAGAGTACAGGAGTCCAAAGG
The DNA here is from genome assembly GCF_028554395.1 of Pezoporus wallicus. Taxonomy (NCBI): domain Eukaryota; kingdom Metazoa; phylum Chordata; class Aves; order Psittaciformes; family Psittacidae; genus Pezoporus; species Pezoporus wallicus. The sequence continues at coordinate 2,354,450 of NW_026639377.1, forward strand.
TGTCATCTAGACTCATGATCTTATTGCTTAAGTTAATTAGAATCATCATCAGCCATAGCTCATCACATTTTATCACGATACATTCAAAGCTATGGGAAATTTCTGCTTCTGCTAGTTAATCACTTCTTACTATGTCTAAAATTACCATGCTGAGCTGCTTTACCTGTTCACACAACAAAACAAGACCACATTCTTTTAAACCATGCTTTGAGAATTAGAAGAATTTTGCATGCACCATCTCTATTAATGTTGTAAAGCTGAAATAGACCCTCACAGCCATACCTTATGCAGAATTGAAGATCTACTCAAATGCAAAATTGCTGCAAAATGCTGAATGAGGAACAAAGAACTGACATTCTTCATGAGAAAACCACTCATGGAATTGCACTCTCATACTAGGAATTTCTCTGTGGATGTATAGCGCATCTTTAGCCATGACTTACCTTAATAATGCTCTCACCAGAAAATTTCTCATCTCGTAAAAAGACTCGTCAATATTCCATGAACTCTATTTCTGCTAACAGATAAAATCCCAATGCTGACCAGCTTCGACAACATGAGTTATTGAGGAATATTTGATTTTTATTCACCTGGCCTCGTTACAGTTTGTAAAGGAACTCTACAATATCTGTCTGCAATTATGTAGTAAAAGACCCAAATCCTAACTGAGATTACTATATGGCAGTTCAACAACAGCAAGGAAGGAAAACACATCAGAGACAGGCCAAAGTGGTTTATCCTGCCCTTTCTGAGGATTTAACAAAGACTTTCAAGCTATATGAAAAAGGCTGTGGCAACCTTCCTCCCAGATTCTCTGCAGAAAGTGCCATTCATAACACACGAGCTCCCCATATTCCTCTACTGTTCTACTGTAATTCATTTTCTGAAGCAGGGATTTATGTTAAATTAAGGGATTAATTAAAGGTTGGTTTGTGCCTTATTCTGTATGTTTCTAAGAGACTTGTTGGTCTTCTTCTCCATAGATCTGCCCATGGAGTAAGAGGCTTAGGATTCAAGAGAAGGCATGAGATGTATATCAATCCTCACTTGTTTTCCAAGGGAAAAAGATGTTTGAGTTGACACTATTTGGTTAGTGAACAATGAGAGCTTACTTTGTTACTTTATACTGTTAAACATCAGCAGAAAAGCCCCAGCAAACATACACAACAGCTTATCTCTATAGTCTTGGGAAACGAAAGGGTCAAAAAGCACATCTGAATTTGTAACAGTCAAAAAGGAAAGAAAAATGAATCACAAGGACCATGGTTCACCATGCACCGCTTCTCTAATGACGAAAAAGTAAAAATAAATAAATAAATACATAAATAAACACAAACCAGATCCTTGCATCTCCTGACATAATGGGAGAGTGACACAAAAAATCCAAGGGACTTTTCCAGCAAAGACTGGAGCTGCCAGACAATGGGAAAACAGCTACACAAAATAAAACTGGAACTACATGGAAGAAGCTTCTGAACTAATCTGAGCAAAGAGACATGACAGCATTACTAACTCTCAATTAGAGACTGAGAGTTAAGCAATTTTTAAATTTAAATTTAATAAATTTGAAATAGAATTTAATATTTAACAAAGATGAAAACAAGCACTTTCAAGTATCAGCGAGCAGAGCTTCGCCATGACAGGCATTGCCTGCTGGTGGCCAGCAGAGATGACTGGTGTGCAGCTGGAGTAAAGCAGGAACTGGCCACGGCTCCTGGTCAAAGGTTCATGTCTGAAGTCACTAGAACATCAGAAACCCTGCAGCATTCCTACAGCAGGTTTCTGAGAAGGAGAGACTTCACATATATTGAAGACACCACATTCATACAACATGGTTAAGGTGGCACTTGCTACCTCAGTAGTTGAGAATAGGTTTCACCCAGACATCAGGGTTACCTGCAGATGTGAGCCATATACAAGGCTACCAAGTATTACTGATCACTGAGGTGACTATTCAGGGGTTTCCCTCACCTAGAAAAACCCACAAAGCACAAACATTTTATAATATATCTCAAAGGGTAACGAGAAAAGTTTCTACTTACAGGTGAAACTTTCTTACAACTCTTGCTTGTGAAGCGAGAAAAAAACTTGCTCTGCTCCACTTCCTCTGCCGGTTTTCTTTTGTAAGAAAAGAGGTGGTTTTCAGGCTGAAAAACTACTGTTGCTGAGCAGATACAAAAGGATCCTTCTTTTTTAACAGCTACATTAAGCTCCCACATCAATTCTCATTCCTTTGCTCGATTTTTCTGGCCTGAGATGTGTCACTTTATATGGCTTTATTCATGCTTGGCCAATACTTTGTATTTGCCATATAAATAGTTAAATTACATCTACTATACTTCCAGGTTATGAAGTGCTGGTCTAGAGCTCCTTGGAGACCAGTTTCCAACACATTTGGCTTTGGTACCCACACAGGGAAATGCACAGTACACTTCACAAGAACAGGAATGCTTAGAAAGAGGGCTCTGGGGAACTGCAGTCTCTAAAACCACTGCAGACTGAACAGCTCCTCCAGTATGAGAAGGCCCAGGGCTCCAGGTTAATGGAAGCTCTACTCCAAGCTTCAGACTTTCAGATTTATGTTTACTGCATGCAGTTTCCAAGAGAAAGCTTGATTCACCCCTACTTTATGCCAACATGTTTCAAAGAAGTTAAACCATAAACCTGGAGTAATACAGCCATGAGCCTTCTTTCTTGAACCGTTCATGCTCAGAATACATTCACTAACCACCCTTCCATTTAGCTACACGTAGGAAGAAAAATACCTTTTAATTGACATGATCCTTGTGCTTTGTATCTGCACCTTATCTACACACTTGGATTTATTAAGCATTCTTATGCAAGCCTCAGAAACACTTTTTTTCAAGGATGCATTCCAAACAGGTATCTGTGGCATAATGAACACAACGTACAGAAACAGAAAATCTATAAAATGATCAGTGGATTCTTGAAAGGAAGCCCATCTAAAGCATCTGCATGAAAATACACATACACGCACATTTCTCTGCACAGGAGAAGAACCTCTAGAAATCAAGCTCTGCTGGACAAGTTTCCTTCTGTACATTCAATCCAAAATTATTTTGATCATCTTTATAATGTTCTGGTAAAATGGAGAAATATCCTCATTTTAAATGTGTGCAAACTGAAGCACAGAAAAACAAACTGATCAACCAAGATGACAAGACAGTCAGGGAGAGACAGTGCTCACGATCTAAGCCAGCAGACTGGGCACAACTGGGTCTTAACTGTCTCAGGCACTGGGCCATGTGACCTCTGGAAAAAAAAGTGACCTGAAATTGTCTCTTGCAGTGAAGATTTCTTATACACAACTTCAACAAGCTGAAGTTGACACTTGGAGAGTATTTCCACTTTTGTGGAGGTGCAGCTCTACTTCATACACACACATCTGCCATGCCAGAAGCATTTTGGAAAGAGCTGAAATATTTAGCAGAACATGAAAATAAACTTTGTGCCTGGTCGCATTAGAATACATTAGCCAATATGGAGTGATGAGGAGAAGTAACTATCTAAAAATCTGAATAGACTCCAACAGTTAGTACAAAGCAACGCACCAACAGTTAGTACAAACGCAAAATTTTTAGGTCTAAAATATGACTAGATCACTAAAATCTGCCTTCTTAAACGGGCTAGACAGGAACCAGAGAGATTTATTTCATTAGCAGTACAATTAAGAAATAAATAGCTGCAGCCTAAATATTCATGTGGCTAAGGCATGGCATGAACCTCGTTTCTCAGTCCCTGGTCTCTATTAACCCAAAACCAAGCTTTTTTGTTCCTGATCAGGCCGGCACTCATCCCACTGAAGCTATAAATTTCCACATAGCCACAAGGTGTTGAATTCATCACACCCAATTTTAGATGTCTCCAAAGCTGACACCTACAGTGGAGCTGATCCTCTAGTCTCACTTTTTTCATGAAGAGACATCAGTGTTTCTAGGGTGTGATTCATCTTCCAGTAAATGAATCACTCTCTGAAGGCCCCACAATGACTGCACAGGAGCCTTTACTAACACCAGGGTGAATCATCAAAACATGTTTTTGCAGTTCAAAACCTGATCATTCTCTTGCAACCATTCAATCCATCTGGATCCTCAGATCCTTTAAATAAACTGAAGGGTGTGGAAAAGTCACACAAAATAACGTGCTGTTCTCAGCAATGTCTTCCAAACAGCACTCAACTTCTGTAATGGAATGTCAGAGGAGAGAGGAAGGTTCCCCCATATTTTGCATCAGTCTTTCTCTTAACATCCTTGCTGGCGACATGGCCAGTGGGATTGAGCACCCTCACCAAGCTGTGTGGTATGGTCAACACACTGAAGGGAAGAGGTGTTCAAGGCGAGGTTGGATGGGAGTCAAAGCAATCTGGTTTAGTGGAAGGCGTCCCTGCCAGTGGCAGGGAGTTGGAACTGTATGAGCTTTACTGTCCTTTCCAACCCAAACCAGTCTGTGATTCTATGAAACAGTGAATGTCAGGCCTCCTAATAGAGTCTATTATACAAAAATCACCAGCTGCTTCAAAAAATGTGTCCAACATGTTTTCTCAATCCCAACTGCTTAAAGAAACTGATGATTAGATAGTCTCTCACTTTAAGACAGGACACTAGCATTTGTCTTTATGTCTATCCTTCCAAAGGGAATAAAAACTGATTTTAAAAAGAAATAAGACATCTTTACATATTTCTCTTTCAATCCATTTTCTCTACATTTCCCAATGAAAATGTGTCAATACCAATGCGATGGGATTTTCTCAATAGTGTTTACAGATAGAATGCATTATTTGACACACAATCACGTCTGGAGCAACTTGAACTGAATTATTCATTCAGTTTCCAGTGTCCTGTTTCAGAAAAATCATCTTCCTGAGGGAAAGTTTGATTTTTCGTTCCATCTCCTCTGTCCTAGTCTAGGACTTCACAATCACACAACAGAGGAAAACAATTTAGATTAAAATCTCAGGGTTTGAGGGACACCTTTGGTTATTAAATTTTGAATATGTAACAATAACTGCCAAGTATTTAATCAAAAGTTATTGTTCAGCTCCAGGTGTCCAATAATAGTATATGTTGGGTAAAAGACTCACGAGGGCATGATCAGGTTTTAAGTTCTTTTCAAATTCTGTCACCCAAATGATTTCATTAATTTTCCTGTATAATCACAGAGGTAAGGTTAATGTGATCTACTTTTCAGTTTTATTATTCCAACTACAAATTATATTTAAAAATAAAAATGTATCTAAATAAAACTCTGTCAGCCATCTCTCATTCCTTCATTCAAGAGAAAGGCAAATCAACTTTCAAGCCTTCTAACTAACAGGAAGAAATGAAACAAATGAAAGTAAAGAGGTGAATGTTTCACTGAATTTTAGCAGTATTTCTTGGGCATGAAACTAAACCAAATCATTGTTATTGATTCAAGTAAAGGACTGGACACACTATATGACATGACATTGGCCACATGAAGTTCAGAAATGCATCTTTTGCAGAGTACTACCCTTGTATGGCATCTTTCATCTGGAGACACTGAAGTGAATTCAAACACCTTTACAAACAAGGTCAATATTATTCACTTCCTTTTGCAAATGACAAAACAGATACAACTGGTTTCTGGTAACAGCCCTAAGAGTATCTAAGCCCCACACTAACAGCCCATCTAAAAGGCTGCAGTGTTTACCCATCCATGTAACAAACACTCCTGAAAGTGCAAGAAACCCAGAAAATCGATTTCAGACAGAAGTAGAAATTTGGGCATTTGCCTTGGATTTTCAAGGTTGTAAGACAACAAATTATGACCAACTACAAGCTCAACTGGATCTTAAATGTACCCAGACCATTATCCACGTGCCAGAGAATAAAACATGAAGCAGTAGGTTTATTTACGATGCACACAAGTATCCACAACAGACAAAGAGACAAACCGACATATGAATGACAATACTAAACCCACAAGATCACTAAAAGACACCCTTTAACTTCAGCAAGCTTTGAATCAGGTTTTAAGTAAGAACACTGAATAAAGTAAATTATTAACAAGAAACATATAAACACAGCATACTAATTTCTTACCATACTAAGCATCATACCAAAAGCCCATCTCAGATGAACAAAATGTTCAGAGCATATCCCAGATGCCAAAAACCAGTAAACCAATTAAACCAAGCAATTAAAAACAGATTCTAGAAATAAGAGAGGAAAATTAATTTGGTGGGTTCTTCCAAGGCATAAAAAGAAGGAAAGCTCTTCTCCCACAGATTAAACAAGAAGCCCTTACAGCAGGATGGATATGAGATTAAAAAACTATATTAAAGTATCTATGAAACACGTAGTAAACAAAGAAGCCAATCTAATGTCAGAAAGCAAGAGGGTAAAACTGTGCATCATAATGGCACAAAGCAGCACTGGCAGTTCTGGTCTTGCATCAAAATTAACCCCAACATAAAATTCTACCAGAACAAAAAGGTAAAACCATGGTTACATGGCTCATGTCATCTCCATTTTGTCATGGGGAGTGGGGAAATAACTAAGATTATTGCTGGTGTTTGTCATGAGATGTTTGTTGAGTGAGAACTGGCAGCACTGAAACTTGGCTTCTATTACATCTTCTTGCATCATGCAGGGATCTGGCGATCCCTGGCCCAACGTCTGTGTCGTGGTTTAAACCCAGTCAGGTAACTCGTTCACTCACTCCCCCCCTTCTTTCCCTTCCCCTGCTCCCGGAGGGACGGAGAGGAGAATTGAAAAGAATGCAACTCCCACGGGTTGAGATAAGAACAGTTTAGTAACTAAGGTATAACACAAATCACTACTGCTACCACCAATGATAATAATGATAAAGGAAATAACAAGGGAAGAGAATACAACACCTCAGCACCAGCAGACCGATAACTTGCCCCCCCTCAGCCCGACCAAGCACCAACCGATACCTCCTCCAACCCTGCAGTCTCCCAGCCCTTCCGGCTAACTCCCAGTTACATCCTGGGCATGACGTGCTGTGGTATGGAATACCTCTTTGGTCAGTTTGGGTCAGGTGTCCTGTCTCTGCTTCCTCCTGGTTTCCCCTCCCCCCTGGCAGAGCATGAGGCTCACAAAGTCCTTGGCCAAACCAAAACATCTCTATCAGCTCTGTTCCCGAGCCGAAAGTCAAAACACTGCACTGCACCAGCTACCAAGGAGGAGAAACATGACTGCTACTGCTGAACCCAGGACAGTCTGTAGCATGTGGGTCTTCCCAACTGGCCATTACAGCAGAACCTGAAGCACAGTAAGCTTACAGCTTAGAAACCGTCCTTCACAAAAGATATGCAGCTTTCCTCTTTTCTGCCTCACACTGATCTCAGCCCCTGATCTTTAACTAGCACAGTAAGACAAGGTGCTGCAAGAAGAATAAGGCTTTCGATTCCAACTCCTTTCTGCACTGCTACAAAAACTACATTTAAAAGAAGCCATGAACAAGCAAGCTTTCCACTAAAGAGTTTCTTTCCCCCCTCCAAATAAAATCATCTGCTGAGAAGTTAATTGCTTCACAGTGTATCTTGTCACAGGATCATCTCATCGAGAGGTTCATGTCATCATTAAATGATTCCTGTAGAATCATAAAATCATCTCATCCATATTCCAGAGCCAATTTCTTTTCATGACTGAAGGTAACTGCAGGCTGAGGATCACAGCCTTTGCTTGTTCACACCCCACCTTTGCTGCCCCGGTCCTGCCAGAGCCCTCCCATGAGTGCTATCTCACACTGTGCAAGCCTCTCCCTGCAGCCACCGCTCCTTCCCATTAGCCACTCTATCTGTGACCCCATAGAGGGCCGCCTTATTCCCGTGTTCCTCAGTTCTTGCCACAGATTCCTCAGATAACCCACAGCTCCCTTTTCCTTGGGTATTTTTCAACTGCCCGTTTTAGCCTTCATGGTTTGAAAGACAATGTTGCACTCTCACCATAATAAGTAATTGGCCATGACTGAGGAGGTGTAGGAAACATACAGCAAACATTGAACAAGCCACTATGTTGGTGCTAAAAACAAATTCTGATGGAAACTGCTAGGCAGGCAGACAGAAAAGCACTCTCCAGGGACAGCACTCTGGTTTGGAGCCCATTTCTCCCACCATCTGAGAGGAGGTGAAAGTGTGGCTCACCTGAAGTCAAGGAGAGTTTCCACTGCAATGAGACTTCACTGGGGCCAGGATATGGATGCTGAACGGCACATCTTGCAGTTGAGTTTAAGGTAAGTGGTTGGCATGACACAAAAGGATTCAGCGAGGGCTGGGGAAGCCCTTCTAGTTGCATTAATTGTCATGGGGCTAGTGAGTTGCTTTCACTTTTCATTCCTGCTGAAGGCAATGCCACTAAAATTGCAGCCCAATTAAGTAATGCAGCTTCTGCCAATTCTTTGATTACTGACTAGTCTCAGATACGAAAACAACTTCTAGGACTGGAAGTAGCATGTTACCTTAGTCCTAAAGCTGAGGATGTAACGATCATCTTTTACCCCACTGCTCCTTCAATGTGTCATTACTTTGGTAATACAGATCACAGCAGTGTTCTTATGTTATTAAAATATTTGAACTAGAAGCAGTGGCTAATATCTTAATTTTTTTTTTCCTAAAATACAAAAAACACCACCAAAACCACGAGACGCCCCACCTAGCTCACTCAGCACTTACTGAATAGTAATGGCGTACTTCCTCAACTCCCAGCAACACCTCACCTTCTGAAGCACAAGGCTGGGCTGCCTTTGCCACTCTATCAGCACATTTGCAAAGCAGCTCTCACTTCACGGCACAGAACCAGAAACTCAGCTGTCACCACACTCAGTACAGAGCTCACTTGTCCCTCCCTACATGCTGCAGGACCATCCAAATGTCCCAGAGGGTCTGGACAGAGCTCTTCCACAAGCAGGAAAGTCTGTAAACATGCCAAGTGGCTTTGCACAACACGTGAAGTGTGAGAGGACACCTCCACTGCTGCAGTAAGATGCCTGCCAGAGCCACGGCAGCACCACTCATGGTGTTCCCAAGCCTGGACATCTTCTACCCCTGAGCACCCTATATGCTCCAAAGTCCCAACACCCCAGGAACAAATGTGACTGCCCCTGGTACTACCATCTGCCCTTAAGAGTGTTGTCAGGCTACTCATCCAAGTGGTGCCATAATGAGGACTATCATGTTTGCGCAGTAATAAATGCAGTCATGCACCTCCACCTCCCTGCAGTCAACTGGAAAGTTTTGACAAGGCTGGCTTCCTAAAAAGAATTACCTTTCAGGAATTACTGCTGTTGTAAGTAGTCACAGAAAATAAAGAGAATCCCCAAGTACTAAATGCCTTCATAAAGCTCTGGGCTGGTTTCACAGACTTGAGCAGTCTCAGTTGCCCTCTCACACCCCACATCACTCAGGACATTTCAGATAATTGGGAAAGACTCTGTGTTATTTGCTATACGGAGGCTCAGATCTCAAGTCAGCTTCTGAATACTTCAGAGGGGTTCTACTCTGCTCTTTGACAAAGGGACAATGCATTTATAAAAGTATTTAACTAAAATTACACTACCATTTCTCAATTCAGCTCCTGTATTACCCTATGTTCCAGTTCTAAGCTCCAGTTAGCTAACCACTTCAAACAGGAGAGTTCACTTCTGGGTTGGATCTCAGTTAATCTGCCTGGCTGCAGCAAGATAATTATTTTATAATCCAAAAAGAACAAAACTCAAAACATTTGCTCTCTCTGGTGGGTTCTCAAATTCTTGTGCTCGTCCTTCTGCCTAACTGACCCCATCAGCGCTCCAGCAAATGAAAATAGAACGAAACAACAGATTTTCCCTGGAAAACATTCACAGAAACAAACAGCTGGATACATTTCAAACTATGCAGGGTAAATGTTCAGAGACTGCTCTCATAAGTAATCACCCCAATTTAAGTGTTTATTACTTTGACATTGAAAAAACCTCTAAGTAATTCTACATATATATTGGGCCACTGTAAAATATACCTGAGAATGGGATAATACAGCTCTTCACACACTTTAGGAAATGACTAAATCATTTGAGGCTTGCCAGTCTTCATTTCAGATTATTTCCCCTGCCATTATCCGTCCTCTCTCTCCAACACACCCATGGCACACAAACACAATGAATGGGAGATGCCAGTGGTGAAGCAGAACGTATTTTTCCTGCCCTGCTCAAGTCAGCAACCTGTCTGTCGATGTTTTCAATTCCCCAGAAAGCCCTGCAAGTCCAGTGCTAAATCAGAGAAAAAGAAAAACCACTGTTAAGTCTATATTCAGCAGTAGCTGCAGCTACCAAACTCTGTTCCACAGGTCCCTAAAACTCTGGGGCTGCCACAAGCTCCTGCCTTAGCTCAAGCTCTGGAGGTTAACTTCTACTCTTCAGTACCTGACTCCTGCAGGTCCTGGATCGACTCCTTAAAGAAACCCGAAGCAGACACCCAGCTCCACAATGAGCAGGAGTTACATGAGGCCTCTACATGAGGAGTTACATGCGCTGCAGCACAGCACCCAGGGACCTGCACAAGTGGTTGCTGCCTTCCAGGGGTAGTCAAAGGATGCAGAACAGGCAGGCAGAGATAAAGACTACTCTCAGTTGTGTTCCATAGTGCTTTTCCAGCACTTTCATAAATACTCATAGCCTTCTCCCAATCCTATCCATATAGTATGAAAAAAAAAAAAAAAAAGGTTCAGCTGATTTTTCCAGGATGAAACCAATCAATTTTCATCATAATGAGGGACTGGATTAAGACATATCATCACTCAGTCTTTGGTCACACCCATATTACCATTACACTGATGCATTACCCAGTCAAGGAAACATCTCAGCTATTAAAAAGTTCTTTAAAAATTAATCTTTTCTCACATAATGCTGAATACATCTTGAACACTTCCTTGCAGATTAACTGCAGTAACTGCAATGACACAGGCATGACAGCAGCTGATGTGACATGCCACTGGAGATCTCTCTTATGCTAAAGAGTTTACAGCCTCTCTCAAACAAAAGGTACAGTCAGTACGTGGAAATTAACTTCCAACCCACAAGACCACAGACCTGAAGTTAGGTGCACCTATAATGCACAATTACAGCACCCTATTCAAGTAACCATTTTTCTGACAGCTTCTCTTACAGCTAGAAGAGCACAGAAGCAATCTGGGTCACAAAATCACATTCACATGTTGAGACTAAACTGTCTCCAGAGAAAGGGTTTTACAGTAAGTAAAATAAATCTCTCTTGTAAATACATCCTTTAACCTTTGTTAAACTTATTACATTTTAATTAAAGTCATAGGACTTTGTTTAGATAAATTGAAAACCTCAGGTTGGCAGCCAGAATACCTTATTTATAACAACTCAGAGGTCTTGGAGTCCCATATTTGAATTCTATTGCTTTAATTTATTTTTCCAATTAAAAACGTCTCCCTGTTTATGCATTTTTTATTCCCTAATATGCTGTTCTATCAGGAGAAACATAAAAGACAGCACAGTTTTTCAATTGGAGACTACTTTCTAGCCTGCTCCAGTTTTATAATCTCTTACGCTCATACCAAGCCCCTCCATCAAACAACTGAAAGTATCCATCAGAACCACAGCCTGGATTCCCCATTAAGGGCACTCCAGCACGTATTTTCACTGGAAAGGATTCCTTTTCATAGCAAAATGCCTTTCTCTGTTTTGCACCTGCAGAGTTCAGGTAAAGGAATACTGATACTGTCTGAAGAAGAGAGGAGCTCTGCAGCAATATGGCTGATGAGAATGAAAAAAATTGATGAGAAGTTCCCCATGACCTGGCAGCATACTCTTTAGCCCAAAACCCTACTGTGTGCTGGGCTGCATCCCCAGAGCTCAAGGGAGGGGATTCTACCCCTCTGCTGCAATCTGGGACAGTCCTGCATCCAGCTCTGGGGCAACAACACAAGAGCGACATGGAGCTGTTGGAGCAAGTCCAGAGGAGGCCATGGAGATGCTGTGAGGGCTGGAGCAGCTCTGCTCTGGAGACAGGCTGAGAGAGCTGGGCTTGTTCTGCCTGGGCTCTGGGGAGACCTTAGAGGAGCTCCCAGTGCCTACAGCAGCTATAAGAAACCTGGAGAAGGGCTTTGGGCAAGGACTGGAACAAGGGAGAATGGCTTTAACCTGACAGAGGACAGACTGAGATGAGATCTTAGGCTGAAGCTCTTCCCTGTGAGGGTGGTGAGGCGCTGGCACAGGTTGCCCAGAGAAGCTGTGGCTGCCCCATCCCTGGCAGTGTTCAAGGCCAGCTTGGACAAGGCTTGGAGCAACCTGGTCTAGTGGAAGGTGTCCCTGCCCACGGCAAGCACTTGGAACTGGATGAGCTTTAAGGTCCCTTCCAACCCAAACCAGTCTGGAATTCTATGACAGACTTCTGGGGCTGTCAATCTCCTGACAAAGCAGATAAAAACAGCAGGATCATTTACATCTGCTCCACCTCAGAGCTCAAATCTGGGAAGGCACATGGCAGACTTTATTTCATCATATTAACCCTTTAATGCCATAGGTTAGGGACACTCTGGACAATGACATGGTTGCTCCAGCTAAACTGAACAGACTCCAGAAAGCTCCAACAACCCCCTTTTCCTTAGAGTAGGGAAGCGCAGGTCATACAAACAGTATCTTGAAACAAGGTTTGTTCACCACTACTGGACTCAGCATTGGAGATACAACGAATTAAGAGCATTGTATTTAATTCCCATGTCACTTTCAGCTCAGGTTTTACTTGTACATCGATAATCAATGCAGTCTTTTCCTTTCTTATTTCAGCTGTCCAGGATGCATCATGGCCAGAGGTTACTGCCCAGGCCCAGCACAAAGGCTCTCTGAGTCAGTGAGAGGAGTCCAGTGACACTCAGCAGGTTTTTAGTCTGGACTCTCAGTTATCTTCCTGTGTCAGCAGCTCCGGGCTCTAGCATCAAACTCAGCTACAGTTCCCACTCCTTGGTCTTGAAGGAGCACCGAAAGGAGCAAGTAAGATGCAGCAGGAGCTGATTTCAAAAGGCCACATACTTGAGCAAATACAGCTCCTGTGGTACGTCTGCTCCCCCACTATATTACAGCTCATTAGAATAGAGGCAATTAAACTGCTTTAAAAATGACTCTTAAAAGCACTAAAGGCTTTTTACTAGTTCTCAAGTACTTTTCCCAAATCTATCCATGTCTGAAAAACAAAGTCAACTTTGAATTGAATCCAACAGACAATCAAGTGCCAAATGTCAAAGCAATTTTACTAATCAGAGTAATACGGCTGATAAGGCTGGAAAAATAAAAGTAGGTTTGACTATCTGTTTACAAATTCAAAGATTCATCTTCCATGCTTTCTGACCTACTGCAGGTTTCAGAGGCCAGAGACCAGCTTTGGGTATCAGTACAAATCCTGCAGCAAAGTTAGGCTGCGGCTGGATACTTTTCCCGATGCAAACACCTTCCATAACTCTCAGATATATGTTAACTTTAATAACACTGCATTCACAAACAACTCACAACAGCCTTCCAAATGCCTAACCTATTACCATAGCCCTAAACAAAAACGAGCAATGCCTTTATACAAATTCCTGCATTTCTCTAAGGAAACAGTGTTACAAGCCCCTTAAAGAAAACCAGGAAGAATCCAAGGGATTAATTTTGCTGATTCCTTTTTCTCTCTTTTTGCTTTGTTTTCATTTTTACAGGGAAAGAACAGTAAGTAAAAAGAACAAAACTTCTTGAACTCAGTAGGTACATTTCAAGATAAATTCTTGTTCTGGCGACACTCAGTCCCTACAGGAGATGGGAGAGGTCTATCTACTAACTGCAGTCCTATTCCCTCCCCCTGCAACTTACTTGTTCCATTAAGTCTGCCCAAGTGTCACTTCCCATGAGGCACCTGAACTCTGCTGGGAACCACTGACACTACACCAGCCTGAAACGGTGACATTTATAGGTAAACTCTGCAGGCCCCAACACCTCATTCTGTGCATACCATCAGCTGCACCTTTCCTCACACTATCATGAAGAAGGCTCAGAATTTTCAGAGGTGCCCAGAAGTACCTCTTACTGGCTTGCTCTTCTAGTTTCACATCTTTGACATTTACTGTAGTATGATTGGGAAATGCTTGTCCAAAGATGAACAAGATGTTGACTCCTCTTCCAAGTGCAAAGATGTAGGGGACTGAGATATAATGAAGGAATCTATAATACCAACATCCACAAAATTCTCTGATTAACTGAATAGAGATGCTGCAGTCAAGTGAGGAACGTAAAGACCTCCTTTTCTTCTTTTTTTTCCTCACTAAAACTTCTACTATGATCTGCCTTCAAGTCATGCTTTCAGACTCATCCCCATTACCTTTCACAGGAGTTGTCACAAAATATCCCAAATACACAGCCAAACAGAGGCATTAATGTGTTGATTTATGTTGGGAGCAGACTGAAAAAACACGCTTAGATGGATCAGCCGTGTTTAAGTCCACCTGACAGAGCTATCTATACACATTTATCACCTCCTATGACAGCACAGCTCATTCCATTACTGCATTTATCTATTGCTGCCTGTTGCTGTAAAGAAAATGAGGTCCCAACCATGACTCTATCCAGCAATCCTGTCCCTGCATAGACCTCTGCACCAGTCAGATGGTTTGTGTTGTCTTCCTTCCACGCTCTGTGCAGCCAGCAAAACAATCTGCTAAAAAGGGGCATCCTAAACACATTATGAAGAACCTGCACCAAACCCCAGTCAATAAGCAAATAAAAAAGGATACAGTTGCAAGTCAAGGAACAATATAACAGGTACACAAATAATGGTAAGAGAAATAAATCAGAAAGCTGAAATGAAGATGATCTTGACAAATTGTAGATTTTGTGCCTCAATGAAATTAAAATTGCTCCAAGCATTTAATTGCTTGTAGGGCCCAAGTCAAAGGATTCAGTAAGAACCTTCCTTCACATTAGATTGTTACTGTCAGTAGTTAATACAGTTGCAAAAAATGGTTGTAACCTTCTCCTCAAAACAGTAGCTCAGAATTACTTTAGTCCAAATTTTAACTCCTTCAAATGTTCCGGTAACCTCATTCTCCTGTAATACTCTTACACCTTTACTCTGCCTGCAAGAAAATGAAACTTGAGAAAAAATAACTGCTACCAGCACCCTACCCATTAAGTGCCACAATTCCAAAAGGCATCTGCTAATCCTCTCACTGAACACAAAGGGTATTTTTATACTAATTTGGTTTAAGACAACACAAAAGTAATGGCTCATCTTCCTCATTCCTAACGACTGTTTTGACGGTCCCAATTTCAGGTTGACTTCCCTCGTCAACTACAAAGTCAGCAAAAGCCCAAATCTTCAGTAAATTGTGAGATCAAGTCCCAAGGCAAGAGAGATCCTAGGGAAGACAGATTCTGGGTTTACTGCTTTTTATTTCTTAAAATCCTGACAATATGCACCTTGCAGGCTTCTCAACTTTTAAAAGGAAAAAAAGTGCAATGACAGCATAACACCCTTCAGAAAAGAAAAAGCACCAGCTCTAGACATGCAGAAAGAAGCTTTCAGGTTTTCTCAGAAGTCTCCAAGTGGGGCAGCAGGTAGAAAACCAACAGGGTGAACTGGTTGATTATGCAAAATAGAATTAAAATGCCTTTGACACATCTACGTATTCTTCAAGTTTGCAGGTAGACCAAGAGAAGCAGTTCACAACAGACCAGGCTACACACCAGTCTATAACACTTCAATGCAATCACAGTTAAACATAACATCAGCTGGTGCCTAAAACACAGAGATGCATTTAATACTCCCCAGTTGGCAATCAGCCTTTTCCACATGTGTTCATAATCACAATGAATTGTTTCATAGGAATGCTTTGCTTTCCTTTTCTTCTCCCATGGCAGTTCACTGTGCTTTTTAAGTTGGATATTTAAAAAAAAAGAAAAAATACTAGTAACCACTCTCCTTTTCCAATTTTATTTCTATGTGTAAGTAAGGAACATTTTTCAAAGAAATATAAATTACTGAACACATTTTCTTACCTGTTGCAGTCCACGTGGAGCAGAAGGTGGGATGCACTCAGCGACACAGCAATCTTATGCCACTGTCCATCTGCCAGACGGTATGGGAACACCTCTGTTCTGGACTTCCCATTAAACCTGTAGTGATATCTAATCTCATCCCGCAGGCCACTGCTCTCTAGTTCAAAATAGCTGTATTGAAAACAAAATCAAGAGTCAGCTCTGGTTTTAGTTCATTCACTGCTTCTCTCACTTTCTTCTTAATTCACAGACTTTTTAAAGCAAGCACTACATGGAAGGTCAGAATCTGAAGAGGTTACTCAGCATGGAGTAGCTAGTTCATTTTTTAAGAGCTAGAGAGACAAGACTACACATTCTATTCTATGATTCAGTGTATTACAAAAACAGCAATACCATTTATGCAAAAAGAGCTTCAAAACACCATTTGGTAGCCCTGGAAATTGAGGTCCTCTTTTTACCCACAGTACAGGTTCATAATACAAAACAGTAACTCCACCACCAGAATGTTTTGTATGAACGCAGGATTTGTAAGAAATGTGAAACTAAAGAACTGTGCATTACCAAGGAACAAATAAAAAGCCATTAAGGTAAGAAACCACCAAGTCATCATCACATTTGTATTCACTATTTGCAAATCCACTTCGTAAAAAACTGCTTACTTTTAGCACTCCCATGAATGCAATTGTGCTTTGAATCATCTGCTGACTTTTATTGTTTCAGCTGTAATTATTCAGCTTTGCAAGGGAACGAAAGCTCCTGGCTGGATTAGGTGTCTCAACAACCAAATCATCAAACCCTTCAGGCAGTTGTCACAGTCATAGGAGAGCTCCAACTACTGCTAGTAACTGGATCCATGACAATGAGGAAAGCCACTTCTTCTAAGGTGAATTGAGCCCTTCCAGATGGTAGCACATTGACAGTGTACACAGTGAAGCCTTCTCTTGGGCTTCAGATCACACACGGTATTTACAGCATATCGAATCAAGGCTCTCTTTTACCTGCTCAGATGAAGCCCTGGATAAAGGAGGAAGGAGATGCAGACCTTTCGAGCAGAAATAACTCTACAACTAAGTGCAGATGTTAAGTTGTCCAGCTAGTCCCTGCCCCCATCCAGCTCCATAATGCCTCTGCAGCATCCTGTTTTTCCCAACTGGGCAACACCAATTTATCATGGTACTTGAAATATTTAAAGATGGGTGCTAGTTTAGCCAGGGGGGGAAAGGAGGTGAATGACAGTAATGCAATCCACTTTCAAAAAAATAAATCCAAAAATACTAAGCGTCCAGGTGCCCATTTTCATTTTAGCACAAACCTTTTATGCTGCTTGCCTCTACACAGACTTCAATAGCCAGTGTGCACAAGCATTAACAAAGGGCTGTGCACTTCATCAAGAACAGCTCTTACCATTAAAGTGGAGGCTTTTTAGAATGTAACTGAAATACAAAGTTTCTGGGGAGGAACTTATAAGAAAAAACACCAGCTGGGAAGACCTGCAAAAGATCACAACAGACTGGGAAGAGGAACACCAAGACAACAAATCTTGAGCAAAAGAGGAACTCAAACCCTCCACCAGCCTAGCAGTGCCTTGCCATTGCATTCTGCCTGCCAGTACCCTGCCACTGCATTTTTCATGGAAGGTCTCAGCATTATCAGGTCACCCAAATCAAAGACTCAAGTGACAAAGTAAAAAACACAGACAGATAAAGGCAAAACCAAAACTGAATGAAAACACAGCATGCATAGGTGTAAATAAATAAGAAAGGTTGGTGCTGTGAAGGAACTGTCCTGTGTCATGCACGTAAAGGCATGTGGAGGGCAGAGAAACAGGAGCTTTCTAAACAGTAAAGCAGAATATTGATTACTTACCACCACCACCCCCCATTAAAGTAACTATATTACATTCATAAGAAAACTGGAAAGGATTTTTTTTTTTATTTTATTTTGAAGCTCAGTAACAGCAGAGCCAATATCAAGAAGATGATCCTGCTGGTATTTCCAAGCCAGCAAAGGACTATGATAAGTACTGTCAGTCATGTCATATTTACAAAGTTCAATGTTTCGTAATTGCCATCAAATTCAAGAGACTTTTATTAAAGAGACTTTCTTGCTCAGATAAGCAGCAGCGAGGCAGAAACCTTAAGGAAAAGAAAATGAGGGAGAGATACATAACATTCTACTACCTTTCCTGCCTACAAGGTATGTGTATAAATATATTACATGGTTGATTTTAGAAGTTGAAAAGCCTGAGATCAAGACAAGCTCCTGCTGCAGGAAGCACAGGGCTTCCTGCAGTCCTCCATAATCTCTGCTAGCTGATGGGATCGGGTAATCACCTACACACGCTGGCTGGTTTGTTAATCAAATGGCAAGAGTACAGAACTGAAAGGTCAGTCAGATCCTGCACTTTATCACAGCTGTGCTCTATTATTTGAGCAGCACAGGGAATTGCAAGGCAACAGAGTTTCTCATCTGATGAGCTTCAGTGTCAATAGTTACTTCAGGGCTAAAAACAGCTTCCTGCTTAGGCACCAAGTTTGTTGGCATTCTCCTGACTAATTTATATAATATACAATTAACACTTACTGTAATAACCAGTTTTAACATTTTTATGCACGTACAACTAATGCACTGTGAAGTGCTGCCAGACTGTATAAACCACCATGTTACCTCCCCTGTGACAGGGAAGGAGGCTGATAGCACACAATTTCTGCACCTCTTTTCCACCACCCTTCAACAAGCGCAAACCAGCAGCAGTTACACTCAGATAAACATCAGTAAACAGCAGTCAACAAAATCCCAACAGCAGAAAACAGGAGGTAGAGCTAGGCTGAATTAGCCCAAGGTGTCTCTATCTCAAAGCAAGGTAAAGCAACACTCTTGACTGATTTTTAGGTCCTTTAAGATGCACAAATTCACATTGAGATCTTTACTACACCATGTTCACAGGCCAAAAGATGCAGTTGTCTTTTCTTTACCCTAATACAAGTCATGCACAAATAGCTTGTTCAATAGCAAACATTGCTTTTCCTTTCCTCCTCTCACCAGACACCGTAAGAAAGCCTCTTCAAAAGCAATGACATAAATGCCATCCACTCCTGGAAATAAATACCCCTGCTCTGTGCTCGAGTTCTAATCTGCAAATGTGGACTAGAAAAAAAATGAGAGGAAAAACATAAGCTTAGGCAAGAAATGATCAACCTGTGAGAAAATAATTAGTAAAGCCAGAGAAAATAAATGGAATTTTTTGTTTTGTTTCTGTTTGCAGCCCAGAGCCCCTCCACGTGCTGCACTGCATCCCCAGAGCATGAGCAGCAGGTCAAGGGAAGATATTCTCCCCCTCTACTGCACTCTGGAGAGACCCCCCTGCTGCAGTCCTGCATCCAGCTCTGGGGCAACAACACAAGAGTGACGTGGAGCTGCTGGAAAAAGTCCAGAGGAGGCCACAGAGATGCTGTGAGGGCTGGAGCATCTCTGCTCTGGAGACAGGCTGAGAGAGCTGGGCTTGTTCAGCCTGGACAAGAGAAGGCTCCTTAAGGGGGGACCTTAGAGGAGCTCCCAGTGCCTAAAGGGGCTACAAGAAATCTGGAGAGGGGCTTTGGACAAGGGCCTGTAGGGACAGGACAAGGGGAATGGCTTTAACCTGACAGAGGGGAGAGTGAGATGAGCTCTTAGGAAGAAGTTCTTCCCTGTGAGAGTGGTGAGGCACAGGCACAGGTTGCCCAGAGAAGCTGTGACTGCCCCATGCCTGGCAGTGTTCAAGGCCAGGTTAGATGGGGCTTTGAGCAACCTGGTCTAGTGGAAGGTGTCCCTGCATGTGGCAGGGGGTTGGAACTGGATGAGCTTTAAGGTCCCTTCCAAGCCAAACTATTCCACGATTCTTTAATATCTATCTCATCTTTGACTTTAAATGCCATTGCACAAGTTTTTGTTGACTGTAAACCAACAGGTAAACACCAGGGGGATGTTAACAAACAAGCATATAAGAGTCAAGAAACTGAACTAATCTCTATGAGGTAGGTACTTCCCAATGTTTTGCGAGGAACAACACTGCAACAGAACTAGTCTGGGTTCCTGAAAGGACTACAGCATCCAGGACTGTCTGAATAAAGGTATCATCAGTACGCAAACATGAACTTTCAATGTTGCCATGAGATCCATATTAAAAGCCCAAGTGAGACCCCCAAGTATTACAACTAGTTCTGCTTCTGCATCGTAGAATCTCTTGTGTTAGAAAATACTTTCAAGATCATCAACTGTGAATCATCTTACATATTCTTTGAAGTTAGAATCAAATTCTTCCTTTCATCAAAACCCCACATTCTATAGATATTGCAAGCAAATATTTGAAATTCTCAACAGTAAAAATTTGTAAATACCTTTTACATTAAAGTTTATCCAAAAAAAGCCAAGTTTCCAGATAGTCATCGCCTTGATACACTAACAGGAACTTTATTTCTGTAAATACCAGACTCTAATGCATGTGCATAAAGCCTCATATCTATTTGCTGCACTAGTTAGCCCCCCTGCTACCCTCCTCAAGACCTTTTTCCAGAAGAGTTCAGAAAGTACTCTGCTTGTCAACTTGTTAGCATGAAGTGATGGTTTCTTGTTTTAGCTGGTATTTCTCAATGAGTATTTCTTTTGATACATTTTTTAACGAGGTGTAATCAAAAGTAACGTATTTTGACAGATTAAGTTCTCAGAACATACATATCAAGAAAGCTCACTGGCTAGGGACCAGCAACACAATCTGACCTTGGCTGAAACGTTGCCGCTACTCCAATTGCCATATTTGCTAAGCATGTATGCTACTTCTGGCTTCTTTTATACAATTATACAATTCAAATGCTTTTTCTAGGTCTGTCTACAGCTTCTTATTCAAATCCCAGTGCGTAAGAGAAAAACATGCTGCTAAATTCAGTGTTATTTTATGCACATCACAGAAGCTAGGATTCTAAGATCATGCAATGCACTTTACAGAAGGACAATATTATTCCACAATCAATTCTAAATGCTTGACAACACTTTCTGATAACTTTTGCAACCCCTTGTACCTCACACACAAATATTGTTACGAGAGGATAAAGCCTGACGCAGGGATGTTTAATACTTTCTCTCCTCCTTCCTTCTTTTATTCACAACTGTAGTGAATATTTAAGTTGGAAACAGCTGCTGTGGATGTAATGACCAACAAAAATGGAAAAGTTATTATCAACATAAAATAAGAACATGTAAGACACCTGAAGCAGAAAAAGCAAAGTATTTTTATAAGGTGAAATGGCTTAATCCACCATTTACATTAAAGACACATATTTACCTATTCATCTTATCACCACAGCAGTGATCTTAACCTGTGACAAACATCACCATGTTTCATTTAAAGATTTTACTGCTGTCAGGTTGTAGAAGTGGCCAAAGGAGGGAGGGCTCTCAGACTATAAGTAAGATAAAACCCCAAGAAAAGGACTGGGATACGAGTCCTTTTGCATATCCTCAGTGTACACAGCATTTCTTTATTTCCTAGATCTTTACAAAGCTAATACCTACCCTAAGACACTAAAACATCCCACAGTGAAGACAGGGCACCATCTGGTAAGCACAATACTGATTAAATGTTCCAACACAAGCTCTAAGAACTAAAGCAAAGCTACTTTTTGCATTCAATTCTGGCAATCTTCCCCTTTATCATGTTAACATAAATAAAGTAGAGCTCTCACTCTGACTTTACAACTTCCATCAGCCATGATCAAGTGCCAAATGAAGCCCCACAGCTTCTTTCAAGCAGCAGCACCAACACTTAGAGCAGATGCTCTTAGAGCTACTGAACAGATGTCCCAGGGCAAGGCAGCAGGCACAGATGGCATCCCTGTGAATGTGTACAAACTTGGGGTGCCAGCTAGTCAAAACAGTTGTGCATCTGCTTAACACTGTGTGGGAGAAGGTCACTAAACCCCAGGACTTCAAAGATAGGAGCACCATTCATCCTGCACATGTGGCAGCAAAATTACGATGTCAGGACTCTCAACTGCTGGATTATATATATATAATTATATATATTAAATATATATAATTATTTAGATACACATATATAGATTTTCACTGCTATAATAAGAAACATGCTGCTAATGAACAGGAGCTCCTGGAAAGTTCTGTCAGTGTGGTCATTGCACAATTTTTTATATTTTTTTACAGCAAAGCAAATTCAAGGAAGATTCATAGACCAGCCCATGCATCTGCTAGAAGTTCAGGAAGCTGCTGCACGAATTTGCCTGTTTGGACATGTTTGTGCACATCGTTTTTTCATTTCACAACGGCACCATGCCAAGAAGAATATCAGAACACTTAATGATGTTTAATGATAAAAATGGCTTCAGTCAAGACTGTGCTCTAGCATCTTTGCAGAAACACTTCTAGATGTGTTTAGAGACAAACAGCCAAAGAATCTGCATCCATTAGCACACAGATTTCAGGATTTTTGATCTACAGAGATCCTGTGATGAATCACAGATCATGACACTTTTAGCCTTGCACTGTTCCTCACCACTGCTGCAGCCCATGTGCACAGTGGTACACACAACCATGTTTATACCTTAGTTGTACTGCCAAGTGGCTCAGCATAGGCAGCAACATAGAAGCAACTGAGATCTTGTTCTAATGCTCTTCAGTGGAAACCAAGTCATGCCAAGAGCAGGCACTCTTATCTTGCAGGTCAACTGAGCACTCTACCCTGCAGGTCAACCGAGTACTCTACCCTGCAGGTCAACCGGGTACCCTATCCTGCAGGTCAACCGACAGGCATAAGCCTGAGACCACTGCCCCGTCAATGAAGCCATATAGAGCAAAAGCAGTGGCTCTGAAACAGGAGATATATCTCCTCAAACAAAAGTAAACACTCACATTGTAGTTGTTACCATGGTTCTGCAAGGATGCAAAACTAGAACAAGTTACAGCTGTTAAGGCAAATATTTCAGTCACTTCCACAGGCACTGTTCTCATACCCCAGTTCCTAACAAGGGCCAGGGTAAGATCCCAACCTCTGAAGCATTACACCCTGTGAAACACTTGATTTTGAATAAATGCTCTTATTTAAGTGTACAGATCTAGTCCTCCACTACATATGCATACTTACAAAGCTACTTTTCACAGCTACTTTCAATACAGACAGATTGAGAGGCTGCACAGCAAAGCCATACATGGCAAGTCTTCACTGATGCAGCATTAAAGACTTACTGCTGTGGCAGAGATTACGTACTGATATCATCAAAGCTCATGAACAAAATCAGACTGACATCAGGTAGCACAAAAGGTCTCGTGAGTAGAAGGAGGATCATCTGTGACAACGAAGGTGTCTCACTGAAAGAAGAGATTAACTTTCTACAAAAGAAAATGCAAAAGCTGAATCCCACACATTGTACAAAATAAGATTCTATAATCACTTACCTCCTATACAAGCAAATCCCAAAATAAGCTGAAACTTAATAACAAATTCTTTCAAACTCTTAAGTAAAAGTCTGAAAGTTCAACTTCACTGTGCTGTTCGCTACCTAAACAGGAGTCTTTCAAACACTTATATCCTTTCATTTCAAACAAAAGGAACTAACTCCATTCAATTAAACAACTTCATTTTTCCATTCAGACCACTTTGAAAACAACAGGAATCATGTTATGGCAGCCTAGCTTGAAATACTTGGTAACAAAAACACCCACACTGCCATTTTCCATAATAAAACATTTTGTCTTTTGTTCTACGTATCTTCTACATGGCAGCTGGGCATGCAAGCTGCAAGGCATTAAGCATTTACGATGCATTTCTGTACCTGCAACTAGGCAAAGGTCATCCAAATACAAATTTACTTTCTTCTTTTTTCATCTATGATATAAAGAAAAAAAGTAACCCCAATGTTTGCCTGCAAGCTAAAAGACAGCTGGAGTCAGAGCTTGTATAAAGCAGCTACTCATTTTCATAGCATGAGTTGCAAGGATTGACCCTAAGTATTTTTTGTTTCCATTTCATGTGTCTTAAAAAAAAAAAAAAATCTATCTTCACTGTGGAAACTACATGCCTACTCTCTGAAAAAGACCTGCTCTCTTTCTTATTCATAGTAAACCAAGTAGGTATTACCACGTTGCCCCTAAAAAATAGTACAGCATCTTAGCAGGCTCCAAAGCTAGCACAGTCAGCAGGGCAGAAAAGAGTCTATCAATTGAAGTAAGGTAAAGTCATGGCTCCTTAGGTGCTACCTCTAAAAAAGACCAAAAAAATCCTCACAACAAACAAAACACCAACAGTAAACCCCATGCTGTCCTCTAACACACATAGATACAAAGACATGAACCGAGACATCACTACTAACCGTTGGTATCTGCAAGAAGTGGCCAAATAACAGGAGAAATCTGATTTTATTCCCTGACAAGACATAGAGGGAGGTTGATCACACAGTAAAGGATGCAGGCTGGTATAACCACTCCTGAAAGAGATGTCATCCCTCTCCTGCCTGCTTATTCCTACCTCATTTTTTTGCCTCAGATCCAGCCATTCGGTCAGATCCAGACATTCCAAGTATGTCAACCCAGTGAACTTAGTCTGGCATAAAAGTAAACTGACAAGAGAAAATAATCATTTCTTTACGTACCACCATTCCAAAACCAAGTCACCTTGTATTCACACAGTCACCTTATACTCACACTATCACTGTAACTCTAGCAAGGAATGCAAGGCACTGTTACACTCTGAAGTAGTCACTGTACGGCTCATCACCCACAACCCTTGGCCAAAGGTTAGTTTCTGCAGTGCCCCATTTGCAGCCCGCAAAGCAGTTGTATCTGAGGACTTTCCAAGTGTGAGATATCAATCTTTCAAAGCTAACCTGGAACTCCGAGCTGTCATTAGCTCTGGGATCACTGTGGGTATGCAGAAGCCTGGAGCTGCCAGCATGACCACAGAAGTCCCAGCAGAACTGTAACCAAAGCAGAGCATAGCCCCCATCTACTCCCTCCCTTACACTTATCATTGCAGCAAGAGCTCAGGACATCCCCAAATCCCCAATCTCTAAATACCAGACTGCAATAAAACAAAAGAGGATAATACAATATTCTAAACTAATGACGTCCAACATGAAACAAGGGGGCACAAAATCACAAAATGGAATATAGAAACCTTTAGAATTAAGTAATGTTAAGTTTGATGGCTTTGTAACAGTAGCAGTGGAAAATTACTGAGATGCATGATACATAGAGAAAAAAAATAGAGTACAGCTAGAGAACATACTGAGAATTCTCACAAGATGAATTGTTATAGTTGACATAGTTTAAGAAAAACAGTCTAGAAGAACAGGACACAGGGATAAGGAATATCTGGGAACCACAGGTGTCCAGGATGGGCTACAGTTAAACTAACTGAAAAGTAGGAGGATAGGAGGATTATTATGTCTCTGGTGCTAACGAACCAATTAAACTGGTATGAGCATCTACTGCGCATGCTTCAAAGGTGGCCAGAAGTAATGAAGACTGTTGGAAGAAGTAAACGACCCTCAGAGACCACCACCACAATTCTGTACGCATGCAGGGAACTTTCTGGAAAACGATGTAATCCATACGTAGCCTCATGAATATGTATGTATGCCCCGTGGCTATAAAAGGACGGCATGTGTGGCAATGGGGAGACACACTTTAGGAGGAGCTATCCCCCGTGTCTCCCGACGCCCCAATAAAGAATACCTGCTTGTCAGCTTGAAAACTTTGTTGGCAAGTTTGTTCCTGGAGTTTTCTCCGAATCAAACACCTGAGTCAAACTACAGAATTTGAAAACAAATTACCCTAATTGCTGTGCCCTTACAAGGGTCTTCTCTCAACTTCAGCAGCTTTTCAGTCATTTCTTATGACAAATTCCACACATTTCTTTCAGATTCCCAGCAAAAAATCTCTTCCTTTCTGCTCTCTCAAGGCCCAGCCACACATCTGCTTGTCGCTGCTCTCTGTACACCCACAGCCTCCACCTGCCCTGTGATCAACTCCTTCCCTCACCGCTGCCATCTGAGCACTGGCACCTTTCCACAGCTGGCAGTGATGAGAGCAGGCATTGCCATCCTCCTCCCATTCAGAAGGCTGTACCTGGGGCAAGGAAAACACACAGTCATCCTTACTGGACTGCAAATACCACCCAAAAACCAGTCACATGACCTAGCAAAATGTCCAACTAAGCAAGCAACCATTTACAGATAATAATGTCTTATTAACTAGGAGAGTTGTGTTCATAATGAGCAGCTTACATTTAGCAGACAGTTGCATTCAGTGTAAGTCTGAGACATTTCCCTGCTTTGCCTGTATCAAACACTCATCAAACAACCAAACAGAATAACGCAGTATGCTGGAGAGGACTCCTAGGGGATTCACCCGTCATGCTCCTGGCTGACCACAACATTCCTGCACCGTCCAAATTCAGCTTTAAAGAGTTTCAAACTGTCAGCCATTCTGCTCGAACCAGCAGCAAGGTCCAATCAATGTGTTTCAACAGCTGGTTATCAGCAGCATGTTAATGCTCCAGAGAGACAACAATTGTCAGCCTGGTGCACATAAAACACCTGCTCACAGCAGGGAGCCACGAGATGGAAGGTAGCTCCTCAAGCTGTAACTCTTCTTTCACAGCACTTAAATCAGGGGAAGATGTATGGAACGTAATAGTTCTTCCTCACTTTCCTCTTTTGCATACTTTAACCTCAAGCAGGGAAGCACGTGGACCCACTTCTATTTGCACTTGCATCTCTAAAGACCTTTATGGAAAGAAAAAAATACTGGAAGAAACAAAGCTCACCTGCTTGTCCTACTATTAAAAACAAAGCCATGCAGATGTGTCTCATATTTCCCATCATCGCATTCAGAGGGATGAAAATAAGGGTGGATCACAAAATCATAGACAGGTTTGGGTTGGAAAGGACCCCAAGATCACCTAGTTCCAACCTCCTGCCATGGGGAGGAACGCCTCACACTAGACCATGTCGCCCAAGGATCTTAATATTCTCTGTACAGCTTTGCAGTTAAGCAATTCTACCTATAAATATTAATGAAGATCTGACCTTTAGCCTAAAAGAAAAAGGTTAATGGATACATTTGAAGAGTTTTTTCTTCCCTTTTTGAATATTAGGCATCTTGGAATCCAATATACATCCACAAATCTTGCAGAGAATAATCTGCAAGAGTAGAACCAATCTTTTAGGTGTACAACTAGGGTCAGAGGTCACCTGCATGGGTTTCTTTCCATTCATTAGGTTTCAGAGTTTAAACTACCTTGTTACCCTTTTGTGGTTTTAATCAAACATATTACAGCCTGATAGCCTACCAACTGTTCCTGGTGAACAGACAGCTTTCCATCTACTCCTCAGCAGAACCCAGAAGCTGTTCATGGGGTCACTGGGAGGGAAGTGTTCAACAGTGTACTACAGTCTCCTGTCTGGTTCCTCTCCCCAGACAAAATTGACTTGCTAGGAATAAAAATCTTTCAGCATTAGCCTGACATATTTATCAGAAACCTCCAGTATATTTATATCAACGCAGCCTGCTGCTACATAGCGAAGGGCCAAGTTCTCCACACAATAAATCCATTTCACTACAGCAGTACAATTATCTTACAAGTTTCCAAAGATTTGGCATGGCATCAATTTTCTGAAGTTCGGGTCCTAGACAGAGGTTATTAGCATAAAACCAAAGAGAAAAAGAAAACTTAATAAAAGTAAAGAGTTTAGTGCTCCGTTTAAGAAAATCTCAGAAACATGAATCTTATGACTCACTCTATAGTTCTATCCTAGTGGGATCTCTCATTTTGAAACTATTTAGAAAGAATGACAATACATGGATAGAAAGTTAGTACTAATAAACATGAAGCAAACAGAAGACAGACACCGGATGGCAACAAAATAGTAGGGAGGGAGAAACAACTTGGCATTTTACAAGAGAGGTAGTTTTTCATCCTGCCTCTTCAGTAACCAGTAACAGAAGCAACAACTCCTTTGGGAATGCACACAAGGAGACATTGAGGAGAAGGTCAATAAGGACATTGTCCTATTTTTATGGGTAATTCCTGGGTAATGGCTCTGCTTACTAGTTTAGTTCTGCATGTTCTGCATTAAAATGCTCAATTTCTCTGCACAAAAATACACTGAACATTAACAAGGAAATCCTTTGGAGAGCAGCCTGTAATGGAACAAGTAAACACCCAACAGGTTACTATCCAAAAATCAAGGGGAATTTTGCCAGATGAAAGACTAGAAAGCACGATCGAGGATTATTAAGTCCCACATCAGTACCAGATGATGCTTGGAGACACACTGCTGGTTATGTGTAACATACCTAAAAGATGGCTTTTAAATTGTGCCCCGGGGTAGTCAGGAAATCATAGTCAGCTCCTTCAGTGAAAGCCAGTATTTCAAAGAACGTTAGTCTGGGTACCTGAACATCCATGACAGATTTCTCCACATGCTGATCTTGGCCAACAGTGGGAGGGAACCATTTATGTACCTCCAACCCAGAGAGCTGCACAAGGGCAATGTTGACTCCATCTAGTTTATGTCCTTGGGCTTTGGACCATGCAAGGTCAGAGCAGGTAAGGAGCAAGGAGACAGCTTTAGATGAAATTGTATTAAATCACTATTGAAATAAGGATTCGTTATGTTTGGGATTTTACGTATTTTTATGTCCTTTTCTTGGGGGTCTGAAGAGCCAAGACTGTGAGCAGAATAGCTCACAAAGACCTTTTAGGAAGAACTGGCTAGAGTAATTCTCCAGTAAAGAAACTATGTTCCACCTTCTTCATCCCCAAGTAACATGTTTGTCCATCCTGTATTATGCTTTGCTGTCTTTCACTTAGAGTTAAAAATTATCATTTCAGATTTACCACTATATTCCAGATAACTACGTACACAGTCTGCACATCCTAACCGCTGAATTACCGTCAGTCTCTGTTAATTAAGCTTCCCATTTTCCAAATTGTATTCTAATACATTTGGATCATGAAAACAAAAATCTTTATAATTAAGTTGATTCAACAAGATAAAATATTAACAAAGATGCATTTATCATCATTGTAGTATAAATCCTGTACATCATATGATGATATAAATTAACAAATCTCTAATTGTTGCAAACTATCCATTTATACAACAAAACAGCATATCTGAATTACTGATTTCAAGAAAAGTGGTATTCATCTGTATTTTAACACCTTTAGTTTGAGAGCTCCATGCTATTAATGGAAAATAAAATCCTGCTAAAACTTCTAGAGAAATGAAATATAAGCCAAGCATTTCATGCATGGTGATCATCTCTACTACTCACATCATGCAAAACTGCCTTTTGAACTAGTTACGCTCACATAGGTCACTTGAAATATGTATGTGTGTGTGTGTATGAGTACACACATCTTTTTGTTTGCTTGGAATGAAACCTATTTGTCAACTATCAAAACTGCACAACAAAAAACCCATGTCTCATAAAGATATGAACTACTGTACCAACAGGTAACATGGCTTTTATTCAGGTGTTGCTGACCCTCTGAATGTTCTGAAGCCTCAAAGTTTATCCACTTTTGGGATGCTGATAAGTTAAAAAACATTATGTCCTTAACTACAAAAGATCCTATTTTGTGCATGAGGAAAGAGTTCTTGGCTTTTTCACAGTCAAATACTATACTGGTTAGGTATAAAAAGGTAATAAATGTACCTTTATATTTATTCCCATATGTCTAAATCATGCTGAAACATAATGATGTTTATTACTATTATCTTTGCATTGTCTGCTTTCATATCCAGCCACAACTTAAAACAGACTTCCCCATGCCAAAGGCCTGCACACATCTCAACTCAGGTGCAAAGCTAAAGACTCCAGTGACCTAAGCAGTTACAGTAATGTTAAAAAAATACCAAGCTGAAAGTCCTGCTATTGCATTGATCATAATGTAAGCAGGGGCCAAATCTTTGCTCTCCACTCCTCAAAATGCTAAAAACTATTTTCTCCACTGCCATTCATTTAATTAATTTCTGTCATTACAGACCTAATGGTCTGAAAGCACTATCGTTATCAAGGTCCAAGTAGCAACTTAAGAAACAGTGACTGTTTTAAGTCATAAACAATGAGTTCAGAAAAGCAAGATAATGGCAGTAATCCATCTGACATTCATAATCTAACAGCAGTCATTAGAAACACTGCAGGTGCCTGTTTCAACTCTTACATAGAGCTACACAGACTGAAACTACCTCAGTTGCTACACAGAACTATAAAGGCTTAAGTGAGACTAGCACCCAATCCTTCAACTGTGTGTACTTTTAAACAGATGTCTATTAATTTGACATGCTAATACTCCTGCATAGCACATCTCCCCACAAGCCTCTGTCTCTGCCCATCAAGATAGAGGGGTTTAGTAGCTAAATTCAGAAAAAGCAATATTAAAATCTACGTGCCTTACACTGTATAATCATCAGTGTCTGTCTACTTTGACCTTGGATTTTGCTGAGTGCATGCATGTGTCCCTGAATCTGACAGTGCTGCTCTGTCAACGGCTCTCCTCAAGGTCCTTTTTCTCTTCAATGAAAACAAAAATAAGAAACCCTTAACATGGCAAACTGATCCTCTTAACCATGACTTCAGAGGGATACAATGGCCTGGAAAAGCTTGGAGGAATTAAAAAGTAATGACAAAAGCAATGATAGGGTGAGAAAAGAAAAAAAGCAAGGGTTGGAGGGAGGGATCCTTGTGAAACATAAAACAATATTCTTCTGTATTGAGACAATGGCCTTGAAACTGAGAAGGAATAAAGTAAAAGAAAGAGACCATTAAGAAAGTAGAGGTGACAGAAAAGTATGATGATAGAATAAGAAAGTAGTGGAGTCCTCCCCTTAGCTACAGACACCTCTGCTGTTGCACTGGCAAAAGCCATCATTGACAATTTGGTCATCATAAAGCCTGTTTTCTCCTTCACAGGCTTTTTCAACAAGAGGAAAGAAAGGAGACTAAAAGTTGTGTATCATGTACATGATAAACAAAATTAACTACCAATAGGATTCTTTTTCTCTTCTTTTTTTTTTTTTTCCTAAAAGAAATGCCGCAGAATGACTGGCATTATGTTTGAAATGCGAGCAACCAAAGAACATCCTGTTACTTGTACTACAACAGGAAGTCAGATGAGGTACAAAGTTCTTTGAGCCCTAAAAAATTATGAAGAAAGCATTCACAAAGCTACAAGCAGAGACATACAGAAGCATAAGCAGCTTAATTGCTGCATCTCAAAAAAAGAAAACATTATTTATAAATATTTTTTTTCACTACAAGAGAGATATTGATGTGCTGGAGTGGGTCCAGAGAAGAGCAACGAAGCTGGTGAAGGGCCTGGAACACAAGTGTGATGAGGAACAGCTGAGGGTCCTGGAGAAGAGAAGGCTCATGGAGACCTTGTCACTCTCTACAACTATCTGAAAGGAGGCTGTAGTGAGGTGGTTTCAGTCTCTTCTCCCAAGGAACAAGTGACAGGACAAGAGTAAATGGCCTCAAGCTGCGTGGGGGGAGGTTTAGACTGAACATTACGAATAATTTCTTTCCCGAGAGAGTGACAGGGCATTGGAACAGGCTGCCCAGGAAAATGGTGGAGTCATCATCCCTGGAAGTGCTCAAACACCGTGTAGACGAGGCCCTTAGTGACATGGTCTACTGGTGGCTTTGGCAGTTCTGAGGGAAAGGCTGGATCTGATGACCTTAAAGGTCTTTTCCAACCTGGTTGATTCTGAGATTTCATTCTAAATATTATAAAACACAGCGAAACAGGAAACATATCAGTTTAACTTGTATGAAAAAGCAAACTCAAAGCACAGATGATAAACCACTAAGGGAAATGGCATTACAAGGCTTACAACTTCCAAAGTATATTGCGTCCATACTACATTGGCTTTGATCTTCCCATCTAAAAGACCAGGCTACAGAAATAATGCATTCCTCCTATGACGAAAGGGAAAAAAAAAAAAAAAAACAAAACAGCCAAACAAACAACACTACAAAAAAAAAAAAAAAAAAAAAAAAAAACTAGGAAAAAAACAGCAAATGACAGACTATGAAGAAAGGTTTTAACTTTTAAGCCAGATTTTACATCTACCATTTCAACACGTCAAAATGGACCAGTGGGCACTCAGTGTCTTTTATGTTGCTACTGCTACAGAAGAGAAGCAATTTTTACCTGTGCTCTAACTCTCGGATGGACAGTAGAACTCCAGAAGTTGATGCCTTCTGTTGCAGAGTGGCCAAAAACGTGAACTCGCTTTTATTCCAGAAGAGCTGAATTAACTTCTCACTCACATGGGGTGGTGTATGGATTTCTCTTTCTACATCTAAGGAAGAAGGAAACAGTCCAATAAAAATGCTAAGCCAGAAGGATTCAGATTATATTTTTCATTTCCCCATCAGTATTTTTCATCTACCATACTGCACCACTACATTTGATCCATGGAAAAAAACAAAATGCCATCTCTCTCAGCCTGACCACTTGTCACAACTGGTCACCACCTGATTTTCTGACAGGATTTTTAACAGGATGTTGAGCCCTTTGTGCCTGCTGCGAGCAGATTAAGTTGCTGTAAATAAGGTGTGCTGCAGTCAGATAAATGGGCTACTGAATTCAGAGAAATCTCAGGCACTGCCTCTCCCAGCACCATTCACCAAGCCCCAGTTTCAGTTTTCACCACTGACTGTTACCACCTCTCCATCGTGCATCAGAGGAAACCTGTCCTTGACTGTGCAAGGCAGAGATGTATTATTGCTACTAAAGCCATATGGCTGTGCTTATACCCAAGAAATAAATACAACACAGTTGCAATCCACTTTCAATCACAATTTCAGGGATTTCTCAGTTTAAACAAAGCATGACAGTTCCTACAATATTTATTAAACTACAGTCTGACCAGGCAGATCCAGAAATAATTCAGTCTCCCTAATCCTGCTGATGTCCAAGCAGCAGCAAGCCTTCTTGTATTTGATCTTCTAAGATTCAAATGGCAACCTCCCACCACATTCATTTTTATGGCATGCTTTTATTCACAATACCCCATTGCTATAAAAGATGATTAATGACAAAAGGGAGAAATCACAACATTTCACCTTCCCACCCCTTGCCATATCTCTCATGCTGGGCATTTGTCACATATTTGCAAGACCTGTGCCACTTGCGGATCCTGGATGTCACAACCAATTAGAAGCCCAGTGTGCTTCCTTCCAAAAGGTTTACTTTGAAGCCAGAAATACTGGCACAAATTCTCAGCTGGTAGAAAACCATGTAACTCTACTGAATCCAAAGAATCCAGCCCAGCATGAATGCTGTAACATCTAAAGGAGTCATGAGATTTACCATTCAGAATTTCACTGCAGGAAAACAACAACAAAAAACAAACAAACAAAAAAGGACATTGTGTCATTAAATGAGGCTTTGAAGACGGAGAGAGGAGAGACTGGCTTAAAAAACATCCTGAAACTCAAAAATGCGACTGCTGGAGGAATCCCATGGACTAAAACCAAACTCTAAGGCAAAAGTATTCAAGAATGTTTTGTAATTGGTGTCTCATTTTTTTCCTGTGCAGCTTAAAGCCATCCAAATGAGCCTACACTCAGAATCCATAACACACTTGCACTGTGAAAAGCTCACCTCTGAAAATAACTGCAAATTTGATATCAAAAATCACTAGGATTCATTTAAAAACCTTTGCTAGAGGCTCAAATTCACCTGATAAACAAACATAATGCCCACATTACGGCATTGAACTATTTGTGTGTCCAATGCCACTTTGAGCATAGCAGAGGATAAAGCTTCAAAGAACAGAAATAATTTCCACTGCCACCAGGAAGGGGAATGGAGGAATAAACCCTTCAGCACAGAAAACCAGATTTTGTCTTTATCCAGAAGATTTCATTATCTGTATCATTCTCTTCACCTGGCAGGTGCTATTACTGGCCATAAATACTATGTAGTTTCTTTAAAAAAAAAAAAAAAAACTGATGAGGGAGATGATACACCAGCAAATTCTCCGATATCCAGTTTGCTATCTATACAGGCAGACAATCCACTGGTACTAAGTTCCAAGGTAGGAGTAAGACTCAAGAGATAAAACATCCAACAGCTGACCTTTGAAGATAATTATTCTTGTTTTGAAGATTAAGAACCTTTGTATCTTACCAAATTTTATATTTATTTTCTTAAAGGTGTCACTATTGCCAGAAATGAAAAATGAGAAAACAAAATTCTTCCCTGTGATGGTGGTGAGGCCCTGGCACAGGTTGCCCAGAGAAGCTGTGGCTGCCCCATCCCTGGCAGTGTCTAAGACAGGTTGGATGGGGCTTGGAGCAACTTGGTCTAGTGGAAGGAGTCCCTGGCTGTGGCAGGGGCTTGGAACTTTATACCATGAGGATGAGCTTTAAGGTCCCTTCCAACCCAAACCATTCCATGATTCTATGATTCTATGACTTATCAAAGCCTTCAAAGCTTCTTTCATATGAAATGACAGGCAGTGCTGTCAATGGAACATGTATGATAAAACTTCAGTCAAGCCTTGCAAAGTCCAACATTTTCTCATTGTAGGAGGACCCAGATACAAAGCCACATCCTGCCATCTATCCACCAAATCTTAAAAAAAAATGTAGATCTCCTTGGTCAGAACCATGAATGAATAATCAATGGACTGACTACTGTAGTGAGAAACATCCTTTGAAATCCTGTACTATACCATATGTTCTTCATACTCATGAATATATCAAAACCACATGCAACACCTTCTATTCATTCTCTATTGATTAAAATCAGTAAGATCCAAAGTTCCGACATTCCAGAATCTTGGGCTCAAACTACTACAAAATTAACAGTATTTACATACTGCTTTGCAGCAATATGCCAGTATTATTTTTACAAAGGAAGTTTGTCCTGGGTTCAGCAGTAGCAGTCATGTTTTTTCCTTTGTGTTAACTGGTGCAGTGCTGTGTTTTGACTTCTAGTTTGAGAATAGTGTTGGTGAAGCCGATGTTTTCGGTTGTTGCTAAGTGATGTTTACCCTGACCAAGGACTCTGTGAGGCTCATGCTCTGCCAGGGAGGAGGGGAGGCTGTGAGGAAGCAGAGACGGGGCGCCTGACCTGGGCTAGCCAGGGAGGTATTCCATACCACAGCACGTCATGCCCGGGGTGGGGGGTAACTGGGAGTTACCCGGAAGGACAGGGGCTTCTGGGTGGAACTCGCTTTCTTGGCCGGTGGTATCGTATTCTCTTCCCTTGTTATTTTCCCTTATCATTGTTTTAGCTGATAGTAGCGGTGGTGATTTGTTGCTGGACTGTTCTTGTCTCAACCCGTAGGAGTTGCACTCTCTCGATCCTCCTCCCCGTTCCTCCGGGAGCGGGGAAGGGGAGAGCCCCGGTGCACGGGGGGGGGAGACGGACACGGACCTTGATTGTTGTCAGCTCGGCACCACTCACTGGGAGTGAGTGAACAAGTTACCTGACTGGGTTTAAACCACGACAAAGTTATATAACTTTTAAAAACTAACACACTCCTAAGTATGGTGCTATTTAATTGGAGTAGCTCTACTGACTACCAGTACCTAGGAACACCCAGTACTGGTAGACAACTCAAAATCATACTAGCAGGTTCAGAATTCCCTACAGAAAGGCTGTTTGTGATAACTGAGCCTCAGTAACTACAGAAAGGGGGCTTTCCCAGCAATTCCATGGTGAGATGGCAAAGGTGACCTGACGACCTGCGAATAGGCGCATAAGCTGAGGAGCCCACCAAGGCTCCAGAGCACACATGACCTGGCATTTCAGGTCAGCCTTCTGGAGTGCCAAGCACAGCCCTTGGCTTGCAACCAAGGGCCGGAATGCTGGGCAGAAACTGCATGAGGCCTTGTTGAGGGCATGAGAACATACTGCATCACTCCAACTCCTGCCCCCTCTGGCAGTGCCCCTCTTCATACCATGTGATCACTGCGTATGTCATCTGCTTGTATTTTCCTCCATTTCTGCAGAAAGTACCATACAAATGAACTGGGAACACAACCCATTTAGAATAAGAGATTTCTATTCTCAGGTTGATTTTTTACACTTAAAAAAAAAAAGAAAAAGAAAAATTAAGAATACATACACCCCCTCACCACAGGTGCCTAAAAGGGAAAATACTTTTTATGCTCTCTATAAAAATAACTGTCTGCTTGTAATGAAATGCTGTATTTCCTATGTAACATAGACCAATATAGGTTTATACAGTAAGATTCAGTGAAACATTACTTCATGCTTGAATGATAATGCAATCTCAGCAAAATAAATTGACAAACACAGATACAAGCTTCACATGCCCTTCTATGTGATTATATATTCTTAATTTGAAATACTATCTGGATGAGCAGGGTTAAACATACCAGAACATTTCCAAAATTAAGCAGCAAAAAAAGCAAGCATACACAGTTATTTGAAAGTACAACAGATACAAATGATCTCAGAGCATCAAGTAAGGCAACTTTCTACTTTCAGCAAAACAAAGTTCTTGCCAGACTTACTTGGATGATGCTGTTAATCCATGATACAATGGCAAGCACATGACCATTTGGGCTGGAGTTTTAAGCGATGAAAAATGTGGACCAGCTCCTACAAGTTGAGTCCCAATCCATCTGGGAAATCATTTTTCTTTAACAGAATCACAGAATCACAGAATCCTAAGGGTTGGAAGGGACCTCAGAAGATCATCTAGTCCAACCCTCCTGCAAGAGGAGGGTAACCTAGGGTACATCACACAGGAACTTGTCCAGGCGGGCCTTGAATATCTCCAACGTAGGAGACTCCACAACCCCCCTGGGCAACCTGTTCCAGTGATCTGTCACTCTCACAGTAAAGAAATTTTTCCTGATGTTCACATGGAACCGCCTATGCTCCAGCTTACACCCATTGCCCCTTGTCCTATCACTGGACATCACTAAAAAAAACCTAGCTCCATTATCCTGACACTCACCCTTTACATATTTGTAATCATTGATGAGGTCACCCCTCAGTCTCCTCTTCTCCAAGCTAAAGAGTCCCTGCTCCCTCAGCCTCTCCTCATAAGAGAGATGTTCCATTCCCTTAATCATCTTTGTAGCTCTGTGCTGGACTCTTTCAAGCAATTCCCTGTCCTTCTTGAACTGTGGGGCCCAGAACGGGACACAATATTCCAAATGCGGCCTCACCAAGGCAGAGTAGAGGGGGAGGAGAACCTCTCTTGACCTACTAACCACACCCTTTCTAATGCACCCTAGGATGCCATTGGCCTTCTTGGCCACAAGGGCACATTGCTGGCTCATGGTCATCCTCCTATCCACCAGGACCCCCAGGTCCCTTTCCCCTTCACTACTGTCCAGCAGCTCAGCCCCCAACCTGTACTGGTACATGGGGTTGTTCTTCCCCAGATGCAAGACTCTACACTTGCCCTTGTTGAATTTCATCAAGTTCCTCTCCGCCCAACTCTCCAGCCTGTCCAGGTCTCGCTGAATGGCAACACAGCCCTCTGGTGTATCAGCCACTCCTCCCAGTTTAGTATCATCAGCAAACTTGCTGAGGGTACATTCAGTTCCCTCATCCAGGGCGCTGATGAAAATATTAAACAGCACTGGTCCCAGCACCGACCCCTGAGGGACTCCACTAGTCACAGACCTCCACCTAGATTCTGCCCCACTGACCACAACTCTCTGCCTTCTTCCTTCCAACCAGTCCTTGATCCACCAAGAACAGACACTTCCAGGAGACGAAAAATACTAAAATTCAGTTCTAAATTAACTCATGTTTTCTAAAGCAACAGATATAGAATCATAGAATGGTTTAGGTTGGAAAGGACCTTAAGATCCTATATTTCCAACCCCCTGTCATGAGCTGGGATGCCTCACACTAGACCATGTCACCCAAGGCTCTGTCCTGGCTATGAACACTGCCAGGAATGGAGCATTTACCACTTCTTTGGGCAACCTGTGCCAGTGCCTCACCACCCTCACAGTAAAGAATGTTTCCTCATTCACCAGCCTGCTTGAATACCCTTTCCTTTTACACCCCTTACTTTGGTAGACAACACCCTGCAGAATGCATTGCTTTATTGGTCCCTTCAATCATTTCAAAGCTATCTGTTTCCCCCCACTTTCAGGAGAACCTCTGCACAGTCACTCTGGACAACCAAATAGAAATTCACCCTGCAACAACATAGAATCTGCATTTCAGCTACAGCATCTAAAGAATTAAATATTGCAGCATATTGGCTTTTACACTGCTATGGGCAAAATCCAATAAAACTGAAGTCTCTATTTAAAAAAAAAATTTAAAAAAAAAAAATCAAAAACTCCAGTCATGCCCCATCTTTTTTAAGTCACCAGCTTTCAAAAAATTGAACCAAGAGCAGAAGGAAGATCCAAAACTAGCAACTCTCAGTATAGACAGTTGCTAACAGCTGCTCAGGATGAAAACACACAAACAGCATCAGAAAAAACCCTTCTTGCTCACTAAAACCAGGTGCTCCATGAAAGCCAAGTGGGATACAGCACACAGACTCTTTTCTGCATATTGGCTCCCATCACCTTTTGAAGAACTGATCAAATGAAAACAAAAAAAAAAAAAAAAAGAAAACAAAAAAACCCAAAACACTACTGGTGATAGATACCCACTTCTTCCTGCTCCTCAAGAAACATTCCTCAGTACATACAAGTAACAAATAGACAAGGGCCTGTAGGGACAGGACAAGGGGAATGGCTTTAACCTGACAGAGGGCAGACTGAGATGAGATCTTAGGCAGAAGTTCTTCCCTGTGAGGGTGCTGAGGCACTGGCACAGGTTGCCCAGAGAAGCTGTGGCTGCCCCATCGCTGGCAGTGTTCAAGGCCAGGTTGGAGAGGGCTTGGAGCAACCTGGTCTAGTGGAAGGTGTCCCTGCCTGAGGCAGGGGGTTGGAACTGGATGAGCTTTAAGGTCCCTTCCAACCCAAACGATTCTAGGACTCTGGGATTCTATGACTGCCAAGGGAAAATAAAAGCAAGATTACATTAGGGTGCTGAGCAGGTACCATGATGCTCTCCAGGCACCTCGGCACTGGAACAGAGAAGACCAGCACTTCTTCTACCCACCAACAACCCAGAATGAATTGAAAAGCTCTCACCTTTCTCTTAAAACCATGCTAAGCAGCAAGGATCAAAGAGGGCATGACGTTTCCTCACAAGCACTGCTCTGCTTCTAGGTATTCTCAACAGTATGAAAAGACATTGTAAATGCTTTTGCCTTTCTAGCTCCACTCAGAGTCAGTGACAAACAGTGTGATACCACGTTCAACAGCACAGCTTTCTAAATTATGATTATTCATTATAAATCATACTTTACATGTTGCTTCAGACACTGTTTCTCAAGAATAAGATCCATCTGCAGTAAAATGCTTGGTGATTTTAATATGCAAACCTCCTACAGAGATGATGTCTCATTTTAATTATTGTTTCAGTTTAATGGGTTTTCATTAAAGGATAGAGCAATTACCACGGTGAATATGAAAGGTGAGTTCCCATGACTATACAGCAAAAGCAGTTCTGCTAGAGGAGGTAGAAAAATGGTATAACTCAATGTAAATTCTCCTTTTGCATGATGCAAAACCACCCTGGCAATAAGTGTACTGTCGATTTGATATACATGTTTGCAAACCAGTTTACAATACCAGTTTATTGTTAGGTCTCTCCTAACAATATTAATCCAGCATTTAGAATTATATACATAGATCTCATTCCTTTCAGGAAGCAATTGCAAACCCAGTCCTAAAACTCCAGATGGCAGGGACAGCAGAATCTTGAGCTACTGACTTCAGAAATCGGAGCATACTTAGCAAATCAAGTTTCTCCCCAACCAATAATTTAGTTGATTTAGTGGCTTAATGTCAGACTCTTCACTTCTTGAAAAGTGGCCTGACTCAAGCACTAGCTGGAATGACCACACTCGTGTTAATTAAGTAGCTGTCAGAGACTCTAAAGTCCTTCATTTGCTTTACCAGCATTTTAAACTGAATCATAGAAATCTAGTACTCTGGAACAAACAGAGGAGCAGACACTGCACAATAGTGGAAATGAATATGTGCCAAGAGAGAAGGCAGTCACCTATGATTCTCAAGCCCCAGCTAGCAAAAGGTGCCCTAGGTGACAGAGAAAGCACAGAGGCAGAATGCTGTAGCAAAGCCTATGTTGAGAAGCTGCCCCTCTTTCACCTCATGTGGGTCTCCATATCTTCTTCTTTCTCTTCTCCCAGATGGACAGAACGACAAAGCAAGCACTGGAGTCATCCCTCCAGCAGCAGGATGAGCAGCAGGCCTGGGCACACACACTGTGCAGCGACTGGTGCTGCCTTAAAAATATTTGGCCATTATGGAGCAAAATCAGAACACTGGAGTAAGCCAAATGGCCTTGCAACAAGTTTCCTGCTGAGAGCAATGGTGATCACCTTGCCAAGTCTACATACCCTTTTACTCAAGGCAGCCACTTTTAACTGAGCTCAGGCACAGGCTCAAGCTCCTCCTCAGGCAAGCTCTGTTGTTTCCTCAAGGGACTCATGCTGAAATCAAGATTATTTACAAGTGGTTGCTCCCTTAAATTAAATGCTTGGTAGAAATGCTCCAGAATTTATGCTAGCAGTAAAAACACATCATCTGCTCTTAAATCATGTGAGTTAATCAAATTACACGTGTTGTAAGTGAATTAATTCAGGCATCA
This sequence comes from Pezoporus wallicus, assembly GCF_028554395.1. Classification (NCBI taxonomy): domain Eukaryota; kingdom Metazoa; phylum Chordata; class Aves; order Psittaciformes; family Psittacidae; genus Pezoporus; species Pezoporus wallicus. The sequence goes on from NW_026639377.1 coordinate 2,395,230, forward strand.
CTGATGATAACATCTTTTCCACTGTTCATCTACATCAGATAAGGTATCCCATCACTGTGATCATAAAGATGCTATTTGGAAAAATAACAACAACATTTGAACAGAAAGAGCATGAACCACACTAGCAACACTGGCATGTTCAACATATGCAATGTTGGGAAAAGCAATAAATGCTAAGAATCATTACTGATATGCTGCTCATTTTACAGGAGTACTGTCCACTTCAGGGATCTATTTAAGAGTATACTGAACACTAATGTTGCACAAAATAATGAGCCACCAAAACCAGTTTCTGTTCTGGCTTCATGCAAAAGCAAGCCAAGCAATTTTTTTCCTCCTTTCTACAAAACATTTTCAGGTATGCTCAAAGTCACACACTCCAAAAATTAAAACTTTTAGAAAATGATAACATATACTGAACTTGACAAAAGATGTTCTTTACACGCATTTGTTTAAAAGAAACTTACGATGATACCAGAAGGTGAGCACCATCTAGAATTAAAAGTCAGATCTAAAAGTTTTGCAAATAACTACTAATTGGAGTTTGAACTTATTTCCTCCCACTATATCGCATAGTGTGTTTGTAAACTAGAAACAAAATTAATGTTTTTTTCAACAGCATGCAGAGAGATTGATTCATTTGTATTTTTAAGCAATATGTAATATATCTGATTTCTCGCTCAGCACTCTTCGTTCTTGCAGGTAATAACAGATGCTGCTCATTCATATTTTATGGCAACAGAATTAAAACTAAATCCTAATATCAAGTACTTCTGAAGTGCTTTAGGATTCCTAAGTTTAACATGAATATGACAGATAGACTCAACAAAAAGCAGGAGAGAAGCTAATACCTATATTACTTTAACTCTGACGAAAACCCCAGTCTACTTTCATCAAGGCCACACAGAAATCAGAATTTGTCTCCCTGGTGAGAACCTGCATTCTTAAACATGTAAATCAAAATACTAGTTTTAAACAGGTCATTAAGAGGGAACTCCCAGGAAAGCAGAAACCCCCAACTCAGCTTCTTTACTTGCAGAGAGAGGTTGCAATGCCTAATGCTACTGATGGCACTGGGTAGCTAACAGACCTGGCTACACCTACACAAAGGTTTTAATTTCCAGTCCAGTAAAGCCTTTTAGCACATGAATAATCCAACTACCTGCAACGAAATTATCCATAAAGTTCACAGGAAGCATATGCTGAAGTGCTTGCTTGGTTCAGAAACTCCCAACGACTTGACATACTTAATAGTTATTTAATTACTTTTAAACCACTGAACTCAGTCATAACTAAAACCTTACGGTTTTTCTTTATTTTCTATATGCGATTTGTACAAATATTAAACAAATATGTTTTGTGAACTAATTCTCTCTTCTGTTTCCCTTCCCTCAGAAAAATCACTTCCATGTTACTGCTGAAGCCAATTAAATCCTGGGTGTCTGTTTTATTTATTAACTGCATGATAATAGCATGAGCATAATATATTTGTCAAAGCCCTTCTCTACTGAACTATAATTTCCGCTGTCAGCCTCTTTATGTTTGTATTCAAGATTCTAGTTGCCTTTGTTTCTTGGAACACACATAAGCACACATTTATATATTCTCCCAAAATATGTATAAATTATGTCTGTGAAGTGTTCCACAACACCCTCAACAAAGAATCATAACTACAGCAAACACACTTAGTCATTCTCTGCAAGTTTTATATGAATTATTTGAGAGATATAAGAATTTTCAGAAAATGTCACAATAATAACTGTTTTCTCTTTTTACACCATAATTATGATTTGGAGCATTGCTTTTCTTACTTCACACAAGCATACCAGAACTCATGAATAAAGTATGACAACTTTGATAGCATCCATTGCTGTGGGTTCATCCGTAACAGCAAACGTGCTCAGGGTACTGAGAGATCCCTTTTGCTCCATAAGCCTTTGTTTCTGAAAATAAGCTTTTATGTAAATGGCACTGCCACATGTGTTCCCCATTTTTTGCCTTTCTTGTGTTAGCAAGAACACCAGCAATAATGTTTACTCTTTTTTTGTTAATGACTACATTTTGAAATAATTAGGATGGCATAAAGCTAGAAAGGCAGAATATCCCAGCTGAAACCTGGTACTCACAAGACATCAAGAACCGTTAAAAGCACAGCCAACATCAGAGAACAAAAGGCTAACATAGAGGACATGACTTTCAAATGTGTCCACAACCCTATCACAGAAAAGAATAAAAAAAACTTGATTTTGTTCTGGCTTCATAACTAACTGTGATGCAGTAAACTGAAACAACTTCCATCATTTCCCTTGTAAGCTTACTGGACTCAATACTGACAGAATCCTCCTACCACAACTTGTCAGTAGATTTCTTACAAGGATGCTTGAGATAAAGTGCAGTACATGGGCTTTCCAAATCATTGGCGTTTACCAAATTATTTGACAAATATCATGTTTTAAGGCTGTGCTGCTTCATTTTCCAAACAGAATGATGAACATCCGTACAGCCCTCCACAGCCCAAGTAAAATCATGACACACACACAAGCCTCAATCTCCTCCCACACATCTTGGCTTTGTTAATTTCCCCAGTCCCCAATAATAGGCTTTAAAATTTCACCACTGTTATGCACAATGAGACGAAGTGGAGAGAGAGGAGCCAGGCAGGTCTACATGCCATCTGTAGATAGACTTTCATCATAGCAGCCTTACATAGGAGGCCTACAAGGTTGCTGGAGAGGGACTCTTCATCAGGGACTGCAGCAATAGGACAAGGGGTGATGGGTTAAAACTTAAACAAGGGAAGTTCAGGTTAGATATAAGGGAGAAGTTCCTCCCTGTGAGGGTGGTGAGGCACTGGAGCAGGTTGCCCAGAGAAGTGGTAAATGCTGTACCCTTGGCAGTGTTCAAGGCCAAGTTGGACAAGAGCCTTGGGTGACATAGTCTAGGGTGAGGCTATGGGGTTGGGTGGGTGACATAGTCTAGGGTGATGGCAGGGGGTTGGAACAAGATGATCTTGAGGTCCCTTCAAAACCAAACCATTGTATGATTCTATGATACTATAAAAGCAATGAGTATTTAACCTCCAAAACCCAGTTTTACACGTGTTGTGCTCTCAGAGCATCTTTGCTACCTTCCAGCTTACAAAAGACTTAAAAAAAGGGAAAACAAAATATAAGAAAAAAAAGAAAAATAAAAGAAGGGGGGGGACATGACACAGAACTAAGCTTTACAACACCAACTTGTTTGCTATAGGAGATGTCTGTTCCCACTGATGCCAAATGGAAAACTCACAGCTTTGGAGGGAGAAGTCACCCGTGTGTCCAAGGGGAGGATGGACTCAGGAAAATAACACGTGCAGCTGCAGTGATTCTTAACTATTTATTTCCTATTTATAGCATAAAGGATCAGTTGGAAACTAAGCTTTAACTATGTAAGAAATGTTGTCACACAAGGAGGGACAGTAGGGGACAGAACGACTGTACTGAGAAGTTTTTCAAAAGCCAAAACATCAGTGCTCAGCTACAGTATCTACTGCCCCAAAACAGTGATTGACAGATCCCTGTTGTCAGAACTAGAGAACCAACTTTGCTCTTTAGCAGGCAGGTAACCTATATAATTAAGGATTTAGTTGAATGCTTTAGTGGACCTCAGGTGCCAAAACCAATTTTTTGTCTGCTCTATTAAAAATAAAAAATAAAAAATAAAGAAATAGATCTGTTCTGCATAATGTATTATTGAATAGGCCACAAAAGGCAAGGCCATAATGCCATAAACCAGCACAGGGTAACATGATTACTTCACACCATTTACATGGCAAAAAATGAAAAATTAAGAGGAAAAATTGCCCCTTTCATGTCATTTATACAGCCACACTGCAGGTGGGAAGATTAATCTAGAATATGGCATAGAAGAAGTAGGTTGAGGCCTTGAGTAGCATCTAATTTTTATTCTTGATAGGTAGTTGAAGACAACAGGATTTTTCACCACAGGAAATGGGCCATGCCTGCTTCTTGCATTAGGTCTGATTATATCTGCCTTTGTGTATTTGCAAAGGTAAAAAATCTTAAAACAAAACCCCACCACATCATTGTATGTGTTTAAATTTGTGTGACAGTAATTTCAAATAACACCATTTCCTTTCAGGCAGAAAATGCAACTCTGCTTCGAAGTAATATAATCAAGTAGGATGAGGGTAAATATTCTTACCAAATGGTAAGATTGGTAAACCAATTGGGATCAAAAACAAACATAATGGGCCACCTTGTTTCACTGCAAGAACTCAATTCTTCAGCGTTGATTTTCCCTCCCTCTGCATTTCGAGTTTAACTCAGCAGTGCCAAGTAACACTCCAACTCTGCTCTCTTTTACCCCAACATCTTTCCAACGACTCGGAACTGAAATATCAGGTGCAAGGACTTGCCTTGAACTTGGCCTGGATACTCCACTGAGGGGTACTCACCGCTGTTTGCCACAGCTCAGGTACCATATCTACTTCACCTCAGCCCCTCAGGGCTCCGAGTAGCACCTGCACCTGTCTAACTAGAACTATATACTTTCTCCTGTTTAATATCCATTTACTAAATACGTAGCTGATCAAACCTGATTGCGTGGAGTACAATAAGACTTCAGAGTATAAGTTTGCCAAAAACTTGGCAGCATTCAAGACCAGCTTGGACAGGGCTTGGAGTAATCTGGTCTACTGGAAGGTGTCCCTGTCTGTGGCAGGGGGGTGGAACTAGATGAGCTTTAAGCTCTCTTCCAACCCAAACCAGTCTGTGATTCTATGAAAAAGACATTTTTTGTTGTATTTCTGTTCTGGTGAAATGACAAGAAATTCAAACTGTTATTCTTACTTTTATCTAAACTGATTTACTTTCATTGTAAGCACCTAGATGCTCAGGCAGTGTGCAATGCTGCACTTACTAGCAGTGTCAGAAACTAATTTCTGCATTCACCTCTCTGCCCACTGAAGAGCAGAGACCTTTTGTTTTCTTTCAGCTTATCTTCATTACAGGACTTCATCAACAGGTTGCCAGAAGCATTCAAGGCTTTTAGCATACTACAGAAATACTGAAGTGCTTATCCCACTTCCCCTCTTTACTTATCACCCTGGCAATGAAGATAGACAAGTAGCACAATTATTGTCTCCCAGTAAAGCAAAAATAACTGCCAAGGACAGAGGCAACATGTGCTCAGAATTCTTTCATAATCATTACAGACATGACAGGAAACCCAAAAAATGTCAAGTAACAGAAGGCAGCATGACAACATTCAGCATGGGAAAAGTAGAAATTGGTCACTGTCGTTTAATGTGACTAGGTTTCTATTTTAGCCGGCACTTACTTGCCTGGGGGGTAGGCGTGTTTGAAACAAGAGGATATGGACCAAGAAACTGCAAGGATTTACAAGTTATACCTTTATCTCACTAAATGTTACTCCTAGACAGATTTCTAACATAATTCAAACATTAAGCAAGAGTGCAAACAGCCAACACTGGATGGGTATATAAGTGTATTTTAAGAACTACTTCTGGGAACTGACAAAGTTAGCAGTAGTCTATGTATCATGAAAGCCTGAAAGCATTGTTCAATAATTATGTCTCAAGTGATCTTTAATTCCCTCCATCGAAGTTGATTCATCTCATTCATCCCCTCCCAGCTCATTGTATTCCAACTCCACATAATTTCTCTGTTCTGAAAACTGTCATTTTTGCAAAGGAAAAAGAAAAAAAAATATTTAGCCTAATGATTTAATTGGAAAAAAAATTACAAAACACATTAAAACATTAGCTATGTTTAAAAAAAGATATAAATGCTAGGTTAGACTAATGTTAGGGTTCGAGTTCAAGTCTCACAAGCAAACCTTGCTCAACCCTGCAGGATGTGCATTCCAACACCATTCTTAATACAGGATCACGAATCCACTTTCCAGAGGGTCCCTGTCTCAGGGCAAAAAGTAAAGAACAAAGAGCAAAACCTATTTACTTAACAAATAAGGATCTGAAGTTTTGTTTTATTTTTATCGTTCAAGGCTTACCTTGAACAGTATATCTACTGTATTCAAATCCTTCTCTGAAGACAGAACAGACCATGACTATGGTAATTATTCCAGCACAGTATCCAAGACCTCAACAAATATTAATGAATTCTTTTCACACCACTGTTGTTAGAGGAAAGGGCATTAGTATCTCAACTTTGCAAGTGAACAACGAATGCACAGCAAAATTCAAATTCTAAATCACTAAGAGGTTCTAAATCACTATTAAAACACCCATACTATGCATGTTGTATCCTCCAAAACTACTTGTTAAGTATCAGCACACATCACAGATACTACATTACAGCATTACATTCACAGATACGTTACAGCACTACCACTTCGCAACTTTCAGTTCTTTACCGGCACTTCACCTGCCCAGTCCTTGCCCCTACATTTCCAGCTTTATTTCTCTCTCCTTTCCAGATTCCACAAAGCCCTGGGAAGGAAGTGGGGAAAGCAGGAGAAGCACTTGAGATCCCAGAAAGAGAGCAAGACCTATGACCTGCTGATGGGCACAAGCTCAGAAACCAGAGCTGCCATGGCAGGGGAGTTGAACCTAGATGATCTAAGGTCTTTTCCAATCTTAACTAGTCTATGACTCCATGATAAAGCACACTTTCCTCTGTCCTCTTGGGTGCAGCCAGCCCAGCTTTTCGCATCTTATTGTAACTCCTATTTCAGTGGTGCTTTACAGAGCAGCTTTGACAAAGGGCTGAAAGCGCTGGGGGACTCACACCTCTCTAGGATGGCAAGCAGCCTCCATAGCTCCTAAGGGCCATGCTGGAGGCTGTAAAAGCAGGGGAACACCCCAGGGGATGAGTGCGGAAGGCCAGCAAGGATCCTGCTCTCTCAAGCCACGGGATGAGCCGTATTTCTCATCACCCCAAAAACCCCCATCATAGGGAAAGACTCAACACTGGTTTGGTCCCCACCATCTCCACACAGCCACAGGTCATGAGCCACCACCAAGGGCAAGCAGAGGTGCGCATCATTGCCTTCAATGACACAAAAGGTGTTGCCTTTGCAAGCCGCAAAAGTGGATCAGCTTTGAGTAAACCATCAGTTCTGATGATGGGAGGAGAATCTCAGAAGTGAGATCGCATCTGAAGAAGGGAAACAGCAACATTTAGCACTGAGTAAGCAACACCTGCAATGTTACCAGATGGGTTGCCCAGGGACGCTGTGAATGCTCCTTCCCTGGCAGTGTCCAGCGCCAGGTTGGACAGCGCCTTGGGTGACATGATTTAGTGTGAGGTGTCCCTGCCCATGGCAGGGGGGTTGGAACTGGATGATCTTAAGGTCCTTTCCAACCCTAACTATTCTATGATTCTATGATCAGGGTGAGAGGTGACCCTCAACTCAGATGTACATGCTATTTTGCTTACAGATGCTATTTTTTTGCTTACAGGTGCTATTTTTGCATATAAAGGCTTTTGATGTGATGGCAGCTGCCTTTCCCTCCTGTGGTCCCACGAACCCGGGACAGGTGCTCCACAGACATCAACAGGGTAAAACCCACCATGCCCCTGTGGAAACTAGTGCAGACCTGCACAAGAAGAAACAGGGAACAAAGCTCACTCTTCCCTTTAAACAAACGAAGCTCAAGAAAGCACACAAGTTCAAAGAGCTGGTAGAATTCCCATGGAGATAGACCCAAACCATGTGGTGAGGCGCCGGTGCCTCTGTGAGGAGAGGTGGGAGTTGCCCTATCCGGACACAACCGGTTCTGGCCGCCCCACCTCAGGGCAGTGCTGGCCCCTCTCCCCGCCTCCGAAGAGCCCATGCAGGTGGTGAGAAGTACCTGGTAAAATGAAGAAACAGATGTTCCTTTCCTTCCCCTCCCAACTCCAAAGCTGAAGTTTATCTCTCCCCCTTGCTGCAGACCTCCCTGCCTTCCACCCCAGGAAAATAAAAATAACTGAAGCACAAGGCAATGTGTGCTTACCACGGCAAGGAGACAAGGTCCCTTCCAACCTCAACCATTCTAGGATTCTATGATGCCATAAAACCTCAGCCACAGCACACAGCTAACTGAGGCTCAGGTGAGATGTCCACACATGGAGGAGGAAGGCAGCTGCCTACTCACCTGGCCTTTGAATTTACAGAGTGCACTTCAGTGCTGAGGTACTGCCCCACACACATGGCCAGGGCATAACAAGTGTACCCCAGCAACTGTACTCCTGATATAAAGGGTATGTGCCCACTCCTGCTGGCCAGGCCAACTTTTGCAGCTCTCCTTATCCACCAATCTCAAAGCACACCAAAGCTGGCCAGCAATCAAACCCCTTCCACTTTGGCACCACAAAAGCTGCCTTTAAGGACTCTGAATCCTAGAGCAGGATCAGGGAAGACCTCTACTCTCCAAGCACGGAATTAGCAAGTCAGGAGGAAGATGTCTAAAACAAAAAATTAGGCTCTATAACACACTGAGAAGAAACACTGATAGAGCAGGTTGTACTGCATCTGGAAGCTCAAGTGAGCCTGCTGGGAGGCACCTCTACCCCCTCTTGGTACTGCAGCTTTGCTCTCTCTTCTGGCCTGAAGGAGGACGGCTCTTTTATTTCAGGAACTCGACAAGATTCACTCTTCTCTAACAAAAGAATTGCCTTTCTCTGTGCTTTAAGATGCTTGTTATTCTTTCACCTTTCCAGTTGGAGCTATGATTGAACAGAAAAGAACTCAGCAGTTCCCGGTACAAAGTGGAAGAAGGAGAACAACTGAACTCTGTGCTGCAGGAGCTGCAGGCCAGGTCTTTCTCTTATAAATCCAGTGGTTTAATACACGTAAAGAAACAGTCAAGGACGAAAGGACTACATATAGCTAGACTTTGAACTGCACTTGGTGGTTTATTTTACTTAGTGCTTTACATAGCCTATGTAGTACAAAGATCATTCCTAATTTAAAGACTTAGTTGAAAAATACTGCCAGATTGCTAAGAAAGGGAACAGCAAAGCCTTAATAAACTTCTTGGGGAGACTGCTTTATAAGTAAAGGCTTTAAGCCTCTGTTAGCTCAAAAATAGATGTTGAGAAAAGAGGAATTAAAAAAATAGGCATAGCTGACAGGTTGTAAAAGGAATAAAATTTGACTTTGCCAGCGAGAACTGAGCACAGAACAAAAGTCAGACTGGTTAAGGTAATCACATAATTTAACAGCTAGGCTAAAAATTGGGCTCAGTCTACCTAGAAACAGGACAACAAGTTAGTCACCTCCTCCTTCCTTATAATGAGAGTCTTTCTCTGCCACCAAACTCAAGATCCTGCTGAGGTTTCCACCTACAGGGTCAAAACAAGCCCAGCTTTCCTGCTAGCTAAAACATACAGCAGGACTGAGCTCCATCATGGGGCTATGGCTCAGGGTTTCGTTATAATCCTGTTCTAGGAATTTCAGTATCATTTTGTCATGTTCGTAAGATACTATTTACAGATGTTTTTCACTCAGTGTTTCTAAGATGTTATTGTAATGCATTAGATGGACAATTAATATTTTTCTTTGAAGTAGATTTTCCTCCCACCCCCAGGACTGCTTCTTAGAATTCTCTGGACCCCTGCATGAAGCTAAGGAGATGTGGGGTCAGATACTTGGTTCTTGTTTACCCTGTTCCTCAAGAGCACTCTACTCAAGAATCTCCACTCACCTTCCTTCGGCCCTTTTGTGCTAGAACAACCACCCCAACACCAGGGCTTTTTTCCCCACTCTTGATTGTACAAATAAATAAAAAACAAATAATCAAGACACCACAAGGTTCAGACACCACAAGAGTCAGACTGTTTGCAGAACTGCCATTATGAATTAGATATCTATACTTCATTTAATTCACTGTCAGCTCTTACACTGCTTTTTTGATTCCCTCATCCCCATTTCACAGAGAATGGAACTGAAACACACAAATAATGGAACTGATCAATCAAAATTCCAGCTGAAATACTCTAATAATCAAAGTCCAGGCCCAACAGCACCATTCAGATAACTATACTTAATTATAGGTTTCTACACTTTCTGAATTAGGAACAAGTTTGCTTGCTCAAAGGCAACCCACATCTCTCAACTGCCACTTCAGTTCTATCATGCTGTCACATAGTTTGCAACAGAGCTGAATTTGTTCCTTTGCCTGTGAAGCTGCTTCACACAGAAATCCGAGTTTCAGCTGCTACTACCAATATTATTAGAAAATCAGAATACTCCACTGGCTTCACTGAGGTTGCCTTGGACTGGAAGTGGTAACTCTCCAGGGCAAAGAGTCCTACATTTGCTCTAGGATAAATCAAATCATGGCATCACTCCCCAGAAACTTCATACAAACGGTATGTTACTTACTGTAATAATTGATAGTATCAATGATCCAGAAGCTAACTAAAAACAAGTTTCTCTTTCCTTTGTGCATGTCTAACCATCATTCCCTGCTTCTTCATTTCTTTTTTTTGCCGCTAAATGCTACCAAAGGAATGCCCAAAAACTCATAAAGCTGTCTGTTTCAAAGAGTTTAATTCACAGAACAAGAGTCTCACTTAGGAGAACAATCCATATTTTCACTACAACTGTGCACACAGCCATCTGGGGTAGGGAAAAATTACCATTTCTCTGCCTCAAAGATGCAGACTTCCAGGGACACACAAAGAAACTCTCAGTTTGAACTGCTATAGCAAAGCCATTTCAGGAAATACATCTTACAAGACAGAAAATGATCCCCGGGGAACCTTTTGTAAGCTCAAAGCTCTGTTACATTGCTGTAAGGCCACCACCAAAGGCAGCAGGCAAAACTGACCCTAGGAAAACTGCACACACTAAAGAATATACTCACAAATTCTTCTAATTCCCTCAACTAGCAAGAGCCTACGAGTGAAGAGGTCTTTTTTTGTGGCTCCGTGCTCAGCAATCAGCCTGCCAGGTGAAGCAGGTCCTTCCCTGCCCAGAGCCCCAAAAGCAACACCTGAGCAGCATGACACAGCAAGGCACAGCATGCACTAGCTACTCCCAAACAGTAAGAACTAAAGCAAAGCTTTGCTCAAAGGATGACATCTTGGAGACTGGAAGAGCTGGTCCAAGCGGATACAGTGATTTTGAAAATAAGCACTAACTTCCAGTCTTGTCTCTCCACAGGAGATGTCATGTGTGCTGGGGTTTTTTACCAATCCCTGTAGGAAAAGATTCTAACTTAGCCATAGCAGTTATCCATACATTGCCCTGAGTTCTGCATGACTTTTACTGCAAAAGACCTGGAACACAACCAAACGGTAGTTCTAAAGTAAGTCACCTCTTAGTAAAAGGCAACGCATACAACTGCCAACATACTGCTGACATTTAACAAGTAACAGATACTAACAAGAAGGGAAGCAGCCAGTGGGGCTGCCTCAGACTTCCGTCCCATCTGGTGGCAGCAGCAAAAGACCCCTCGCAGACCTCTCCCAGGATGGAGTAACAGACCAAAGGTCTTCAGTCTTCTCCCAGCCCAAGGGCTTAACTGAAGAGAAAAATTTTCCTGAGCTGTCTTCCAAGGTTTATACCAGGGGTGTTACCCAAGCACAAGGATACATTACAAAATGTGTACATTAGCAAAAAGAATTTATGTTCTGGTAGCTAAAAAAAACTTTATTTACCTAATTACAGCCTTTGAATTTATTCACTTAGTACAGTGAATTTTTATTCATTGCTTCCCATGAACATGTCTTCCATGTTTTCTGCTCATGTTAATTTTACAAGCCCTACCTTTTTTTACACCAGTTTTCTCTAAGTTTCTCTAAACTACAGGTGGGATTCTCCAAGGCAAAAAGAACATCTTCCCCATTAGGCTTTCAAAGCTATTTTCAGTATCAACAGTTTCAATCGGTGTCCTAAAAAACACTTCTCAGTCATCTCCCCTTGAGCTCTGACTACCAATGTGTGAAAACTTACCATGACAGTTCACCAGCATGACTACAATTAACTGCATAGAATAGCAATTGGAGATACTAAAATGTTTTGAATCTGTTCAGCCACTGCAGTCCTTAGAGGAATAACTGTATTTTAATACTGTTTGTCCATAATACACAAACTTGGAGTCAGGGTATTGGGGAAAAAAAAAAAAAAAAAACCACAAACAATTGATAACTTTAGATTAATGTCTTATGGAAATTAATCTGGGAATCATGGAAAATTATGCCTCGTACCATAAAAGATTGGTAATACGACTAACAAATCTGAGGTCTCTAGAATTCTCTGTGTTCTGGCTCCTAAACTGGCCTTGGCCAGGTAAAGAATGAGCTAAGATTATAGATCAGCTTCTTTTACAACTTGCAATGAAGTCAGTTAGCACTGCAGATCCAGAACAAAAGCTAAATGAGATCATAATTGTCTGCCTCTAAAAATGGCTACAGAGGACAGACAGCAAAAAAATGAGACACTAACACACACACTGCAACACAGAGTAAAGCACAGCAATCTGCATTTTACAGATTAAGTCCATGGTAAAACTTGTTAATTCATCAAAAATTCAAGTAATTGAAATTCATCGCAAATTTCACTCACTAAAAATAAAAACACCACCATTTTAGAACACCTCACAAGCATTATCTTAGAATATTGCATGAAACCCACCACAACTCTAAGTGACTTATTCCATACCTGATACTCAGTGTGGGCAGTTAAATGCAATCCTGCTCTATTTTGCCACTTTAACAGTTTGCAGCAAGTTGATGAAAGTCCTGCTACATGTTACTAATCAGTTTCAACACATTAAATGTTTTCTTGTAGCTACACAGCTCCAGCTGTCTGTGTCTCTGCATATGTACAATCACAGAGAAAAAACACATACACCAAATCCATGCCTTAGAACCGCTTTGACTTACCTAGTTAGAAATAAATACTGGGAGTGCTAAAATCCTACACAAAAACAGTTCTCTAAAGATCTCTAACCGCAGCTACCTGAGAGCACACTAAAAATAAATGCCACAGGTATTTCAGGGAAGTAATAAGGGCTATTTTGAAATAAAAAATATAAAAGTAAAAGAAAGCAACAGTTAAGTCAGACCTCCATTACAGGGAATCAGTCTAGGCATCAAAGCTCTTATGAGCTCATGCAGACAGAACTTAGATAAGAGAATTGAGGATGTTTGTCTTACCTTGGAATAAAAATGCCTTGCTGGCATTGTGTAGTCCTGACACTTGTGTTACCCCAAGGGTTGTATTCACAAGATCCAGTTCTGTGATGATATCAATTTGTAAGTCAGGATCCATTCCAAATCCTACAGCTGTTGAAGGCAGACAGAGGGCGAGAGAGAGGGAAGGAAGGGAGGGAGAGTGTTAGATCAATTTTTATTTCAAATCAGGTAATGAAAAGAATGGAGAAGAATACCTAGTGCAGTGCAGACATCTATAGTACCTTTACATTCACACACACTGTATACAGTAATTACTTATAAGATAGTAACTCTGCTGCAGGAAAGAGAAGATTTTCTTCTCCAACTCTTTTAATGAAACTATTCCCTTTCCCCGGATTTTACTACACAAAAGTTGAAACATCCTAAAATTGTACCACTAATTCAGTACCTTCATGAGGCTAAAGAATAATAAATAAGTAAAAGCGTAACCACCTAGGCAAAAAGATGAAAGAGATTTGCAGCATTCACCTATTATTGGCAGCACTATTTCCAGGGAGACGTGAGGAAGAAAAATTTCTCTCGCATCTCTTAGCTTGCTGTGACTAACAGACCAGGCCCCACAGCTCATAGGCCAAACGTAATCTGTCTTCCCAACTGGGCCAAATGACCCTGGAGAAGATATGGCAACAGGGCAAAAGATGCCACCCTGTAATCCAAGAGCCCCAGGTGACTCCCAGAACTGTGGTGTATTGCTTGGGAAGCGCACCTCTGTATTTCAGCACAGATGGTGCCAGTGAAATGTGACAAAGCCTACCTACAAATAGCAAACATTCCTTTACCTCCTCATCTACAGAAGCACAAATCTAAACCTTAAAATGGCTTATACACAGCCTTGACACTCCCTTAGCTAGCAGGGACCTGAGGGGATTCATGCTCCCAAGTAGTTTGAAGTTGCTATGTTCAAAAGCTCAGGGCAACTTGATTGTTACGGTGCACCAAGTTCATTAAACAGACCTTTTTCTAGAGATAGGAAGAGGCCAGCCTGACCGCGGTATCTCTCTCAACATAGCAATATGTGTGACATCAGATCTGTGCCTGACACATAGGTCAAATGTCTCATGCAGGATGCAAGTACTTCCTTAATGAAATTTTTATATAACATCTTTAGTATCGGCAACAGGCTCCAGGAAAATCCTGGCACAGCTGAAGTCAGTGGTAAAAGTCCTACTGACTTCCATTGAGCAACAGCGTTACCTGTAAAGCATTCCCAGACTAATTTCCACAGAGTGGACCTCATGTTCAGGCCTAAATTGATTCATTTGTAATTCTCTTTGAAGGGGTCTAAGAAATTACTGAGGTGTGCAGAATGAGCAAGTTAAGTATTCTACTCATCAGCCATCTGTATCACAGCACTTTCTCCCTTCCTTTACTCAAGAATTAAAACTTGTTGGAACATTGTGTTGTGCTAATGCAGAGGATTCTACTACACAAGGGACAGAGTAGAAAGCCTTAGTAGTAGCTTTAGAAGCTCTCTAGCAACCTTACTCTACAAGGAAAATAAAGATCTAGAGGCATCTGGCAGAACTGAAGCTCCAAGACTGCCAATATACCTAGGTGAGTACATACACAGTGCTTTCATAAGGATGTGGGTATACGTACCTTATTGTAGAAAATTTAAATTAGATAATATGAACCCAGATAAACTTTTCCAGGGGTAAAAAACTTGCCAGATAATCAGCAACATCATCAAGCTTTTAGTACTACCTTTGACTTCACCAGCCCTAGAGGCTCAGGCACTGAAGGACCACAACTGACACTTTGGACAACACCTTCCCCTTTTGAAATAAGCACTGGCATCAGAAACAGCCAGCCACCTCTTCTGGTCCCAAACCACTTGCATGCAGTCAAGGTTTACTGAAGAAACAGCCAACATTTACCAGGTGACTGCTTTCCTTCAGTGTACCTGCCTCTGATTACCAGGAGAGAACTTATCAACCTATCTATTTCCAACCTACAGCAACTCTTGCAGTGCAAAGGCAAACTACAGACACAAACACATACATAAATACAGAGGGTGGTCTTTCTGGGGAGAAGAAAAAAAGGCATTAAAAAAATACTGTTTTAGAAGAGAAACTGAAGGACTTATTATTTCTTCTAACGCTTTCATTCAGAAATGCCTGCCAAGAACAGAATACACTGATATATCAGGATCAGTTAAAACCTCCTAATATGAAGGGAGGTCGAGTAAGCACTAAAACTTGCTCAACGGAAAGGACACACTATGTCCGGGAAGACAAATCTTGACCCCATTAAAGCCAGTGAAATCTCTGCCACAAGCATCTAGAGGGTGAGGACAGAAACCACATCTAGCAAGTATGGTCAATCCCATAAATCATAGTTACTCCTCTGCTCTATTAAAGCTTTTTATTCCAGCCTGAATACCTAAGGCTCAACAAGTATAGATCACTGTAGCTCCACAGGCTTCGATTTACACCGGTGCAGAATCTTGGGTGCCAACTTTAGTGTGTGCCCTTCCAGTTTTTAAAACACTCTCAAAAGCTAAGACTATTTCTAATGGCACAGCAGCTATTTAGCAAGTACCTACACTGTTTTAAATACCTAGTGTATTTCCTGTGCTGGCTCTTCAAATTGCAGCAGGCACTCAAAAGCCTAGTTAATAATTAATAGACAACAAATCAGCACCTTCAGTATGATAACCAAGACTCATTTTCCCCTGCAGTCTCCCACAGTCTATCAGAAAGATATACCACAGGCATGCCAGCCACACTCGCATCTCATTATTTTATGCTGCCTCTCTTCAGCGGAACAAGAAGCTGGCAAGACCGTTTCTTTCCAAGGTAAAAATTAATTATCAACCCGTCTGCTCTCACTGGAGAGCTTTGCAAGGCCTGGGCCCGATCTTGATGGGTAAAGCTTTCAATTCCTATTTAAAGTAATTGGGACGTTTCTCTTTAATCAGTGGCTTACACAAGCAGAACTCCCAACTAATTCAGTCAGGTGGGCGGGAGCAGAAATCATCTCAGGACCTGGTGGATTTGGCCCAACCTGAACTGAAGACACCATGGCAGATTTAAAGAATTAAGCCATATGATTATGAATCACGTCACCAGGAAATCCCTAAAGGAAATTAATTCTTCCTTACAGCTCCAACAGCTTGTATGCTCTGCTTATGCCTTTATCACCTCCACGCGAGCACCAGCAATCGTGCCACGCTCCATCTAGCTAATGTGGAGTCATGCAACGTATGCAGCACATTTATCATTTCCTCAACATGTGAAATGAGCTTTTTAGGGATGGAAAAACTTTAAGCGAAAGCACACTCCACACAAGCAAGTCACCCACATGTACCCACCAACGTGGTGAAAAGGAAGCTCTCTAGGAGAGGCATTTTGCTCTTTCCCCTGACAACTTCAGCGGCAACTGTTGCACACAAAGAACTTGCAGATTGATATTGTAATTCCAAGAAGGGGAGTTTCAGGTCCTACTGACCATTCCGAAAGCTTGTGCGCGTTAGTGGTGTCAACACCACTGCGAAAGGGAAGGCAGTATATTCTTCCAACTATATTTATGGCGCACCTCTCCAGATCTGTAGATTCTGATGAGATAATAATTGCCACAAGTGTAATTGTAATTTAAAAACACGGATTCCTTGACGCTTCTGATAACCGTTTGGGGTAACCTCCTCGAGAACAGATACAAGCACCATCGAGAAACGTTCCCCTCAAGACCTCCGATCGAGGAAGCGCGGTCCCCGTGGCAAAGAGGAGAACAAAGCCTCCCAAAAGGAACAAGAAAGGGTGCTTGGGTCGCGCAGTGCTGTCAGAATAACGCGGCAGGCGCAGCACCGGCAGGCAGACCGCGCCGCCCGCCTGGAACGTGGGTTCCCACGGTACCCGTGCCCCGGTACCCTGTTCCCTCGGTACCGCGCACCCCGGCCGCTTTCAGAAAACTTTGCCCCACCTGCCCTACCGCACCCGCGGAGAGGAGCCCCCCCCCCCCCCCCCCCCCCGGGGGGCTCCCTGCTGCAGAAAAGCCGTGCTGCGCGCCGCGGAGACCCGCGCAGCGAGGGATGGCCGGCTCCTCCGCGGCGGCAGCCGGCAGAGCCGGGGCCACTCCCGTCCCCGCAGGGGCGCAGCCCGCCGCCGGCGCCCCGCAAAGTTCCTGCACGCCGAGCCCCCGCTCTCCGGAGAGGCGGCAGGAGCGGCCGCCGGCCCCGCAGCCCCGGCCCCTCACCTGCCCCGGCGGCGGCCGCACACGCCCAGAGGAGCAGGAGGAGACCCATCGGCACGGCGCGGGCGGCAGCGCCCGCCTCTCCCTCCCTCCCGGTGGCTGCAGCGGAGCCGCGCCGAGCCCAGCGCAGTCTCCGAACCGCGGAGCGACTTCGGCAGCAGCGGCGGCGGCGGCTCCGCCCGCTGCCCAGGCGCGGCCCCGACCCCCCCGCGGCGGGGGGGTCCCCGCCCGCCCCCCGCCGTGACGCGCGGGCCCCCCCCCTAGGCCTCGCCAGCGCCGCCGCACGGCCATGCCCTCGGGTAGGCCGAGAGAGAGGGGTGAGCCCCCGCCGGCCCTTCGTCCCGCTCCCCAAGCCCTTCGCTGCTCCCCAACCGGCTCGTCTCCCACGAAAGACGAAAATCCCCGTGGCGCCGGGCAGTACACTTGTGCCACCGCTTCCTCCTCGTTCCCGTCATGGAAATAGTAAAAATCAACCGTTATTAACTATTTAGTCTTAGTCATAATTCATGCCCGGTGTGAATAAACAGGCTCTGAGATGGTAGAATACGGAAATCCACTGAGTGATAGGCTTTAAAGCACAGCTTCAAACACATCTTGAGCAACATCATGGATGAAGAATGCCTGAATCATTCCCAACTTTGTTCTTCTGTGGATCAGAAAAGTCCCAAGAGCCCGCAGGTGCTGCCAAAATAACACAAGCATCTGAAGAGTAAGTGCTCTGACTGGAGTTGGTCTCACAGATGGGGGTCTTCCCACAGTTCAGCTCAGTACCCAAATGATCACCCACTGGAGAGCAATTGTCATCGTAAAAGCAGTTTCAACTGCTCAGGTTGGAAAAGGAGAGGACAAATGGATGGAAAACAAAAAGTCATGTTCTCCCAGCCAACGCTATTCTTAGAACTCCTCTAATGGCAGAAATTTAGCTTCCTCTATCACCAAAAAATGTGATACTCTGATATGATCTGGTGAAAGCGTAAATAGCTGAAAGACCTGACATTCAGATAAGAATTAATACTGTGTTCGTGAACATTCACAGCAATTAAAAAAAAAAAATACGGCACCTGCAAGGGTGAAGCATTGCTCCTGGCAAGCAAGCTGGATTTCAGCTTAGATAATATTCCTGTGAAAGGCTGCTCTTTCACTCTTGGTTGGACATTGAATGCTTCCTGATTTTGACCTAAATTATTGCTATGTTGCTAACTGCATGGTGTTAAACTGTTAGTCCTGTCAGCCACAAAGCTTGTGGCATTTTGTGGTTTGATGAAGTATTTTTTGCCTAGGCCCAGTATTTCTCAGAGTGGTCGTAAGGTTGGTTGTGTGCATTAGATAAAAGGTTATTAAAAGCACTATTACTCACTGCATAGCTGAGCATGAGGACTCAGTTGCCAGCTGAACAGCAAATGCTGAAAGAAGAGGGAAAAAAACCTCATAGCTCATGGGGTAAAATAACTCCTCAATTCACAAATAAGGCTCGCATCCTGTAAAAGCCTGGCTCCAAAGGAATACTCCCAGTCCACATAGGCAAAGTTTATTCTGCAGCCAGTAAAGAGCAAGAATTAACAGCAGTACACATACAATCACAGAGTTGCTTGCATTGGAAGTGACCTTAAAGCTCATCCAGTTCCAACCCTCTGCCATGGACAGGGACACCTTTCACTAGACCAGGTTGCTCCAAGAGCTGTCCAACAGCCTTGAACACTGCCAGGGATGGAGCAGCCACAGCTTCTCCGGGCAACCTGTACCAGCACCTCACCACCCTCACAGAGAAGAGCTTCTGCCTAAGATCTAACCTAAATTTCCCCTCTGTCAGGTTAAAGCCATTCCCTCTTGTCCTGTCACTACTTAAACTAAATACAAAGAAAAAGAGTAGATGTAAAAGAGGTGGGAATACAAGATGCCATATTTACCAACTGATAAATAGTTATAAAGGACTATATAATCAGTCCAAAATGCTGAAAGTATCCATGTCATGTTTATAATTACATAAATAACTAACAAATGCACTGGAATGAGGCCTTACCAAGACAAATAATTTGTTTATTTCTGTACTCAGCCATGGAGCAATACCTACTGCTTTTATTTATTTATTTTTTTTTAGTTCCCCTACACACACTTAGCTTACATTTGAAGACTGCAAAGTCTAAGTTCAACTTTACAACCAATTAATCTATTGGGTTGGTATAACACATGTCCTTCACAGTCTACATTCCAACCATAGGAATTTCAGTACCTGAAAGAGTCATAAAAGTATTGAATAGTTGGGTTGGAAGGGACTTTAATGCTCATTCAATTCCAATCCCCTGCTGTGGGCAGGAACACCTTTCACTAGACCAGGTTGCTCCAAGCCCCATCCAAGCTGGCCTTGAACACTGCCAGTGATGGGGCAGTAAAATTATGTGACAGTACACACATCTGCAATAGATGTGCCTATCTTCAAGCTGGTTAAGTGACATACATTGCTTTAAAGTGTGGCTTGGTTGAATCCATACAACTCAGTTAAAAAGACATTGGGTTTTCATCTGTTCCCATGAGTTTTAAAGATTTAAAGCAGTAGTGCTTAATGGTGACAGTAAAGGACTGTCTCTTACTCCCCAGATCAATGTGTTGTATCATGGACTCACACTGGTAGACTCTGGAGATCTGAAATTCCATGTGCCTCAGTTTTTCCTCCTGAAAAATGGACTAATGACACTTACCTGCCTCTCAGGACCCTTACAATGCTTGCTGGTAAATTCAGACTTCTGCAAGATGAAATCTGCCTTATGTGTGCAAAGAAGCACTGCAGTCTGCAGTCATTAGGCCCTGCCACTTCCATTGTCTGCACATGTACCTCTCAGAAATGCACACTTACAGACAGGACAAAGTGGTTTTTTGTGTTGTTTTTTTTGGGGGGGGTATGGGAACTGATTACCAGAACTCCTGAAAAAAAGGCCTGCCACGTCACTATTGAGCTGTCTTCAGGATTAAACTCTCTCCTGAAATTACTATCATGATCTTGGCACCGTGCTCGTATCTCTTGTATTGCCACATTTGATGCCACATTATGATCAGACACTGTACTTCAGGTATCTGGGAAAAGCCTGACAAAGGCTCATCTCTGCCAACAGTGAAGCAGGTAGGATGAGTACCAATTCCACAGCAGGCTGCTGGGAAAGGAAGAACCTGCTTCCTTATTGGGAAACAAATAGGGAACCAAACCCTAACCAAACCAGCAGGAATTCAGCTTTGAACAAGATACAAGAACACCAGGTATCCTTACACTTTCCTCCTTCACTTGCTCTTCCCTTATACCTCTCATTTGCATCTCCAGCAGATATGAACCTCTTGATTTTAGCAACCTTTGGGATATTGAATTGATAGGATAAGAAGGATTTAAGGAAATACAGTTAGTCCCCTGATAGTCAATCAATTATTCCACAAGCTACAAAGCACTCAAATGGTTAAGAACCCAACCATTTAATTGATACTTACTTCTGCAGCTGTGCAACATCTCCATTTCCCAAGAGGGCTGTTGCCAGTTGCTGCTCAGGGTTTCTAACAATCAAATGGATCAATTCTGCAGATACCTTAAGGCTGCCTGTTAAGTAAGAATGATGTTTGTGGTGTGCAGAGGGTGGGGAAGGTGGCAGTAGAAAAAGAGGCAGTTCATTCACCAGGAAAATGTCAATGTATTTTCTGTTTTAAACACTGGACATTTATTTAGAGTCTTTAGAGCCCATACATTATAGAATAATTTTCATTTAATCACATTCAAATATAATAGGCAAATATATAATACAATAAATTGCATTTGTACACATAAATACAAAATCTGAGGTAGGGCCTCAAGAATAATGATTTCTGAAATTAAGAACATACAGCATTGTAATATGCACTGCATGAGATATATATGATGCATCCTTTGTAACATAATGTATCTCCTCCACATATAGCTAATGAAAAAAATTATAATGACCTGGTTAGGGTACAAATCTTTATCCATAGGCAGCAGTACCCTACAGAATGCCTGTAAATATATATATATATTTATATATGACATTACGCAAGTAATTAAGATTTAACCCATCAGTGATGGGTCCTTAATAAAGTGCCATAGGACACAGGGCGCAAATTCTCAGCTGGTGTGAACTGTCACAGCCCCAAAAAAGCTGTGACAGTTTATACCAGCTAAGCATCTACCTTACAAGGTAATTATACATAATATAAATGGTAGATAACAGCAGGTTTTAGTTGATCAATAGTTTTCCTTAACAATGGAAGATAGCTATAAGGCAAATGGTTACCTGAAGATGTATTTAAACATTATGGACAAATAATAATATTGTACGCAATAAGGTCCAGCCCAGTTCTCACACCATCTTAAACCCATCAGGAAAACCTTCTGTCTTTGGCTGCCTGAGGGTAACAAAGGTAGAAACCCCCAATGCCCCTACCATCCCCCCCCTTGAGTTGTCAACCTGAGTCCCTTGGGAATATCAAGCTCTGACCACTTTACAGTGGATACCATTTAACTACAAACAAAGAAACAAATGTCTCTTACAACAGCATTACTTAGCAAAGCAGAGAAGCTGAGAAGCTTTCTGTGATGCTGCTTGCTAAAGCTCTGCAAGCCCACAATCCCTACAAAAGTCTGTCTCTGATTGCAAGAAGTGGACCTGCAGAATAAGAAACCAATAGGAAACCAGTGTCTGCCAGAAACAAGCAGCTGCTTTAACACAGACAACAAGAAAACATCCATACAACTGTACATATATTCAAAAAGGCCAAAGATATTTAACATAAACCAGGCATTGGAATTTTATGGTAAGAGAAAACCACACAGTGTATCGAAAGCAATGATCTTCAGTGCTGAAGCTCATCTGATGTGGTCAGTGGAGCAGAACCTAAGCAAAAGACTACTTCAACCCAATTGAAACGTCATATAAAGACAATCCAAGTCTTTCTCAATTAAAGGTCATTTTGTTAAACCCTTCTTTTTGGAAACAAAGTGCTGCCACATCTAGCTGAAACACAGGTTGTAAACATTGCATATTAAAAACACTAGGAAGACCCCAAATAATTTGAAGATGGCAAGCATCAGGTATAATCTTTAATGCATACAATAATGCATCTCAGCTCATCCAGAAATTCAATTTAATTTCAAAGAAAAAATATGCAACATAATTCCACCAAATTTGAATACTTTTTTACTCACAAGATAGATCTGCAAGTACGTACATCACATTTTTTACTAATATGGCTTTTTCCTTTTTTTTTTTTTTATCTTTACTGGTATTTAATTAGTTACTAAAATTTAGGTTTAGAAAATTATCGAAGTACATGCAAGCTTTTCCTAGGACATGGTAAATGAAGTACATTCCAAACTTCAAAGTGACTTCTCATTTAAAGAAGACACTGCTGGTTACTTTAATCTCAACATTCAGATTTGGCTAGTAAAATACTTCTCAAAAAAAGTCTAATGTAAAAAAAACAATCCTGCTTTAATCATAGAGCAAAAACTTCATACCTTCAGTGATTTTTAGATGCATTTGTCTCCCCTCTCCAAATACTTTTGCAAGCTTAGGAATGGAGGTCAAAGCTGAATACAAATATCAGCTAGAACAAAATCACTATTGCTTGTTTTTAGAGTTTCAAAATCAAGCCTAATCCTGTGCTAATGACTTAGCAGGCACAGGAACAACATCTAAATTAAAAGCAAGCAGATTAATTACATAAATCATGGAAAGCAATTTGATTTTTCATATGCATTCTGGTTTGGTAATCCAAGCCAAATAGAAGGTATCATAACCTAGCAGTATCCCTTCAAATGGTATCTCCTTTATGCTGAAGGTAGGCAGTAACTGACATCCTTACACTGAGGTAATTTTATTGCAATTAGTTAATCCCAGTTCCAATGCATGTCCTGAGACAAGTTAGTAAGTGAAAGGATTCAGAACTGCTAAGCCATTTGAGAGTGTTTTCTTTTTTTTTTTCTTTAAAAAAAAAAAAGAACAAACCTATGTATTATTTTTATTTTTTTTTATCACAGTAGTAGTGAAGAAAAACTGGCTTGGACTCTTAAAATCAAACCAAGATGCTAGGTAATATTGGTAAAGAGAGGCCTAAAGCTATTTATCCTGACAAAAATACCGAATTCTCACTAAAGGCGCTGACTTATGTCCCCTTCTTCAACCAGAGAGAGCCCCTCAGCGCTGTGGAGATATGGGAGCCAAATTTCCAGCTCACCTTTATGGACCTTCTACACCAAACAGAGCATGGCTTCTCATACCTGCCTCTGCTAGGAAAATAAAAGCCAGGATTAACAACAACAAACCTCTCATTAAAATAGCAGGCGAAGCAGAATTAAGGCAGAGGAGCTCACAGAAGGGTCCACTCTTTCTGCCGTGTGAGACAGGGACCAACAGAGCCCATGGAGTGGAGATTCAGGGCCAGCAAAAGATGTTGCAAAATCTGCCCTCGCTTCACTTGTCTGCCCGAGGATTAAAGGTCTCCAGCAGCGCCTAGAATTGGCAACACTAACTGCCCCGTGAAAAAGGAAGTTCAGCAAAATGATTAATATATTTAATATACATATATATATATGCACACACACACACAGAGAAAAGAAGTTAACAGTTTGTGGAAGTATAACGTTAAGGTTTAGGTTTTGCTTTGTTTTCTTCAACAGGATGAAACAACGCATCTACTGATCTATGGACACACATGAACGGAAGATTTACCTGAGACCCTGTAATATGAAGACAGACAAACAAAAGAAGGGTACAGAAACAGTCCCCTGAAAGAACATTTACTGGCTACTACAGTAGTGTATGTGGGGAGGGAAAAAAACAGCTAAACTACTCTAAGCTCACCATTGGCTACACTGATATTTATATAGACATAAAACATCACTAGTACACACTACATGAACACTGATCACTGTTAAAAAATATCATATACGTATGTATAGGATATAAAAAGATAGTTAAAGGTTACAAGGTTTGTCAATTATCGAAGATATATTTTTCTCCCTCATTCTAGTGCACTGACAATAAACTGGGCTAATATTCTATTCAGGTAAATCAATGTACTTTTAAAAAGCTCTATTTTTACTCTGCCCAATAGGTAACATAATTATTGAAGTCTAGCATTCATATCACCACTTACAGGTGATTTCTAAAATGTCATTTTTCACAATGTCCTATTGATATGCAGTGTTACAATAGCCATCTACTAAGTTGCCCTCTCCGCCCTGCCCTCCTGTTTTGGATATCTAATGCTGCATCTGTATGGATGACTGCAGTGGCTAATTGTTGTGGGGTTTGGTGGGGGTTATTTAATGAAAATGTTTTAAATGCAAACTAAAGAAAAAACAAACAAAAACCAACCGAACAAAACAAAAACAGACAAAAAAAAAAACAACCCACAAAAACCAAAAACCAACCCCTATGTACATTTCAGAGACTACCGCTTTGAAGAATTTACATGCTATATATATAATACATAGGCAACTGGGGTTTCTGCTATTTCCCCATTGGTTGAAAGAGAAGAATACATCATCTAAAGTTTATGTAAAGAGGTTTAGAGGAGAATTAATGGGGAGTCACAAAGTTGAACAGCACATCTAACTTCTAATAACTGTTGTCAGGCGGTAACTAGACTACACTTACCACAGTAAGAATACAAAGTTAGGCACAAATTATATGATGGCTTCTTGAGGAGATACTGTAAACAAAAGCAGAGAAACAAGGGAAACCACCTTCAGAGGAGTGAAGTGAGTAAAACCACAGTTGCTGTTAGAGTGGAGCAAGGTTTCTGACTCTTTGTATAACTGAGGCATTTTTAACTGAAATGACAGATATCAAATTATCAGAAAAAACATACAACAGTTCTTTAAACAGTGATGCCCATACATACACCTCAGTTTGGCACCATTTCCAAACCACTTCTAGACTCAAATGCAGATTAGTCCCAGTCTCAAATCATTAATTCCTGAAATTTTGCTTTCACTTTTCTACTTGAAAAGATCAGATGGATTATAGTATTTCTGTTCTGGTCCCACATATTGCTTCCTTGTGAGCTGCTTAAAGGGTCTCCACTTGCTTAAGATAACAAGTCCTCAAAGGTAGTATATATCATGCAAGAAGCACACAGACATGATCGGTCAAGGTCTGCTGTTACTGTAGGAAAAGTAACCATGCTTACTGTGGAAGCTTTCTGCTGAATTTGTACCAGGACTACAGGACAACCCTTCTTTGCTCACTTCCATCTCACCTCAGGGCTGAACTTCTCTTTGACTACACTGCTAAGGTCCTAGTCCTATCATAGCTACCTGTTACAAGGATGCTTGTGTGAAATGAGTAAAATTCTGTACATAATTTCTTCAACACAATTTTTCTGTTGTGTTTCCTGACAAAACCTGGTATGTCACCTGTTTCACAACATGCTTTTGGTATTTCATCAGGTACAGAACACATCATGGGCATCACCTACACCTGGAAGTGGTCTATCTAGGTCTTCTCTATAGCATGCAACAGTAAGTCCTGCTTTCCTAAGCAACCACTTAAGAAAAGAAGAGAAGAAACGGGGAAAGAAAATGGAAAAAAAAGTATAGGAGAAGGTTGACAATGTTATTGCCACCCATGTAATAACTATTAGCATTGGGTCCCCAGTTCTATATCCTTCACTGGCAGTTTAAGTCCCAGGGAAGAGGTTCCCAGTGGATCAATCATATTCATGTAACGTTCACCACGGTGCTTGGCCAAAAACGGACCCCAGTCAGGCTGTGGAGAACACACCAACTTGAGTCGCTGCAATGTGGGGGAGAGAAAAGAAGGTCTCATTTGAAGTTACCAAGCAGAATAATGACACAGAAGGAATGAGGATAGGCTCATTTAAGATTATGGATGATAGCCCTGTAATGCTCCACTGCTCAGTGTTTGTTTTGCACAAAGTTTGCAAGATTAATAGAGGATCAAGTGCCCAGACTTTAATTATACATTCTCCCCTGCACCATATGAGGGGAGCTCAGAACCACTGCTGCAGATTGCAAGGCTCACTTACTGAAGGACATGTGCACAATTACTTAGCCCAATGGTCTTAAGCAGTGGGTAACGGCATTAAAATAATTGGATTTCTGGTTTGCATATTTCCCAAAGGTACACAAATGACCAAAAGGAAGTACACTGCTATGAATGAACAAGGATTTTAATTTTGAGATGACAAAATGTTTCATTATTATCAGTGGGAAAAAAGAAAGAGGAGAACGTTAACCTGGCAAACAACAAAAATCTTCTCATCTTTCCACTGATTTTCTTATTGAATATATAATTTGATTGGTGCATTTACAGATAAAAAGGAAAGAAAACATATTTCTGATGACTTAAAAGGGAATAATTATATGTTTATTACCTAATAAAGTGAATCAGGCCTATATATCAGTTATTTTAATCTCTGCTTAATTACCAGTCTGCAACTCTTACCTCCCAAATCAACCATAATAATTTTGTGCAGCAGACTTGGTATTCAGGAAATACCAAGCTGCAGCTGAAATAGCTTCAGCTAAAGCCCCTTCAAAATAGATCCAACTTTCTGATGTTTCTTTTCTTGCACTAGTAGAGGGGCAGTTAGGAGAGCACCCTATTTTTGCACCAACAGTACACATGTTAAGTTTGAAGATTTGAAGCAGAGCAATTTGTCTCAATGAGAGAAACCCATGAGACGATGAACAAGCAAGTCTAATTTCTCATTAGCTCATTCCCAGCAGGAGCAATTGTCTCCTGACCTGTGCGCTCCAATATGCTCCACACAAGGCCTGAATGGCCCTTTAGACAAGTGGCCTCATTGCCTAGTGCCAGTCATGTACTCAGATGGTGCGTCCCACCGCTTAATATTAAATTCCCTTGCTCTGTATGAAGCAGAAAGGCATGCTCTTTTCCCTTAGGCATGTGTAGTGTGACATATTGAGAGACCAAAAAGATTACTCTATTTTAGTACATTTTCTCTCCTTTACATCTTTGAGGCATGTAACAGCCCCGATGGGTTTTGCAGGAGAGCTGAACTGCAAAAGCAGCTATGGAAAAGGGGAAGCGAGCATCTCTTCCTCATCCCAAGGAGGGAGCAGCACAAGCAGCATGCAGCAGTGAGAGACCAGATCTAAGAAAGCCTCAAAGGCCAAAAATAAGAGCATGGAACTTCTTCCACAGACAAGGTGAAGGCAGCAGAGGGAGGAAATGCTGACATGAAAAAGGCATTGCCTGCAAAGAGCTGAGGAAGTAGTGGGATGGGACCAGCCAGGGAGCAGAGGGGATGGCAGCAGGATGACAGGGAGGGCCAGAGCACAGAAACAGGGAGCAGAAAGGGGCTGCCACACTTCTGGAGCAATGGGGGAAGCAGCAAGAATCTGATTTGCAAAATAAACACAGGCAGCATAAAAATAAATTGCCACCTGGAATTCCTTTTAAGCCCAGGTGTGAGAGAGGATAAGCTTATTCAAGAAAAATAAAGAGATGAAGAAGCAGGGGGGAAATGGATTGCCAGCAAAGTTCTAAAATGAGTCATTTGAGCTGTAGAGCATGAGTTCTTTCCATTACATCTTATTTCTGAATTTCATCAAGTGTCACAGACTCCTGCAGTGCATCCTGCATGATTCTGCTACCCAACCATCTCGCACCTTGCAAACAGGCAACTCCAGATTGGTATCACCTTGCCCTGACAGCCAGGCTTGCTGCGACACAATATGCACCAGCAGTCAGTGCTTCCTACGTTTACGGGCTGCTTTTGCAAACAGAATAGCAAAGCTAGAACAGCTTTCTCTCAATAACATCATACCAGGGCTCTGTAACTCCTTCTAGTTCCCATAAAAGCAACCACTTAACAATTCAGGAACAGGGAATAGAATGTCTGCATTTTAGATCAACCGAGCGTCTCTTTGCAACACAATAACTAGCTTATGAGAAAGTAATGTAAGCACTATTAGACATTCAATGTCACCAAAAAAAAAAAAAAAAAGTAATGTAAAATAAACTAGGCAGTCTCCTGCAACCATATTTTTAAGCAGCAAAAAGACAGAAGAATTACCTCAATAAATTTGCCTGGGGCTAGATGCATTTTTATCACAAACATAACTGGGATCCAGATAACTGAACAGGCCAGCATCAGCCATCCAAGCACCATGGACCAGCCTGGATAATGGTAAGCTCCATAAGTCATTGGTTCCCATTGGTAAAAACTGAAGCAAAGAATAAACTGGAAACAAAGAAGGGAAGCAAATATGTTTGATTAAGCAAAACAAGCTGCCTATGCAACAAACGGTGGGTATCCACACACAGGGCTGGTATGTATGGAATAAAAGTACATCCACCTGCAGCAGGGCACTGCCTTGAGCTGTACTAAACAGGTCAGAGTATGAATCTAATGAGTTTCATGGAAATCTTGCAAAATCACGCAAAAATAACTGCATTTATGCTGGAAGAATTGATAGTAGAAACCTGACCCTAGAGTAACATGCTTTATTACATGGTCTTTTGACAGTTTTACTTAATGTGATTATGCTAAGTTACTCCATTTCACTTACTGTATGAACAGCAATACATCTACTTATATTGGTGCATAATTCAGTAACTTTGGGGAAATGCCTGTGCTCACAATAATTGCACACAGAAGATTTATAACAGTATAGCTAGGTAAAAGCGCATATCAGAATGATTAGTTTTATGTAGAGTAGTTGAAAGTCTAATATTAGACTACCCAAATTTATCAAATATTAGCTATACAGACACAATAACAGAAAAGAATACATTGCTTGGTTTTGCTGTTACCACTGCATAAAAGTTGAATTACAACTGATCAGCGTCAATTTATTTCTCACCATAAGTTCACTAAATAGTACATTTGGAAGGAAGAACAACAGGACATGCAAGTTTGAAGTGACCTCGTTTGCTTTCTGATTTTGCTTTCCTTAAGAGACAACATAATTTCGTATTCCCTAGTTGTGATTATTGGCAGTAGGTAAAAGGCAAGTCTGGTTGGGAAAGGAACCAAGCAATTTGTAGAAAAGACTTACAATTCCCTTCTGAAGTCTTAACAGTAGCATCTTGAAAACAACCATTGGAAGCAAAGCAGATTACAAAACCCATGTGTACATGCAGTTTTAACACTGCCCTCACAACAAGAATAGACATTGCCTTATCCTAATAAATATAGATTAAGCTGGGCTATGTCTTCAAACATTCAAAAAGGGATTTACAAACTCCACCTGTATATTGCCACATCAAACACCAGTTGCCACTACCTAGGTAAGATAGATCTACCTGGTTTTCATGCATAGTAAAACTACACTTCAGTAAGGACAACTGGTAAAGAAAAACTATGTGGGAAAGTCCATCTTCATCATACCCATTGGAGAAATTGTTCTCACCATAGAAAATGTCTTTTCCTTGTAACTCAGGATTTTGTTCAGCTCACCAAAACTCACTAGTCCTTTCACACATAAATCCCTGTCTGAAAAAACTAAACATTTTCCAGTTTTCAGATAAAAAAACAACCTTCATTTGTGAATTATCAATGCCAACAAGTTAGTCAAAGCACAACTTCTCTAGAAGAAGTGACACCAGAGGAGTAGAGCATCACTGCTTTGCTTCCTCACACCACTCAGCCAACACCACACTTCCTAGGATTTCTGAAAATACATGTATTTTGAAACCATAGCTTTTTCTCTCTTGCACCTAACCATCTATGAACACTTGTGGGAACTATTTAGTACTGCTGTGAAATGATGAGGTTTTAAAACCCTACACAAATACTTAAGAGTTGGAGTTATTCAGTCTGGAAAAAAGAAGGCTCCGGGAAGACCTTAGAGCAGCATCCAGTGCCTCAAGGAGCTACAAGAAACCTGGAGAGGGGCTTTGGACAAGGGCCTGTAGGGACAGGATAAGGGGGAATGGCTTTAACCTGACAGAGGGGAGATTGAGATAAGGTCTTAGGCAGAAGTTCTTCCCTGTGAGAGTGGTGAGGTGCTGGCACAGGTTGCCCAGAGAAGCTGTGGCTGCCCCATGCCTGGCAGTGTTCAAGGCCAGGTTGGATGGGGCTTGGAGCAATCTGGTCTAGTGGAAGGTGTCCCTGCCCATGGCAGGGGGTTGGAACTGGATGAGCTTTGAGGTCCCTTCCAACTCAAACCATTCTGTGATTCTATGAATAATCTTGTTGCACATTGGGTCCATGCATCGGGGCTTTCAAACTGTAGTCTGTGCTCTTAAATTTCAAATACTGGTGAAAGACAGCACAGAGACTTATCAAGCCAAAGGCTTTTGAAATGGCTTAAAGAATGATTTCATTCTTGTACCCAAAACTGATACACAATTAGAGACTATATACGAATTGAGGTTAACGTGGTGTTAGAGAGCTAGACAGTAAAGGCAGATACAGTTTTACTTTGATGCTTGGACTTGAAAAAACAAACAAAATAGTAACATGGAGCATGTGCCCCCTCTTCGGTTAACTAGAGGATCTGCACTCGGACTACAGCATCACGTCAGCGTTTGGGGTTCAAATAGAAAGAAAAGAAAAAGAAAACCTCGCAAATAAACAGAATACAATCTGCTTTAAGTCTAAACCCGGTTTTTCCCACGCTGGAGCCCGGGCAGGTCGATGCCGCTCCCCCACCCCGCGGAGCGCAGGCAGCCTCTGTCCTGCAGCGCCACCTGCTGGCGCAACTTGGAAATATCGGTTGTAAGAGATCCCAGGCTGGTTTGAGTTGGAAGGGACCTTAGAGCTCACTGTTCCCATCTCCTGCCATCGGCGGGGACACCTTCCACTAGACCAGGTTGCTCCAAGCCACGTCCAACCTGGCCTTGAACACTGCCAGGGATGGGGCAGCCACAGCTTCTCTGGGCAGCCTGTGCCAGCGCCTCAGCACCCTCACAGGGAAGAGCTTCTTCCTAAGGGCTCATCTCAATCTCCCTTCTGTCAGGTTAAAGCCGTTCCCCCTTAGCCTGTCCCTACAGGCCCTTTTAAAAAGAGCCCTTTGACCAGCTCTGGAGTCCTCAATATAGCAAAGACAATGACTTGTTGGAGAGTGACCAGAGGAAGCCACAAAGACACTGAAGTACCTCTACTGTGGAGACAGGTGAGAAAGCTGGGCTTGTTCAGCCTGGAGAAGACTCTGGGAGATCTTACTGCAGCCTTTTAGTTCTTAAAAGGGGCCTATAAGAAGGATGGGGAGAGACTTTTTAACAGGGTGTGTTGCAACAGGATAAAGGGTGATTGGTTTAAAATCATTCAGTCTGGATGCGAGATAAAAATTCTTTACAATGAGGGTAGTAAAACACTGGTACAGATTACCCAGAGAGGTGGTGGAAGCGCCATCCCTGGAGACATTCAAGGACAGGCTGGATGTGGTTCTGATCTAGTTGAAAATGTCTTTGCTCATTGCAGGGATGTTGGACTAGACGACCTCTGAAGGTCCCTTCCAGCCCAAACTGTTATATGATTCTATAAGCCCCTCTCCAGATTTCTTGTCAGCCCCTTTAGGCACTGGAAGCTTCCTGAGGTCTCCCCGGACTCTTCTCTTCCCCTTGCTGAGCAAGCCTTTTTTCCTCTTTTTTCTTTCTTTTCTTTTTTTAGAGAAACTCAAGGGATTTCAATTTGTTATTTCAAATATAACTGTATTGATCTTTGTAAAAATATCTCCAGCTTTGCAGCTAAAACTTTGTCACTCAGATTTCCACATAAGCCTTCCCAAAGGATGCCTCCCAGATCAGTTTAGGACTCAATAATGTGCTTTTTCTCTATCTTATCCTGAGAACGGAACAGAGATTGTGTCACTTCCATTCCCATGCTACGTGTATACATACATACATACATATATTTTACATGCACACACATGCATTCAGTGGTCATCGCTAGCACAGCACTTTGCACACATGGGGTAAGGCTGCCATAGCAGCATGAGGATACTCACCACCCCTCTCCACCAAAAACACCATCACTTCTGCTCTGTCTCATTTACTACACACACATGCAAGAACATATGCACACACATACGTGTATGGCTAGGTATCTGCACCCAAGATGTAATTACCACCCTTAAGAAGCCATAGGAAAGAGGAAGAAAGAACAAAGCTCTTTGGAGAAGACATTAAATAAACCTTTTACTTACTGTTAAAATAGTTGGGGTCACAAATGCCCAACAGACTCTCCAGAATTTGCTTGGCTTAAATCCAATCATCATTTCTATATCTTCACAAAATCTTTGTAATCCTATGAATAGCAAACATGCACACAATTAGGTGTGAAAGAAACCAGCTGGAATTTGCTAGGAGGCTCTGGTGGCCTCTCTCATATCTAATTACAAAAAAAACCTGACTTGTTGGTTGAAAACTTCAGTGGAGGATCTACCACACAGTAAAATATGAGACTATTACAGTGGGAACCATTCCAATAAAATATTTAATTTTTTAAGGATTAAAGCAAAACTGAGCTTTTACACAGAGATTAAGCATTCAGTATGATTTGGGTTGAAGTGTTAATAGTACAGACTGGTTAGCTGCAGTTATAGGATCACAGAACGATAGAATGGTTTGAGTTGGAAGGGACCTTAAAGTTCATCCAGTTCCAACCCCCTGCCACGAAGGGGGACACCTTCCACTAGACCAGGCTGCTCCAAGCCACGTCCAACCTGGCCTGGACCACTGCCAGGGATGGGGCAGCCACAGCTTCTCTGGGCAACCTGTGCCAGTGCCTCACCACCCTCACAGGGAAGAATTTCTGCCTAAGATCTCATTTCAGTCTGCCCTCTGTCAGGTTAAAACCATTCCCCCTTATCCTGTCCCTACAGGCCCCTGTCAAAAGCTCCTCTCTGGCTTTCAGAGTATATGTGGTTTTATGTGTATACTTACTATATTTCAATGTGAAGATGAACCTTATTAATATCTATATACCTGTTTCAGCATAGACAATATCTGAGCTTCTCTATACCTATGATATGGCTGGGGTAGAACTGTGTCACTTCACACTGAAACTGAGAACATCCTATTACTTTTCAACTGATATGTAAGCAATACTTGGAATGACTAGGGAGCACCTATAAATATTTTAAATTCTATTCAATGCTCTTTGAACAGATCGACTGGTTAATTCTTCAGATTACTGTAATGATTTCAGCTATAAAATTACTTGAGTTAATAAAACAGGCAAGATTGAAAAATGGTATTTCAGCCCCCTCTGCAGCTATCTCCTGCCTTTCAGCCTTGGTCTGCAGAACTGTTTAGGTGAATGGCCCCTGCTCACTGCAGCTATTAATAATTTACCCAAAAGTAGTAAAAACAAAATTTAAATTTATTCCAGCTTTTCTAGTGATGACAAGAAAAGAGGTCTGGGGTCCAAGGCCGAGCTCATTTCTCACACAAACATTTCAAATTTATGACGTTTTATTTGATAAAGCAGGTGACCATCTCTGTCATTTAAGGTTCACACGACATTATTCTACAGCATTTAGTCCTTTATGATGTGGGCAGAGGGATGGAGCTTAAACAATGGAGAGAAGTCACAGAGTAAGGGAAGAAATACTTGGAACATAAGTAATAAACTGCTTGCTTGACATTCTTATTTCCCTTAGAGCCAACCACTGCAGCTGCCAAAGAAGGGATAATCCCCAAGTTTGATCCACCTAATTTTAGAAGCCTTTCTGTTGATATGAAGGAGAAATAAATCTATCCACATGACTGTTCCAAAAATTAAGGAGGTAAAATAGGGCAGTGTTTCATTATTCAGCATCTTCTGCTGCACCTCTAAGAAAGCAGCAGGGCTGGATGGAGCTAGGGCAGAGGGGAAGCACAGAGTAACCCAGCTCAGGCAGATAGTATGTCAGAGAAAAGCTCAAGAACTGTGTTATGATAAGAAATAGAGAAGAAAATGGGAGATGCTCACACAGCAATCATCCCTGCAGTGCACTGTGGTGGGAACAAAACTAATTTGAAACTAATTGCAGCAGTGCAAGGGATGGGCTGAAGGGTCTTTCCATGAGTATAAAGCTCACCCGAGTGCCTCTAGTTCAGCAAAGGAGGTAGACCTAACCAGATAGCTATCAAGAGCCTCTGTCTCCAAGATTCATGCAGTCTTCATGCAAATCTGCACGCATTTGTTTTCAATCCAATTAAAAAATGTAGTTCCTTCTTGGAATCATCAGTCGATAATCACAGCTAAAGGTGCTTCCGACACTGACAGTCGGATGCATATAAGCAGATACAGGGATTACACCATACTCATCTCTTTCCCAGTGAAAGACTGAAAACAGGTTCTTCAAGTTGCACAGAAAAATGCAAAGAATGCTTTAGTTAAGAGAATGCAAATTAAATCTTGGTATATTCATTCTCCCTCTCAGATCAGTCAGGCCTGCTGAATAACTTTGGGAAATAAACAATAAAGATCTTATGCTTCTCAATTTTCACTCTCTGAAGCAGGATGATGCATTCACAAGTGCTTGCAGAGAGAAAATCCATTAAAAAGGGGAATGCAAACACTAGGCAGACAACTACTTCAGTATTCTGCTACAGGTGAAGTGTTCAAAATTACTGACACTTCCTACAAATACTCTGCAGCAGTTACCACTCACTGACAATGAACCTTCCCACAACAGACTGTCAAAAAAGAATCAAGAAGGAGCATCAGCAAAGTTGAGATAACATGTTTTCAGTTTCCAAATTTCACATTTCAAAATGCAATGATGGAAATTAAGCTGATGATTAAATTAGTCCCACAGCTCTAAGCTATTCTTCACCAATCATGCATCATTATCTAAACATTACTATACCAGCATATGAAATAAAAATTATTGGACTGAATTATGTAGCTCTGACTCTCCTGAAAAATAAGTGATAACGAGAAAATAAACAAGCATGCCTCTCTTGAATTTCAAAATCTCAACAAGCTCAGCAAGCAGAACATGTAACAAGGATTAAAGACAGATTTATTTCTTCATAAAAGCACCTGCTGCTATTGTGCCAACCTACTGGCCATGAAGAGTACAAGTACAAAAAGAAAGGTGTCAGTGGAGTGTAAAACAGGAATTGCCAGAGCTTGAAAATACATTATGCCCATTTTAAGCACTGCTTGAAGGAATGTAACAAGAACAGCAGCTTCACTTGTATTTGCAACATGAAAATCACAAATGTACAAGCTGTATTCCTATTAACAGTCTTTATAATGGAACTTTAATGCAGTAGAAGTAGCTATGATATATTACTCCAGCAGATATTGATTGTAAAGTAAATCTTGCCTTCTTTGTGTAAGACTGAAAGCACTGTAGTCTAGCAAAAGGTTAATTGTAGGGAATAATCTTGGGAATAGTTTACAGCAAAGACTTTACTAACATCTGTTGATCAACAATCAGTTGGTTCAGGAAGCATGGAAAGAATGATTTGTAATTTCTCAAGTCTTTTCCAAATCTGATTGCATCAAAGTTGTATCTAACTATTAAAAAAATAATTTAAAAAAAAAAAAAACAACAAAGAAAAACCCTTCTCGGCTATTCAAGCCCTTCCTTTGCAGTGCTACAGCTGCTTCTGTATTATTTTATGGTTTTCATAAAAATTAGTGCTTTAAGGGATACTGATATTTTGGGGGCAAAGCAGGCATGAGCCAGAGCAATTTTTCTTAGAAGCCGAGTAAGATGTTCCACAAATGCAGGTTTGTAGTGCTTCTGCCACACAGCGTTCAGAGGAGGAACAGAGCCATTTGCTCCTTTTATCTTGCACACCAACGGTAATGGCTGTAAAGAGGGCAATCTTTTTGGCACAGACCAGGTGATGCTGTAGATACTGCTGGCAAGGAAAAGTGACAAGAAACCCTTAGACTTTTCTTAAGCATTCCTACTCACCATCTTTTATGGAATCATACTGATTTTAAGAAGGCTGGGAATTGGAGAGGGACTTTTTGTCAGGGACTGTAGCAATAGGACAAGGGATAATGGGATTAAACTTAAAAAGGGGAAGTTCAGGTTAGACTTTAGGCAGAAGTTCTCCCCTGTGCGGGTGGTGAGGCACTGGCACAGGCTGCCCAGAGAAGCTGTGGCTGCCCCATCCCTCATAGTGTTCCAGGCCAGGTTGGATAGGGCTCAGAGAAACCCAGTCTAGTCAAAGGTGTCCCCCTTCGTGGCAGAGGGTTGGAACTGGATGAGCTTTAAGATCCTTTCAAACTCAAACCATTCTGTGATTAATTGGGAACTACGATAACCAGACACTAATGACTCAGATGGCA
Organism: Pezoporus wallicus; assembly: GCF_028554395.1. Taxonomy (NCBI): domain Eukaryota; kingdom Metazoa; phylum Chordata; class Aves; order Psittaciformes; family Psittacidae; genus Pezoporus; species Pezoporus wallicus. The sequence continues at coordinate 2,431,826 of NW_026639377.1, forward strand.
CATACCCAGTGATGTTTTCCACAGGAATGGGTAAATGCTAAACCTGGTGCTACCTGGGGGGAAGGAATGGGCAAACCTTGCATACCTTCATGGAAACCACAGCACAGAGCAATGGCACAACTTGCCAGCACTGATCTTCAAACCAGGAGTTCTGCTAAATAATCCCCAAAATCTTGACTCCACTTTAGGAAATATATCAAAGCGGGACTCAGGTCCTTTGAGAAGACAGGTTGAATGTAAAGCTGATCCAAGTTATGAATATCATTTCACTCAAAGAGGTGACACTTCTAAACCCACTCTAATACTTACATTTCAGGGACATAAAACGCAACAATTATTTTGATCAACCAAAACATGACTGCTCTAAATCAAGTTTTCTCTTGGTGTTTTGACTTTTTCCATTGTATTATGTAATATTTCCTCCCTAGCTTACAACCATTGAGGCCTGCCCACTGGATTGGGTGGCAGCAGAGATAAAATACACTGCTGTATTTCCATGAAATTGGAGAAAACAAGGAGGGGCTGATTCCCTGTCCTGTCTATAACATTCGTTTCTCAAGCAAGAGCAAGAAATTCTTCATGTTTTGAAGCATGTATGATTTTTAATGCACTTACATTACAGAGTGGACTCCATAACATAGGTAAATCTAAGTATCTAGTGCACAGGACTAGAGCCTAATATCATGACGCCATATATGCACCTTCAACAGAATATCTTGGGATTGTTTATGCCTAGCTGATACAAAAGATATAATTCATTCCTGGCCATTTTAATGGCCTTATCTTTGTTGCCTTTAACACTGCCATTCAAATCTCCCTTTGCTTTTGAAGACAAGTCTTAAGTGGCACCACCACACTCCAGATATAAATTCCTCATCTGTTACGTAGGGAGACCTTCACATTTCCTATTACAACCATCTGAGATCACACAGTTCCAAGAATCAATCTCCTGAAAGCAGGTCAAGTTTGGGAGCAAATCACCATTTGGTATCAACTGATGTAGCTACAGTAGCATCAGTAATGGCACTGCTTTATACTAGCTGAGGATCTTCCTCATAATTTGATGTACGTGAGCATCGATCAATATAACTAATGCTGCCACTGGGCATACTCTGAATAGCTGCATAGTCTTGATGCTGTGCTACAGATAGATAGGCTAAAGGGAAAAATGGACGTGTACATGGAAAAGAAATACTTCAAAAGTTGTTAAATGCAAAGATACCACTGGCTTAGGACATCTGTGACCCTAAACCTTTGGAGTGTGAAAAGCTGATGGAAAAGCATCACTAAATGCTTGGGCTAGTCTTACACTCATCTCTAAGCACTGGCTTTAAGCTATTGGTGGGCAAAGGACCTTAGACCATATGAAATTCTTTTATGTACATGTATTTAAAGGAATCCTAAAGTAATGAAGTCCCATTATGCTTCCAGTAAAAAGAACAGAATCCTAAGGCTTTTTGTTACAAAAGCTCATATGCTAAAACGTTACATAGATTGTCCAATAGCGGTATTTTTTTTCTTACCATATATATAGGAAACTCCAACCAGCTCAAAGATGGCAATGATGACAAGAGAGTAAGAAGCTGCATAAGTGTCCACGAGCTGTAACATATACATTCCACCCTAAAGAAAGAGAAGAGCAATTATTAGTGGCGTATAGCTGGTGTCTGTCCATGTGTGACAACTGTAACTGATGCGTAGGTTGGCAAAATGGATTGGAACAGGACATAAGGAGCTTTATTCCAAGAAACACTGACTGGACCCTCTAGATCTGTATGACAGTTTCTTCCTTCAGGGCACAAGTTAAGCAGCATAAGCAGCATAATTCAAGTGAGGAAAAGACTGAATCCATCTTAGGCTTTAGAACAGAAAAGCTGCCCTGCTAGGCGATGAGGTGAGGGGAAAGAAATAAAGAAAGAGTGATGAATGAAATAGCAAGATAGATTTTGTGCACCTCCTCTAAAAATTGCTGAAAGTTTATAATGCTGGAGGAATTGGTGGACAAAAGACACTGAAGACTATCAACAGTAGATGAGAATTTAATTACTAACTCCACAGTCTGCCAAGACTATCAGTATATATCTTATCTGTGAGGGAAGGCACCCAAAACTGGTGTGCATGTTTATGTGACATACAAAGATTATAGTTAAATGAATACTTAATTTCCATTACTGCTTTGGAGATGTTTGGCTGGAGAAAATCATAGAAGTCTGATTCACAGAAAGATTTGAACAGCAAAGTCTTTTTCTCCATAACAAAAAAAAAGGCTTTCAGACTCACCCAGTGAGTTCAGCTTAATCTTCAACAGAATTCAGCTTTGTCTTTTGCAAATTGTGCAGGAAGAGCATGGCCACCAGAGGGGAACTGGGAACAGACAGTGGTACTCAAAAACAATATTATTACCTGAGTGATCATAGGAAATCCCATGATGAAAAAGGAGATGCAGCACCCAAGAGTGAAAAGTGGCTTGTGTGTACGCAAGTATTTGGGGAACTCATCCGAAACAGAAGTCACTATAGTCTCAATAGTGGCAAACTGAAACACAAAAGGATTCATTGTACACAAGGTGGTACAGCTGGCTTAAATGAGATTTTAACATTTTGAATCCTAGGTGTGAAATGCACAGATGTCAATGCCAAAGCTTCACCCAAATTAATTCAGCATTGATGGCCTTACTTCATTCCTCTTTTTGAAAAGCAGTTCACGGACTATATGGAAAACAGTGATTAATCTCATGGTCCTCCAAACAAATAAATAGGAAAAACAAGAAGAATGGAAAACAAAACCAGTTTACCATAGTGTCCAATCCAAGAGTCAGTAGCATCAAAAAGAATATTATAGCCCAGAATGGTGAGAGGGGAAGCCGAGTTAAGGCTTCTGGGTAAACCACGAAAGCAATTCCAGGACCTAGAAATGAGAAAAATAAAGGCTGTGATATCTTGCATGCTGACTAAACAGAAAAGAGGGAGATATGAAGAGTCATGTTTCAGTTTAGTACATTATTACTTACCTTGATAAAAGTAAAAAAAGATCAGATTGGTCTCTCCTATTCACAGAAAGATTTAACCATTACAGGATTGAGCCTCCCATGATTGATTTCTGTTTTGACTGTTTCAGAACACTCATACACTTCTGCTTTTCAAGCTCCAGAATACATATGTGACCAGTATACTGCTATACTGATCCAAATAGAAAAACAAACAAAAATTGTGTACTGAACCTGTGTTTCTTTCCTGCTCTGGGATCAAATTCTTGCTGCTGTCCCTTCCTATTAGCAATCCAGCCTTAGACCAGCACAGTAGTCACCCACACCTCAGGGCCACAGGGAACGGAAGAGAAAATAGTAAAATCAGTCATAGGACAGTTAGGGTTGAAAGAACTTCAAGATCATCCAGTTCCAGCCCCCCTGCCAAGGGCAGGGATGCCTCACACTAGTCCATGTCGCCCAAGGCTCTGTCCAACCTGACCTTGAACACTGCCAGGGATGGAGCGTTTACAGCTTCTTTGGGCAGCCTGTTCAGTGCGTCATCACCCTCACAGTAGAGTATCTAACCTGAACTTCCTCTCTAGGTTTAAACCCATTCCCCCTTGTCTTATCACTACAGTCCTTGATGAAGAGTCCCTCTTCCAGCATCCTTATAAGCCCCCTTCAGATACTGGAAGGCTGCTATGAGGTCTCCACACAGCTTCTCTTCTCCAGGCTGAACAGACCCCATTTTCTCAATCTCTCCATAAGGGATGTACTCCAACCCCTGATCATCCTTTTGGCCCTCCTCTGGTCTTGCTCCAACAACTCCACATCCCTCTTATGTTGAAGACACCAGAACTGTACACAATACTCTAAGTGGGGTCTCACTGGAGTGGAGCAGAGTAGAGGGGCAGGATCACCTCCTTCGACCTGCTGGTCATGCTCCTTTTGATGCAGCCCAGGATACGGTTGACTTTCTGGGCTGCAAGCACACACTGAAGCTGGCTCATGTTAAGTTTCTCATTGACTAACACTCCCAAGTCCTTCTCCGCAGGGCTGCTCTGAAACACTTCTCTACCCAACCTGTAGCTGTGCTTAAGATCACCCCAAACCAGGTGTAGGACTTTGCGTTTCACACGAACTTCATGATATTAGCATTGGCCCACCTCACAAGCGTGTCAAGGTCCCTGTGATCCCATTCCCTTCCCTCCAGCGTATCAACCAAACCACACAGCTTGGAGTCATCAGCAAACTTGCTGAGAGCACACTCAATCCCACTGTCTGTGTCACCAACAAAGATGTTGAACGAAATCAGTCCCAACACCAACAAGGGGCATAACTTGTTACTGGTCTCCAATTGGACATTGAGCCATTGACCACAACTGTTTGTGTGCGGCCATCCAGCCAGTTCTTTACCCACCAAATGGTCCATCTATCAAACTGATGTCTCTCCAATTTAGAGACAAGGATGTCATACAGGACAGTGTCAAACGCTTTGCACAAGTCCAGGTAGATGACATCAACTGCTCTACCCCTGTCCATCAGTCCTGTAGCCCCATCATAGAAGGCCACCAAATTGGTCAGGCAGGATTTCCCCTTAGTGAAGCCATGCTGGCTGTCACCAAGCACCTTGTTGTTTTTCATGTGCCTTAGCATGCCTTCCAGGAGAATCTGCTCCAAGATTTTGCCAGGCACAGAGGTGAGACTGACAGGTCTGTAATTCTCCGGGTCATCCGTTTTCCCCTTCTTGAAAATAGGGGTTATATTTCTCTTTTCCCAGTCATCAGGAACTTCACCTGACTGCCATGATTTTTCAAATACGATGGTCAGTGGCTTAGCAACCCCGTTTGCCAGCTCCTTCAGGACCCGCAGATGGATTTCATCAGGTCCCATGGGCTTGTGTATATTCAGGTTCTTAAGATGGTCTCGAACCAGATCCTCTCCTACAGTGGTCCTAAGGTCTTCAGTCTCACAGTCCCTGTGTCTGCCTTCCAAGACTTGGGTGGTCTGATCAGAGCCTTTGCCAGTGAAAACTGAGGCAGAGAAGTCATTAAGAACCTCAGCCTTCTCAAAATCCATGGTAGTCAGTTCTCCCAACAGCTTCTGGAAAGAGCCCTAGTGTGTCTTTTGTTTGCAACATACCTATAGAAGCCCTTCTTACTATCTTTCATACCCCTGGCCAGACTCAGTTCTAACTGGGCCTTAGCTTTCCTAACTTGGTCGCTAGCTTCCCAGACAACATCCCTGTATTCTTCCCAGGCCACCTGTCCTCACTTCCACCTTCTTTAAGCCTCTTTTTTCCCCCTCTAAGTTTGCTCAGCAACTCATCCACCCATGGAGGCCTCCTTACCCTCCTGCTGCATTTCCTTCTAGTCAAGACACAACTGTCCTGAGCTTGTAGCAGGTGATCCTTGAATATCAAGCAACAGTTTTGGCTGCCCCTGCCCTCTAGGCTATATCCCATGGCACCTTACTGAGCAGGTTCCTGAAGAGGCCAAAGTCTGCAGAAGTCCAGGGCAGTGAGCTTGCTACATGCTCTTCTCACTGTCCTGAGGATCTCAGACTCAACCATCTCATGACCACTGCAGCCAAGGCTGCCTTGGAGTATCACATTCCCAACCAGTCCCTCCCTTTTGGTGAGCACGAGGTCAAGCATGGCAGCTCTCATTGTCAGCTCCTCTGTTACTTGCAAGAGAAAGTTGTCTTCCACACAACCAAGGAACCTCCTGGATTACTTGTGCTGAGCTGTACCGTCCCTCCAACAGATATCAGGTTGAAGTCGCCCATGAGGACAAGGGCCTGCAAGCATGAGGCTGTTCCTATCTGTCTATAGAGTGCTTGACCCACAAAGTCCTCCTGATCAGGTGGCCTGTGACAGATCCCATCAGAGTTCTCCCTTTGACACTAACCCACAAGCTCTCTGTTGGCTCTTCACCCAACCCCAGGAAGAGTTCCATACTTTCCAGCCTAGCATTGACATAAATAGCTACTTCCCCTCCTCATCTGCCAGGCTTGTCTTTCTTAAAGAGCTTATAACCTTCCATTCCAACACCCCAACAATGTTTCTGTAATCCCAACAATGTCATATCCCCATATGTATGTGCACTTATCTAATTCCTCTTGTTTATCCCTCATACTACAGGCATGTGTAGAGAGGCATCTGAGCAGAGTTCCAAATGAAGCTGACCCATTACATGGAGCAGCTGAAGTAGCTCTTCATTGCTCCAGGCACATATTACAGGTGCTGGCAACTGACTGGGAGTGCTGGGATGGAATGATGCCCCCCTCCCCCAACACATCTAGTTTAAAACTGCCTTGATCAGCCTGGCAAACCTACCAGACCAGCTCCACCCGCCTCCAGTAGACCTGGCCTCCTAAATTGAGTCCCATGTTCTAGATACCCAAACCCCTGACTATGGCACCACTGTTCTAACCATTTATTAACCTGCCAAATCTGCCTGGTCTTTTCAGGGTCCTCCCCTTTGACCTGGAGGATTAGCCGTCTGATCACGAGGGCCTCTAATCACCTTTCCCAGGGCTCTGTAGTCTTTAGTTATTCCCGAGCTACTGCTGTACCTATCACTAGCACCCACATTAACCACAAGAAGTGGTTAATAGTCAGTGGACTTTTCAGTCCCACTAGTCAGACTAGAGCAGGCAGCCTCTCTCCAACATCCCTGATCCAAGCCTCTGCTAGGCAACATGCTTCCCTTGAGACTGGGTCAGGGAGACAGATGGGTGCCTCTGTTCCTTTTAAAGTAGAGTCCCCTAACACTATGACCCACCACTTTTTCCTGGCAGCACCAGTAGTGATCTTCTTTACCCCTGCATCAGCAGGTTGTTCATGTGGCAAGGTGTTTCCTCATTAGCCCCCTGCAGAGCTGCAAAGGGGTTCTGGGTGGGGACAACAGATTTAGGAGGAAGCCCCTTCCTTTTAATTATCCTCTTCCTCCATTTTTTGATGTTTTGGTTTTTATCACTAGCTCCCAGCTTACTGCATTAGCATCCTCTTTTTCTATATGAGCTATGGTGGATGCTTGCAGCCCCTGCACAGTTCAGGCCCGGAACAAGCATTCCTGCTTCCTCTCAGCTTCCCCCTGACATCTTGCAGCCTATTGACAGCGTCCCGCAGCTCAGCCCCTGCTGCAGGAGGACCTCCACCGAGTGCAGCCCTGCCCATTGTGCACCCTCACCTCACCAGACCAGTGCAGGCACTCTCTACACCCCGAGCTCTGCGCTGCAGCCTCCGCACTCACCGGCTCTGTGCGGGTGCAGACGCTGCCACCTCTGGGGCAGCCAGAGCAGAGCTCCCAGACTGGGCCCTGACTCTGAGGCGAGCGCTCGCTGTCCTCTCGCGCTGCCAGCGCCAACTGCAGCGCAGAGCTCCCTCGGTGGCTCTAGGCAAGCAGAACCGAGATACCTGAACACTGCGCTTTCCCACACTCCAGTGCTGAAGGCGTACCCACTGGAGATACTCACCTCGGCAAAATACTCTTCTTTAACTCATCAGCACACAGTCAAATGAAAAGGAAAGAACAGAACAGATGCACAGAGCTGCTGACACCAGACACAAAGTAATCACTACCATGAATCTAAAAAAAATCCGCAAAAAATTCTGAAGTAACACACAATGGGAAAAATTAGATGGGTCTTTTAAAACCTTATCCAGGAATTTTCTTTTCTTTGTCAGTTTGATATCTTGGGCTATAATTTGTATTGACTGTGAGAAAAAAGTTTTTACAAAGCTGCTTAGGTTTGCCTGAGAGAAAAGGCTGCAGGAATGTAGTAGCAGTGTTACAGTACATGGCACTTCTTCCCTATTTATCCCAGCTAATGGAGCACCCACTTAGAACACACTGAAGGATGTTTGCTGTCAGGCAAGATACAAATCAAGAGTCCAGTTGTACTCGTGCCATGCCCCCATGCCATGAGAAGGGACTCCAAACTCACTCTGTCCTGGTCATTTCTAACCTAGATTATTGTAACCCATTTCCTACAATCCTCCATGTTGTTTCTGTTTCAGAGAGAACTGCTGCTTCCTCACATACCAAGAAAGTTACAGTACATGTCAAAAATCTCCACGGGCAACTCATCAAGTGTTTGGTGGTTCCTTCTGAACAGCAGACATTTGTTAACACAATAAAACCCCAAACAACACAGCACATGACTCAGTAAGTGTCGCTGCCTTTAAAATGTGCTGCAGAAAAATTGCCTTCTGGAATAAGAACGTGCGTGTAGAACTACTATGTATTCACAATCACATTCTTTCATCTCTTGATTAAAGATTTCTTCTTGGCTATTAGGGATAAGGGCTCTGTTTATGCTAGCTTCCTGCATGTAGAAGCTTAAATAAGTGTTGGAATAATGAGTTCCCATTAATCAGTTTTAGGAAAAATTTAATTACAGAACATGAAACTGCACATCTCTCTATCTCGGCCCCTCGGAGTTCTCCAAGATATCCATGGCTGGAAGCATCCAGCCACAGGGAAACAGTCACAGAGAGACTGGCTCCCATCATCTCCAGATTTGGAGGCTTAGATGGGTATGGACTCTTCCTAAAATTCTATTAAAGCCAGGAAAACTCCAAAGGTTTGATATGTGTTGAAATTAAAAAAGTTAAATGACCTTGAACTTTCATTTAAAATTACTCAGATTTTTCAACTGCTCTATGTTCTCAATCAAATTGATAGTAGGAAAAAAAAGTTAGATTATCTTACCTTTCTCTTCATGATAAGTGGTTTATTCGCTCTCTTCCTACTGTACTTCCCTCTTTCAATGCCTCACCCTCATGAAATATTTTTCAGTGGCCTCAACAGGCTTTTACAAATGCACTGACAGCCCTGCAATAAGATAGCCTACTGACAGCTTTTTTCCCATCCCTTGGAACAGCTGCTGGAACAGCTGGAAACAGAGCACTCCAGCCTGCAACTCATTTCTCACCCAAAGGCCACCAACACGCATTCAATAGAAGAGGGTTTGTGATCCCCTGCGCTAAGCATTATGCCATTGCCAAGGAGATGAACCAGCTGAACCAGTTTCCTCCACCATCCCCAACAGCTATGTCTGTCCATCCCCTCTCTGCCCATCTCTCTGGAGCTTCAGCTTCACTCAAGCACAGTTCCTTTGACTTTCCTGAGGAGACAGGCTGAGAGAGCTGGGCTTGTTCAGCCTGGAGAAGAGAAGGCTCCAGGGAGACCTTAGAGCAGCTTCCAGTGCTTAAAGGGGGTAACAAGAAACCTGGAGAGAGGCTTTTACAAGGGCAGGCAGGGACAAGACAAGGAGGAATGGCTTTAAACTGACAGACGGGAGACTGAAATGAGATCTCAGGCAGAAGTTCTTCCCTGTGAGGGTGCTGAGGCGCTGGCACAGGTTGCCCAGAGAAGCTGTGGCTGCCCCATCCCTGGCAGTGTTCAAGGCCAGGCTGGACAGGGCTTGGAGCAACCTGGTCTAGTGGAAGGCGTCCCTGCCCATGGCAGGAGATTGGAACTGAGTGAGCTCTAACGTCCCTTCCAACTCAAACCAGTCTGGAATTCTATAATGATCCTATGACGACCTAACTCATTACAAATGATTTCAGCGAGTCAGTATGATTTAGATTCTGGGGTTGGTTTTGTTTGGGATTTGTTTGTTTCAGGATGGAAGCAAAATCTAAACTGAAAATATTAATAGAAATATTACTCCTAAAACACTTAGCCTCACACAGAGTCTTTCAACCAAAATGGTCTAATCCATCCAGAAAATTAGGGCAATAGTGGAACATTTCTGTTTCCTCCTAGCCAAATGGCAGACAAAAGAGAAGATATGAGGCACTGCAGACAGGACTGATATCATATTAACTTGCAACTGCAGTATCCCTTACTACTTCCTATCAAGGAATAATTCGCTAGCTGGCCATCTTACAAACTTCTTCTCTCAGACCCTCCAGCTGAATCCACAGCACCATTAGCAGTCCATCCTAGCACATCTCAACTGCTCCATAGCCCAGATAAGTTGACTCCCTGTGACTGAACAGCAGCCCATGAGTTTCTGATAACCTCAGCTGCTGGGGTGCCACATCATGACCAAAGGAGCTGCAGAAATTGCATGTGACCAGCATGTTTATTTGTATCTGAGATGCAAATTCTGTGGGATTATCCATGTTGCTATTTAAAGAGAAGAAATAAGCAAAAGGAAACTAAAAGCCTTTTCATTTTCTTAACTGGCAGCCACACCTTTTTCCTTCCTCTGCTGATCACCTCTTGACAGCTGTAGTAGCTGGTTTCTAATGAACAATTAGAAACATTCTGAGAAAAAGTATTTTTTTTTGAGAAAAAATAACGTGTTGCCTGCTTCAACACCTCTTGTTCCAACAACTACAGGATTTCTGAGTCCCCAGCTCAGGTTGTCTGTTTTCCAGTTAGCTCCCACATCATCATCAATTGCAAATTAATCTTAATATCTTAGAATCATAGAATCACAGAATAGTTAGGGTTGGAAAGGACCTTAAGATCATCTAGTTCCAACCCCCCTGCCATGGGCAGGGATGCCTCACACGAAACCATGCCACCCAAGGCTCTGTCCAACCTGGCCTTGAACACTGCCAGGGATGGAGCATTCACAACTGCCCTGGCCAGCCCCCTCCAGTGCCTCACCACCCTTACAGTAAAGAACTTCTTCCTTATATCCAATCTAAACTTCCCCTGGTTAAGTTTTAACCCGTTACCCCTTGTCCTGTCACTACAGTCCCTAATGAAGAGTCCCTCCCCAGCATCTCTATAGCACCCCTTCAGATACTAGAAGGCTGCTATGAGGTCTCCACACAGCCTTCTCTTCTCCAGGCTCAACACCACCAACTTCCTCAGCCTGTCTTCATACGGGAGGTGCTCCAGTTCCCTGACCATCCTCATGGCCCTCCTCTGCACTTGTTCCAACAGTTCCATGTCCTTTTTATGTTGAAGACACCAGAACTGCACACAATACTCCAGGTGAGGTCTCACGAGAGCAGAGTAGAGGGGCAGGATCACCTCCTTCGACCTGCTGGTCACGCTCCTTTTGTTGCAGCTCAATATACGGTTGGCTTTCTGGGCTGCAAGCTCACACTGAAGCCGGCTCATGTTAATTTTCTCATTGACCAACACCCCCAAGTCCTTCTCCGCAGGGCTGCTCTGAATCTCTTCTCTGCCCAACCTGTAGCTGTGCCTGGAATTGCTCCGACCCAGCTGTAGGACCTTGCACTTGTCATGGTTAAACTTCATGAGTTTGGCATCAGCCCACCTCACAAGTGTGTCAAGGTCCCTCTGGATGGCATTCCTTCCCTCCAGCCTATCAACTGAACCACACAGCTTGGTGTCATCAGCAAACTTGCTGAGGGCACACTCAATCCCACTGTCCATGCCACCAACAAAGATGTTGAACAAGACCAACATTGATCCCTGAGGGACACCACTCGTTGCTGGTCTCCAGCTGGACATTGAGCCATTGACCACAACTGTTTTTGTGTGGCCATCCAGCCAGTTCTTTATCCACCGAGTGGTCCACCTATCAAATTGATGTTGCTCCAATTTAGAGACAAGGATGTCATGCCAGACAGTGTCAAAGGCTTTGCACAAGTCCAGGTAGATGATGTCAACTGCTCTACCCCTGTCCATCAGTTCTGTAGCCCCATCATAGAAGGCCACAAAATTGGTCAGGCAGGATTTCCCCTTAGTGAAGCCGTGCTGCCTGATTTTTCCAAAATGACCTTCAAATATTACCATACGGAAACTACGGAAAGTCGTTTTGATTGCTATGCCCTATCTGTGTGCTGTCCTGGATTGAGGGGGATAACACTGGAACCATCCTCATAGAAAAACTCTTCACTTCCTACCTCCTGCTGCATCATACCAAATCAACACGACAGCACCAATGCCTCCATCAGTCACACTTCTAGCTCACATTCAGCTCTACCATTTCAGACTTTTCAGATACCCACTAGTAACCATCACACTTCACTAATCAAGACCTTCTAATCAGTTCTTCAGAAATGTTTTACTTCCCCATGGAGGCAGCTCCTTGCTCCCACTTTCAGAAGCTCAATCCACCTCTCACACAATGGTGGTCCCACTTTCCACAAGGCAAAGCCCACCATGCTCTCAATCCAAGATTCCCAGCACCAGGGACGACTTTTAACATGAAGAGGATTTGACAAACAGTAGCAGAGACAAATGAGAAGGCCAATAATCCCTTCTACTATGTGAAGGAAACATTTCACCCTACCTCCCATGAGTCATTTACATAAAGATCTGAAATGAGTCTCAGCTTGCTTCCTTCCTCCAAAGAGCCTTGAAAAGAGGCTTGAGGTAATATCTTGGCTCCCCAGTCTACCTTTTCCAGTACAAAAATGCCTACAGCTAGTTTGCTAACCCAATCCATTTTGAAGCCATTATTCCCACCTCCAGTGTCAAAGTCATCATTAATAAGAGAGCTGAAGGTGCCATCAGGTGCCTAAATAATAAAACAGCAGTGTACGCTACCTTGGTCTGCCACAGCTTCAATATTCACTTTGAGTTCATTTGCCATGAAGCCAATAACTGAGAAGATGACAAAACCTGCAAATATACTCGTGGCACTGTTGGTACATGTGACTATCAATGTATCCCTGAAAAGAAAACAAACAAGAAGCCATGTCACCTTGTTGCAATACATGCAAGGGAAGGTTTTATATACATTTCAGGAGTCTCTCTCATGAGCACACACATCCTGTGGGAACTTTTACATTTACCAGGCACATTTGATGCTGATCAAAGATGACAGAAGTCTTACCACTGTCAGTAAACAGCTGTGCAAGTTTCCATCACCCAAATCCCTCACAGGAAACCAGGAGCCACGCAGAAGGTTAAGCTTTTGCCCTTTCCAAAGGAGATAGCAATGATATGATTTGTAATACCTTGGTTTACTCTTTAATTTGGCCACCTGCTCACTATATTACATACAGACTAACCACCACAGCACAGGTAAGATGATTTCTGTCCTGTATCTTTTTTGTGCTTCATACACAAAATTCCAGGGTTAAGCTTTCTGTGCCTTGCAGCACTCACTGAAAAGCCTGCCCATCCATAGAGGATTCCCTGGTACAGTTATCCATTGTTGTTAAGGGAATCTCAAGAAATCCACCCCTGAATGTCATACTACACTGGGTAAGTACATGTCACTTGCCAGGAAACCAGCCCTCATGATCCCCATCCATAATGATTACATTCTTGATGGGATTTTTATTATTTTCTTCACTATACATGCTTCCAGAAGACTTTCCCTTAAACTAGTACAACTCAGGAACAAACAGATCACTTGCTTTAAATGTTTGTGAAGGGTTTAAGTTGTCTAGAATTACTTATTCCTACTATTTGTCAGGAACAGAATGAAACATAACCCAAAAAGCTGTCAAGAACCTCACTGAGCTGGCAAACTCCTGAAATCTCCAACAGATCATCTTTTAACAGGAATGATTAGGTTAATTCTTCAGGTCTACAGAAAAAAAAATTACCATCTGTTTGGAATCCTCATGTGCTAACCTTCTTCTGAAGCCCACATAAGTTTTAAGTAAAATATTTTAGGCATGCATTATGAAGTGAATTTATGTAAATTTTCAGCAATTATAGATTGTTTAACGGTGTTTAAAATTAATATGTAACTGAAAACTACAATTTTATCTGCAGTGTTAGGAATATAAGCATTGAAAGAGAATAGTCATGCTTCTTTCCAGCATTCAGGATGTGTTATAAAAGTCAAAAGACTAGAAGTAACTACGTGTTACTAATTATTTCTGTTTGTCTCCCATATCCCTTTCTAGCATAAGTAAAGCATGTATTTAGTACTAGACATGTAAGATTTTTATACTTCATTACCATGTGTTTCAGTCAAAACTTCAAGTCACATTTCCCAAACTCCACAAAACATTGCTAAATCAATGCACAAAGATAGCATGAGGCTTCTCCCTTTTTTTTTTTTTTTTTCCCTGATATTCTGGGTATATTAATTCATCACCAAAATAAATCAAAGGCCAGGACAAGCGTTGTCAAAAATAGGACCCAAGGGATTGCTGGGTGGGAGTTACTGAGTACACAATGCTGTTATTCATCTGTATTTTAGGATAATTCTCTTAAATTACTTTTGGACACTAGCAGGGAAAGATTTTGTAATTCATTTTTTAAATCCCAATCCCCATTTCTTTTTAAAGGTATTTTGTATACAGTACTTAGATGTTACAGGATATGGGAGTTCAAATCCCACGAAGCATGTGCTTTAAAGTCTTGATTCAGGAACATTTTTAAGCATACCATTGGGGCTGTCTTATGCATGCTGTTGCCTAGCCTGGATCAGCTCCTCTGTCACAGCAGGAATCAGTAGAGATTTGCTTCAGTACAAAAAAGACTGGCTTTAAAGACAACCAAATATCAGTGAAGCATTCTACTTATTCCACTTGCTTTTATTTTTTCCTTCTGCATGCACTTACCTGATGTGTTTTTTGATGAAAAACTCTACTATGCCACTAGAACCATGACTTATTTCTTTATAAAGGCAATTTTCAATTTCACAACTTCAAATAACTTTATACGTGTAAAACCACACTAAGAGGAATCAGGGGGGAAAGGAGGGAGAAACAGTATTAAGGAGAGACAAGAATCACATCTATGGAAATTGCACATTAAACTCCTGCATGTCTCACAAGGACAAGCTTCAGCTTGTGATCAACACACAGGCTGTTGGTCAGCAGAGGCTGGCAGCTGTGACAAGATCTCATACCACTGCCTATGGCTGTTGACAGCTTCACAGGTTGCTTTTCAGCCTAAAACTGCTGATTCTGAAAATCCAGAGCAAGTAGGAGCTATAAAAAGCTTAAGGCTTATCTTGAGACTGGTAGATTAGGACCTGGAGAGAACATAGAACACACAAAAAAAAAAAAAAAAAAAAAAAAGAAAAAGGATTCAAGAAACAAAACAAGAGATAAAAAAAAAAGGATAAAAAAAAAACCAACAACCTCACACAAAAAGAAACAAGAAGAGGGAAGAAGGTAAAAAAGGGGAGAAGGGAGAAAGAAGTGAAAAAAAGAGGGGGAAAGAAGGAGAGAAAAAGAGGAGGGTCCTTCAAACCAGATGTCTGCAAGTTGGAAGACAATTTTTGGGTAAGACTTGTTCAAAAAGACCAATGGATTTCACTCTCGCATACCTGTAGCAGTTATTATGAAATTTATTGTAAGAAGAGAGAGTAATGAGGCCTCCCCATGCTGCAGATAAGGAGAAGAAAATCTGAGTGGCAGCATCCTTCCAAACCTAAAACAGATAAGGAAATAGCATTGGCTTCAGGAAAGAATGATAGAAAGATCAACAACACTGTGAAATATTACTGTGAGGTGATTAACACAGTAGTTTAAATGAACTTAAGAGCAATTAACAGAACATTCAAAAGCAAAATCCAGGCTCTGAAATCCATAGTGCCCATTTGATTTGATGAGGAGTACTGCTCTTATTGAGCTCACATAAAATGAAAATACAACCTCTGCTGTGTATGGAACGTGCAGCTATTAAAAGTATGTCACATGATACATATCGGTTCAAATATATTCAGCAACAAAAATACAAATCAAGAGGAAAACATCTATATCAGGCACTTATGGTTTATCTGCCAGTGGCCCTAAGTAGCGCTTTATCTTCTTCACCGAAGTAAGAACCTCAGTGTTGCTTGGTGTGCTACTTATGAATGAGATTACATTAAAATTAGGGTAAATATCTATCACTGGGTGTACATCAAACAGCACAGCGTAAGTTAGGGCTATTTAGACTTGAGGGCACAGTTTTCTCCCATTAGAAGAAAATACATGCTCAGTCAAGTCTTTTTTAAAAAGCCACAAACAAAACAACCAAACAGCACAGTTCGTTCTCTAACAAAGTTTTTCAAAGCCATCAATTCCTTTACATTTCTAAATACCCCGGAATTTCAAAGAAGTTTGTCTTACTTATCAGTTGCAAAATGTCTGGGGCATTGGTATTTGTATTTACAAACTTTCCTACAAAGGCTGATTTTCCACCCAAGTCCACAGTGCAGACATGGAGATCCAGGTAGATGCACAGACGCACAGTCACCTAGACACACACTAAGTGTGAAGGTATTACTTAAATGCTACTTTAAGTTACCAGCCAGCAAACAGTCAGTCCTTCATCTGAGCGTAATATACATCTATTAATTCATGTTGCATTGCAAAGAAAAGTGAAAACAGACACTTGCCTGAATATTGTCACTTACCCAGAGTTATATAAATATTCAGTGTATTCAGACAGCCCCATTTTGCAAAAGGCAGCAGTTCTCACCTCCTTTATTGCACAATGTGGGATCCAAAAACACTCACATTGAATGCAAAATGCATTTATGTACTGTTCACAAAAAGATTTAATACTCCCACCCCCAAAGGATCAAAACACCCATTATTTGCAGAGGTAGTAAGGGAATTAAGATCTGCACAATTTATGCAGGAAACTGTTTTCAGCTTTGATTTATCAGTCTATCAGTGTGATATCATGCTATCAGTAGAGGAAAAACTTTTGTAGAGGGGAAAAATAGATAAATAAATACAGTAAATTTCCTGTGGTGTTGCTAAAAATCCCTCTGAAATATCTAAGGGAAATACTTTGAATTCTAACTCCCACTTCAGTCTCCAGACTCCTGCTTCAAGACACCCAAAACCATCACAAAGGCACTCATGTGCTGTATCAGACAAATACATGATCCATGAGTTAAGTCTACAGACACAAACCTGTGTGTGGTTTTGGAACATGTTTTACTGTCTTCACTGGCAACAAATGGCTTTTTAGAAACCAGTTGAAATCACGAGGCAGCAGAGCTGAAGCTCCAGCTCATACAGTCAATGTTCCAAGAGCAAAGCCAGTCACCAGGTCCCTTCATTCTGCCTCCTCCTACACAGCACATAGCCTTGCTTCTTACCACATGATGAAAATGGTAACTCGGCTATTCTGTGCCAGTATAAGTGCTATTGTGGAGTTAAGTTGGGATGTATCATTTGATTTTGTTAAAATGAATCTCTCATATGCATTATTCAGAGCAATCTTTGCTCATTGAGTAAAACACACCCATTCACAGCATTTATCAAGAAACACAGTTAAGTTTCTTATGTTACCTCTTAAAAGCTTCATGTGCTTGTTCAACTCAAGGCAGCATCCAACAGACACGAGCATGTGAAAATCTATACTTACTTCCTTTTTAATTCCCTATTTTCCACCTTCTCAAAGATTCAGGTGAAATATTCAGTGTGAAATAAATATTATTATAATATATGTTAAAAAAAAAAGTTATATTTTTTAAAACATAGCAAACATGTTAAAAAACAAACATTATAGAATAGTTAGGGCTGGAAAGGACCTTAAGATCATTCAGTTCCAACCCCAAATAACAAACACAAGTAACACCACTCCACCTAATATAAGGAATAAGTTTGCACAGATGCCAATCCTGCCTCTGCACACAGAAAATGCTTGTAAAAGGCACTAAGAGATCTTCATGACTTATTCACCCCAGCAGAGTTACAAGTGCAACAAGAGGCCCACCATAGCATCAATTAGCTTCTCCCACTTTGGCGTGATGAAGTACCAGATTCCAGCTCCAGCTCCAGGTAGAGTTACTCCTCTTATAAGAAGGATGATGAGAACTACATAGGGGAACGTAGCTGTAAAGTACACTACCTGGGCAGACAAAAGAAAAGCAGATTATTGAAAGGGCTTATTTGGATCCCTGGGAAGTGAGGGAGGAAATACAAGTGCTGTACTATTCCCTGAAGAAAGCGATTGCTCAAGCTCAGAGACAATAGCCAGGGGAGATACTAGGAAGACAACAGGAAACCTGTTCCCAGAAAATCTGAAGTTTTACAGCTCTTTTTGTGGCTAAAAAGAGGAATAACATCAATAGCAACAGAGGTAACAGTTGGGATTCTAGATAGAGAAAGGAAGAAACAGCAGAAATGAAAGTCTGGAGAGGAACATCAGGAATCTACAGCTGAATGAAAATATCCTTTTTGATTCTTGCCAAGAGTAAACTAACACAATTCAGTGGAAACTGAACAAACAATGCCATTCAATAGCATTTACATTCCTGATTTTTTTCAATATATTTCTCCATATTTAACTAAGCCTACAGAATTTCTATTACTCTTTGTATCTCTTAATCATTACATATCACTATGACAATATAAATGGTCCCAATGCAAAAAAGGAAAGTCAGTGGAACGACCCAGTTAGACCTTATCATCATGATGTCTAAATACACAACAGAGGTAGAGCTTTTAATGTCTTAATAATTTTCTATTACAGAGCAGAGCACTCTCTGTAGTCAAATAAAAAGTCCAGTTAAGCTGTACATTCAAAAGTATTTCAAATCCTTTACACATTAACCTCTGAATCTTACAGGGACCAGAAACCTCCAAGATCCAGTGACTTTGGAAACTCTTTCCCAACTTTGTCTTTCCTGCTTCAAGAAGCTTCCCTGAGGATTTTTTTGCTTGGTTGTTTGGTTTGTTTTTTTTTTTGTGGGTTTTGTTGGTTTTGTTTTGTTTTGTTTTTTTATGTGCAGTGAATATACTGAGCTCATCTATGAAGAAATAGAGGTTTTCTGCCCCTGACACCAGAGAGTCCCTATTTTTTTTGGCCATTAAGGCTCACTGAAAGAAATATCTATTGCCTCATCTAAACCCAAGTTATTCTCCTGTACATCATCCATTTATTGACTTTGGCCTTTCACAAAGTAATTTTTCCTGTCACATTAAAGGATGGGGTGGGGAAAACATCACACCTTTCCCCTGGTTCTCTGAGTCTCTGGATTTACTGGATTTACATTTTAATGACAATTCCCAAGCTACCTCCCAATAGACATTGCCAGCTTCTAGATGCAAAGGGGTGGCTTGGAATGAGAAGCTTTGTGCCCAGCTCAAGAAAATTCATAGCTATCTCTGCATATCCACTATCCTTATCCCAAGAAATAGCTAGCTATTCCCCTCAAGCTTTATTATTTTAGTCTTTGTAAATAAGCTAGATTTATGCTAAATCACCTTCTAACATTTTAACCTATGTGCTAATTGCAGTAGCATTGATGGAGAAGGCTCAGCTACTCCATTCCTGCAGGGTTCACAAAAAAGAGCACTCAGATCAGTGCTGCTTCTTAAGGACAAGCTGCGTTTCCCTGCTCAGATGCTGCCTGGCCAATCTGTATGCCTGTAATTCCACTCCAGTGAGTAGCACACTCCCTCTTGAGAGGGCTGTGAGTGAAGGGCATGGCAGAAAGCTGCAGGTGAGAGGGGCAGGGGGCAATGTGACATACGAGAGATCAGGGAAGCAGAGCAAGAAGCTGGCTTATGCAAGAAACAGTTGTAGAAACATGGTACACGAGTATTTGGGAAAAGCGGACACACACAGCACTGCTCACACTCACCAGAGTCAATTTAAATTTGGTTCTGATTTTAAAATGTAATTTAACATCTTAGTTTGCAACCTAATTTCCCTGATCCCAGCAAAATGAGAGATGATTGCAGGAATTAATGAGCACCACACACCACAAGGAAGGTTGCTTTTGCCATCCAAGTGCTGAGCGCAGCTCAAGGGTTCATTTTAAACTTACTGAAGATTAGGGAACAAATGCTGAACCAGAATTTTCTCTATTTTTAATGTTTTGGCTAGACTGGAAAGCACGGCCAGGAAAAGGGCATTTCATTAATACTTAACCACTTAGTGAATATCATTTTCAGTAATTTACAGCCTTAAACCAGGGTGTGATTCCTTACAAGCAGCACACTGCTTTCTTGAAAGTAGACAGTCACAGTTGTTTTCCTTACTTTTCCTGATGACTTGATTCCTTTAGCAAGGGATGCATAGACAATCACCCAAGCTAGGAAAAGAGATAGTGCCAAGGGCCATCTGATCTCACCAGGATATTCAATCCCTGCTGAAATCTTCAGTACAAAGTACCTAAGAAATAAAGAAATTATGAGAAAATTAATTAAAAGGATAAAAAATAATGACAGCAACTGCAGGCAGTAATTCAGTGCCAATTCCTTCAGTATTTTGTTTTGCTTCAGCTCTCTCAGCAGTTTCTCTAGAAGGTTCCAGTGATTCTCACCATGAATTATTTTATTTATCTGCATTGCAGTAGTAGATAAAGATGCCAGAGCTAACCCTCCAGCTGAGCTAAGCACCATAGGAACAGAGCACAAATAACCCAGCGTTTGAAATTCAGTTGTCATCATTCCTAAGCCTAAGAAAAGGGTATCATTTGTTGTCCATAACTGTTGTATTTTCAGCCTTCCAAACAGGGAGGTGTTGTCGGTTAAAGTGGGGTTTAGAGGAATGTGAGCATAATGTCTTTAAACCAAGACAGATCTTACTTGAAGTATTCTTCACTTCCACTGACAAAGGTTTTGTTGCCTTCACTGGTGAAGTTAACCATAGTCAGGTTTGGATAGGCACTCATACAAAAAGTGGAGTTCTTGATTTGGATTTTTGGGTGGTCACCAATAATGCAGGAATCTGGGAAGAAAAGAGGAGGTAGAGGAAGAGAAAAATGACTTGTTTAGAGTTTTTTTTTTTATTCAGGTTTGGGTATAAAATGAGAACAAAAAGTGTGACACAGAAGTCGAGGATTTTGGTGGGGGGGGGGGGGGTTATAGCTGAAAAATTCCATTTATCTTTGATGAGGAAAAATACAAATAAAAGAGGTGAGAAAGAGCCCATTTGCGGCAGACCACATAAAGGCAGCTTGGGAAGAGATGTTGCCTCCATACTGGTAACCTTGCCTGGTCATGGTTATCTGCAGTCTCCTCTGGCATCTCCCAGGGGTACAGCTGTGGTGGAGAAAGCTCTGGAAAGCCACCACGGACACAGGGAAGAGGAGGGGGGGGGGATAAATTAAAAATCTATATATTAAAAAAAAAAGGAAAAATATTGGTGGTATCAAACGAAAGAAATGGGGGCAAGAAAGAAATGGAGGGAAAGAAAAGGGGGGGGGGGAATGGAACAAAAGGGGGGGGGAAGAAAATGCACAGAAAAGGGAAAAAAGGAAATGGGGCAAAAAAAAAAAAAAATTAAAAAGAAAAAGGAGAAAATAAAGAAAAAGAAAAGGGGGGAGGGGCAAGAAGGCAAAAACCGTCTGTCCCAACTTACCTAACAAAAGTTTGTTTTTATCTTTACAGTCTGGTGTGTTCCAGGGGTTGTTGCAGGAAGCCCAAGGGAGTACGGGGACGAAGGATGCAAAAAGGTAGAAAAGCGTGTAGCAGAGGATAATGTTGTAGTATATAGCTATCAGGACAGAGATGATCAGCATTGCGATGCCACAGCCTGGGGAAACAGGCAGAGACACGGGGCTAATGCAGTTAAACCCAGGTGGGATGGGATTGGGGGGGGGGGAATCGGCGGAAATTGAGCAGGGGAAGGCGCAAATTGACACCTCAAACGCGGCTCGGCTCACCTTGCAGGGCGGGGATGGCTTTCCACACCGACACGGGGCCCTGGCTGGCGAATTGCCCCAGGGATACCTCCAGGAAGAAAATGGGGATCCCGGCCAGAGCCAGCATCATCAGGTAGGGGATGAGAAACGCACCTGGAGGAGCAGAGCAGGGACGAGACAATGACCTGAACTCATCGCAGCAGTGGGACTCGCCTCCCTGCCTGCACCTCTACCCCACGGCTGCTGCGGGCTGCGGACGGGGCCGCTGCTGCCCGCGACACAGGCGACAACTTGGCCCAGACCTGCAGCTAAATCATTATTCCCAATGGATTATTGGTTTCCTGTGCCCCCACCTCGGCGCCGGGGCGCAGCTTTCTGCATCTCCAGCACCTCCTCGGGACAATATTATTGTTAAATAAGTATTTTAACACATCCTACTTCAGAGTACTTAGGGAAAAGAACTAGTCCAGCATGAGGCGTCCCTGCCTATGACAGGGGGTTAGAATTCGATGATCTTAAGGTCCTTTCCAGCCCTAACTGTTCTGTGATGATCCTATGAAAACAAAAACCACCTCACTGTTTGTTGTTACAGATTGATTTCGGTTTAAAACCTCTCTCAGCTTCCACATGAGAGTTTCCAACGACCACAGCCCTGCGCTCGCACTGCCGTGTATTGAACACGGCAACACGCACCGGATCCCGGCTTAAATAAGAGCTTTTGCCCGGGGGAACCTCCGCAAATAATTTTTTTTCCCTCCTCCCCTCCCTTAAAACTACTCAGGCGCAACCCCTCTTCCAGTTTTCCTTCTGCATCCCGGGGAGCAGCATTCGCCATATTTCAAACGATTATTTTTCAACCAGGTTATTTAGAGATTTAGGAGAAATCACCCAAACCTCAAGAAATAAAAGAACGTCTCCACTCTTCAAACATCCTCGTGTGACTTTCATAGAAACAGCTTGGTTGGAAACGACAATTAGGATCATCAAGTCTCCACTTAGAAGTCGTTTGTCCCGTTCCCCTCCTCCTCCCTCCTCTCACCAACACACACCCCCCTGGTTTGCGGGCTCAGACCCGATAGCGTTTAAATCAGACGGGGGAGGAGGGGGGGGTAGTCTGCCCTCCGCGTGATCGACCTTCGTCTTCCTCCCTCCCGGCCAGCACCATTTCCAGGTGTTTTTGTAAGGAAAGCGCTACCTCAACGAAATCTTATCGGAGCTTCCCTATTTTCAGAGCTGACCTTCAAGAAAACCCAGGCACGGTTTTCACCGAGTCGCTGGAGGTGCCCCCGGGAGCCGCTTCCCTCCTGTTTCCCCCCACTATGGAGGAGGGCCCGGCTCGGCCACGCACATTACTGCAGGTAGAGAGAGACAGGAAAAAGCCATCCTACCTCCCCCATTCTTAAAGGCCAGGTACGGGAACCTCCAGACATTGCCCAGCCCCACTGCATAACCCACCATGGAGAGGATGAAGTCCAGCTTGCTAGACCAGTTCCCTCTGGCTTTATTTTCATCCCCCACATCGTCTTCCTAAAAAGGAGAGAAAAATGGGAAAAATCAATCATAACAAAAAATATAAATAAAAAGAGAGAAATATATATTGCAGACAAGCCTCGCTGTGCTGCGGCTGCCGGGTGCCCTTGGGGGAGACACAGTCAGAAGCGAGGAGAGTCCCTTCCCTCCCACCGCCCCCCGCAGACGTCCTCCGCTAGCGAAAACAGAAAAGCGACTTTCGACAGAGGAAACCATGGCCCCGTCTCGGGCAGCTCCCGAGCGAGAGGGTAGCGGAGGCTGCTGCCCGGGTGTGCTAGTGGCGCTGCCCCACTTCGCCCCCCACCCCCTGGGGCGAACCGCGCAGGTCTCGGCTCAATGGGTCCCTTCCCGGGGACCCCGGCCACTGCAATGCGCATCTCCCGGTGATGCTGGCGCCTGCACGGCGCTGCAGGGGTGGGGATAGCCTAGCCCCTAATTCTCTGCAGCACCGAGGGTCCCATCGCCCTCTTTGGGAGTGAAGCCCTCGGTGCCCTTGGACGGGTAAGGACCCAGCGCAGCCGCAGGGGCCCGGCTCTTTCCCCTGGCACATACAAAGGAAGTGAAAACACCGCTTTTACAGGATGAACACTATCCCCACTTCCCCTTTCAGAGCAAACCCTGAGAGCCGAGGTGAGCCGGCACCTTCACGGCCTCGCACCTCACAACGGAACCCCCTTCCGGGGCACACAGGCTCTGGTGGGGTTTGAAGGGTTGGGGGATTCGGTTGATTTATTTCGCCGTCCTTTTTTGTTACCGCCAGCGGTTTGAGCAGCCCGCGGATGGGGGTGGGGGGTAGGAAGAGGATCCTTTGGCATCTGATGCCGGGACAGAACTTGGCCTCCCTTGGGAACGCATCCCCGGTGGGCGCACAGCGTGTACCCCAGGTCGGCACCGGGTCATACTGACAAGAATGGCTCAGTGAACGCATCGGAATTAGACTGTCGTTTGCACCGCCAGCTCCCTCCAGGAGTACAGCGCTGGCACTAAGATCCACTCTCCCCCCTTCTTTTTCCTCGTTTCCCACGGCACAGCCTCATTCCCGACTTATTTGGACCAGACTTCAGCGCTCCAGCCCCAAATCGGTGCTGAGTGGCAAAGACCTCTCACTGCCACGGCCAGAAAAGAGGGAAGAAACCCTTTAAGGAGCCAACTTACCCCCTCCACTCTGCCAGGAAGAACAGAAGTGTTGCCATTTGCACCCAGTACCACGGTACTCTGGCTCAAGGTCACCCAGGAGCCCTTGGCGTTGTTTTGCTCCAGTGTGCTCTTACCGAGGTTTAGGTTAGCGTCCCCGTCGGTGCTTTGCAAAGCGGGAATTTTGCAGTGAGGGATCGCAGTTTGCCCGATGGGCCCTGCCCCGGGGCTGTGTTTGCATGGGAAGGTTTCCACAGATCCCCTCCGGAGGGTGGAATTGGCTTGCACCGGGGTGCTGCTGAGCTTGCAGACCCCGACTTTGGTCCTTTCAAAATCGTTTGGTTTAGCTTCTTCGGAGGGAATTGTTTTGGAGTCTTTAGAGAGCGGTGGGGAAAGCCCAGCCATCACAGCGGGGGCTGGAGATGGGACATTCTGCAGATCATTTTCAGGACTGATTCTTAAAACTCCCGCACCTTCATGGGGTCCAGGAGCAACGGCTTCAGGGCTGTTCACAACCTGCTTGCTCATATGCCTTTGACTGATGTAATCCTAAAATGACAACGTCACATATTTTACCAAAAAGGAATATATATATATATATATATGCACACACAGAGATACATATATGGACTGCACAGATTCTACAAATTTGTGTCCTGGACAAAACGCGTGCGCTAGACAATCTGGATGCTAAAGTGTTGCCGAATTTCAAGATGCCCCAGCACGACCTTCTTGCTCTGTCACTCAACGTTAATGTTGTGGGGAATAAACAGTAAGGTACACAAACACCCCCTCAAATCAACCAAACAAAAGCCCGCATCAGAATCTGCAAAGCTGTAACTCGAGTTTAAAAGAAGTGTTTCTACAGCATTGCGCTGACAGACCTCGTTAGATTTCACATCACGGCTGCAGGATGCTCCCTTCCCTATCACCATTGTAGAAAGATTCTTTAATTTTACGCCCCATTTCCTTTCTGTCATTCAACAATGCACAGCGGCTTCCCACCTCACCCCCCTTTTTTTAATAAAAAATAAAAATTATATCTAGGCAATAGACAAGCTGCCTTGTAGGGAGCTGGAGATATTAAAAAAAAAAGCGAAATAGCGCTGCTGAGCAGTTCTGAGCTGGCTGAAACCCTTCAAAACCCAATACAAGACAGTGAAATGCAAAGATTACACACACACACCAGCACAGAGCGGAATTCACACCAGGTTTCTCTATTTTGTTTATAATGTCCTCGCTTTCCCTATTCTGTTTCTTATGTCCTCACTCTCCCTATTCTGTTTCTAATGTTTTCAACCCACACATCTCTGTAGTTTCTATTGTTTTTATTTTAAGCATTCCATACTAATTAAACAGATTTCTGATTACACTCCCAAAGCCATCCCCCACCTTTCCCTCCAGTTTAAAATTTGAATGCATCTTGTTTTAATACCTTAAACCCACAGACAAACCCTGCTTTTCCCATCAGTTTACCGTTAGCTTTCCAAATACAGCTTCTTTCTAGAAGGCGATGTCACCTAACTACTCGTCACTGCTCCAAGTTTTCTCTCCTGCTCTCCCAGCGTCAGGAATAAGGTCTGCAAGGACTCGGTCGCGAGCCGAGTGAAATTCAGGGTATCACCGATTCCCGCTTCCCCGGCAGCAGCCCTACCCCCCAGAGTCTGCAGGCAGCTCCCGTCAGCACAGCGGACAACTCCACATTCAGCACCATGGACAGCTTACTTTATGGCACTGCTTCTTGCCTCCCTCCAGCCCTTCTCGATCTCAAGGAAAAGAAACCGAGCACTTACCATGTCTCAAACCGCCACAGACCCACTCGGCAGAGGTAAAACCAGCAGTACAGGCAATTGCCAGACTGGATTTTGCCCAGTTCAGGAGAAAGCTTTCTATACTTCCTTGGGAAAGACTGGGTTTGCGTCAGTGCCTAGCAAGGTGCCCTTCGTTTGACATTTTCTTGATAATAAGCGTTTGATAAATCATTACCTTGGTTTCAGGTTTTAAAGGGACAAGCAGAAGCCAGAGCGCCGGCTAGCTGTCACTCACGCGGCAGTGAGATTGCGTGGTCCCTCTGACTCAGATGGGGGCTGATCACTAAACCAAATCCACCCAGCCCATGGAAGAACTTTCTTGCTGGTAATTAGAGGGAACATGTGGGAAACACGTACTACTGCACCCAGCACAAGAGAAACATTACATTTCCACCCCTCTCCCCATTATTGTAGTGTGTAAGTCACCTTTCCCTTTTTTTCTTTTTGATGCATTTCTGCAGTTCACAGGTGGATCAGACGTTATAATAGCTTTTACATGCAGAGAGAATATATTTATATATAGAAAGAATATAATTATATAAAGATTTCTATATAAAGAATATATTTTTATATAAAGAATACATTTATATATATTTACATATATAAAAAAGACTATGTTTATGCGTATAAACACATACCTACACACAGAGAGGTAAGTTAACTATCTATAAAAAAATACATTTTAATTGTGCCCTCCTTGTTCTCCTTGCACCAGACAACACTGTCGACTAATTATTATGCCGCGGGGGAGGAAACTTTCAGCCCTAATTCAATTAAAACAATACACAAGATAAGGCAATCTCCGCTTTTATCAAAATTATTAAGAAAAGTTAAGTGTGAGCAAAGATGAAGGCAGCTGCAGCCAAGTTGTTGGTGTTCTTCACCCCTACCCATTAAAGCATTCATGTTTGAGAAGGGGGGGGGGGGGGAAGAAAAGGGGCAATTACTCATCATTAAAAGTCGGATGTTAACTCATAATCGTTTTTGCAACCAAGTAATTCACCCGTAATCACCTCTCGTAAGTGCTATTTGCTACTTGAGGGGCATTCTCAAACATTTGCGGCGCTCAAGGTAACTTTGTTCACGCTGAAAAATAAAAAGCACGTTTGGAAACCGGGATGCTCCCTAAGCAATCTTCCTTGTTGTTCTAGCGTCAGAGCGGCTGTTCCTCTGCATACTCTGCTAGCGTCAGCTTCTCCGTAGTGTATTTGATGTTTTTAGCGTAAGCGAAGTGTGCGCCTATGCGGAGGAAGCGGGGAGGGGAAAGGGAGAAGAGGAGGGGGGCTCATTTCGCCAGGGCCCCACGCATTTCTCGTATGTCCTTGATTTTACGGGTTACTAACGTTTGTTTCAGCGCACTCAGTAAATCAAAAAGTGGCAGTAGCACAGGCAGTTCTGCAAAGCTTCCGGTGGGACTGAAAGGCTTTGCTCGACTGCAGACAGCTGCCTGCTAGAATCCAGCCCAACCCCTTGACATTCCACCTGGTCACTGCGGATGGAACCCGAAATTCACCTGCAGCAATTAGGGAAAAGCCCAGGATGTTTAGGCTAGCAAACCAGAACAATGAAAACCGATTTTTTTTTGCAGAAAAGATTACGCTGTCTCCCAACTGAAAACGCTTTGTCTCACTGCAGAGCTTCAGAGCACTTTTACAATACAGCCACTAGTAACTTATTATGCTGTTGCTTCGACCATATTCAAACATATGTACCATAGGTATACAACTACCATACGCACATGCAGCTGTTTTTACACTTACACAAGGTGCGCGCAGATTGTTGCTCTCCAAATATTTCTGCCTCGGTTCCACCTACCATGTATTCCCCTCCCCGGTCTAATCAGAAATCGAGGGGCGCACACAGAAGCTGCTTTTATTGGGGATGTGAAGAGATGGGTGCAGTATCACCATCCCAGCGTATTCTCCAGCCGCAGAACAATCTGCTCGGAGCCAGAGAAGGGTCGTTAGCTCTGTTATGCTGCCCTTCAGGTCACATTAACGCCTCTAAAGGCACGGACCGAATTAAAGGCGACAGGACAGCAGTTCAAAAAGTCGTCAAGACACCCAAACCTCTTCTAGATTCACAGGGTTCACACACACCGAAAATTAACAAAATTCATTCTTCACAGCCTTTTCTAAGCGCTATTTTATTTTCTCCATCAGCACTGAAACGTGAAATCGAAGTTTCACCCTGGAAAAGAGGAATCGATCTCCTTTACTTCCAGAAAAGGCAAGAGATTGCCTCCGACACCCGCAGCCCGGGAGGGAGGCTCTGCTGAGGACCAGAGCCAAGGACCTACGCTTGGACAAGAGGGAAAACCACAGAGAAACACGGCTCGGGCTTCAAACAGTTTTTCCTCCTCTGAACACCGCTGCAGCCGTCTGTCGTGACATTAAAGCCGCGTTTCCTGATACTACCCTTCCCCCGGGGGGGAGGGTGGGGTGGGGGAGTGGGGCACGTCGGATGAAGACGTCTGTCCTCGGTAGAAATTCCTAGTTCGGAGTTACGGCTCCTTTCAAACACCGACCAGATCCCTCCCCCCGGCGGGGTTTTAACGCCCCAGTTAACATCCAGTAATTAAGTAAATGATTTTTCCGAGCTTCTTTTTAGCTTCGTAACCCCCTCTGCACCAAACTTCACAGTCCCGAGCACGCACCCAAGGGATTAGGGACAGGCACCTGCCTGCAGGTTGATAGCGAGGAGGAAATCATGGACTTCCAAAATCAAAAAGGGATTTTCCGCCCAGTTTCCCGAAGCAGGGCCTCCCGCTTGGGGGGGACCCCCCCACGCTGCGTCGGGCTGTGGCTCCCTCCGCGACCTGCGGAGAGCACGAACGAGCCTTAATGACTTTGTCACAGAGGAAGTATAGCAACTGATTTCTTTTTCTTCCCTCGCTCTCCTCCTCCCCTCTCCCCCTCCAGATAAGGGAATACGCCAAGGGAGGCGAGGAGGTGGCGGTGCCAGGGTATTGACACGGCTCTCACTCCCCTCGGCTCCTTCCCAACACGATATGCAACTTTCCTGCCCTTACACCCCATTCGTGCCGTGCCTCAACGGGGAAAAAAAACCACCAAAGCCCTTAAGTCACGACAGGAGAGAGCAGTGCCACCTCTCCAACACGCCACAAGACACCTACGTGGTTCCCATCCTGCGCTAAATTCCACCGCCACCACCCACCCCTTTGTCTCGGCTATTTTATGATTGGGTTAAGTACTGAAGCTATTGACCTGAAATGTGCCTCTTTCTCCTTCCTTCCCATTGGAAAGTTTACCTAAAATTGATGGAGGCAGCTGCAGCAATAAACTGCGCCCTCTTCTCCTTCCCCCCTCCCACCCCCACCCGTTTTATCCCTGGCCTTCCAGCCGCAGCATTTGCATCCCAGGGAAGCGCCATAAGCTAAGCCGCAGCTTGTCCCGGGGTCCTCACTTAGGGAGAGGCAATCGGCTGGTGTCAAGCCATTCGCACAGCACATAAATGAGCACCGAGCGAGAGGTTTCTTCTCTCCCCCTCTTCTTGTTGCCCCCCCCCCCTTTTTTTTTTCCCTTTTATTTCTGGCAAGGAGCTTCCCCACAGATCCAGAGAAAGCCGCTTTGGTGGGAGCTCTCTACAGAAGACGGCCATTTAAACTCTTTTCTCCCCTTAAAGCTAAAAGGTGAATACAGTGGTAAGGGTGAGGAAGGGTGTGAAGACCTCGGGGCTGCCTTTAAGAGCCCAGTTACAGTTGCAGCTGAATGGTTTTTTTTTTGTTAAAGATCATAAGATTAGAGAGATATTAAACTTTAGGTGTGAAATGCACAGATTCCATCAGTACCAAGTACCATTGTGGATCTGACTTGCAGTCAAACGTGCTTTTAACCTGATCGTTAGATTTATGGGTAGGTTACACCCAGCCAGGGTAAGTCCCTGCCTGGGGACTGCCAAGAGCTCTTCCTGTAGCCCGGGACAGGCCTAGTCCCTTGGCCAGGTCCCCACCGGTTCTCCAAGGATGCAGAACCACAGAGTGGTTTGGGGTGGAAGGGACCTTAAAGCTCCAATCCCTCCTGCCATGGGCAGGGACACCTTCCACTAGACCAGGTTGCTCCAAGCCCCATCCAACCTGGCCTTGAACACTGCCAGGGATGGGGAAGCCACAGCTTCTCTGGGTAACCTGTGCCAGTGCCTCATCACCCTCACAGGGAAGAACTTCTGCCTGAGATCTCATCTCAATCTCCCCTCTGTCAGGTTAAAGCCATTCCCCCTTTTCCTGTCCTTACAGGCCCTTGTCAAAAGTCCCTCTCCAGATTTCTTGTCATCCTCTTTAGGCAGTGGAAGCTGCTCTAAGGTCTCCACGTAGAAGCAAACCTCAAGCTGCTTCCTGATGACTAAACCCACCCTCAACCCAGGGCTTTGAGATCTTGCAGAGAAAAGCCAGTTTTAGGTAGCACTGAAATACATGTTAAAAAAAAAAAAAAATCCAAAACCAAACGAGTATGGGGTTTCTTATAGCCAACGATAGTTTTAAACCACTACAATAACTTAACTCCAGCAATATATAATACAAAGCCAGGAAGAACATTGTGTTCACTCAGCTGAGTTGGAAATCAAAGCAAGCAAAACTAGATATCACCAAACCAAACCTTGCAAAGTGATACTTCACCTTCCATTTCTTATATTTCCCTTTTTGTTCCATCTATGTGCATAAATCTGCATAGCCTTCATTTAACTGAACAGTGCAGAGAGCAGGAACTCTTCTAAGGCAAAGATTCACCTCATCATACTTTGCCTCTCTCGGTTAATTAAGTCCAAATAATGAAGAGGCTGTAAAACCTTTGGAGTGGTAATTACCTGTTATCTTTCTCCTGTGAGATGCCTCAGGCTCATCCTGCTATTTATTAGCTTTACTGTACACTTTCTGATGAGCTTGCTTTCAATTGCCTTAACCCATATAAGGCACAGGATGGCCCTTGTATTTTCGGATCATTGTCAAAATCTGGTATCCTCATCGTAAGAAGTAGTCAGTTCCCAGAGAGATTTAACTCTTTCAGTGGAGACCACTATCAATAACAGAGAATTAAAAGAAATGGGGATCAGGTGGGGGGAAAACAGAAGCATCTGGAGGAAATTTCTGCACCACTGGTCAGGCAGTTATGCTCCTAACAGCTATTTAACCCATACATACATGTTTCTTAATTTGTCCAGACATTTACTTTAACCACAGGGCATCATTTCAATACAGGGCATAACCACCACAGGTTTGAACCTCCACTTCACAATAGGACAGGCCTTAAAATAAAACCCAAACCACAGGGAGGCTGGAACTAGATGATCTTAAGGTCTTTTCCAAACCTACCCATTCTATGATTCTATGATTCCATATTTAATGAAAAATAAGTAGGTGCTATTTATAGCTCTAAAAATATTTCCATTATTTACCCATGTGCAATCAAGTCCAGGATGTTTTTTTCTGGTGCCACAGTAAGCACCAGACTTAGCCTAGCCCAGTCACTAAACACAAATTTTTTCTGTTCATGTAAGGCTATACCTGTCCTTACACTGCAAACAAAATAAAAATACATCTTTTTGAACTAGTGGTGTTCAAAAGTGGATTAAGAGCAGTAGTTTATTCTAACTGTACAAATACATAATAAGCAGGGTTAGCACTGAGAACAAATAAGCCTCCTTAAATCCATGCTGGCTCTGTGCAAGGAGAGCTGCAGGAACAGCACAGAATCATTCTTTAGAGAAATCCAAGCACTTCTGAGGTTAGCAACCTTTATCTCAGTCTTGGCACAAAGCTAAGGCGGGTGATGGGCAGTGGCTGTGGGACACAGAGGCAGGAACAGCAGCAGATCCTGGCTGTGAGCAGAATGGGCCAGCAGCGCTGATACCAGGTAGAGCAGGTCATGCAGATGGACAAAGACCCACACATGGAGGGACATTGAATCACAGCACATTCTGAGGGCAGGTTCACCTGTACAAAGGTGCAAAATGGTTTGCCTTGGAAAGCGGGGAAGTTTTGGAGTGCACAGTCTCATTGTTCATCCATGATGCATCAACTCGGCAAAATTTGAATATCATAGAATCCTAGAATGGTTTATGTTGGAAGGCACCTCAAAGCTCATCCAGTTCCAGCCCCCTGCCATGGGCAGGGACACCTTCCACTAAGATCAAATTGCTCAAAGCCCCATCCAACCTGGCTTTGATATTCTATATTATAAAGATTAACAGTCTAAACAACACTATCTGAAAAGGGTAATTCTCCCAGCTGTGGTACCTTGGTCACTTGTTATTATGTGAACACACCACACTAAGGTTTGAACTCCTGATCAGAACTTTGGAAAGAAACTGTCACAACTACCACAGAGAGAAAGCTGATTTTCTAGGCAGGTGCTCTGGGAGGACACTGTAAGCATCACACAGAAAATGCTCCAGATTGTAGCAGATAATCAGTCCAGTTCAACACTCACTGCCTTATTCACTTTCAACTGTTAGGTCAAAACAAGCAAGAATGAAAACTTGTGGCATGCACCTCTGTGAGTCCAGGAGTCAGCAACACTGACTACATGGTCCCATTTTAAGAACAAATCCCCCCACATAGTAAAAAGACTAATGTAACTACTTCAGTATTTTACAAGGAGTCATGATAGTCATTGGATTTCAGATTGAGAAAAAGAAAAAAAAAAAAAGAAGCTTTAAACTGTTTTTTTCACAAGAAATTCTTGGTTTGTTTAAGCCAGAGTGCTTCACATTTAGTTTCTTTTCCCCTCTTTCACTATGAAAGGGGAAGTCTCCCAATACATAGTGAATTGGGTATGGTGATTGTTATACAGAGATAAAAAAACTGCGATCACTCTGTCAGCATCAGCAAATCCCACGCTTTACCTTGCAGAATGCCAGATGAAGAAATCCACCTGTTCAGTGTTGGTAAGTCAACCTAGTGTTTGGGCACAAACCTAAATCAGCAAGGGCTTTGCAGGACATTCATAGGAGCAGTGAACTTTTAAGGTTGTAGGTGAAACCTAACGTTATATTGGCTGAAGAATAAGTGCAAATTTCCAGCTACAGCTTCTCTCACTGAGACACTCATTTGGAAGGCATCAGTAGTGACTCCCTTTTCTGAACCCAAACTGGTTCCAGTGTACATGAAGCAGCACTGTGGGAATATACTGATGGAAACACTTCAACTAATCACATCTTCCTTAGCAGACTTACACTGCAGGCCCCGACAGAGTCCCTATTTTGGAATTTAAGCCTTGGGTACGAGAGAGCCAGGTATGCCAATGTTCTGGCAGCTGGGAACTGCACTGTGTTTGAGGAGCAGAAGATAAGAGATATATTACATAGCCACTTTTCAGCTCCATTACACCATCAGATGGCTCAAAGGGGCTGGCATCACAGCGGAGAATCTGGTTTACAGCTTGTACACATGTGGCTGCTATTCAAAGCCTTCTCAGCTGTTAGACAAAGCTACATAATCTTGTAATGTCTGCACTTTATGCTAAGCACAGACCTACACTCTGGAATTCCACAGTGCTTTTTCTGGTCATCCTGAGCTAGACTTGAATTGTAGCATAGTTGCAACTTGAATCCTGAAGAGAATTCCACAATATTTGCAATAAACCCCCCTTACATTACAAGTACTATGTACTCCCCAAGACAATCTGTGCATTCCGTTTAGAATATTTGATTTAAAACAAAGACATTGAATTTCTTAAAAATAGTTAGAAAAGGCAAGTGAGCTTCTAGCAGTTTATCTATTGAATATTGCAGGTTTAAGCATTCCCTTGGGCATAAATCTCCAAGTAATTATGGTAACACTGCTCTCCTACAGTACAAGACTGATTGTTTAAATGACCATTCTGTTAAATCCTATGGTTCACCTTCTGAAATTCTGGGTATTTTCAACACTGAGATCCACATAATAACTTGGTCATATGAGAAGTCTAAGGTGATCCTCTATCTAACGTGATGGAAAACTGAAGCCAGATTTCAGTGTCAAGATCATTTCTTAGCAAGCTTCCCAGCTCACTCCTGCACTTGTCAGAAACATGCTAAAAGATGCAAAAAAAAGATCACTAGAGGTATTTCAATAGCCAGTGTCTCCTGAGTACATTTTCCATTTAATTGCTCTTTACCCTTTCCTAATAAAGCCACATTCATCTTGGACACTCAGAGAGTGTTCTCTCATCACATGGCAAAGAACTTGCCAAAAAACAGCTAAATACCACCGTTCCTCTTCTGCAGCTAAAGAAGCAGACAGATCCAGCGCAGACAGATCCAGCACAGACAGACAGTGGATGAAACTGGAGGAGAGAGGAACCTACTGAGGTTCTCTTAGTTTGGGCTAAAAGAATTTATGTAGGTAACTTTAACAACTATTAGCCATCTCAATTTTAGGCAAATGCATGGGTATAAAGTATTGTAATGCTAGCAGCCAAGATAAGGTTTCAACACATTTAAGGAATTAAATGCACCCCACTCCTCCAAAAAACTCTGTTAGGCTTAACCAAAAGAAAAACTGGTAAAAACCCCTGCCTATGAATCAGTCCTTATTACGTATTTTCATGGTCTCTATAAACATGATGCTGCAATATAACTATGCCACAAGGTCACCATTCCATCCTATGCTCTCCAAATTGCATCATACTGCTATAAAACCTTCCTCAAACCCCGAGCATTTTCACCACCTTGGCATTAAATGTTTCCTTTCCAACGCAGCAATTCATTTTTCTTTGTCCTTTGCACAGAACATCCCACACAGACACCAGTGATTAACTCTACATCCAAAAATAGCTGGTTGTTATCAGGAAGCAATGTGAATCAACAAAATAGTATTGAGAAAAAAAACCCAAATCTATTCCAGCAGCAAATTCAGCCCTTAATAACATGCTTTAACTTGGTCAGCCCTGAATTGGTCAGGCAGTTGGACTAGATGATCACTGTAGGTCCCTTTCAAGTGAAATAGTCTATTCTATTCTATACAGATCCTGAGATCAGGTAATAAATCACCTTGAATTCAAAACACAAGACCAAAGCAGTCTCACCTTTGTCCAAGGTAACAACTGACTAACTAGGCTGGTTATATACAAAGAGGCCAGCAATATTCTACAGCTGAAAGACATAATTCATCCCAGAAAGGGATATGAAGCCACCTAAAAGCAGTTTCAAAGTCATGCTTTGGGCAGGCAAGAGGGACCATAAATTCCCCCCACCAGACAAATGCTTCAAAATCCAGTATGGAAAAAAGGCAAGCCTTAACAAAAGAACAGATGAACAAAGAGACCAGACCCTCAGGGCTGTGGAAACTAGGAGTGGAAACACACACAGTGCAGATTTCACAGCTCCTAGAGGTGATCAGCCCCTTTCCCCTAGCAGGCTCCCTGCCTAAGCAACTCACCCTGGATTCACCTCAGACTATGGATTTGGGCAAAGCCCATTGTTGCTGCTCTACGCATCACAGGCATAGAAGATAAATTGTTCCTTTCCTCCTCTTTGGAGGTTTGTGAGCTTTTTTTCGAGTAATACTTAAAGCTTCACTTTCCTTATTCTTCCCTACTTTGAGATAAATAACCTCAGTCTGTTAATTGCTTCCTCAGCAGTCAGCTTTTCTAGGTCTCTAAACACATTTATCCACACTCACTGCAGTTGTTCCACCTTTTCCTGAAATACTACATCCCATGACACACATGTCTAGCTACAAATATAGAATGGTGGATGGTAATATATATACTATATATTTAAGTCATATAAACAAGCTCACCCCCTAATTCTTTTAGATACTTGCGTTTTAAAAACTCATGTATGAAAACACAAGTCAGAAAACTAAGGTGTATATTTTCAGTTTGAACTTAGCAGATCCATAAGCAAATCATTCACTGGGTTTTGGGTCCATGGTAGCCATGTGCATTGCAGCTACCAGTTCATATATTATGTAAAAAAAAAAAAATAAAAAAAATAAATTGAAATATCATATATTTGAAGCATAGTTCTCATAGTTTGTCAATAAGGTTGCCCTTGTTATTGCATTCTTCATTTTACTATAGCTATATCTTATGAGCTTTACTTTTTCTATGAGGTTTTATTCTAAAGACAGAAGAATCTTGCTTGGTACCATGTGTGTGACTGGCGCCACTGGATCAGCGTGTAATATAATGACAGATTTCATCTTTTACGCATCTCTGTGTATGTGTTCTCCACTTCAGGGGCTGTAAAAGCTAAAGAAACTTGTGAAACACAGTCAAATATTCATAACCAGAGATCTTTATACACAATACTTTCAAAAGTAGTTATGATATTTCAGTCCCAACTTCCAATTACTTTTATGGGAGATACTCCTAACATTTGAATAAATGTCTCAACTCCAAAAAGCATCATTTAATACACTTCTGTTCCATGGCAAGATACAATAAAGGGGTTGTAATTACTTTCAGTCCCCCTTGCACAGTTTCTTCTAAGAAAACAAGATTATCACATCAAGTTCTGCTTTGCTGAAGACTGCACATTAAGGACTTTGCCAAAACATAGCATCTGAGCATCTCCAGATATCCTTACTGCAGAATTGTAGCTTTTTGGATAACAGGCTTCAAGTAGAGTGGCTCATCAAGAGACTCTACAAAGCATTTCTCTCCTCCCCTCATGCCCTTAAATTGTTTTGGTCTGTTGCTTTGAGACTAACCTCTCAGTTCTCTTCCAGTTGACCACAAAATCTGAGGGAAACCTGTAATTCACACACCTGCATTGTGACAGTAACATTTCTCTTGCAACCCTAAACATATCCCTCCCTAATTGTAACTGGGCAAGAGGATAGAAAAGACATTTAGCAAGATGATAATGCCTGGAAGAGACTTTTTGACAGTGGAAATGTTTGGTTTTCAGTTCTGCCATCTCCCCATGGGTGACGGATGTGGCCAGGTGAGGAAATGAGGTGGGCAGCCTCACTTGAGCTGTCACCATTCCTGTCCCCAGAGAGAAAATGAACATGGGGCCATTCAAAATAGCCTCTTGCATGGTATAGCAACCTGCATGGTCAAACAGCAGAGACAGTTTATGCCTGCACAAATGTATGTAATATAAGCACCTGGATAAACCAATTACTTTAGTGTCAGCATTCTCATCTATCCTATGTCAGAGGAAATTTTTCAGAGCAGCGGTCGTTACTTTGCCAGAATTGTTACAAACCAGATGACACAGACATCTTCGATCTAGAGAATGGCCTCTGCCTCTTGCTATCCAATTTGCTGGTCTTTGAGCAAGACATCATTACTCAACTTGGAGCAATAACATTTAGACAGACAAATGAAATTGATTTTGAAAGCTCGAGACTTTAACCTGGAGAATTTCATAGAACTTGGCCAGACATTCCTTTCTCCAACTTCCTGCTGGGACTGACAATTATGAGTACTTTCACTTCAGACGAAGTAACCAACTCTGCTTGGACTGTAGCACAGGCAAATTCCAAGTATCACACGACCCTCATCCTGAGGAAAAGCAAGAACCCCCAGAGAAAGTGAAGGAGCACACAGACACACACACATCAATGCAGTTTTGATCAAGACAAATACGATTTAGGAACATGTGTCAGATACAGGAAAAAACAAAACCAAACCAGACTGGAAATGAATGTACAGTCCAAGGAAGTGTAGGAAAAAGGTCTGTGGGATAGAACTGATTCTTCTGCAGAGACAATGATTTAGATTTGACATTAGGCAGAAGTTCTTCTCTCTGAGGGTGCTGAGGCCCTGGTACAGGTTGCCCAGAGAAACTGCAGCTGCCCCATCCCTGGCAGTGTTCAAGGCCAGGTTGGACGGGGCTTGGAGCAACCTGGTCTAGTGGAAGGTGTCCCTCCCCGTGGCAGGGGCTTGGAACTGGATGAGCTTTAAGGTCCCTTCCAACACAAACCCATTCTGTGATTCTATGATCTGAAAACTACCAGCAGCTCATGATATCAACTAACAGAGTTTGCAGTGTTCAAACAGGGCTGACCCAGGATCTTTTGACCCAGCAATATCATCAAGAACAACTGCAAACCTCAGATTTAGGTAACAACAAGCAAGAGGACCTCACATATGGCTTCCCCTCAGGCACCCCCAGGCAAGAGAGAGAGGCATACGTGCATACATAGTATTTACTTTTGCTGTGGTTACCACTAAACATACTGAGCCTAGAAGCTTGTACTTGGAACCAGAATACTAACAACACCTATGGCAAGTTTTTAGATTCCTTTCAAATCCCACACAATCAGAGGGAAGAAAGCAAGTGCAAACTGCAATCCGGAAGATGCTCTACAGAAGATGAAGTGTCATCTGCACAATCTATGTCTGGCCTTTCATCAGATCCATGCGTAACCCTCTGTAAAAATACTCCAGGTAATAGCTCATCCTCTCCCTTCTGTTTCCATGCTACTGAACATGAAAAATAGCTTTGCAGTGTAAGCTGCAACAGGCTGGCAGGGAGTGGAGAGGAAAAAGAAATAAGACTTGAAGAGGTGTCTGTGAAGTACAGGAAAACATTATAGGATCTGGTGGTGTTTTCTTAAACCACACAGAATTCTACATTAAGATAAATACCCCACCTAGTGCCAGGTAGATGTTTTATTACCTTTTATTAACTTTCGCTACAATCTACATGTTTGTTACCAGCTAGGCTTATGCATCTCCTTCCTTAATTCTGCTGAAGTTCTAGAGCAAAGGTAAATTACACTTGGCTAACTCTGAGATTTTATTCGGTATAAGAGGCAGGGAATAGCATATAGAGCTGAGGCAATTTGGGAAGAGACTGCGTATTTAAAGTATTTTGTGCAAAACAAGGACATGATAGATCTTCTTCATGCCATACCCTCTCTGCTTCTCCATAGTAATGCATAGTAAATGTCAAACAACAATCAAACAGTTTGACTCCAGACTACTTCTCTTCTTCCCCCAAATAATTAAAGCTGCACATGTCAAATCGAGTGAATGCAGATGGGCAATCTGAAAATACATATGTGTCCTCTTTCAAAGGATCACTACACTTCAGTGTTTTAAGAATACAGCTGGCAACAATAGGATTTGCTGAAAACCATGCTGACCAGCAACGACCTACTAAACCCAAGGTCTACAGGACTCTTAATATATGAGCTGGGCGTACCAATTAATGGGAATGGCTTCTGTTTTGCTTACACTGCTACTACAAGATGTACAAACATGTGAAGTTATGAAAACATTCAAGACAATGGTCCCAGAGAAGCAATTGCAAAACTGAGGAAAACCAATCATTTTCTGGCAGGCATATCAACGAGTAATGTTGTAGCAAAACCCCATTAAACTCAAGTTTATTGAATGTGTTTTCCTAACTCTGTAGACTATCCAGACAATTTCTTGCTAGGAATAAACCCACGTTCACAGAGAAACAATGAGCCTGTCGTAACAGCTCAGCCATTGCTTGCTTATTCCACTGACTGAAGCGAGGGTTTCAAATAGCAACTACAAAAGCACACTACAAGATGATCTTACAGTGCTGTTTTTGCTAAGGTTTTTCTGTTGACAGCTCTCTTACCCACTTCCTTCAATAATGTCTCAATTACTTTAGAAGTAATTAACTGTCACATGGATGAATAAGTCAAGCATGAAACATCTGACTGAAAACAATAGTTGTGTGTGAAAAACATAAAATTCCATTAAGGGATGGGCTGAGCCACAACCGTAATTCCAGGATATAGTCCTTAGCCAGATGTTGAACCAAGGTTTTAACTTTAGGGTTGACCAAACCAATGCATTAAAAGATAATCTGAAAGCTATGGAAAACTGAGACTACTACCACCCTTATAGCACACTCATCTACCTGTAGTTTTTGTTGGCTTTTTTCTTTTATACTATAGGAAGAGGATAAAAAGCATGACATCCTTCAAATATTAAAACATAAATCAAGTTATTGAAAAGAAATAATATTCAGGAAGTCTGTTTTAGAGAAAACAATCTTAAACTATCTTTCACCTAAGACACTACAAAGGGGCCTTCACTTTTCAGAAGGCTTTTCAGAAAGGCAAACTCTTGTGAAAAATAAAACTGTTTTATCAGAGCAATAATCAAAAAATAAAATTAGAATCACTAGTCACTTCAGAAAATGTTTATCAGAGCTGAATGATTTGATAGCTAAAGAAAGAGCTTGCCATTTTTACCTCAACACCATCTGTTTCTGACAGCATTATCCTTCCTTGGCATGTGCCTAGTTGCACAAAACCATTCTCCTTCTACTTTCCTCA
Source organism: Pezoporus wallicus (assembly GCF_028554395.1). NCBI lineage: Eukaryota > Metazoa > Chordata > Aves > Psittaciformes > Psittacidae > Pezoporus > Pezoporus wallicus. The sequence continues at coordinate 2,471,940 of NW_026639377.1, forward strand.
GATAGCAGCGTGCTCCCTGATGCTCTCTGTTGCTGTTTCCAAGAGATGTTGGTTTCTTCTAAGTGACAAGTAAAAAAGATTGGGGCTACCCATTTCAAGCTAGGTTGCGCAATCCAGGGCCACCGCCATTTGCTAACCTAAACGTGGTCAAAATGACATGCAACCCATTGCAAGAGCATTATTCCTACCTCTAGGGATACTGCACAATATTTGTTACTCTCTAAGCTAAATCACTTTGGGGGTCTACTTAGGTATAAACAGCTCTCAATGCTGTAAACACACAATGAGGCAAGAGACCAGTTTCCTACTGTATCTTCTCTGTGTATGGCTTTGCATTAATTCGCAAGCAGCTATAACATCCAAGTTGCAGAGAAGTCCTCCCCCTCACATCCAATTTTCCAGTTGAATAGATTTTCTTCCAAGAATGTCCAGTGCTATGACAGAAGTCAATATTATTAAGAAATTCCCTCCCTTCAGTGCTTGTCTCTTTGCATAACCCATCAGAAAGTTTAATCAAAGTTCAATTCTACTTACTGAATCCTACTCGTATTTCAGGCTTAATTACCCAAACCATTATTACCCAAACAGGACCAACGCTCCTTCAGGGGAGCTCTCTTTTGCGGTATGTGCCACCTGGGACCTGCAGTTCTCTGCCGTGTCTCCCATCAGCTTGCCTTTCTCTCCTACCACCCTGGAGCATCTTTTATCCAGACAGACTGCTACACTCAGGAAAATAGAAGGCAGTTCAAGTTAGGAATTCTTTACAAGATTGACTTTTTAATGAAAACTACTGCTAACAGCAGTACTGGAGATGACAGTACAGAAGAGCTAAGTGACTGTATATTAATTTGTTTGGATGGTACTGGATTAACTGCATGAACAGATTGTTATTGTTAAAAAAATATAGGCCATTAAATATATACTGTGAATATCACCTGCTAAAGTGGAAAAATATTTAAGCCAGATGTGATGATACAGAGAGCATACATTGAATCATAGAATCCCAGACTGGTCTGAGTTGGAAGGGACCTTAAAGCTCATCCAGTTCCAACCCCCTGCCACGGGGAGGGACACCTTCCACTAGACCAGGTTGCTCCAAGCCCCATCCAACCTGGCCTTGAACACTGCCAGGGATGGGGCAGCCACAGCTTCTCTGGGCAACCTGTGCCAGAGCCTCACCACCCTCACAGGGAAGAACTTCTGTCTAAGAGCTCATCTCCATGTTCTCTCTGTCAGTTTAAAACTATTCTCCTTTGTCCTCAGCACAGATTATATTCTGGTAACATGGCATCATGTCCTGAGATGGATTTTTACAAGTGGAAATTTCCCAAGAGTGGGTATCTTTTAAGTACTTGAATCACCCACATCCTTGTTACTCAATTCACATTACTATTGTGTACAGATGCAATCTTCCCCAATTAATGTAAGTCACTTGGGAAAAATGTATTTCTTCTATAGACCATAACATGCCTCAAGATGGTAGAGTGGTAAAAAACCAGAAACATGAGAAAATGGGCATCCCCAGCTTCACCTGGCTCTTTGGAAGGAAAACAAATAATTTGAAATGCCTCCCAGCCACCCTGTAAAGGAGGATTATTTTAGCATCTGCCAACTGAATCCGAGGAGAACAATTCTATTTCGGTTGTGGCTCTCACTTGTGAAACACTAACTTCAGTTCCTTTGTTTTCCATGGGACGTATTTGCTCTCCCTCTGTTTCCACTCATGTTTTTAGTAGTACCCAAGTGGAAAATAGAATTGCCATGTTGAGTAAGCTTTATTCCTCTTTAATTTGTTATGGCTGTCATTAAGAGTCTTTTATTTTACTTTGGCCAACTGTTAGAGGAACAGTATCAATCTACAAGTTGATTGTTTCATGGTGCAGTTCTTCCATGGGGCAAGTCTTTTTAATTTATCCTGGAGGAGACCAGAGAGTGCTGGAACTCGAAGGCATTAGTAAGTCAAAAAGTGAGTAACACTCTTGCCATTCAAAAAGGGATATAAATGAAGTTTGTCTCTATTTGGATACATAAAAAGTAGCAAAGTAGATAAAAATTCAGAATCAGTTGATAGACATTAGGGAGCAGATTATTACTTACAGATTCATGTACTGAGAAAACATATAATGAAGTCTTTGGAAACATTCCATTAACAAAGCTCGATTTCTACATGCACAGTACCTCACTAGCATGAAGAAGGAGAAACCAGTGTTTCTCCTTGTCCTTTCTGTCTTTGATGCTCAACAATACCATTAGAAATACTGCTTTTAACTGTGAAGTTAATGATCTACTTATGACTTTTATATAAGGTAAAAAATACATCAAGCAGTAGGTGTGTTTAAACTCTTACTGACCTGGAAAACTGAATCATCTTCAGGGTCTCTGTCCAGCTATATAAATGGAACTCAAACTGACTGCTTTTTAAACTGATTTAAAACACATAAGCTCTTCTGCAGATTTATCTGCAGTGATCGTACTATAAAATGCTAGGGTTTCTCTGTGTGTTTCCCTGCTTTCTCATGTAATTCAGTATTTGTTTTTTAACTGGTTGTCACTGTTACACCAGCATTAACATCTGGCAATACCTGTACAAACAGAACACCATCAAATCTCTTTGTCATTTCTTTCAGAGTTTGCATAGTAAGAGATATGCCCATGATTTTATTTATAGTTGCCTTGAAAAACTCTTAGATGCCATTATTGTGCAGCTAATCAATGTTGTAAAAGCAGTAGCAAATTGTACCTCCAATTTGGTTTCTAAAAGTAAAATCATCATCATTTTAGTCTTCCACAAGTCTTCGGTTTCAACTCTTCAGCTTCCAACTCCCCTTCTAGTAAGGGTATGGGCTCTTTCTACTTCTTTCAGGAAGTCAGTCCTAGCTAGGCTGTGACATTCTACTGACCTTGGTAAATACACATCTCTGCATTTTTTTTCTTCAAATAATTTAATTCGGGGACAGAAAATGTTGAGTCATTACTACAGGGAATTTCAGGTGCTATTAAATAGATAGCAGAGAAACATCCTTGAACATAAATAATGAAAAGTTTTAAAAACTTACTAGCAGCCTACCTTTTTCAGTTAGCAGCTCTATCTCCCCAACCAGCCTTCTGAATCCTCTGCAGAGCTTTATCTATTTGAATTTGAGATTTTGCTTTTACCTGTATCACAGAAGCTGGATCTATCTCATTAAAGCACACCCCACAGGTCAGATTTTAGAGAATTTAGAAGGTCAAACTAAGGCGCACACAAAAAAAATCCTATCAGAGACCCCATCATGATGTACAGCAAAGAGACATTCAGTAATGGAGGAAAAGGAGCTTCTAGGTTTGTCCTTGCTTAGCTGCTCTCTGACGGGCAGAACCAGGAAAACAGTTGTACAGCTTCACTAGCTAAGCATTTAAAAGCTCTGCAGAAGACAAGGAAGATTAAATAAGTAACAGATCATGGAAAGGGGAAAACTCCTGTAGTTTGGCATCTAAATAGGCACAGCTGTTAACATCTCAAATCTTTTCAGGTGGGGCTAATAATCTTCAAGTAGACATTGGGCACAGATTTGCAAGCAGGAGAAGGCAGGGTTAACCTTCAGTTTTATCCAAATATTAAAAGAACTTCTACGAATCACTAGTCAATCTTAACACCTTCAACCTTGGCCTATGTATAATGTAAATTACTTCAGCTGAATGAAGATTGATAACTGACAGTTTAGAATATTCCTTGCAAAGAAGGTTAACTATTGGATTAAACATTAAAAACTTCTGCACATTGAACATTCTTCAGAACTCTGGGACTTCATTATTAAGCATGACAAAAACATACTTTCATGGCAAAAAAATCATTTATAGCCAAACCAGCATTTTTTTCTTAATGATTTCTCGTTCAAGAGAGTAAGGTAGAAATGATTATAGGATATTAAAGATAAGTCAAGAGGATCACAACTATAGTGATGAATCTACACTTGTATTTTTCTAGAAAAAACTAGTTTAACCACAAAACATTCAGTGAATACAATGTGCATTCATAAACAGTGTCATTAGTATACAGTATTTTGGAAATGCAGGGTGAAAACTGGAAAATTTCAGTTTGCCCCCAGTATGGGTGTATGAGCATATATGGGTATATAAGACATATATGTATACACACTTCCATGACACTGCTAGCATCTACCATGCACATTCCTTGGTTTTGTAAATAAAGACTCTTTCTCATTACATGTATAGTTGCCACCTACAATTTAGGGCAGGCAAATTTTTATCCTTTTGGAAACCAGACATGCTACGACCACCATGTATTTGTTTGCCTTTTACTGGGTGCAAAAGTTTCACAAAATTAATGTATAAAGTGAATTAAAGGTCCTAAATAAAAGGCTATTTTCTTTCTGCACATGAAATTACACACCTTAAGCAAGGTACTTTAACATTTCGTATTACTTCATGCATCTGACTACAGACCTGAAATTACCAATCTCTGTATTATTTTTTTCTTGATACAAAGAAACACATCATAGACCAAATCAGATTTTTCAGTGTGCTTTAGGAGTTCTCCATTTGCAACAACCCTTTTATGTATCTGTCTTACTGCATCTGCCTTCCTGTTTCTGCTGCGCCGGCAAACCAACTACGCCCTGGGCACTGCTGATTGCTGAAGCAAAGCTTTAACTTGTACACAGTTTGTTGCATCTCTCAAGAATAATCTGCACAGTCAATATTTAGAACAGAAGAAGGAGCAGCGAGAAGAGGAGCAGTCTAACATGGGAGGGAGAGCCTTCAGATAACAAGCATAAGGGTCACCAGAAATAAGGGAAGGCTGTCAGGGCACACGAGAAGTTCACGTAAAATAAAAGCCAACAAAAAACCTAGAAGAGGCAAACCCCCAAGGCCAGGGACAAGAGATATGTGCTCTGAAATGCAGCCAACAGCAAAAAGCTCTGCATATCATGTCAGACAAGAAACATGAGGGGGAAAATGAGTCATGTAAGCAAACAGCAGCCAACCACCAGCCATAGGGGATGGCATCTGCATGGAAAACTCTATCTGCACATACCAGTACAGAGAGGAAAAAGAGTCAGGAGAAGAAAGACCTCAAGGACAGAGAGGAAGGAAATAAATGCCGTATTTTAATTTCAAGCTAGTGAAAAAACCTAACGTATAGGATATGCCAATTTGGTATTTCTTAGGGGAAAAAAATCCCAGATTTTGTCACATAAAGAGTTGCTACTGAGATAAATGCTGTGAGGTAGATCAGCTCAATTTATACGAGCTGGTGTAGCAGACACATACAGTCAGACGATAAGTGAAAATCAGGCTCTCTACAATTTACTTCTTTCTGTTATGAACACAGAAGCAGACACTAAGTACCATGCAGCCACTCACTCACTCTCCTCTTCCCCATCAGACTAAAGCCAAAACAGCATCTACCAGCTACTAGGAAGAAAATTAACTCTATCCCAGCCTAAACCAGAACAATAGACTAAAGTAATAAATCTGGATCTGAAACGATGACTATCCCAGTTGTTAAAATCTATTAAAAAACCTGATACACAAATAACTGACAAACAGCTGTGTTTCTACAACTGGGCTGTATCATCATATAATAAAAGGAATTTAAAGAGAATATGTAGGGAGCAAATGTCCTTGAGGGTACAGAAGTGGGTTAGGGTATTGTAACTGCAGGTAAGAGGATAAGCAGCTTGAAGACAGGTTAGCAGAAGGGATAGAACACCCAGTACAGATAAATCTGCATGATTCTCCTCACCCTCCCTAGGAGGAAAACACCCAAGGATGGCAGAGTTTGCTTTTCCATAGCAATGAGTTGTAGCTGTTTCATTAAACAGGTCAGACATTGAGTATCTGCACAAGTACTTGACATCACCTGGAGTCTGCATGCAGCAGAGGTAGCTGGAAGAAAATTTACCACTGGCACCTGGAAAAAGAAATGCTCTCCTGAACATTACCTGTTGGAGCCAACCCAGGGGAGGCCACGAAGGTGATCCAAGGGCTGGAGCAGCTCTGACGGAGACAGGCTGGGAGAGGTGGGCTTGTTCAGCCTGGAGAAGAGAAGGCTCCGGAGGGGACCTAAGAGCAGCTTCCAGTGCCTAAAAGGGATGCTAAGAAATGTGGAGAGGGGCTTTTGATGAGGGCCTGTAGGGACAGGACAAGGGAGAATGGCTTTAAGCTGACAGAGGGGAGACTGAGATGAGCTCTTAGGAATTTCTTCCCTGTGAGGGTGCTGAGACACTGGCACAGGTTGCCCAGAGAAGCTGTGGCTGCCCCATCCCTGGCAGTGTTCAAGGCCAGGCTGGATGGGGCTTGGAGCAACCTGGTCTAGTGGAAGGTGTCCCTGCCCATGGCAAGGAACTTGACAAGCTTTAAAGTCCCTTCCAACTCAAACCAGTCTGGGATTATATGAACTATGCAGAATGCACAACTGTATTTACAGCGATTGCCACACTATTAAGATTTGTTTGTTTGGGGTTTTTTGTTGTTCTTTTTTTTTGTTGTTGACGTTGGTTTTGTCTTTTTTTTTACTTCAGTTTCAGGTTATTTCCACCTTTGTCCACATGCTTTAGAATAAAGGATCACATTTTGCATGAAGTACTCTCTCTCATAGGAGAAATTTAGGGGTATTTCTAGTCAAAGCATTTACTTTCCACTTTTCTGCCTCTGATTCAGTATTAGAGTCCATTTAAAAGTGTATTGATTGATCACATTTCCTACAACATTTAATTCTTAGAATTACCATTAGGAATCATAAATAACTGATTGTGCTGTCAGATGAACCTGGTATTATTCAACTGCTAGGGTGAGAAAAGCCACTTAGAATTGATGGGCTATTTCCACAGGCTGCTGTGTGATGCTGCCTATTAGATCCATTCCCACTCATGTATTTTAAGTTCTTTGAAACTACAATGCCTTTATCAAAAGGCCCTCCTCAGGCTTTACACCACTTGAGGTCTTTTCAGGACACTGTCTTTTGATTAAATGATACCAAATCCTCTCTTCTGATGCAGTGGGGGGGGTGCTCATTTAATTTTTTTACAAAATAAAAGCTAACATTCACCATTTTCTTTTATACATTTTCAGCCTTTTTTCCATTTTATGCCCTCTTACTGAAGGTTATACAAAATCTGTAGAAGCACTGAAAAACTGAAGTTAGAAGGGACCTTGACAAGACCATCTAGTCCAAGACTAGTCAGAGCATTAGTGACACTAAACATACATGAAGCTTCCAGTCAACTACCCATCAGATGATCAAAATCAGATGGAGATTCTTTCAGCTTTTGGCTCTTATAGTACTGAGAATACCATAAGAGAATTTCATTTTGTCAATATCCTGTGATTCTACAGGCAATAGACAAAATTATCAGTCCATCCCTTAGCCTGCGTATTTACTGTCCAATAACAATAACTCCATCACAAACTCCATTTATCAGCCCAATGGTAACCGCTGCCACTTCATCTGCAAGGTCAATTTTTATAGAGTTGAACAGTCTGAGTTTCAAGATAACCACACTCAAGCATTTTAACAAGTGAAGATGCTCAATGTATTTTCAAAAAGAACAGATGTCACTGAGATAGAAAAATGTTAGCAGAGCACCAAGCCTTAAACACATCATCTCTATCACTGTGTTCCTATTAAGCTACACATGTGAGTTGAGCTCTTGAGTATCTAGGTGTTAACCAGAACATTTAATCATCTATAGGTAATTCAATAGTTTTCACTCGGGAAAGAATCTCCACCTCACCTCCCAAAACAAGGATATTATTTGGATGCAAATGAGGAAACCACATGTTTACACAAGGGCAAATAAAGCAGTGTAAGACGAAATACAAATCCACAACTCTTTTCAGTTAAAAATACAGTAGCACTGTGGCAATTGTCACTTCCTGTTCAACGCTGGCTTCACTGTATGAAATTAAGTGCTGCTTTGCAGAAGAATTTCAGCTTTCAGAATACAAGGTTCCACTTTTCTGTCAAAGTGGCATTAATATGGCTAACACTCCTCTTTAGCTAGGCAAAATGTATTTCACCCCATTACACAATATACAATTAGCTAAGCGTTGTTGAGCAGATTTCCTTCTCAACTTCACCCTTCAGAAGAGGCCCTAACATAATTTTAATAGCAGTTCAGAGATCACTAGTGAAATGCTGCTGTTTCTGCTTCTTGAAATGACTTTTGAAACCACTTTTCACACAAATATAGAATACAAGCACATAAACTGCACAGCATTACACTTATTTCCAACTCTTCTGCAGTTTCAAATGTGGAAACATCACAACACATGCATCAATCCTTGGTTGTTCTTAGCCTGTTTCTGTAAGCAGCTAAATCAAATCCACCATTTCAGCAACTTCTTCATACTATTTATCCTAAAGCTGCTAAAACACATATTTCCATGCTCTGGTAGGCTAGTACATAAAAAAACTAGCCACAAATAAATGAGCCATCAGTGGAGAGAGAGAAGAATTTCCAATTACAAAGAAAACAAGGAAACTGGCAACTGCATTATACAACATACTCAGTTCATTTATTTAGATAAATGTAATTGAACAGTGATACAACTTTTTAATTATAGAAGTGTAATAAAAATAAGGTTTTTGTTGCTGCAATCCTGCAGTTGGAATTCCACATTTATTCTCACTGGGACCTTCTGGCTACTGTTGAGGTGCACTGGCACCTCGACTTAGGTTCTTCTGAAAAATAAAATAAATTATAAAAGGATTTCACCAGCTGGAGAGAAAAGAATATTGAGAGACTGTATTTATTATTCCTCACAGCAAGACTTTAATCCCATTTTTCTCACCTAGTAGACTCAGGTAACCAAAACCATCTTTCTTGCTTTCCCCACATCATGTGAAACACAGCAGAATCTGATTCTGTAGTCAGTCTCCACATCTCCATTGGATGCAAAACCATCCAAACATTTCTCCCTCCATTCTAGATAAGCTTTGCATATTCTTGTGTGTGTGTATACCCCAGAGCTTATAATTTTGGGATATTTAGAAACAGTTAGCAACAGGTAACTCTAACATTTAAATTTAACATTGATATGAACACAATTTTCACTGAAGGCTGTAGGTCTGATGTGTGTCCTTCATGGAGAGGGTTATAAAGAGGGACCGTGGATCCTTTCTGTTCTTGCGGACTGTTATTTCTCCTCTCAGACTTTCTCCTGCAGAAGTAAAAAGGAAATATTTAGGTTATGCTTACATTACTGAACCATGCACAGCAACAGTAAAGATGCATTACATTCCCTTATGCTGCATGAGACACTGTTCCCAATTAATCAGAATTAAACTAGTCTATAAAGGTTGATTTTTCTAAGGTCTAAGCAATGGTCCTGACAGCAAACCTAATTCTAACTAACTGCAGTTAAATCTGGTGAGGTGCCGAGTTACATCTGATGCTTTACTTCTCAGATGACCTACCCAAAGTACACCAGTATTTTATTTGTGATTGGTGAAAACCTCTGTATTCCTTGGGTACATTAACCTCTCTTCGAATTTGGTTGTGTTGGATCTGCACACCACTACGCACCCAGCTGGACAGGTACCAAGGGCTGTTGTACTATCTCCCTCCACCCTCTGAGCATCAAATATCAACTGATTTTTTCATGAAATTATATATAATATCTTTAAGTTGTTCAACTTGGATTTCCACCCACGAAATAAGCAAATTAGCAATAATAAAACAGTATTTTAAAAGCAAAATTGCTACTCCGCGATACTTAATACTGCACTATTCCTTTGCTGTGCTCCCTAATTTAAATGGATCACTACTACTGAGCAAAACTAAGTAACCACAAAAACTTATTCCACTTCCTATTGCAAATGGCATGTGGTTTGTATTTGCACTGCTTTTTATTTGAGTTCTCATTAGGTGATGTTTTTATCTGGCAGGAAACATTAACACAAATCTTCAGAGCATTTCAAGTATACACATTGTTAACAGTGAGGTTTTTTGTTTTTGTATTTTTTTTTTTTTTTACAAACTATCAGGCTTTCTTGACCGTAGCACTTTTTTGGTGTTGCTAAATTGAAGTAAGAGTTTTTGTCCTAGAAAAATTCCAGACCTGGATGCTTCTGTTTAACATTTTGTCCTAGCCTGCTCTGATCAAGACCTGGTTCCATCCCTAATGCAGCTACAGTTCCATAGCACATCAAGTTCTCCTACATTTATTCTTTACATAATTCAAAGGTCTGTTCTAGCTTTTAAAAGCACTTTCAGATTCCAAAATAACATGAGGAGAAAAATCAAACCTGCCATGCTGTCTTAAGAGAACTTGTGCATAATCTCTAAGAAGAGATGTTTCACTTTTCACACAGAAGACAGGAGACTACGTGTGGATCTCTAAGTCCAGTTTAATGAACTAGCAGTATATTTTATTGTCATGCAAACATACTCAATGAAGAAGATGTGAAAAGCCTTTACAGCTATGCAACTTTCTGTAACTTTATACAGGACTAAACAAAGGGATAAAGAACCCAATTCTCCATAGGCACAGCAGTTATTAATTTCTCTCTCCCCCTGTATCTAAAAATCCTTGTAAGAAGAAGACAGCAGAAAACTAGATTTACAGATATTAGGAGCTCCAGGAACAGATTCATGCTATATAAATTTAAGGCAAACGTGTAAGTTTGCATCTGTCACGTAAAAGTGACACAAACTGAAATCCATTAGCAATTTCAACTAGCCATAGGGTTTACTATTTGCATATTTGAAAACCTGATCTAAAAAGCAGTTGAGACACCAAGTTTTCTTGATTTCCAGATATTGAAGGGGCTACCTGAATTAACAATATTCATATTTTTGAGTATTAAGCACAAGTTTACTGAGAAGGCTGAACAGGAGGACATTAAAGAGAATTTGTTTGGTTTTTTTTTTCCCCACCTTTCATCTGCTTCTCCTAACCCTGTTTCCCACTGGGTTCAAAGTTCATAAATTTCCTAAACCATCTACAACTGACGTCCTTGTCCCTAAATTGGAGAGACATCAATTTGACAGATGGACCACTCAGTGCATAAAGAACTGGCTGGATGGCCACACAAAAACAGTTGTGGTCAATGTCTCAATATCCAGCTGGAGACCAGTAACGAGTGGTGTCCCTCAGGGATCGATGTTGGGACCGGTCTTGTTCAACATCTTTGTTGGTGACATGGACAGTGGGATTGAGTGCGCCCTCAGCAAGTTTGCCAGTGACACCAAGCTGTGTGGTTCCGTTGATACCCTGGAGGGAAGGAATGCCATCCAGAGGGACCTTGAGCAGCTTGTGAGGTGGGCTGATGCCAACATCATGAAGTTTAACCATGCCAAGTGCAAGGTCCTACACCTGGGTCGGAGCAATCCCAGGCACAGCTACAGGTTGGGCAGAGAAGAGATTCAGAGCAGCCCTGCAGAGAAGGACTTGGGGGTGTTGGTCAATGAGAAAATGAACATGAGCCAGCTTCAGTGTGCGCTCACAGCCCAGAAAGCCAACCGTATCCTGGGCTGCATCAAAAGGAGTGTGACCAGCAGGTCGAAGGAGGTGATCCTGCCCCTCTACTCTGCTCTTGTGAGACCTCACTTGGAATACTGTGTGCAGTTCTGGTGTCCTCAACATAAAAAGGACATGGAACTGTTGGAACAAGTCCAGAGGAGGGCCATGAGGATGATCAGGGGCTGGAGCACCTCCCATATGAAGACAGGCTGAGGAAGTTGGGGCTGTTGAGCCTGGAGAAGAGAAGGCTGCGTGGAGACCTCATAGCAGCCTTCCAGTGTCTGAAGGGGGACTATAGGGATACTGGGGAGGGACTCTTCATTAGGGACTGTAGTGACAGGACAAGGGGTAACGGGTTAAAACTTAAACAGGGGAAGTTTAGATTGGATATGAGGAGAAAATTTTTTACTGTAAAGGTGGTGAGGCACCGGAAGGGGCTGCCCAGGGAAGTTGTGAATGCTCCATCCCTGGCGGTATTCAAGGCCAGATTGGATGAAGCCTTGGGTGCCATAGTTTAGTGTGAGGTGTCTCTGCCCATGGCAGGGGGGCTGGAACTAGATGATCTTAAGGTCCTTTACAACCCTAACTATTCTGTGATTCTATGATTCTATATTGCAAGGAAATATTACCTATAAAGGCTTTTCAGTCTTGTTTTTAATGAGCTTACCAAGTGGTATCTCTTATTTTCACAATGCTTTTGTGAAGATTGCTGCTTGTATTTACTAGAGAAAAATAATCTCTATTTATTTTCAGTCCTTAATAAGACCTGCACATGAAGTTATATTTGTAAATATGTAGGAAGCCCACTGCTGAGCCTTTTCAAACTGTCATTTTAAAACCACAAGAATTACATCTCAACAGATGATTTTACTAAACACATTATAGAAGGATATGATCTCCATCTATAGTTCTAAGTTCTCTGCTACTCTTACCTTATGCCTCGCTTGCCTTAGTCATCTCTGTCCCTCACACTAGCCACATCCACTGTTACTACTTTTCTATCTCACTGCATCCAAAGTATTTCCCAGTTGTTCATTACTTACCATGATTTTAAAAACCACTGTCATGTTCTGTTAAAAAGCTGAAACTTTTTCAATATTCTTATTGCAAAAATGAAAACAAACAGCAATTTGTAAACTTGCTGGTTTCAAATTCTCTAAGAATTTCAGAATTCTCCATCTACCACAATTCTCAGTTGCATCCACAAACAGTAAACTGACAGATTATAAATTATAAATAACAAATGCAGGACTTTTTGTCATAGGCTGAAGTCTAAACATCGAAAAAAACTTTTCAACAAAAATAGCTGGTACGAATACTGTATAAAAGAAAAAATACATTTCCTTTGTTTTGTTTTTTTTCCTCATAATTTAACCATTAGCTGGAGATTCCGCTTCAATTCCTGTGCAGCTTGATTATTTGGACGCAATAAATTGCATCAGAATTGCAAAAATGGTTTCACAGATTATTTAAACAGAGATTTGACAGACAGAAGGATGAGGTATGGAAAAAAAGGCATTATAGCTTCTGCGTAGCTGGGAAGCTTAACCTAGTTTGAACATACAGATTTTCAGAACTGCTACAAAAAGTACTATTTGATCTCTTTTAACATCCTATGATAATAATTTCTAAATTTTTTTTTAAATGTTAGTTCAGTAAGACTAAAGAGCCTCTGAGAACTAAAATTCCATGATTTAAATTAATCCATACTTCAATCTTAGCATTTAAAACATTAACAATAAATGAAGTAAAAATCTAATTGCAGAAATTATAGTTGACTTTATAGAACAGAACCCTCAGATTCTGTTTGCAAAGGCAGCCAATGAAACAAAGCATTCCATTTTTCTCAGCTTTTTGTTTTTTTTCCTGGAACCACATTAACACTGCCTTTCTAAGCCATCTTTTCTGAGGGCCGAAGCAAACAGCAGTGCAACCAAGGCACAGAAAGGCAGTTCAGAACAATTAATCAATGTCACATAGATAGAAAATGACTGATGTTTTTTCACCCCTGCTGTCCTGTGAGCTGCCTGGAGGAAGCAGGCGATGGGACTCAGCTGCATCACCTTCCTCTTATCACACTCAGTTGAATGCAAGTAAACCACACATTGCCACTGCAGTTTGATTAGGACAAAACTGAATCCATTACAATCCCCTTACTGCATTTTGATTATCCCTTAGGGAGACTTGAAATTTGTCCCCAAAAAGAGAAAAAGACAAAAGGGTTCAGCAGAAGTGCTGCTCAAGCTTTCTAGCACAGGAAAAAAGCATCTGTGTCTGGACTGACCCACTGCAAATACTGCATGGCTGAAGACATGCTCTACAGTACACCCTATACAACTGCTCTGGACAATATATTTTGGTTCCTTTACCATCAGTAAAACTGCAAGCAATTGCACCTTTCACTGATGTTTGTGCAATATGCAGTGCAAGCCTGCAGTCTGTGAGCTAAGACACCTCTCATTACAAGACCCCTATCACTAAGATGCTGTTTAGGCCAAACTAATCATATTTTTTCAGTCTATAACTCGATTCATCTGGAAGGATTTGACCAAACCCAAAGACTTCATGCAGTCTCCTTGCACACATATCCACAATGTCTATTTAAAGCTCAAAATGATTCATGGCAACAAACTTGCGACGTGAAGAACTACCCTGCCTTTCAATACAACTTGTTGTCTCCTCCCTCTTTGATTATGAAAAGGACTGAAAGAGCTACTGAAGGAGGCCAGCATTCAAGGTCTTTCAAGGTTTCCTTCTTTTCCTGTGGAAGAGCTTTATGAAGCTGAGACAAGTAGTAACATGGTACTCAAAGCATTCTTTATTCTGAACCCTGTTGAAATTTAAGAACCTTATGAAAGATCTCACTGGAATTATTCCCAAGGGACCTGCTAGAAAACTGTAGTGGATTTGGGACTAAAGACACCTTAACTACTGAGCTACTGGTAAGAAATATCTTTACAAATCCCTCAGAATGTACTGTGATAGTCTTACATGCCTTCAGTTACACATTCAGTAAGCTCTGACACCACTCTTTACAATAAGGTTGTCCCCATTTGAGGCTGACAATTTAAACACTATCTACTTCTCCACTCTCATTTAGACTAACTGGAACACCTAACTTTATGCAACACTGAGGTCCAGCATGCAACTGAAAAAAATCCCAAGTCTCAAAAGCATTACTCTGGAAGAGTTGGCTAGAAAGTGGTTTTCCTATGCCATTGACTGAAAAAGAAAAATGAAAGATAGAAATCATCTGTGGTGGGATCATGGGCATTCCCCTTAAACTCAATAATTTATCCTTAATCTACCCATTCATCTTCTTAAACTATAAGCACCTGCAGCTGTACACAGATTGCCACCTTCCTATTAGGCCACTTCTTACTGAATCCCCAACACAATGAAATCCAGTGAGCAGTTTCCTTACGGAGCTGTAATCACTGCCTTTTGGTATTATCCACCTGATCTGTGACATCCTTCTCCCACTGGCTGCCTACTTTAAAAATTAGGCATCTCTCTGCCAACTCCCTACTGTTGCATCACTCTTCACCCTCTTTGAAACTATGTTGGGGTTCTACCTTTTCCTTTCATGCTCTGAGTACTGGCACGTTTCAACACCCCAAGACAAACTCTGAATTAGGCTGCTGCAAAGTCTATAGAGCCAGCTGAGTAAGGTAGGAGAGCAACCTAAGATAATGTGCACGCACTGCAAATGACCAAGATTCCCAGCATAGCTCAGGTACCAGAAATAGCTGCCACAGGGAATGGTGAAGGCCAGATAAATAGTCCTCCATGTAAAGCTGCAGCAGCCCAGCTCACTCACCCACCACGAACTAATCTTAATTCACTACTTTTTGTAGTAGAGATCCTAAACTGTATAGTCTTGGGCAATCTTTCTCTCTGCAGTTGTGACAGAAATCTGACAAAACTAGATTGTTGCTGCTGTATGATTTGTATTTCCCTTGCAGTTGCAGAACTTGAGAAGGGGGCACAGAGAATGGCACAAGAAGTTCTCCTGTCAGATACAGGACCTCTTTTATCTTTCAATGCAATAGAACAGCCATGGGAAGAGATTCTCTCAATTTAGTGTCTGAAATACATACTTAGGGATGTTTCTGAAAAGTCAGCAGGATGATTTTAAGCTGCAGATTTCAAAAGATACACTTTAAAACACGGAAGATTTAGTGTGATCTCAAAATCCAAGTTTTAACAACTATTAGATTTAAAATCAAGCATCACTTTTCGGAGGTATCATTTGTAAGTAAACAAGTGACAGCATTTTATAGACACCATATCACAGCTGTAGACAGGCAAAACAGACGCTAGAATCTCAATCTGGAAACGAATTACCCAACTGGGATGCACAATACTGAAGTATTTCAGTATAAGATCAAAATATTCAGCCAGATTAATTGTGCTAGTGTTGTTATCCTACTTTTAACAATGCTTTCTAGGTAGACAAATTAACATTTTACAGTTTGTAAATTCACAAACAGCTCAATTATGGAGACTGGGGAGTTAAAAGATAATCAAGGATTTTATAGGGGCTTAGTCATGTGAGCTCTACCTCAGTTTTGCTGTGCTAGCATCTTTTAGCACCATAGAAAATCAAATCAAGGTTTTATTTCCACTGCAAGGCAGTATCAAGAATACAAAACACTGACAATACGCTGTTTTACTGCTAATAGAACCTGCTTGCATAAAGATCTGGGTTTTAACTTAATTCATTGTTACTGAAAAGATTCTGTGGGCCCTTTAAAATAATTTCGGAAAGCATTTCATTTATTCAGTAAATGCTTGAGACCATCAAACGAGAATGCCATTCTGTATATAGTTTTTCATCTATGTAAATTAGCAGGAATATTTCAACAAACAACAAAAGGAAAATACGTTTGGACCATTAATAAGAAAAAGATACTGCTTTGGCATCTCGGCTTCAGTTTTCAAAATAAAGACATATTCAAGCTATTAAAAGGGCTGCTTAAGTAAAGTCTTGTACTCTGTAGAAAGTCTACAATACAAAACTCATGTCTGAGAAAACAATTTTTATGGCAATAAAATATCTTCCTTCTTTCTCCAGTTTCTTCATTTTTACTGCTTGCTAAGCAGTTAGAGCATATCCAACATGCTGATGCTATTTTGTTCCACTTCACTGTACACCAGCTTCAAGTCTCTCTTCCGTGAGAAGGAAAACCAATTTTGCAGAATACATGAGTAGAAAGAAAGAGACTATCTCCTCCTCCCCTTCCAAAATCTAAACCAAACCAACAGAAATTATCCATTAAAACATATATATGTTTTAATATACAAATATATAAATATATAAACCATAGTTGAGTATCAAGCTGATATTCAGTGGAAAATTAAGAAGTATTAATTAGGTGAAACTTTCATTGCCTCTCTCCAGATCTTTGGACTTAGATTAAATCTTTCCTATGGCAACCCACAGAATTTGCAAATACTACACATCCAGCGCAGGCAGTGGCAGGAATGGTAAAGGAGGGAGGGTAACTTGCAAATCCCATCCTTTGGCTTCTAACAGCTTCATTTTATTGTTAGAATAGAGATCAAAACATTCACTCTTTTTTATGGCTGAGAAAACAGATCTATTTTTACAACAAGTAACCTGGCATCAAGCAGCTGAGAAAATTAGCTAGTTCACACTGCAGAATAAAACTGTAAGCTCAACCTCTTCAACAGAACAAATCCAAATACAATCAGTGCTTTAGCACCACTTCAGGCATATCCGCAAAAGCTATAAAGCATCTGATAGAGACTTTTAAGTCAGCCTTACTATTTTACTCAGAATTAGAAATCCAAGGTAACAATTTTTCTTTAATGGGGAAAATGCCAGGGCCATGTCTGAAAGATGCTTTCAAGATAAGAAAACATTTCAAATGCATTTCATAGCACAAATTCCTCTTTCACAACCCATTAAAATACTGAAAACAAATGCCACCATGGGGACACCAGTCAGATTAATGCAAAGGCAATGTCAAATTACCCAGATGAATATTTAAGTCACTATTTTTACAAAGAAAAAAAATGGGAAAAATGGAAGATGGAGAAATCTGTACTTATAGTAACATGTCCTGAGGAAAAAAAAGATTTTTGGAACCATGAAGGAGAAGGTCAAAGTCTGAGAGAATGCTGTTTTCAGTGTTCACTTACATTAAGAAACATTGCTATGTAAGTATCAATAAACACCTACTGCCCTGATGGGCTTGTGTCATCCATGAACAATAAATATCCCACAAAGGATTACAAAGGAAAAGGAAATTACATCAAGAGTTTCTCTCAGAACCTTCTCTAACACTGGAAATAACAGAGAATCCTAGATTAAAGTGGCAATTTTATATAACATATAGAAACAGAGAGAATGGGTAAACGCATGGAATGGGGAAATTTAATGATGAAGAGAAGTAGACAGGTAGAAGAAAAAAAACCAACACGGCTGTAACAAGATTTGTTATGGGGATAATGTTAGGAAATACAAGCTAATAAAGAGAAAGGAAGGAAGGGGTTACAGGAAAAGTGATCTTGAAGGTCAACCAGGTTGTGTTCACTGCTTCAAAGCACATAGTTTCTGCAGTTGTCTTCAGAAAGTCACTGCACCTAGACTGGAATTCTCAAGCCAGGCACACCTTCCAGTCATTTCACACATTTGGCAAATGTCAAATGATCTAGGTAATATTAAATAATGTGCATATTCTAACAAATGTCATCGCACTTATTTCACTTCACATTCTATGACATTGAAATTTAATGAGTTGCAGCAAGGAGACCTTAGCCAGCCTTGTCTAGAAAGAGAAGCTGAACAGAATGCAAGCCAAATACAAATGCACCAATGTGTATGTACCAAGAAGTGACAAAACCTAAGAATAAAACTTATTTAGGGACATAAACCCAAAGCATGAAGGAGAGAAATTATTTGTCAGATAACACTGACCATAGTGCCTTTAGGAAGGAAGCTCCTGCTCAAAAGCTGTCATGGCTGATGGCTGGAAGACGCAAATGTAAAAGCAATGTAACTGAGTGCAGATGCTGCTTTCATATTCATAATTAGGTCTGGTAAGAGAGAGAATATTCCATCTACATCAATATTTCTCTATAGCTTCTCTGAGCTTCTTGACCTCATTTTTTTTTCCAACATCAGCATAAAGTTTTGTACACTTTCCCCCAGTTTATCCAAGCTATTTATCAATTGTTCGGGTCAGGGCCAGGTAGTACCATGAGTTTACTAACCGACCAGCAGAAATGAGCCTCATTTCCGAGGTTCCTCTCCCTTGGTCCTGCCAGTCTGTGAAGAAAAATGGTCTTCAAAGACAACAAATTCACTGTCAAGTAAGAGTTCAACGATGGGGAGTAAATACTTAGTGGTTAAGTGAAAAAGGTAAGAAATAATAAAACCATTAAAATGTAACTATTTAATCTCCTTTGATTTAAAAAAAAAAAAAAATAAAGACTGGGAGAGTCTGAAAGAAAGTGCAGTTCTACAGGAACAAGAGGGCAAGACTTGTAATTCGTGACCAGTTTTATGTTCATCCTCTTGCATGACTATCCCATGACAGTCATGGACATAATTCTGTCTATAAATCAAGGAATGTTTGACTACTTGCAAAGAAATGTATTTTCAAGACTTACCAAACAGAACTAACTGAAACCGCTAATAAGCACCATTTCAGTCTTCAAAACCTTGCTTGAACAATTTATCATCCGATTTTGAGTTACCCCTGATGACAATTAAAGCCTTTTCACATGTATCAAATTCAAGGTGAAACTTACAACACTTGTACTTATAACACCTAGTACTTATCAATTTTATCTAAATTTACAGTGTATCAAAGTAGCATCTTCCATTCTTCAATGGATTAAGCTCATGGCTGTTTCAAGTTCATGATCTTTGAAACTATTTCCAGTTACAGAGCAATCCCCACAACTGCCAGCTACAACATCCACGCATATATTCATGATTCATTTCAAAAATATAGCATAGTTCAGGAGGGCTACAAAAAAAAATTATGTAACCACTTGTCAAATATGATACTTCAGAACATTACTTCTGTTAAAATTAAGAGAATGGTCTTAAATTCTAGTGCCTCAGAAAAGCTTTGATACAGAAGTTCTCACCAAAATTACAGCATGAAGCTACACAAGACAGATGCCCACTTACAATACACCTATGCAGACATTAATATGTATTTTTAACATGAATTTTGCATAGATAGGTATTTCCCAGTGTTCTGCAGACATAGAAAAATTCTTTAGAGCAGCTGAAAGATTTACTTTTTTTTTTAACACTTATGTAATTTTTAAGGTATTTTAGATTTCAATTTAATGATAACAGCAGTGTAACATAACCATTGCTGCACCACAACTGCATTTAAATATACCTTCTTCTACAGGAATTGGTTTCTCCAGGAGAAAAACTGTCTGTTTCCAGTGCGTTTTGGTACACTGGGGACCAGTTGAAAACAAGACCTGCAGCAGAAGAGTTCAAGAGTTTGATTAAGAACAGCATTTTTGATATCACACAACATCAATCAATTAAACACACATGCAAATGAAGTGTTTGCTACAGCAAAAGAGACTCCCCACCAAACACCTTGAGGCAGAATAAAACACAAAACCACCCTCATCTCCCAAAGACTTAAAATGCACAACCCCAAATACTCACCTTATTTTGACAGTTCTTCTCAAAAAAGATATCAAAATACCCAGCAATTGCCTATAAAAAGGAGTAAATGCAAATATAATAAAGGAACAGTAGTGACACTTAAGAAAAAGTCTATCAATATATACATTTATTGGGATTTCTATTCCATTTCATGCACTGAGAGAAACAAGATTAGATTTATGCTAGAAATCCTAAGTCGAAAAAATAAGCAGTCATCGCACATTTGTCATACTTGAGAATATTCAGCCCACTGAAAATGCACTTTATTACACGCCAACTTTTAGTCTGATTTTCCACAATAACCCACACATTAACTTCAACTAGAATTTCACAGAATACAGACTTTCATATGCACAGACCCCCAAAAAGCATCAAATTCCATCCTTATCCCCTACAGCTACCACAGCCATCACTAAATTAAAACACAGCACAAGGGATTCTGCATGACATGCTCACTCTTTGCATAGCTAAACACTATTTTCCATAAAAGCTCCCTGTGAACTGAGGCAGAGCATGAACAGGCAGGGAATATTTCTCCTTCCTCTACTACACACACAGATAAGAGACAAAAGATTCCCAAATACTTCATGCTGGCCTTTCCAGCAGTTGGTAGTTTCTAATAGTAACTCTCCATAGGATTCCTTGGAACACTTATTCTGTCCCTCCTGCCATCCCACTCCTAACCTCAAAAAAAGCCTCTCTTCAGTACATAGTTCATTAGCGGAAGAAGAAGAGAAAGAGGCACAAAATGCCCGCGCACAAAACAGTATACCAACACTATTAGTTATGCAGTCTTTTAATACTAGCCTGTTTTTTGACAGAACAGCTTTATGAGTCCCAGATGCTACTAAAAGGCATTTCTATGCCACAGTTTCACCTCTGAAATCCTGTCCATGCTCACCTTTATTTGCTTTCTACTATCTTCTACGAAAAGCAAATCAGACCAAGGCATTTATGCTTTTCTATTATGTCAGCCTTAAGAAACAACCTAGAATACAGCTTTTGAGTAACAAACTACAGCAGCTGGGGACTTCATCCCAGTGACAGCAGGAAGGGACCCACCCTCACATCACCTACGGTACATTCAAACAAGGTATGTACCAATTCCACGATGGCAGGCCTGCTGCATGAAAACTAACTGCAAACAACTGATTATAACCTTCCTCTCACAGCATTAGTATTTTTCTCCTACTCTAGGAAACTGATCGTTCTCAAGGGTTACAAAAGACAGTTTCTGGAGCGTGGCCTTCATACTCACTCAGAGACAGACTATGAAAGGAAGACAAAAAATCAAATATGCTTACAAATGCAGGTAAACTGAATGGCACAAGGCTTTATCATTATGAAATATGTAAACTGAATGACAGCTAAACCATTCTGGTATTTTTCTTCTCTGGTCTAAATCCAGAACAGATTTCACCAACATTGTGGAGAACAGAGTGTGCTAAAGCACCTGTGTTTGCTCTTCAGCTAAGGGCACTTCAGAGAAGCCTTGCAAGTTTCAAATTATGATGTGGGCAAATATTCTTAAATGTAAGAAGCAAGGAGACACTGAGGGAGCTTCATGACAAATGAGCACCAGATGGTGGAAATGGTGACTCTTCCATCCCTATCACTCATTGAGTCCTAACACTCAACGCTGAGAAATTCGTTGCCAAGTGAATCACAGCCTTGTCTCTAATACGCCTTTTTGGGTAAAGATTGAGAAGGTTTTGACAAAGTTTTATTGACCCATCAGACTGCTCTTATCAAGGCACAATCTTTTCTGTGTATTAGTCAGAGATCCACTAAGTCATAAAAATACTTTTCAGAGACCAGGTCAATACAGTTGATATGCTTACAAGTAAGACCTAGGACATGACTACTGCAGAAAGGAGAACAAGGTGGCAACAACAAAAACATAATAATTCAGAAAAAAAAATACTGGCTTCCAGAGAAAGCAAGACTATCAAGCTACATTTTGGACAGAAAGCTAAAAGCTCCATGCAGACACACCATAGCTAAGGTGGATGCTTTTATCTATATATTTGGTAGAAGAAGTAACAAAAACACACTGAGAAAACATCCTCACATTGGCATTTTTATTTTGGGAGGATGAGGTTCAGACTGGAAAGAAACCGTGGGTACAAGGAAAGAAACTGTCCTCTGCTATCTGCTGCCTCTTATGCTCAGGGAAAGAAGATTTGTGCAATTTCTGTAAATGACTAGGATAAGTATCAACTTTATTTCATATATAATCAATGGTTTCCCTAACAGAAACAACCTGAAACGCTGAACTTTGGCTATCTAAATCAAGAGGTAGTAAACAGTAATTATTAAACATCACAAAGACTACCTCATGCAGAGCTTCAGGGATTACAGATTTACAGATTTCAGGTGACTACAGAGAACAGGAGTTCTACGCTGATCCATTAAATTCTTTTTCTTACATTCTAAAACAGATAGATGTCCTTCAGTATTGATACTGAAAAAATTATTCAGCCAAAGGTTAAAAAAAAAAAAATGCAGACAAATATTCCAACAAAACAAATTCCACAAGTCCCATAGGATAAACCCTTGTGAACAGCTTCAAGCACACCAAAACCAAAACACACACTCTGGTGAGCTATGTCAACAGGCAGCCCCAGTCCTGCATAGCTGAATAGAAAGTATATGCTTATAGTTAAATAGATCCAGGGGAGAGTTTGAAAGATGTTTTGAAAACTCTTAAGAGCACATATTGCAGTTTCAAAATCTAATGGGTATCTTTACTAACAGATTTTCAAACCAGTTTTGAAACAACTAATAAAAACAAAACACACACATGGCTTGACCATTTTTCTTTGCAAAATTGGTTTCAACTATGTAATTTGGTTTTAATAAACATTTTAAGGCAACCTGCCATAATTTACCAATGCTGCATTTAATATCCAGATAGAAATCTCTTGCATGTGTTTTACGTCTTTGGGAAAACAAGACTTGTTTTGTTCAATTTCATAATTTGTTCAATTATGGCAGCTATTCCAGAAGCCAATTACAGCTGAGGAAATCTAGAAAGTGAAACTGCACAGATCCTGTTGCTTACGCTGTGAAACAAGAAACCAAACCAAAAGTTTAAACCTGCTATTAAACAGAAGTAGTTATTTGCCTACACCTAGGTAATAAACATAAGCTCAAGTGTATTCTAAAGCCTTCCAGTAACTTCAGCCTAAATTAACTGCCTTCTTCCTTTCCTCTTTTTGATTTTACACAGAGGATTTCAGTGATACGGTTTAGTGGTGGTCTAGGCAGCCTGGGCTAATGGTTAGACTTGACGATCTTAAAGGTCTTTTCCAACCTAGCTGATTCTAGACTGCATGTTCCCCTACGAGTAACATAACCCTTAAAAAGGCATTCAACCAAATTATGCATTATTTTCATGAGTATACTCCATTTTATTTAACAATTCATTCCACCCACTCCAATACATCTGTGTATGAAACTGAGGGTTCAAATAAAAGTTTAATGAAAAGAAAAAGGTTGGTGGTCTTCAATGCTAAAATACAGGGGGCATGAAGGATCCCAGTGCAGCTCTAAGACCTTTCTGTAGAAAGCAAGCATGTAAGGAAGGAACACAAGTGAAAGCAAGGCCTCAAATTTACGCTTAATCTAGAAAACCTCAGCCTAATGATGAGGTAGGTCTATGTCAAAGAACAACCATTTCCTTCACCCAATTTTACGATTTCTTCATACCAGGAAAGTTGAGAGCTTCTTACAAGCTCCCAAGCTTTGCTTTAAGCAACCTAGGAATTCAAAGGATAGACTTTTATAGCCTTATTATGATGGCCTGGTTTTATTCATGTAGCACAGATTAAGTGCAAATGCTAAAAATTAATGCCTACCATAGTATTTTAAATCCAGGGTGTACCTTTTTTCATTACAGCTCAGTTTTATAGATCTTTTTGTACTCAAGCTAGTCTGCTATTAGGGGAGCCACAAAACAACTGATTTTCGAAAAATCAGTCAATGACATTGAATCTTAAAGACAGAAAGAGTTGCGGTTTGTTTTTTTTTTTGCCACGTCAAAGGCTATAGTAAAATCTCCGACACCATTTCCCAGGTCCAGAGAATAGCAATAAAGCAGAAAAAGGGTCTAGATAAAAGTCTGATGAGGAAGGGCTGAGGGAACTGAGGGCATTTAGTCTGGAGAAGGCTCAGGGGGGACCTTATCACACTCTCTACAACTATCTCAAAGGAGGATGGAGCCAGGAGGTGGCTGGTCTCTGCTCCCAAGTAACAAGTGACAGGACAAGAGGAAACAGCCTCAAGCTGCACCAGGGGAGGTTAAGGGCTGGGTATTAGGAACAATTTCTTCACTTAAGGGGTGGTCAGGCATTGGAACAGGCTGCCAAGGGTAGTGGTGGGGTCACCATCCCTGGAAGTGTTTAAGATGTATAGATGTGGCACTTACAGAATCACAGAATAGTTAAGGTTGGAAAGGACATTAAGATCATCTAGTTCCAACCCCCCTGCCATGGGCAGGGATGCCTCACACGAAACCATGTCACTCAAACCTTTTGTCCAACCTGGTCTTGAATACCGCCAGGGATGGAGCATTCACAACCTCCCTGGGCAAGCCATTCCAGGGCCTCACCACCCTTACAGTAAACAATTTCTTCCTGATATCCAATCTAAATTTCCCCTGTTTAAGTTTGAACCCGTTACCCCTTGTCCTGTCACTACAGTCCCTAATGAAGAGTCCATCCCCAGCATCCCTATAGCCCCCCTTCAGATACTGGAAGGCTGCTATGAGGTCTCCACGCAGCCTTCTCTTCTCCAGGCTCAACAGCCCCAACTTTCTCAGCCTATCTTCATACGGGAGGTGCTCCAGTCCCCTGATCATCCTCGTGGCCCTTCTCTGGACTTGTTCCAACAGTTCCATGTCCTTTTTATGGTGAGGACACCAGAACTGCACACAAGAGTCTCACAAGAGTCTCTTGAGGTCTCACAAGAGCAGAGTAGAGGGGCAGGATCACCTCCTTCAACCTGCTGGTCACACTCCTTTTGATGCAGCCCAGGATACAGTTGGCTTTCTGGGCTGCGAGCGCCCAGAATCATTCAGGTTGCAAAAGACCTGTCTCTATGTCACTGGCAAAGTACTGGGGGATATAAAGCTGCAATACAGTTCTAGTTATTTCTCTTACCAAATGCTTTACAGAAACATTAAAATTCCTGCTTCTTCATAAGGCAGCAGGAAGGTTTCCTCAAAAGAGCTACTAAAACCTAGGATCTCAGATTGCATTACAGAAGCCTACTTCAATACTCCCAAACAGAACAGCTAAAACCCCCTAAACTAAATCATCCCCCCACCATTACCCTAAGGTACATTAGTGTAAGCCTTGCACCACTACAGAAAGGATCTGGTACCCCACATAAACAGCTTGGGAAAAGAAAAAAAATATCAAACATCTGCACAAATCAATGTTGAAATACCTGATGATACAAAACCAGCTTTAAGACTGGGTTTGGTTAATATTTTCTTTTGAGGAAATTATAGCTTCCCTTACCCTCTTGGCTTTTTTAATTTTTATTACTTGGTAGTGGCTTTATCCTGAAACTCACAACACACATCTTTAATATTTAAGCACATTCCAGTGAAATAATTTTATGAAAGTGAAGTTCAAAGCATTTTCCTTTCATTTCACTTTTGAGCACTACCACAAATAGCAGTAGCTGTAACAATCACACTCTTCTATTAAAGATGCAATACTACAAAGAAAGTAATTTCCGATGTTTACAGCTTGAAGGAAGATTAAGTCCTCCTGTAAAATTTAACACATGCAGCTAAGCAGTAAAATATAAGGGGAAAAAAAAATTATCTACAAGTGGCATACTAGAAGCAATCACAGACACAATCATATTAAAATGGAATATAGGGCTGGCCAGATTTTTATTAAAGGTGGCATCTTCCTTACAAAGAGTCAAACCTAAGAAAAGGAAGAAGCAAACAATGCCCCCATGAATTCTATACAATGTTTTATAACTATTGCTTTAGGTGCTGGGTTTTTTTGTTTGTTTTTTTTTTAAATCAACGGTACAATAACAGTTATTTCCTCCACAGCAGTTTTACTCATCTTTTTGCTCCACCTTTGACAGCTCATTTACAACTTCCCCAATGACTAATCAGCAAGAACTTGAGCCTTCTCTGGAAGAATCTTTCAAGTGCCAGTTTCCTGAATACCATGAAGGAGGAAAACAAAAATAATGACTTCTAAAATGGTAATAAATAACTGCAGCTCTAGCCTCAAAGGATGTTAAATATTGGGAAACACCACAGAAATATTATCCTTCGTATTCTCCTATAAATTGCCAGGAGAAAAGCAGAGTTATAAGAACAAAATCTTCAACCCCTGAACAAAGTTTCCATATTTCCCCAGGGAACTAAGAGGGTTAAATAAAGAACTAATGAAATATTTAGGAATAGATGTACATTACAGAGACTGCAAAGCATTATCCTATACAGGTCAACAAAGAGTTTGCTCAACTAAGAACAAAATATTTCCAAAATTACAATAGCAGCTGCTAATTTCTACCCAAAATTTTGTCAAACCCAGGTTTCGATGAGGAGCTCACAAAGCAGCTTAAGGTCTTCATCCATCACTGAGGGTTTCTAAGGTGTTAATGTAAACATATGAAAACCACCCCTCGTAAATGAAGTATGTCCTCCCAGTAAGAGTCACTTGCTTTTAACATATTTTTCTTCCCTCACACACAAATTATCTTGAGCCTATTTTTCCACCATTTATTCACGTAACATGCACCAAATATATTAAGATCACAAAAGGCTTTAACATATGTAACAGATGTGTATTAGTGCATATTATTTCAATCCTTTCACTTACAGCCCTTACTGAAATTGCAAGAGGAGCCTATATTTTATTTCAAATATATCTGAATACTAAGGGGTTTTTTTCTGAAGAAAATGTTTGGCTGTATATGCAGTATTTTAACAGGATAAAACAAATGAGACTGTGTGACTCCTTGTGGGAACTCATAAGGGCAACCTTACCAATTCACTTAGGAACAAGGAAATTAAAAATTATTACTATTGCTATCACCTACACTGAGTCATTTATCATTCTTGCTCTTCACTAGTATCATGTTCCAACAGTGAGTGGCTACAACAAATACAATTAGCCAGCTGGCCACAGAAGTGGGAGATAATGTGCTTTTGATGGAGTTTATCCAAGCATGGAGATGGAATGTTTGTCATCCACACAGCAGAGTTGCTGCATTTTTTATCCCAAGGAAAAGAAACCCCTCACGCAATGATTTTGCGTTTTAAAGAGACCAAGAATCTGGAGATCTCTGTAGAAGAGGCTACCAACAACTACACAGATGAGAAAGACAAATCCTGCATTCTAACATGATAAAGTAGTCTTTCATTTAAACAGAAATCAGGCATTTAAGGTGTGTTTAACCACGGTACTCAAAGCCAGATTTCCAATTAGCTTACAAAATTTAGTTTCTCACTTAATGTTGCAATTAAAGATTAGTATCCTAATGCTTACCGGTGGCTCCCAAATGGAAAATTTGGTATTAAGAAATTAAACTGTCTAACACTTAAGAAAATTCTAACAAGCAAAGATTTTCCTTAGACAAAATATTTTTCTCCAGTCAACTCAACTTCCTTTCTCCTCCTAAAGGTTTTAATACATCAGTCACGTCCTCTGGTTCATTATCCTTCTTTCACCCGCTTCCTCCCTCCCACTTTTTATACACATCCACTGCTCTTTGACAACATCTCCTGGGAGCAATGAAGAGATACTGCCATTTTCCTCCCAGGGGATATTTTTATTCAGCTAGGAAAGATCAACCTTGATGGACTCACAGGGGAAATGCTCACAGACAAAAGAGGAAGTTTGTCAATTGATTTCTACACTGAGGGTAATCATCATTATATGTTATCTCAAAAGCTCACACAGTGATCAAACTCAGAATACAATTAATGGAATATTTTCCTAGCAGCATCTACTAAC
The DNA here is from genome assembly GCF_028554395.1 of Pezoporus wallicus. Classification (NCBI taxonomy): domain Eukaryota; kingdom Metazoa; phylum Chordata; class Aves; order Psittaciformes; family Psittacidae; genus Pezoporus; species Pezoporus wallicus. Next base: position 2,500,083 of record NW_026639377.1, read on the forward strand.
TGATATTAGCCAGATGTCTCATTAAAATCAGCAGTGACAAACCCTAGCTCTTTCTTAGGAAAATGCACTTTTGCAGGCTAATTAAATCTATTTTTGGCCATTATCTTTTGCAAGACTGAAATCAAGGCAACTTGCCCTAGAAGTGCTTTGAAACAATTTCATATAATGATTCTGTGCAACCATTTTATGCTTTGTAAACCTTCAGTCTTTGAAGCCTAAATAATGATAAATAAACTTACTGCTAAAAATACTGTTTTGTGATGTACCACAAGAGGAATAAAGGAAAAGTCAGTAGGAAGAACATATGCTCTACAAAAAGCCTTGACACCCCTCACCAATAAGTCCTAAGCACAACATAAGGTCACACTTAAAATGTTTATTTTTCACTCAATCTTTATATATTTCTCAGGTTTGATAGCAATTTTTTTTTCCTGAAGACCTATTTAATTGAACACCTGGAAGAAAACCCCTATTTGGAGCATTAAGCTTTTTTTTTTTTTTAAGGATACGACTCAATAAATGCATTACAGGATCATCTGCAATACCCTTAGGATATACCTACAGAGAGACATCAGGCTGATCTGTTATGAGAATGACTTAATTACTTTGCTAGGATAGGCTTTTTTGATCATATAAAAGTATAAGAGTTAATTTAAAATATTTTACAGATGGAAGGACAGACAACTCAGGTATGAGTCAATTAACACTATGATCTTACATTTTGGGAATTGCATAGTTCTTCTGTTTTGTGGATGCTCATCGCTAATTCTAGGCATTTATGTCCTTAGTCTATTTATCTAAAACCAGAAAACAGTTATCCTGTTGCCTTCTGAACTGCAGGGTTTTTGAACAACTTGTACAATTAAATGCCACTATCATGCAACCAGATAATTAGCCAAGAGGTCAGACTAGCAATAATTGTGATGTCTAGAAAGAAGTACCTATTTCAGCACTTGCATTATCAATTTTCAGGAAGTAAAAGGTTTGTACTACAAACAGACAAAATGGAGAGGGGAAAAAAAAAATCCAAAGATGAGCAAAAGGTGGGTGACAAGGCCCAAAGGTCAGCCTTGAGATTAGGCTAGTCTTTCTGTGCTCTTTTCAGACAAGGAACAGAAAAAAAACCTCTGTTCCTAACTCTGCCAGGAGAAGCTTTCCCACAGTCTTTATGAAATCCTCTCAGAAGCGTTCACCAGAACGGTTTACAAGAACAGAAATAACGTATGGGGAAAATCAAGAAGAGGTCAACTTCTCTGCTGAGACTAATTTGAAAAGTCAACTGAAAGTCATGGCTCCTTTGTTTTCTAATGCTGCTATCAAAATAACGTTAGATGCAGCAGAAAATGAAGCACTGAGTGTTGGACTTCATGATTTTTATGGGTCCCTTCCAACTTCAAAAATTCTATTATTCTAAAGGAAAAAATCAAACACCAAAACAAAACAAAATCCCAAAGTGACCAAGGCTAAAATAACGTCAGATTTTAGTTAACATCCTACTACAGAAATAAGTGCAGCTTCTCCTGCCTGAGAGATCCTGGCAGTGTTCCAAGTCATAATCAAGGCAAATGTGGTAATGAGTTGGTAAAATGACTGCATTATGGCTCCAATTCCTGTCAGCTTTTACAACAAACCACGTTGTCACCACAGATGTGCAAACGGGTTGATGGGAGGAAGCAACAGACCCCAACACAGCTAATGCCTCCAGAGCTGTCAGCTAAACGTTCAGCTCTTCAACAATTACACTGTGTACTCCAACTAGATGAGACCACAACTCTTTTGTCCCACCACCACGCACCTAAGTTTTCCACTTGCTTGGGTTTGAAGAACAGACCACATACAAAAGGAATGCTACTCCTGATGGTAACACATGTCTAAAGTTGGCTTTGTTATTAATGGCAACACTAGGAATGAGACAATCAAATCTGCTTCCACACTGTTATGGCACAAAAAGGGCTGAGAAAAATTTTTGGTTGCAAGCTAAAAAAGCCTGATATGTACAAGTACAACATTTCAATTTCTTCTTTTTTTTTTTTATAAAATACTTTGTAAATAAAGCAAAAATATTTTTAAATGCTCATTTTTTAAAAAAGGCAAAAATCAGCACAGACATGTATCAAAAGCTAGAATTTTGGGAAATAAAACCAGCTTTCTCTTTCTGTGCCAACAGAACAACAAAACATGGATGCAAACAAGAAATACATCAAATGTTATTTTCAAAGGACAAACTGCAATCCTAAAGCATCTCCTAAAAATCTCAATATAAATAATGGGCTTTTATTGTTCATTTACTGCAAGGTTAGGCAGCCTGATATGATGGATGAACTGCCAACTCCCAACTAAACTTCTCCAATCCATCAAAGAAAAAGTAGAAATTTCACTCAAAGTGTCAATAAACCTAAATCATGAAGTGCAAAATACTTCACAGAGTTCTGATCATTTTTTAGGACCTGCATTCACTGCGAAATTGCAGAAACATTGTTTTTCCCTCACTTCCCTCCCCTTCTCCCTGCAAGGTGCACATCTTGATTTATAAGTCAATGATACCACAGATTGATAGAACAGAAATGAAGTTTTTTTGCAAAGGTTTAATGCTAAGGAAAATGATGTCTACAAAAGAAGCTATTTTACTCTACCCAAAAGCCAAAAAAGATCGCCAAGATTTTGTAAATCAGATATTCAAAAGTGGCTGTATTAAAAAAATTAACCCAGGGCTGCAACTGGAGCTTTGCAATCAAAGCTGATGCTGCCCTGAGGCAACTAGAATGATTCTATGACAACTAAAACCAGGAGATACATAGCAGCGTGAACCAGCACACAGACCCATCAAAAAACAGGTATTACATTGTTTGACATAGATACCCAAGACTGCAATACTTAACTAATTACATCATACAGCAACGTCACACAGACCCATCAAAAAACAGGTATTACATTGTTTGACATAGATACCCAAGACTGCAATACTTAACTAATTACATCATACAGCAACGTGGTGTCCCTGCCCATGGCAGGGGGGTTGGAACTAGATAATCTTAACATCCTTTCCAACCCTAACTATTCTATGATTCTACGATTCTATGTTCTTTGTGTCCGCATCAGAGGAGGCCTGCGTTTCTTCTTCTTATATACATACAAAAGACAAATAAAACAGCTGTAGCAGACTTACCACGATATATTAAAAATCAGCTACCCCTTTGGACTTGATTCTGTGACATGCTGCAGCATAAAACTAAGCATGAAGCTCTCAGGTGAAGTATCACTGAAACCTAGACTACAAAAATTTGAGTTTCTACTGCAGATCTCAGAGCCTAACACCTTTTGTCAAATTTGATGAGGATAGTTGAATGAATTGGTAGAAAGCATTTATAATTGATGTTGAATGTAAAAGCATATTAGTGCAATCATAAAAATCTTTGAAATTAGGTCATCCTGCCTTTGCTTATCATTTAGCGTTTAAAAACTCAATGCACTACTTTAATCCAAACACCCAGACTCTCTCATCTGTACCTCATCTTTATCACAACTGCCCTGCCTAATGGTAGTAATACAAATATCCTTCTATTTGATTATTTTCTTCCTTATTCCAACAAAGAAAGCAAGCTGTGCATCTTAAATCAAAAAGGAATCCTCACATAGGTACCCATCTGTACACTTCTAAATACACATCTACAACAAATACACATCTAAAAACTTATATTTATGTTAGAATATCTAATTTGGTTTTGCTCTAAAGACATTCATGTCATTTTTATTTCAAAAGTCACTCCCCCTCCCCTACATGAAGTATGCTAAGTAAAAACATTTTGGTATATTCATTGACTTAAGCCTGAAAACTGGAACCTAAGCCACACAACATAAATTGCATGGGCCTTCCCAGAAAAAAACAGCAGGGCACATTTTTCATTAATCCAAAACACCAGGTACTGAACGACCAAAAAAAAAAAAAAAAAAAAGCTGCAAAATGAATGTGCATTTATGTAAATTCAGCGTGAGCAACATAGGCACAACTTCTCTGGAGTGTTTGAAAGATGCCCTTGTGCTGAGTTTTCATTTAATTCTAATGCCCAGACTGAAAACTTTTTCCTTTTCTTCCATTTCATAATGACTAGTGTTTGATAAACAAATAATTGATCAGTCTCAGATTTGTTCCAGATTCTTTACTTAATTTAATGCAACACTCTAATACTTGCCTTGAAACCTTCATTTTCATGGTACGGAGGTGGTACTGTAATACTGTCAATAATACTAAAAATAAGCTTGTGTATGCTGCAACTAGAACTCCCCTCCCATCAAATTTCAAAGCCTTTCTAGACTTAGTGTCCTTTTGAACATAAGTCACATTAACTGCCATCAAGTAAAAATACTAACTTGCATGAAATAAATAAAATAAATGCAGTAAACCCTCCGGTTATCAGATTCAGATTCTAGTGTTCTATTTGCTCCCCCTCAGTTTTCACATGTAAAGTTCATCAACTTTCCTGTTTGAAAAACTGAGTTTGCCATAGGAGCTGCTAAATGTTTATTGTCGGAGCTGTAGTCTACCTTGTCCTTATGTTGTTTTTCACTTTTTACCAAACACAGAAAAGCTCTTCTGAGAATAGTGCCCATGTCATTCTTGAGCACAGTGGTAACAAGATGTCTGAACAGAAACCTCTTCTTTCAGAGAATGGGCTAGATAACAAAACAGTACTAAGGCTCCTCATCTTTCCCTTTCCTCATGTACCTGTATTATACTGTAACATTACTACTGGAGTTTTACATTTATCTCTCTTTACAAGAGCTCATTTGACACCTGTGTACCATGGAAATGAAGGTTTCAAGGCAAGGACTGATCATAAATGAAGCATAATTAATGCGCTATTAGTCCAATGTGATATTGACCATACATGAAAAAAATAAAATTGTCTTACCGTACACTTTGTGCTCGTTGTGATGGTCAGGGTGAAATCTGAAGAGAATTCTAAGTCTGGAGTGGATGCAGTATTACAGTCAACATGCTGTTGAAAGAAGTAATACAATTCTGTCAGTGCTAAATTTAGAGACCTTCCTTTGGATGAAGGTTGCTCACATAATGAGACAACTTCTTGAGGGCAATACTAATTCAGCTCTGAAAAATGGGAAGAGGCTTAAAACCCACTTAATCCTGTCGGCACACTGACAACCTAAAACACCCCTTCCCAAAATGCCAGCACTAACAGGCACTTGGACTAGTAGCACTACGGAGCCAAGTGTAGTAGCTCACTTCTTTCAAGACAATTGCTTGATGACAGCTGCCCACTGGTAAAATCAAGTCATATTCACCGGCATCTTCACCTGTTTTACTCCTTGTTCATACAGCCACATGGCAGAATACAGTATCAAAAGTGATACAGGCTCAATCTGGGCTTTTCTGATTTGCCAGGTTAATGTAGTATTGATCATGGAATAATTGAAAGGGACCTCTGGAAATCACAGTCTACAGCAGGGTCAGCTAGAGCAGGTTGCTCAGAACCATGTCCAAATAGCTCCTGAATACCTCTACGGACAGATTCCACAACTTCTCTGGGCAACCTGTGACACACTGTTCAATTGCCCTCAGAGTAAAATACCATTTCCTGATCTTTCAAGACAACTGCCTGTAGCTCAACCTGTGCCCCTTGTTTCTTGACCTGCCACTGAGAATCACTGAGAAGAATCTGGCCCTACCTTCTCCACTTTCCACCACCATGAGGCATTTATATGCACTGATAAGGTCTTTCCACTAGACCAGGTTGCTCAAAGCCCTGTCCAACCTGGCCTTGAGCACTGCCAAGGATGGGGCAGCCACAGCTTTGCAACCTGTGCCAGTGCCTCACCAGCCTCACAGGGAAGAGCTTCTTCCTGTTATCTAAATCTCTGCTTTGTCAGTTTAAAGCCATCCCCCCTTGTCCTGTTACTACATGCTCCTGTCAAACCTCCTCTTCAGGTTTCCTGTCAGCCCCTTTTGGCACTAGAAGCTGCTCTCAGATCTTCTTGGAGCCGCCTCTTCTCCAGGCTGAACAAGCCCAGCTCCCTCAGCCTGTCAAACTCTTCTCAGAGAAGCTGCTTTCCAGCCAGTAGACCTTCAGCCCCTCTTGATGAGTGGGGTTATTCTTCCCTCCCCTCAGCAGGATTATGCATTGCCCTTTGGCTGCCCCGAGCTTTTTGCACAGGACAACCACTGGCCCATTTCTCCAGCCTCTGGATGCCCTCCTGAATAATAGCACAACCATGAGGTGTATGAGTATGTGAAATATCAAAGTGATGCAACCGAGCAGAAAAGCCAAGAGGCAGAGAACTGCTTTGCTATTTTGAATTTAACACAAAACACAGCATATCCAGGATAACAGTGGTAACGTTGCAATGTGCATTTCAATATAAAAATCAGACTTTGTAGAGTGCAATTAGCTTCGATTTTCAGTTGTTCATAAAAATTACACCCAATTTTTTTTTCCACTGTATGAAGTTCTTTAGCTTATGTACTCAGTTAAAATCACAGCATCATAGAATAGTTAGGATTGGAAAGGACATTAAGATGATCTAGCTCCCCCCCGGCCATGGGCAAGAGATGCCTCACCCTATACCATGTCACCCAAGGCTCCAACCAACCTGGCCTTGAACACTGTCAGGGATGGAGCATTTACCACTTCTTTGTGCAACCCGTTCCAGGGCCTCACCACCTCCACAGTAAAGACCTTCTTCCTTGTATCTAATCTGAACCCATTCACCCTTGTCCTATCACTACAGTCCCTGATGAAGAATTCCTCTCCAGCACTCCTGTAGGCCCCTCAGATATTGGAAGGCTGATGCTTTATTCAAGAATGCCATATAATGCTGAATATAATATCACAACTATAATTAATAAATATTTCTTGATGCTGCTTTGTCTTTCCTTAAACAAAGTTTTGCTTCCTGAGAAGTTACACTATAAACGATATAAAACAAGCAGCAGCTAATCAGAGCAAACACTAAAATATCTTCTGTAATAATCATATGATAAATTGGAACCTTTTAAAACTTTTCCTTAAAAATATAATCCATTTGCTTTGTGGAATGGCTACTGATTAAAACAGTTTACCTGTAATGCCACTTTGCTCAACTCATTAATTTTACTCCTTTGTACTGTAACTTCAGCAAACAAGTTCATGCATTGACTTTGGGCTATTTTAAAAACTCTGACTGCTACCCGAGTACAAAAGAGTACAAAAGCATTAAGAAACAAAGTGATGGAAACTGCTGCACGATGACACAATTTGCAAATCACATAAACCTGAGCTGGAGAGTGACTGCTCATCATGGCACATAATGGAAAGGGGCATTATCAGCTCATAGACCTCATTTGGCACATTAAACCAATTATCAACATTTTCCAGGTTAAAATGTTGTTCATTTGTTTGCCTAACAAACAGAGCTTAACTCATCCCTACAGCTGCTTATTTGCAGTACCATATACGTTCTTCATTTTCTGTATACCAAACTTGACCTATTTGAAAGAAGTATTCAACTACACTACCACTTGAATTAGAACATGTAAAATGTTATTAAAATGCCAGGTGAGAAAGCCTATGCCTCACTCATTGCACAAACCTGTCAGATGGCTAATAATTACAGCCTTAGACTCTTCACAGAGTCACGGAATGGTTTGGGGTGGAAGGGATGGTTAAGGATTGTCTACCTCCAACCCCCTGCCACAGGCAGGGACACCTTCCACTAGACCAGGTTGCTCCAAGTCCCATCCAGCCTGGCCTTGAACACTTCCAGGGACAGGGCAGTCACAGCTTCTCTGGGCAACCTGTGCCAGTGCCTCACCACCCCCACATGGAAGAACTTTTTCCTTATATCTGATCTAAATCTCTCCTGTCTGGTTAAAGCCATTCCCCCTTGTCCTGTCACTACTTGCTCTTCTTAATCTGTGTTTTGTCTGTACCTCTATTTTGTGCACATTCATTCACTAATGGTGGAATTTATCTTCACTATAATGACAGGTCTGCAAAATATATTCCAACAACTGACTTGATCACTTGACCCTCTCCTTACACTCAAGGAAAACAGACACTTGTAAGCCTTAAGCCACAGAACCTATTACAGGTGTCCTGTAAAAAAAAGAAGTAGAGATGCATAAGGAAGCTAAAGTAGTTACTCAAGTTAAAGAAGTATTAGTCTCAGCACTTCCTATATTTGACTGCCCAATTAAAAAAAATAAAAAATAAAAAAGGAAATTTAAACTTTAAAATCTTCCCTGTAATCAAATTATAGACAAGAAAAGCTTAAACAATAACTTGTGTCAGGATATACTTACACCAAAACTGTACTTGACCCATTACTGCTTTTGTGGGCAGGACTGACAACTGACCACACCAAGTAGTTTCTACACTGGAAGAGACCTCAGTAATGGTTTCAAGTTCAGTGATAAATTACACAAATCTATTTTCTTCTATATCAAAGTAACATAGGAATGCATTTAAATAGAAATTACCTGTTTACTAAAGTGGTAATTCCCATTGAAGGAAGGGCAGTAATAGTACTGCTTTAAGTGTATTACAATAGAAAAGTAACTGTATGAATAATAATTAGAATACCATTGTGGCAGAAAATCTTGATTTATAATAGTCCCTCTTTCAATTTTATCTGACCTGTTCCAAAGTCCATCAGAAGTGCAAACTAGTCAGTGTTCTGGAATTATATCCTATCATGTAAGTGTTCTCTCATATGAAGCACTATCAACTTTGCTGCTATTCCCCGTGACAAAGCTGCTATAAAAAAAGGACACCGCAGAAAAGCAAGCATAAAATTAATTCAATTAGTATTGCAGAAACTAACATTGCATTTTCAGACATGGTTGCTCTATTGGATGAAGTTATGCAACTCAGTACACGAACTGAACTGAAAAGGGAAGCAAAGTAAAAGAAAATTCTACATTCCATGTTGTGGAGGGTTTTTTTGGTATAGTTTAAATTTCAGTGACACAACTTGTAACTTAAATGCAAGTTTGGGTTTGGATAGAACAAAATTTAAAACAGAGCAATCTAAATGTGGGAATGCTACTTTATTAAGAGCTCAAACTTGCTAAAACAAAGGCAATTAATGAGTCTTCCAGTCTTAACACCAAGAACCTTACTGCACTTGTAGTATTTTGAAGATGCCAAAATTTGTGTGCATGCGTATTTTTTATCCTCTCCTCCGTAAAAAGAGGGAACTTCTAATCTGCCTTCTACACATTAAAGAAGTATGGTACCTTAATGACACTGGCGGTAGATATCACTGTGTTTGGATCCAGCACTTCCACAAAAGCTTCTGGAATTACAGCCTTCTTCATACAAGACATGTCAAAGCCATATACATCTTCCCAGAAAAGTAGCTTGTCTGCATGTTTCTTCATGTCTCCAACAGCTACTAGACTAATGGTGCACATGTCAGGATAAACTGCAACAAAAGAAACAGATTAGCGATTTTTTTATTTTATGTATGCATAAAGAGGACTTTTTCTTCTTTTTCTTTTCTCTAAGTGAGCAACATCTTAAAAGAACAAATAATTTTTCTCAGCTCTTGGACAAGATACTTTCTACTACTTTATTTTCTGGAGTCCCACTTGTCCACAGAAGAGACTAGAAACTGAAACTCAGTTTTCCCGCATTACTCAAGTATTTCCTCTTCATGACAAAAGATCTTTCCAGTTGAATCCCTCTGCTAGGAAATGACTGGAAACTTGATGCCTGAAGAAAGTAACTTAGAACATACTATTCTGGCTTATATATGGAGACTGACATAAAATGTGTTTAATAACTGTAGAGCCAAAGGAAAATTCAGATGAGAGCTTTGCAATAACAAGAAACCTCTGTGAAAATACCCTATTTCCAGAAAAGCACAAATATACTCACTCAAGAATTTTATTCCTGTTCCTTACCAGCTCTAGCTGGTACTTGCCTTACAACTTAAAAAAATATTTTTGAGTACTGGAAAAGATTAACAACTCTTCTATCTGCATCTGAAGAATATGGAAGTGACCCAACAGAGAATAACTTCCTTGTCAATTCTCCCCACAGCTTTAGGATGACCGCTATCATTCTTACACTATCTTCACACTTCTCCCACGAATATCTTCAGAACAAGTACGCTTTACAGCTTTTCCAAATGGCAGTGCAAGATTGACATTTGCCTTTTTGACTGCTGCCTAGAGCAAAGCCAGTCAATCCCTTAGCAATCTCTATTCACTGCTGACTAGAAAAGACGCAAAGAACAGCTGCTATGAACATGGCAGTCTACAGCATTATCAAACAGTAAGAGAAGCCCAATTTATATTCAGATAGTTTCTTTCCACAAAGAAATTCCAATGTTTTGGGTTGAGTTTTAAAGCCTCTAAAAGCCACATACATTGAATCCTTGAGCTGGCTTCAGAGCAAACTGCCTGAAGTGTTAATAATAAACACTTTATTTTTTTTTTATTGATACACGAGTTTGTCTGTGTTGATAAAATTGAAGCTAAGTTTCTCTTTTTTCTCCCCAAAATCTGATGAACTGTAAAATTAATCTTGTCTTCAGCACTGCCTGAAATTGTAGTTTATCAAAATGAGTATGGAGAAATCATTGGTAGAGCATGGTAAGTCAGAAAAATGGTATTTTTTTTCCCTTGCAAAATACTGAAGATAGAAGCAGAAAATTGAAATTAGAACTTTCATCTAGTGAGAGTAGATTTAGGAAATAAGATCACACATATTAATGATAAATAAGAGCTGTCTAAAAAAGCTTCTTTCTTTTCATGTGAAGACATTAAAGTAAGTAATCTACATTTAGCATGACTAGTTTATGCAAAATATGAACGCACTGTCATTTTTCTCACCTCTGTTTAAAACAGAATAAATAAAGAAACACCAGCAAGCTTAAACTGGAATCCCATTTGTAAGCTATCATCACCCTTACTTTACAGACAAGGGATTCAGAGGAGGTTTCTCCAGGAACAGCCTACAATTAACTTGGCAATACAAAGGCAGTCTGAGAATGGAAACAGGAAGGCGTTCAAACTGCCTTGTCTGAAACAAATAATTTAGTTCCAGCACACCTGACAGTTGCCACACACACAAAGATTTAACATCTGATGGCAGGAGTATTTGCAAGTGATTTCTGGAGCCATCAATAAGGAATTTCCATTTCTTGAAGATCTGATGTTGCTGTTTACCAGCGTGACAACTGCATTCAATCTGGTTTTACCTCCCAGCAACTCAGACCTCCAAGAGCCACCACTGATGCTGCAAAAATTCAAACACAGTGTGAAGCAAGACAACAAAAGCCAAGAATACAAGCCTTTGAGGGAGTATTTTTCAGGGAAATGCTCTTCAAAAGAATGCCAGGTGTTTGGCGAGAAGAGCAATGCAAAGAGACTGGAAGTCTCTAGTTACAGAATACACTTACAGGAGCATGCTGGCATCACTGCAAGTGAAAACCACAGCAAAAAGTAATCAACTAGTTTATAACCTTCCCTCCTTTGAGTAGCCCACGTTTCTGGGACATTGTGTTAATAACAAAAAGTTTACCACGTCTATCAAGCATTAAATATTTCAGTGGTACAATAATTTTTAATTAAATCTCTTGGTGCACACAGCAAATCCTTAAATTAGTAGTGGAACTTATGATTGATTACATATCAAATATCATTATATATATTATATACACAGTGCTTAACAAGAAGCAAAACCGTAAACACTAATGCTGTAATCTAAGCTGCAATTTTAGTTTAGCCCATCAAATTAACAACAAAGAAGTAGACAATGCGTGTTCAGAATCTACAAGAAGAAATCTGTGTTCCATCAACAGTGCATAGGCAAGAGACTACAGTGATTCATTAACTTCCAAATTTACCTAACTTATGTACAGAAGCATATGCTATACTGAGGTTTGACTGGAAACATAAGCATGTTATCTAAATATCAGCCTAAATCATCTAAACACTGTAGGTTTTTGAAAATGTTTAAATGCATCTGCTTAAAAAACTGCATTTGCCATCTCACCCACTATCCTCGATCCCCTGCTCTTTCTGCAACCCTGCAATACTTGCCCATGCAACCTGACAGACTTACTATTTTTTTAATCTCATTAAGCCTATAATTTAATAATTTTTCCTTCTCACGAGTGAAATGAACAAAATGCTGATTGGACAAAAAGCACAGTCCTCAATGCTCTCACAGATTCATCGTTTTGACCATCTGTCCTTCTCGACTCAGTGCCCAGAAGTCATCTGTCACTAGGAACAGCTCACGTGGTGAACAGAATACAATGGGAAATCCTTTATCGCTTAGCAATGCCTCACAAACTTCACGATGCTGAAGGGTAAGGCAGCAATCCTACAGGGATATGGAAATGATTCCAAGTGAATACCATCATCATTTCAATGTGACCAAGCAAACAGCATTACGTTTTGAATGACACCCTCCTTACCTATGTCACCCCTCACTAACGTGCACTGCCCTCAAGTATATGCAAAAACCGCAAGCCAGTAACAGCTCTAAAGAACAAACAGATGGGTCCTGGACAGCAAGCATTTTGTTCCCAAATAAAGCTATTATGTACTGTATACATTACCCTAGACAGTTTGGCATAATTCACTTCAGCTGGCCAACAGGCTAAATTGAAGTAACGACGATATGACTGACTGAACACAAAGTTACACATTTGGATTCTATTCCTAGCTCAATCACTCAAAGATCTGGCCAAATCACAGCTGCTTCTACTGCTATTTTTTAGCTTTCAAACAGTCCCAGTAATAATGATCTTGGATTCAACAGTACAAAGCGGCTCAAGACAAAGTTAAGCTTTACGGAAGATTCAGGAGTTTCTCTGGTAAGGCTTCACATGGGAATGAGCTCTTAGTTTTGGCTCACCTAAACCTGGATATGCCCACAGTCCTGCTGCTATTCATCCACACTGCAGAAGTGTCTGTCTTGCTAAGCTGACTGGTGAGCAACTTACTCAGTAACCTTAGGCACAGCCATTTACCTGCTATACAAGCTGGCAGGGGAGCAGCAATTGTGAGCATCTTAAGAAAACAGCGTTCCATTTAAAATCTGTCCATACCAACCTGTGACTGTACAACACTGTATCCTTTGAAGAGTCAAATAAGGTCCGAACATATTCCCAAAGCACAAAGTATATGTGTACTGCAGAATCAGCATACCCTGTCTTTCAAAGGAAACTTTGGGAGGCACGAGCCCACTACCAACAATATAACTAGAAAAAAAGACACTATAGCAGTTTCAATAGAGGTCACAAGCCTCTGGCCCTTTTCAGAAGCTTTGGAAATAGTAGTGAAACATAAGATTCCTTACAATTTTAGGGAATGTCCCCCAGACTTAATCATATTGCAATGTAAAATTATCATCATATATCTGTAACAGAGCTTAGAACAACCGTATTTCAGATCTCCTGACAATTCTAAATTGCTAAAAACAAAAAAAGCTCTTACTCTGTCATGTTGTTCAAGTGGCTTCTAAATATTTCACCACATGAACAGTAATCTCTTGCTGGTATAGTCAGCTTTGTGGCCAAACGTGGAACCATTGCATAATCCCCCCTTTTTTCTACTGCACTCTGTAGCATACAAAAGCTCGCTGCAATCAGAGAAGCACTGCAGTGAGCACTGTTAAACAGTCATTAATCCAATCATGAAGTCAGCGTAGTGAAACTAACTATGTGCATGGTTAGCACAAAAGGGGAAAAAAAAACCAACCCAGACTGATGACTACAATTGCAAAGGTCAATATGAAATAGAATACTGACAAAGGAATAGAGCACAAGGAACAAAGCATATGCAGAACTGGTGCAGAAAATGGCATCACATGAGGAATAAATATTTACAGGCACTTAAACACTGCTTAAGATGACACCACTTAACCTACTTAAAAAGATAAAAGAAATCTACTTAAAAATAAAACTTTTATATTCTGTCCCTTCCCTACCATCCAATCACAAAGAAAATTAGTATATTCCCAGCAGGATAAAATATGCTGAAGAAACCAATGTAATTCCATTAGTTATTTCATGCAGCTTCTGTTGTTTGAAACTATGGTCTCCCCATGCAACCTCCCTCCTCCAAAAAAAAACATCCTATCCATTCTTTCTATAATTCACAACAGCTTACTCAAACAGTGCCACATCCCACAGAATAGAACTTATTTTCCTCTGTTTATAGTTATGCAAAAACTGGGATTTTGAGAGGTGAAAACAAATGCCCGCGTGTGGGAAGAAGTAGGGAGGAAAAATTTAGACTGTACTCAAGAATAAATAACCCCTTCTATTCTTAAAAACACCATTAACTTGAGACCTTGATACCCCATCTAACATTCTTCTATTATCCATACAGTAAATTAATGCCTTGAAGCTCATACTAATGGAAACATTTTTCATTTAGACTGGCAACTTTCTCATCCATGCATAGCTTATTCTAAGTCTCAGAGTTCATTTAGTTTCCCCCCAGAGCTAAATTTATTAAAAGAATTATGCACACCAACCTGAGCCTCCCTCAGTCAGGTATTTGTCCTTTGCATAGATGACAGAATCCAGCATTGACTCAAAGAGAAGGAAATAACCCTGTTTACAGAAAAAGGAAAGATTTCAGAAATCATCATGCTTCTTCTGTAGCCTATTTAATCAACTTACATATAGACTTTCTTAACATATTTTAAGAATTTCATATTGCTCATGTACCTCAAAAAGAGCCAGCACCCAGAGAATTTCTCAATGGCAGTACTTTCACCTCAAAACTTATGTTACATGAAATACCATCTTTAATTTCCCAAACAACAAGTATCTAGCACCTAACTAAATAATAAAGTATAGGCAACACACCAACAATTACCCTATAGTCCTACAACATCAAAAGAAATCAAATTCAATTCAAAGTGAAAAGCTATATGGATTGATTTTTTTCGTAATAACTTGGAGGCACCATACAAAGAAAATACCCAAACCCCAAGAAAATCCCTTCCCACTTCAAACTTCCAGTAACATTAAAATTGTCAGAGAAACACCAACTGGAATGCATCTTTGCTGCTTCACGTCTGCAATCTCGTGGTGCCCTGTGGCAGCTTGGGCAATGCTCACTAAGGCAGAAATAAATCATACGCCAAAGACATAGGTTCTCTGGATGTTCTGCATCATTTAGCAGCGACTGAACTTAAAAGAATTCTCAGGATAAAAACGGTCAGAACTAGATTTACATGAGTTTTTTGGTGTTAATTTGACAGCAGTTTAATCATACTGCTATGCATGTTTAGAATAAGTTATTTTAAACTTTAGTCAGCCATTTTCTGAAACAGAAAATAATATTTCTTAACTCAACATTTCCAAGACATAAAACACCCCCATATAGCAGTATTAGATACAAGTTATATAGAACATACTTTTCCTCAACTACTTTTAAGTAAACTGCAGATTTCCAAGAGATATATAAACCCTTTGGTTTTCACTTGATTTACTTACTTTACACCCTTTCTATCTTCCAAGTTTGAGAACAATCCTCATACTTACCAAATACAACACCACATTCTTATGACATGAAATCAATTAAGACAAATTAAACTGGCACAGATTTTGGATTTTCACATAGCATCACAACTCTCATTTTGCTTAAAAAAACAGCTTAGCCATATGGTTTGATTTATACACTCATTGCCAATAAGAAAGAAGAAAAAAAGACAACTGCAAGTCCAGAATTAGGACCTGCAGTCCTACAAGCCCGGACAGCAGTAACCAACCACATTTTTACAATCAAAGGGATTATTTTTTATTTTTGAAGGGAGACCTTATTCAGCCTTTCAGTACCTAAAGGGGACAAAAAGAAACCTGGAGAGGGGCTTATTAGAAGGGCAGGTAGTGACAGGACAAGGGGGAATGGCTTTAACCTGACAGAGGGGAGACTGAGATGAGATCTTAGGCAGAAGTTTTTCCCTGTGAGGGTGGTGAGGCACTGGCACAGGTTGCCCCGAGAAGCTGTGGCTGCCCCATCCTTGGCAGTGTTCAAGGCCAGAATTGGCAGGGCTTGGAGCAACCTGATCTAGTGGAAGGTGTCCCTGCATGTGGCAGGGGGGTGGAACTGGATGAGCTTTAAAGTCCCTTCCAATCAAAACCATTCTGTGATTTTACGATCATGCCTCCTTATTGAAGATAGACAGCACTGCATAGGAACTGTACAGCTAAGAATACCAAGTTTACTCCAAGTTCATCACATCTTGAATGTTTATTTCATCTAAAGCTCTTAGAACAAAATATTCTGCAAGTTCAAAATTACTTATAAACGTCACCATTCACAGTGCAGTCTGAAAAGAAAACTAACCTAAAATTAAAATTAGAACACAAGAAACTTGAAGCACAATGTATATGCATTCAACAAGAACACAGTTTGAAGAAAATGGAAATGCCCTCTTCTCAACCTGTTTCTTCCAGTAACAGGACAGTGCGTTACTGGGCATTCTTCTTCCAAATGTTGTTTGCTCTTCCACTTTACTGCCTGTTTTTTTGCATGTCCTTAGAACTGGTCCAGAACAAAGACTACTGCTTTTTGAGCAGTACTTTTAGTAAGCATTTGCAAAACAGTTGCAAAGACCAGGAGCTCTAATTGCACCACGCAGACTTTATGCTTACGGCATAGAGCACAGAATAGGACCAGAGTTTTATTTTTTTTACTCTTACTCTTACAGTTTTAAAAATAATTTTAAAAAAATCCTTTCAGATGTCTTTAACTGAAAATGAGTTGTTTTTACAGTATTTTAAATGTAACCTCTAGGACACATCTTAAGACCAGTTGTCACCAAGAGTCATTAAGTTATGAATCAACATTTTTACGGATCAGCTCTTCAGTTATTTCTTCCTGGCTAAAATGCCCATCACCTACGTCTGCCAAACAAGTGCAAGAAGTACAGCTGCAAAACACTTTTTCATGAGAAATGCAGGAAATTGTCACTGTCCTTTCCCTGACCTTTGCAATCCCAGTTCTATCTTCCCCCAACTCATTATAGCATTCCTGTAAGTTACAATAAGCTGTCAATGGTACTGAATTAATTCATTTATCACTTATACCAAAGCCTTTTGCTCAGTGTGCTGTGCTCATCTGTAGTGTAATTTAGAACATAATTTCACAGCCTGCTGCCTCACCTGTAGGGGTGCCATCTGGAAAAAGAACTGCACCCGACATCTCTTTCCCATGATGCTGTGGGGCACTCTTGCTTCTACCCCAGTAACATTCAGGGGTTTGCTTTTTCTTAACTGTGTATGAGCATCCTCAAAATTCATTACAAAAAAGAGATCTCTGCGAGCAGCATATTACTATTTCAGTCTTGGTAGTGGCTAAACTAAGAAAAGCTGACATGTTCTCTGTTTAAAGGCAAACTGAATACAGAGCACATCTTAAAGTGTTACACTGTCATATGTGTTTTCTACTAAAAAGCTGACCATTTCTTTCTCAAAATGAAGTTCCTTATTTTTATACTTTCAAAGCTCAAAATAAATGGTTTTTCTCCACCCCACAATGAACATACATATATATAAAGGGATTTGGACAGAACAGAAACACACAGCACCCTGGAGTTGCTCTGTTCAAGCATATATCTGTCCTACATCATGTCCAGCCAAGAACTCAGCTATCAAAATGCTTGAGCCCACTGACAAACTGAATCCAGAGGAACATGAATATCCTTTATATTTGTATTTTGAGTTTAACAGAATTATAAAAGGCTCACAAGGCTTTAGTGGCTTAATATCTCCCATTGTTACATTCTCCTCTTACTACAGCACTAACATTTATTTTCAAAGCTACATAAAAATCTTTTACCAATTAATCAAAATATAAGTATAGGAAGTTCTTTTTACATTAGTGCTTCAGTATTCATTATGATATTCTTCATGAAGAAAAAGAGATTAAGCTCTTTAAAAGCATCAAGACACAACAACAACACTAAATATGCCACACTGTGTGGAGAATACTACAGAAAAAAGTTTTGTTTAAAACATAAATTATTTGAGATTAAATATGGCTCTTCATGTATAGCTCCCTTACCTGTTCCTATCAAATACCATAGTGGAACTTGGGTTCTTCTCCACTTACTTTCTACTCATTGGTGAAAGCCATATATATATTTCAAAAAGTGGTATTAGCATGCTTACAATAGCAAGAAATAGCAGAATTTTTGGTACAATGGAGAAAACTTGTGAAGATAGAACTAAGAAGTAGTATTTACTTGAATAAGCATTGAGCTTCCCCCTGCCCTTTATTAAAGATCCCTTTTATGATTTGCTGTAACATAACTGAACCTGGTCTGGTACACCAGATTCAGTAAGGCCCAACACTTGAATATTTAAAGAGATAAAAGGCAGCTATCAAATCTCTGGTCCAGAGAATGGACTTATTTTGTTTTCAGTCCCTATCAATACAAAAGAATACATTAATACAAAAAAAGTGCATTATTTTCTTAAACCAAAGTTTCTAACTGCAAGGTTTTCATTGGACTACAGAGTAAAACACATTACAGAGGGTATTATAAAACAGATTGGACAATGCATTCTGATTTAAAATATA
This sequence comes from Pezoporus wallicus, assembly GCF_028554395.1. Lineage (NCBI taxonomy): Eukaryota > Metazoa > Chordata > Aves > Psittaciformes > Psittacidae > Pezoporus > Pezoporus wallicus. The sequence continues at coordinate 2,518,639 of NW_026639377.1, forward strand.
AAAATCTACTCACAGATGCACAAACCTGATGCTGCAAACTCAGTTCTGTGAAAAATTCCTTTCTATTTGACAAAATCCCCCCCCCCCCAAATCTGTCGCACATTTAAATGAGAAGCGGCACCTACATGTAAACTGCGTGCTGTGGTGCGGCACCACTTCCCTCATGACAAGCCAGCCTTCCTGCTGATCTCTCATGTATGATTTAATTAAAAAAGAAAAAAATGGAAATAATTCATTACTGACAGAGCAAGCCCACACATTTCAAAACCACAGCTTGACTTTATTATTATGCACACCCTGTTGTGTTCTTAACTATGAGTGAGAACACCAAATGGGAAGACCTGAAGAACAGAAAAGTGATACCCATTACTGGTGTTGGGAAAAAAATAATTCATGCAAGGAAACAATTCCTTGATAAACCCATTCTGAAGTAAAGAAATTAGAGCATTCAGCTATGTCTGATGCTTTTTACAGAGCATTGTTAAAACCACAAAAAAGCAAAGCCCCATTTTTACACATAAAATTGTAAATTATTGCTGTGTTATAGAACACTTATATTAATGCTCCTCCAAATACTAACAGAAACAATAGAGAATATTAGGACTACAGAAAGATTAATACGTGTTCAAAGAAAGCCAGCACTGTGTATCTGTCATAGAAACAGGGAAAAGGAGGAAGAAGAGAAAAGATGATTGCAGTGTTTCAGACATGCTCACTTCCTAGTCCTTTTCTCTAGATCCTGAATAACTCCCATTCACAGCCCATCCTGGTATCACTTCAGAATTATCTAACCAAAAAAAAATAAATAAATAAAAAAAAACACCCCCCAAAAAAAAGGAAGGAAAAAGAAATAAATTAGCTGCCTGAGCAATGATATGCTTAGGAGACAAGAGTACTGGATTCTAACATTGGTTTATTTTAACTTGGAGTCCACCTCTTTTCCTTGCGTAAAACTTTACTGCATATTCAGTATCATAAAGCACTGCATGAAACAGCAATTTATGAGTATGCACAGTACTCAAAAAATATATTTGAGACAACTGTCTCAGACAATCGTTTCTCAAAGTAATCCTCCTTAGAAGCAAGAAATGGAGATAATTTTCAAGTTTATTAAACTCAACCTCTAGCTTTACAGTTGTAGCTAGAGAAAGGAAGGGAAAGCATACAGAGAAAAAAACCTGCAACACAGATGCAGCTGGGTAAGAACATTCCAGAAAAGCACTACATCCACTTTGTTTTCTCTGCAGTCACCCTTTCAATAAGCAGTCCACAAAGTTTACAATTACATTACCAAAATCCATGTGCAATAACACAGCCACCTTGTCATGTTTGTAACAAATCTTTTCCGGTCCAGTATTCAATTTAATAAAAAACTACCTTCAGCACTTTGCACAGCAGTTCTCATTTCAAACTTACATGCTGTATGTAAAATTACTCTAAATACAGTAAACCATTATTGTTTCTCAAAATTTATTGTTTCTAAGGAGAATGTGTAAATGTGATCCTAACTGAGAGCAAGTCTATGGTGTATGCATCTTCTCAGGACTTTCCCACCACCCGTAAAAACAGCAGCACATCCAAGTCAAAATACTAAATCCCTTATGAAATCTGAGAATTTGCAAACTGTTTTCAGGTCAAGTCACTTGACAAGGGATTTCATCCCTTACACCAAGGTGCAAAGAAATCACTGATGTGGGTTCAGAAATGATTTGCAGCTAAGATTGCCATGAGGCAGTGTACACAAATAACTGTACCTTTGCTTAGAAACATCATTCATGTTAAGTCTGCAGTTTGACTAAGAAAATAAGATATTTGCTTGTAGATGCTCTACAAGCAGACAAGCAGAAAAACATCAGAGGCTGGTACCTGCAACCACTAACAATAATTTGAAGTTCCACAAACTAAGGCTTTCAACAGTTTCACACATCAGAGCTACAGGCAACCAAGCAGGATGGTGCATCAGAAGCTTACAGCCCTGCTATAGAGTATCAAATGACCTTGGAGAGGGAAACCTCTACAAAACAAGGCCAGCAGTGAGATCTTACATAAAATTCACCCATTCTTGCATTCAAACAACCTTTCTCAAAGAACTGGAAGACATTCTACTTATAGAATCAGTTTGGTTAGAACAGCCTATTACTTGGCCATTCTTGTGCTCATTCTGAAGTCAATGTGATTCACTGGGTGAAGCTGCTCTTTGGTCCACCTGCTCTACTGTGTCCTGCTGGTTCACAGCACACAAGAAGCTCTTGTGCCAGGCTGTGCACTTCACCAATGTTTTGCTGTAAGGAATGCACAGCTGTCTTTGGGGAGAAAAAGTCTAAACAGGTGGCTTTACCTCGGTCTTCAGTAGTCCAACAGGCCGTCAAACTTCAGCAATCTACCTTTTGGATGGCAGAAGAACAGCTCATCACACCTTCCACTGTCTTTCTCAACAGCTTAAACCACAACATTCTCATACTGGTTTTACCCATACACAATCACACAGATCTCCTGCTTATCATCTCATAATACTCTCACATACTTCAGTTGTTTCAAACAATGCATTTATGTCTTTATATTAAAAGATCACTGCTAGTTTCTTTCATAGGCTTTAATAAAGTCACTGAAGGGAGAGCTGCTCATCACTCAGCTACTAAACCTGGAACATGACAAATCCATATCCAGGTGAATTTAAAATGGAAATATATTATTTTGGAAGGGGACAAGTACACATGCGAAATGTAATTTGACTCCATGTATACAAACAAACTCATACTGCCCTATCTGCTGTGTAATATTTAAGATGCTTCTCCCATTTGCACATTTAGATGGAACAAATTAAAAAAAATGAAAGAAGGAGGCACAACAAAGCAGTCTGTGCAAGTCACAGATCACACCTGCTTTTAATTTTCTGATGTTCCAGGCACAGCTCTAAAGGACAAAAAAAAAAAAAAAGCAGCCTATAGTGCACTAAATGCAGTTTGTTTTCTGAACTGCAACTTTTCATATTTTTGTAAGAAAGAAAGAACACTGGTCCCACTAGAATTTTCCTACTAATCCATGCAGATTCTTTAAATAAAGAGCTAAAATCTGACATACTCTTTTTTGTTCTCATGCTTCAAATTTGCAACATTTTCAAGCACTTAGATTCAGATATTAACAAAACATTCCAGACTGGCCAGACTGGCCAATATCATGTAGGGAAGGGAAAGAAAAAGCAAATTCACACAAGAAAGCCAGACAAAGAGGAACCTTCATTTACATCCAGGCAATATAATGTTCTTTCTGGACAGTGCTGTAACAGTGCGTACACTGGCTATCAATCTTACTTCCACAGCATTGTTCTCTTTATCTCTGTATTGCAGCAACCTATAAAAATACTAACATTCCTAAATATTTAGAATAACTAATAAAGTGAAATGCACGTCTGTATAATTATGATATTACAAGGTCAATTAGCACACAAATGGCAAACATGGAACACTCAATACTTCATTTCTAACAAGAGCTGCTTTTGAAATCCTTTACTTCACCTCAGAGGCACTGACTTAAAACACGACTTAAGCTCTTCAGCAACCGAGCTGCTTTTAAAAGCAAATCTTGGGCTGCAGAATGAGAAATAACATTTTTGGGAACGTTATTCTTGGTGCACAACCGATTAAAAGTTGCCCTGAAAGAACTATAATTACATTTCTAGAAGTCACTATCCAGTCAGAAATTGCCAACTGTAACACTATTTTTAAACCCACAGTTCAAGCCAACGGCTTAAGCCTTCCTTGAAACTAGCACCTCAACACTAAATGAAGCTCATGTTTCAAATAAGGTTCATTACAGTAGTGGACAAAAAACTTTTGCAGCTTTCCACCTCACTGAAATACGTAATACAAAAAACTCAGAGGAAAAAAAAACCCCAATCAATTCATTTCCACCTTTACATGGAAGCTAGTTAAGACAGATATGGATCCTGGAACTAGATGAACCCAAACCATTCTATTATTCTGTGATCCACAGTGGACATGTGACCACTCTCCAAAAGGCTGCTGTATATAGTAGAAGAGACACATTCTGTAAAACAACTACAAAAAAAAACAAGTGATTTAGAATGTAAGTTTCCATCACTGATGTTCAACTTGAAGGACAAAAGAATTCTTCATTAAGTCCAAACAGTGGGAACCAGCATGAAAAAAAGAACATGTTTTGAAGTGTTTTTTGAAGGTCTGCAACATGAGGAGACTATCAGGAGGAATATCAGAAGTCTTCAAAAAACATCACAAGGGGTGTATCCTACTGTATTTTTGATAGGGAACAGGCTTGATCAGTCACTACAAAGTTCAGCCTGGCACTGGGCCTTGCCACACAGATTTCTTCCTTAGAATCAATGGCAGGTAACAAGCACAACTGTCTAACAGTCACAGAATCATAGAATCAACTAGGTTGGAAAAGACCTTTATGATCATCAAGTCCAACCTTTACTCCAGCACTGCCAAGTCCACCATTAAACCATGTCATAATTTGTGAACACCTCCAGGGACAGTGACTCCACCACTACACTGGGCAGCCAGTTCCAATGCCTGAACACCCTCTCAGTGAAGAAATCGTTCCTAATATCCAGTCTAAACCTCCCCGGTGTAGCCTTGAGATAGTTTCCTCTTGTCCTATCACTTGTTACTTGGAAGAAGAGCCCAGCCACCTCCTGGCTCCATCATCCTTTCACGTGGTTGTACAGAGCGATAAGGTCCTCCCTGAGCCTTCTCTTCTCCAGACTAACTTCCCCCAGTTCCCTCAGCTATTCAGAATATGAAAGAAAACAAACAGGCAAACAGCTGAAATCCAATGGATTCCAGGAAATGGCCCATTTACACACTGCATTGACTGTTGGCCACCTCTTCATTACGTGCTCTTAAAATCAGTTACTCCATTTTTATACTAAAAAACTGCACTGAATAGTAACGCTGTTTTCAAGCTCTAGATGTATTTGCACATTTCCCAGTGCGTATGCTCCTCACCTCCTTATCCCATTATCCACACAGTCATGACAGTCTTTAGCTGTCTTTGCAGACTAAAGGTATTTTACTCATCAGAATGATCGAGCTAGATGACTACTACAATATTTCTCCATTACTTTCACCTGAGCAGCTACAATAGTATTACTGAGGCATACAGTACTGTGTAGACAGGCATACTAACTACTACTTAACAGAAACTTACTGCTGTACCCAAAAGAGCTCAACTGTACTTACAGAACCTTGACTTGAAAGAGCATGAACAAAAGAGATCAAGAGTTGTACCCCAGTACCACATAATTTGTACCATTATCCCTCCTCACATGCTGTCAAGGACACTTGCAAGCATGATATATTTTTGGTTAAAAAAATCTCATCACTTACAAGAATCATTTTTACATGAAGAAAAAAAAAAAAAAAATTACAAGTTTTCCTAAAAATAGTTATGTCCTGAAAGGAATATTCATGCATCTTACCATCCATTCAGATACTATCACATCCACTTTTTCCAACGGCAGATCTACTTCTTCGACTCTTCCTTTGACTAACGTAATGATATTTTCAAGTTTATTTAATCTGCAAGTCACAACATCAACAAATTAGTTTCCATTTCCAAGTCATTCTGTCAAGAGAGATAGAATGATGTTTGTATTTTGCCTTTCTCCCTCCAATAACTTTTTTAACTCTTCTCAGTTATATTTCAGAGGGAATGATTTCGAGTAGCCAAAAAACAGCAGCAGATTTAGTGCCAGGCAGAGGTGTCAGACAGTAGACCTGCATACCTCTAACATGGTGTGTGTGGAAATGTGTAAGCTTCAGAAATCAGAAAAATAGAGAAAAAGACAACTTAAAATTACACTTCTGTTCAGAGTCCCTTGTTCCCAGTTCTCCTTCTTTGACCCCTGTAGCCTATAGTAATTAGAGGCTACTTATCACACTAGGATAGCAATGGAAGTTAACTTCCTTGCAAAGCTGTTTTGCACAGCTTTTTCTTTTTATTTATTTAAAACTAGCTGCAAAGTCACTGCAAGCAAACATTCCCTCTAGATCAGTATTACAGCTATTCCACAATAAAGGCATCCTTCCCACTGTGATTGGGGCCAAAATCATCTGCAATGTTTAGTAACTGCAGTCATCAGGTATAAAACCTCATATGCAAGTAAGGGTACCACCGTCCTGTGTAAAGAGGAAGGTACTGTGATATGACTACACCTTTTTAAACAAAAACTGCATGACAGTGAAATTACCAAATATGTAAATGCTTGAAATATAGTACTTTTTTCTTGGCAAACCATATTAGTCTGTCTTGCACATATGTGTCTTGCACATACACAATATCACAATAGCTGTTCTTAGTGATGGCAGAAATGTATTTCCACCCAATAAATTTATTTTTCTATGGCAGTTCTTATCTCTGCCCCTTCCCTCCCTATCCTGATATCTTACTCACATTCTGTCTGGCTTTCAACAGAATGTTCAATGTGCAGACTGGTAATCACATTAAAAATTCAATCTAGAAGAAAATGGGAAAACAACCAAAAATGAAGGGAGGCAAAGGAAAGGGTCAAAGGGCTACTTGAACATGTGGGCTGTTGGAAAGATCAATTAACCACTCTACATGAGACAGTTTTCTGATAGAAGAGTAGCACTTTATCACTAATATCATATTTAATGCAGTAAACAGAAGTAAACCCTGAAGTTCTAAGTGAGAAATAAAATGCTGAAGAGCTATCCCCCACAACCATATTTCAAGAAGGACAAAAAGAGATTCCAGGATAACTTCCTAGATGACCACACACAAGGATACAATTTAAAACAAAAGAGGAAACAAATTCATTACATACTTGTTTTCAATTGCAAGGTATTAAAAATCCCCGAACAAACCTATGTAGTTTACACACTGCAGGAAAAACTGATCAGATGCTATATTTAGGAAGTATAATTCAAGTTTCTATTCTACTATAACAGTGATGGATGACAACAATACACTCATTCAGTGTGCTGGAAATTTTATGAGCAGCCATTCACAGTAAGAAAAAGGCAAGTATTTAGTTACAGATAAGTTTATTGTGTAACTTTGGGAAATAATCATGTCACTCAGGCACTTACTCCAGTTCACTTACACACATGGGTTGCTAAGTTTCTAGTCATGAACATGCTAGGAATGATTCTGAATTCTGGAAGGCACAAAAGCTCTTTTGGGCACATGCTGGAATCACTGCAGAAGCACACTTCAATACAGAGTTTTAAGCTACACAGCTGTTTAGCATTCCAATAAATATTTATTACTCTGTTACAGGTTTGTCAGCTCTATTCCTTTAGGAAAAGGAGATTTAACAAAACAAATATAAATAATTTTGATATGAACAGAAGACTTTAATGTGAATTGAATCTTTTAAAGCAGAAGGCATCTATCAAGGTGTACCTTACACTGATGGTTCACTGTGTACTTCAAGTGGCAATTCATCACTCTTAATGGTTTAAGAGTTTTGATTTGTGGCTTTTCTTAAAGGCCTGCCTGTCTCCTCACCAAGTGGAGAGATTGGCTGATACACCAAGCTGGCTAATACTTCTATCCTCCTCTAAGTAACAACACATACAGGACTTTCTGTGCACTTGTTTGAAGGAATGAACAATCCTAAGATTGTCGTCTAGTACATTAGAAATAAAACACTTTCACATTTGTGACTGTTCTAGAGATGTTACAGATTCCTGAAAAAAGTCCTCATTAGAGAACAAGTTCTTGTGCCAAAAGCATTTGAGTCTAAGTTGCACCTAATGCTTAACATGGTACTTTTCTTAAACAGGCATTTATTTAGCAGTATTACAGTATCCAAGCATGTGGTGTTGCATCTCGACTGTGAAGTGGTATCTAACCCAAAAATTCTACCAAGACAACGTTACTTCTGTGCAGCCTCACCTTAGATAAAAATTGTCACTCCCAAATTCTTCAGTATTTACTTGGACTTTCTTTTCTACAGCTGCTCTTACAAAAAACAACCACAACAAAAAGCAGTACATTTCTCAGCTATCAACAGTACCCATTTACACTTACCTTTCTGCTAACTCATGCTAGGAAATACTTTCTAAGTTTTCAGGTGCCACTGCTTCGTTTTTACATATACTCACAGTCACCCTTAACATCCTCTATAGGTGCATTAGTGAAATGCAGAGTGCATACACAAACCATCAGATGGGAAGAAAGCTGCCTAGACCATAAGGATTACAAGAAGTGAGCAAAGGAGTCCAAAATTTAACTGGTAGCCAAGTACCAGAGGTGTCCCTCAGGGTTCAGTGCTGTTTCTGATACCAACACTCTTACCAGTGACCTAACAGGACAGAATGCACCCTCAGCAAGTCTGTGGATAATGCTGAATTAGCAGACAGCACTTGATATGCTAGAGGGCAGGGCTGCTATTTAGGGGGACCTCAGCCTCAGTAGATAAGTGAATGACAGGAACCTCAGAGATCCAAAGGTAAAGGTGCAGACCTGCACCTGAGTGGGAATAACCCTGTGAAACAGTACAGATGGGTTCCTGCTGATCAGAAATCAGCTCTGCTAATTGTTCCTGCTCTGATAAGGGGCCTGGTAAATAAATTGAACAGAAGTCAGCAGTGGACCCTTGTAGCAAAAGGAGTCTACTGTCAGATATGCAAGAGGGCAGCAGCATGTCAGGGAAAGTGAGCTTTCACCTCACCTCATTTTGATACTTGCAAAACTGCACCTGGAAGCACAGTGGCCAGCTGTGGGCTTCCAAGTACAAGAAAAAAATTGACATATTAAAGCAAGTCCAGTGAAGGACATCAAGATGATGGGATGCTGGAACACATGACACACAGGGAGAAGCTGAGAGAACTAGCTTTGTTCAGCCTGAAGAAGGGATGGTTAAGGGATGGCATTCTGATGTCTGCCTCTGTTTAGAAGAACGGTGAAGAAAAGACAGAGCCAACCAAGAGGTAACAGACAGACGGAAAAAAACAGAAGTTATGATTAGTTTAAAACAAAGAGTGAGGCTAGTCAAATGAGACACTTCCCACAGAAGTTTAGACAGAAGAGGCAGCTATCTTCTGAAGCTGAATCTAGGCCACCTATGACTCACTCTGACACAGGATAGACCAGACACACTCCCCACACTCCCCCAGGGCTCCTTCCACCCTATACTACTCCAAGACAGTTTACGTGGCACCCAACATCTTTGATGGAAACAAACTTTTCTGAGTGACTCTGCAGGCTACATGCATGTGTACCTGTGCATGCTCTTAAAATGGGTTTGCATTTGGTTGGGTTGGTTTTTTTTGCTTGGTTGGTTTTAATAACTTTCTACAGCATTATTTACCATCCTTTTCTTGGAACTTTTCCTACCTAATGATGTCCATGGCCTGATAGATGATTTCAGACTGGTCAACTCCAATCACTTTCTTTGCACCTGCTTTGGCAGCAAACATGGAGAGTATTCCAGTTCCACAGCCAACATCCAAGACTACCTGAAATAAATAAACAGAGGTAAAAATAAACATCTTATTTCATGTCTTCCTACATCAGTGAGATACCATACTCTAACAGAAGGAACACAAGGTAGCATCAAGTCTTACTACATTCAAACTAAATGATCTTCAAAGGTCCCTTCCAACCCAAACCATTCCATGATTCTATGATTCAGAGATACCCAAATGAAACTGCAGTTCTCACTCCACACCCTCCCCTGCCTTTTACAGATAGACAATGAAGCAGACTAGTTCCAGCTGCAGATTCATTCAGTCACATGGGAAACTATCACAAGCAATTATTTGGGTAGTAACTGAAAGGTTACATGACAGGAAAAAAAAGGAAATTATAACCTGAACAATTTTAATCAGTGAATCACTAACAATCATCAGCATTCTTACAGCTGGACTTCTACTTAATATAGTTACACATTACTAATGTGTTAAAAAATTCTAAGCACTAAACCCCAAAATGTTCTGAAATATGAAAATCAGTTTCCTGAATACAATGTAGTCACTCATATTACGCATAGCATTTAAGCATTAACAGAATCAGAACTGTGAAGACAGACTTTTCCTATACAAGATACCTAAACAAGAGAGTAAGCAAAACTTACTAGAAGACTTCCAAGATGAAAACATTGAGTCAGAATTACTAGTCATAAAAATAGTTCATTGGAAACAAAAATTTATTTCACTGCCTCTCCTTAGCACAGCATCCAGTAAAAGGTGCCCTCACAGCTTATTACATTAATTTTTTTTTCCAAAGAACTCATCAAATCATTCCCACTCTTGAGAATTATAACCCCATTTTACAAAATATATCAATGCAGTAATACACCCTTCTGACAAACTTTCTAGCTTATGAGCTATTGAGTGTTTGCTTGCTTTGGCACAACAAAAACATGCATGTACACTTTTAAATTCCACCTGACAAATAATATCTAAATAAGTACTTGAAGGCTCTACACACAAGGTCTGCTTACCTTCCCTTGTGTCTCTATGTTCTGATGCTGGATACAGAACAATGATTCTGAAGCCAACATGAATAAAAATAGCTGTTTATCCTTGGCAGCACAGTATAAGTAAGCTTCTGCAGTGGTGTCCTGGGAAGCAATGACCGAAGAGTTGACCTGCCTTGATAGAGCAACTTACAATTTGGAATCAGACTAAAAAAAAATATGATTTTTTTTATAGCACCGTGTGTAGGGGCTGGTCATGAAAGTTGTGGACAGACTTATTTGTTCCACTTTGCAGCTACATTCCAATAGGAGTCAATTTTACAACTCATTCACAAGTTACATATGCATATGTAATGGCTACAGAAATCCATAGGCTGAAGTCTCCTGTAGCCAGGAATAGAAGGTAAAAATTCATGTTTCAGCAGCTGCTGAAATCTCACACCCTTTAGCATCATCTATTCTAACACTTTACCCGTGGCAGTTAAAAAAATTGGTGAGCCTCGAAAGCTAGAAATCAGAGCCAAATATAAACCTAGGTTAAAGAATGATCTTGATGTACAGTTGCATGAAGAGAGCAATCACCACAAATTGGAAAAAAGAACAAAACAGACACCGTTCTGGACAGCTGCCCTGGTCACTTAAAATCATAGAACTCATCTGGCCTTAGGCAGGGGATAGGAGTGGAGAAAAAGGCACAGGAGAGAAAATACACAACCTGGAACACATCTGAGGAATGGAAAGACAAGCAGAATGATCATCAATTAGCCTAAGAACAAGGGTCTATGGCTAATGGATTCTTGCAGTGATCACATATGGCCTCCCACCAGAGATCTGGAGCAGCCTGGGCTGGCCATTTGACTATAATGTAGCTCAGTACAGCACTACACCCTTCCCTATAGTCTAAAAAAGGTTATATTCTACTTTTAGTAACAGAAAAAAAATATTTCAAATTCACAAAAAAAGGAGGTTGGGTATTTCCACCAATTAAATTAATTCCAGCTATGAACTTTTAGTAGGAACAATGTATAAAAACTGGCTCTTTCCCCACCAATAGGACATTGATGCCTGCCTAGACTTCTATAACAAAAAATAAGCACAGCAGTAGTGCTTTTCTAACCAATTCTTTTTGCACTAAAAAACAGTCTTGCTTTAAAATGGATCACATTTCCTTTCATTGAGTAAGGCCATCGCAACCACTCCTGCTAGGTAGGTAACCTGAACTGTCCTATTCTTATCTCAAGTACATTTGACAGGAAGAAAATAAAGACAGCAAGCAAGATATATTCAAGGTTTGGCAATCACTTTTGAAAACCGAGAGAACAAATTGGCGGGTTCTGAATAAAGTATGTATAATAAGCAGCCCTAGATATTCTGTTATCATCTATCACCATGCAATTACACCTCTTTGGGATACTGCAGATTTGTTTCCAAAGCTAATATGACCAATGGACCTCTTTGAACAAGCTCTTCCCAACCCACCACACAAGCGTCCTTTTAGAAAGACAAAAACCATTGTTTTCTAGGGAGGAATACCATATGGAACTTCTAGGAAATACAGTATCAGACTTTTCCTCACTTTTTTTTTTAATTGACATCAAATGTTAAGGGAAGAGAGCCAATTTCCTCAAGTTGGAAGCTTCACTCATTAATACAGTTCTGAGAGCATTGTACAATACATAAATTAAGCAACCCATCTTAACAGTTCCTTCAGAATTCTGTAACAACTGTCACTTCAAAGCTAGATCGCTGAAAAAAAATCCCATATATTCTCCATTACAGCATATCAAGTTGGAGCAACTCCAGAGGAGGCCATGAGGATTATAAGGGGCTGGCGACCTCTTAGACAGGTGCTGAGAAAGTTGGAGCTGTTCAGCCTGCAGAAGAGAAGCTGTGTAGAGACCACATAACAGCCTTCCAGTACCTGAAGGAGCTGGAGAGGGATTCTTCATCAGGGACTGTAGCAATAGGACAAGTGGTGAAGGGTTTAAAATTGAACAGGTGAAGTTCAGGTTAGATATAAGATAGATAACAGATTCCTTGTGAGGGTGGTGAAGCACTGGCACAGGTTGCCCAGAGAAGTGGTAAATGTTCCATCCTGGAACTAGATGATCTTAAGAAATTAAGTGGGTCACTGGTCACCTAGATGGAAGCTGTTGGGAACTCTAAGCAATTGAGAATTTTTTTTTTTTATTCAGCCTCAACACACTAATACATTATGAATTTGAGGTGATGTTGATCAAAACAGCTGTAAAAATGCCAAGTTCAGAAATCAGTTTCCATGTGTTTCCACACGTTCCATGTAACTTGAGATCAGCCTCACACTGTAAAAGCGTGCATTTACCAATTTTAGGGGCATCTGAAACTGAATTTCTCCCACAAAAATTTTCTTTCTCTTATTGATCTTTCTGCTGTGGTGGATGTGCTGCCAGCCTGGGCTGTCACCTGCATCTTTTAAGCAGCTGACAGCATAGCGTTCTTCCAACACTTTTGCTTGTTCTGTCATTACAACTAAAGAGAAATGTTTAGTAGAAACAGGCTTGTGACATGGATTGAAGCAAAAAAGGAAGAAAACTATTTTCCTCATAATTTTTCTGCTGGAATTGCCAACAGAAAACTGAGGTAAGACAAAGAGCATGCACTATCTACCTATTCCATACAAAGAGTATGCACTATCTACCTTGGAATACCTCCCTTCTAGGACAAAACCGTATCTAGCACTATTCCCAGATAAGTCCTGAGGAATTATCAGATGGGTGCACTTTTATTACTTCCACAACTACTGTGAAGCCTTATGACTTACTAATAAAGTCTCAATCAACCCCAAAATAAAAATCAAAAATGACTGTCTTCCATAAAACCTAGACATCCTAGTTTCACATTAAGAAATATCCATATGCAGCTTAAGAATGCTGAGCACCAAGTAGAGAAAAACTAATCCAGAAGAGAAGGTTGCTCACTGTAACTCAAATCACAACAAACTCATCAGAGTTCTAATTACACAGTGCTTCTAAAATGTTTGTACTATATCAGGCACAAATTTGTGCTTTACTACTAGTAAAGAGGCCCTCTAAGGTAGATCCCATTTAATATACTGGACAGGAAAGGCTCAGCTTAACTCCACCAACATAATTAATGAACACCTCGACATGGCACACAGAGCACTGACAACAGTGATCAGCACTTCTGTTATCAGCACTTTGCACCCTCCAGCAGCTGAATAGAACTCTGCCACCTCATAAAGCCAGAGGACATAAAATCAAATCTTGTCAGTGCAGTATTCCATTCCCAAAGCTAAGAAGTAGCCAAACCGAGGGATTTCTACCACTTAAAAAATAATAAAGAGCAGAAATTATTGTATTTGCAGAGCTATTTCACCTACCTTGTCCTTGAAGATATGTGGGTTCTGGTAGATAAAGTCACGATAGCTTTCTGTACGCACTTTATCCTATAATTTAAAGGATAAAGAGGGTTCACTTTTTCTACCGAGGCACAGCATGTTGTTCAAAAATGCTGAAAATCTTGCTTTCCAACTTGGCCTGAAGCTGTTTTGTGGCTACTGTACTTACAAGGGCTCTGCAATCACACTTCCCATACAATATTTTTCCAGAGTTTATTTTCCTTGCAAATAAGCCAGCTGAGCTGCTGGGGGAAAAGTAAGAAATTGGTTTACAGTTTCCCAGCCTGCTGTGTTTGATTTTGTTTCAAAGTTATTAATACCTCTCCACCACTTTTCCAGGAAGAGCACTAATAGAGTGGCAATACTGCATCAACTTTACATAACCACCTTCTATACAATGGTAAAAACTGGAGTCGTGAGCTCATACAATGATTTGTTTCATTTTATTTTCTGACAATCCTACAACACACAGATTCTTTAAAAAAAGGAAAAAGTTAGGGATCAGATTAACCTTTTTTTATTTCTGAACAAACTGTAAATTAGCAAACCTTATGCCAGCTAGTAATTGAAACTGTACATTCTATGAAAGCCCAGTACAATAAATAAATAAATTTAACTGTAATACAACCCAAGAAACTGGAATGGTTTCAAGCATAGAACTAAACATTTACAGTACCTTGGTATACGAAAGCTAGCAGCATAGCTCAATGCAAGGTAATCTATTAAAACATTGATTTAATATGCATCAGCAGGTACACAAATTGACAGCCAACTATAGGGTTTGAAATTGTTGTTGCAGTTCAACTGTTCTAGCTAAGAAAAATTTTAAGCTATTTTCGCCTAGTAGAGACATATCCATAAATAATACTGAAGTGTAAAATCCATCTGCTTATACTTAATATTTTTTTCTACTATAGCAGGTAAGAATTTTTACAATCAATACAGAAACGAAAGGAATTTCCTCTAGTAAGAAAGAACAAAGTCTATTTCATTAGAAAAACAAGATCCAAAACAGAGACTAAGAACAAAGGAAGTGTTCATAAAAAATCAGGAAACTAGCCAAATTATTCTAAGGCTTGAAAAGCCTAAAATCCCATCTTATGTTTGGGAGGAGTATCTTATATACATACATAGGCCAAAGAAACACTTAGGGATTATTTTAGAAAACAGTACTTGAAAATGATACCTAATTAACATCAATAAAAAAGTGTGATCCTTGAAACTGGTTTCCTATGAGGATGTATTTGGAGCAAGTATTTTTAGCAGTTCACCTCTACTGCAGTATGTAACAGGATTTACTGAAGCAATCAAAAAAAGTCTAGGAAAAATAAAATCAGAACATTCAGCACCAATCCAGAATACAGTCAGCTGGAAAGCTTTCAGCCTTACACCCTGCCCACTCACACTGCCTCAGCACTGCCCCAAATTACTCAATACAATATTAGCTGCTGTTTCTACTCTATGTGCTGCGGCTCCAGTAAGCCACTGTCATTCAGGTGTCTCTATTCACCATCATCATTCTCTCACTCAGTGCAATGCTTTTTTTTTGGTTTGTTTTTAAAAACACATTAAGGAAAATCATTAAGATGATAATCAAGAAATTACTGAACAAAAGAATACAGCAAGGGAAACACTAGCCATTTGGCCAGTGTAAAGTAACACTACTCTTCCCCTTTCTCTGAAGTACTTCCAGAAAAAAAAACACTCAAATTGAAATTTCACCCTATCACTACCAGGGCTAAGGGAAAAAAAAAAAAAAAAAAAAAAAAGTGAAGAACTGAACAGTGTCAGAAACAGGCTTAAAATTCTTACAGCAAGATTCCATAATAATTTCAATATAGCAATCCTCTGTATTCATATAATGTCGACAAATAAATAAATCAAATTCCGTATCTAGCACATAGGAAAAAATGCAACGCATCGATGATAAAAAGCAACTATTTCCATATGTTTAGGACAGTCAAAAGTCTTAAAAGCATTCAGAAAAACATTCCTGAAAACCACTAAAATACAATTTTGTCCCAATCTCCTTGTGCAGACATGCAGAATTATAAAATTTATTAGCAAATGGAAAGGCTGCCTCATCCTATAGCCTATAACTATCTTAAATGACACCTTTATACCACTGCAAAACCAAGCTTCTGTAATTCTTATTTATCTTTAAGACAAATTGTATTTCTCTAGACTATACATTTGGGAATATATCAACTTTGGCAGAAATGTGTGCACTTCAGTGAAACACCCTCCCTCCCCCCCTTCCTCCCCCCAAATTAACCTCATGCTGTTCTCAAAAGATTCATGTGTATTGCCACTAAATTATTTACAAAGCAGAAAACTTTATATGCTATTTGCATGGACAAAGTCACTTCACAACTCCCTTCTTTATCTCTACATTAGGCAGGAATTTAATTATATCTGCATTAAAATGATAAAACTGTTCATGATTTGCACAAATATGATACTTTTTCTGAAAGGAAGCATTAAGAGATTTTGATTTACACATCAAGCATAAGTTGTTGGGCTTTGTGTTTGGTTGTTTTGTTGGGTTTTTAAGTTAAAAGGGAATACACAGGCTTGCCTTTGAAGAGTTTTAAGTATTAATTGTCTGTATTTATCACATAAAAGGAGCATACAGTTTTTTCAGGTGTTCAATGTCATGTATCAATTTACTGAAATGTGTACAAATATCAACAATTTCTGTTTATGTACTGCAATAGGAAACCCCAATATTTGGGAAATGTTTTTTCCTCACAAATTTCAACTGTTAAGAGAATATAAACTACAGAAAAATATTCACTGACTGTACCATGTTTTATCCTTTATATTTTAAGCATCCCAGAAAAAGCTGCTTTTGGTAAGTTAAGGCTGTGCTATACATATTCTATCTTCAAGCATATCTGTAAATGATTTTACGTTCCTAATGTTTCATGTAAACAGAATTTACATAAGGAAATAGAAGTGAAAAATTCCCACAACCCGAACTACTAGGAAAAATCCTATCATGAATAGCAAGGGTTAAAAATGCAGCTGCTCTGCAGTATATTTATGGGCACACAGCCCACTTCGTCCCATCTTTCCTCTTTAGTCTTACTAAGATGCAGTTGAGATGACTTTCTAACCTTTAGCATCTCTTCGTGTATCCCATAATGCCCATACGAGCTGAAGTAAACGCCATCCTCATCCTCCTGAAGGTCTGCAATGGCAACGGATGACAAGCTGCTCCCAACATCTGCGTTCATCACAAAATCCTGCGCAAATCGCCTGCAATCAGTTTGAAATAGACCCTTGAGACATCATTTATGGGATCATGGAAAGGAGGCAAGGGTGAGAGGGGGAAAAAAGGGCTTCAATGAGGCAAAGGACCAGGCTGCAGAGGGCCTGTAACAACAATGGGCCCCTCTCTGAGCGGGCACAACCTCCCTCTGCCGACTCCTCTGGGCTGCTGCACGTGGATCTCTGTCCATCACCCTCCTGCAGTGATGCTTTCTGCTTCCAACCAGCAAAAACCAGCAGTGAAACAGTCACGCTTCATTTCTGGTTTTAAGGAGGAATTATCTTGTACCACAGTGGTCAAAATGACATACGGTTTAGGCTGCCTATGAAGATAGGGACTCAATACAAAGAGCACAAGAATTACAAACCATACAACACCATACAACTAGCAGAAGGTAGAACAAAGTGCTTTAAAACTGAAGCATTTGGGTGGAAACAAACCACAGCTTAAAATCCCATGTACTGCTTCAATGTCATGCAGCTTATTTTTGCTCCTTCACAGCCTTGCATTCCTAACACACGTTCTCTTCCAATTTCTCAAAGCTGTTTTGTTGACAAAATACACAAATCAAGAGGTATGCCAGCTTTTTTGTTCTCACAATACGCAAACAGCTCATGTTATACCCACAATGACATGAGAAAAAGTAAACTGATTCCAGCCAGACAGTATTCCTGCAAGGTATACAGTCCAATATCAACTGAACTTGCATACCAGATGACTCCAAAGCAGCCAAAGCTCAGCTTTAACACTGGTCATATTTGCTTAAATAGGAACTTAATGTATGGAAGATGCAAGTAGCATCTCATTATGGCACCATCCTTACAAAACAACAAGAAGACCAAACAAAACCACTATTTCAGTCCGGACATGTCAAATACTTTTCTGCTTAACTAGTTAGGATAGGAAAAAGATGGTGGTAAGGAAATTCACACTAAAAGTTCATCAATATCAGAAACCTCCTGGTTTTGCTGACATACAGGTAAGGTCTGGATCTTATTTTTAATATTGCTCTTTACCAATACAGTTTGCTTTTTCATTACTTACAGATAAATATCACAATGATAAAAATGTAAACTTACAAAAGAACAGATTCTATGACATACAATTAAGTATTATTATCCTTTTGTAAGATTTAAACCCAATTTTAAATTTCAAATTATTTAAAATAGATTCAGCCAATACTTTCTCCAGCCTATGCACACCACACAAGTACCAAACTCTAGAAACGGAGTTTTATTAAAAAATAACAAAAAACCAAACAAAAAAAGGATATCTAAACCATGCTCTTAAATCTCTAAGTTACATCAAATGCTAAAGGTGACATGATTTATAGCACTGTTACCATTTGGAGGGGGAGAGGGGGCAGAAACAAGAGGTCACTAGGCCTCCAGCTGCATGTCTCTGCTTTGTACCCTTTTTAATTCTCAGCATTCTAGAAGTCTATTCAAAGCTCCTGGATCCAATTTTTTTTTTTTTAATCTCTAGAAGTTGAAGTCAGACAACCAGCCTGCTTCATACCAGTATAAACCTATTTCCATGGCTGTTGTGGTTTAAGCCACAGCATTGTTCTCAGACTAAAGTCAAAAACACAGCACTGCACCAGCTAGTAAGAAGGAGAAAAATAACTGTTAGAGCTGAACCCAGGACAGTGACAGAAAATAATATAAATACGTGTTACTGTACATTAAGGTTCTGTAAACTATTCTTGCTCTACATCAGACTCCCAAGATATTTTGCAGAGGTTTACCTGAAAGGAAACATTCTTTGATGGTCTCTTTCAGTGGAGTAACCTCCATCATGAATCAGTATCACTACGAACCACAGCACATAGACTACTACAATCCAACAGGTTCACCTATCTAAAATTAAAACCTGTGCTGCTTCATCACATCTACATCTGGCTATTTCTACTGCCAGCCAATCCCTGCTGAATTGAAGAGCCTGTATTGACAAAGAAAAATTAAAAGTTGCCTTTTTCAACAGCAGATAATTCTATATACTAACCTCAAAAAGAAATCTATGTAAGCTTGATTGAAGTTTAGAGTCAAAGAGAAATTGCAACTGCTTACTTGAAAAAGTTTTTCTTTCTTTTAAATGAAAGAGGGAACAAGAGTACAAGACAACACACAGAAGAAAACTCAGTTTTCCAAGTACAGCAACAAATTTCTTTCATTCTTATGGTTTATGATTAATTAATGCATAATGTACTCAGATATCAAAAAACTGCTGTCAGCTACAAAGTATTATTTGCAAATAAAAAGTTAAACCCAGCTGAAGACAAAACTGTTCATTTTTTACAAGCATAATTGTTCACAGATGATAGGATCTGAATACATGAATTTATTTTGGTAAATCTGGTTTCTAGTAACATCAAGCGTTTATTCTCAAAACATACAAGGAACATTCAAATGTCCTTTACAAAAGAAGGGGTTTGCCACTTCTCCACAAAAGAACTTGAATTATTATTCCAAGTCTCTTAAACACAATTTCAGTTCTACAGTGCCCAATCAGTGTGATCTTGAAATGACAAGTTTGTACACGACTTAATCCTATATGAGCCAAAAAGAAGTTTATACTCCCATAAGCATCATCAATCCATATTCTGAAAACCTCAAGATTTAGAAGTAGCATGTACAGCTATGGGGATCTCCCAATTCCTGACTGCAGTGCACCAAATTACTAACAGAATCCACACCTGACACTGAAAATACAAGTAGCTGAAAACTTGGTTTATTAATTTCACTGAGGTTTTCTCCAAATTGTAACTGGATTCTATGACTAACAATCATTGTTTGAAGCCATTTCTGAAAATGTTGAGAGTCACATATTTAATTTGTCAATACCTCCCTCTTCTCTGTGGTATACATCTTCAATGTTTAAATTTGCATCTAAAAGACTAATGGAAAAGTGAAAAACAGAGTGGTCTGAAGCAAAATACATGTTTCTGGGCCATGTGGTTATTCAGCTTTCCTAAGAATACTTTGCTCTTTCAATCTGTGAAGGTTTTGTGCAGTTTTAACTAATCACCTACAAGATGTTTACTAATAATCCACAAGATAAGACAAAAATACGGCCCCAAGAGAAGTCATGAGTTCTATTCCACAGTTACATTCTATCATTGCTTTGAATTTCTATTGGTCTTTAAGCATAAGCATCTCACACAGAACACATCAAATTAAAACACAAAAACCTCAGTTCTAACACTTACCTCATTTTTTGAAGATCCTCTTGTGCTCCAGCCAAGGCTGCTTCTGCAAGTCTTGCTCTGTGTTCTGCATGTTTTAATTGTTCAAGGAGCATTGTGTTATCATTTAAGCCATTACAAGGCAACGCGTTTTCAGGTTCACAAAGATCTTCTATATCTGATGAAATGAGGAGAAAAAAAAATCATCTACCAGTCATGTATTGCTTCACAGCAGCTCATAAACATATGATGTTTTCAGTGTTGCTATTTCTATATTTGGATGACTTGTAAAACTAGTCTGATTTACAAAAGGCATCACTGATTTGATAGCATGAACCACACACCACAGTAAGAGTAAGTATGCTAGAAGCAACTTCTAAATTCACAAAGAATTCAGAATAAAATCCAGAATTTAAGCTTCTTTAAATACCAGTGTTTGATTATTGATAAAAGAGATATTATTAGGTTTAGACTGTAATTTAGTTAATCACAGTCCTACCATTTTTCAGTTACATTATTCTGAGAAGAAAATGACTATTAAGGGTAACAGCAAGAGGTAGGAAAGTATATCCATTTAAAATTTCTTAATAATTTATTATTAAATTTTAAGCAAATTCCTTGGTGTTTTATAAAGTTTATGAACACAAAGAACTCAAAAGAGCATAAGCAGAGTGAATCTAGATGAAACACTGCTTTTTAGCTACCAAAACCCAGGCTCAGAATTAGGTCCCATTCATCTCCTGCTAAATTTGGCTGGTGATTTTAACAAATGTCACTGCATAAAAAGTGGTGCTAGTGTGGTTTTGGATGTAGTACGAAGTTACTGACAGCTTACTGGGCAAAAGACTTCTTAAAAAAAAAAAAAAAACAACCAACAAACCCATATATTCATTCCTTTCAGTAATGA
This sequence comes from Pezoporus wallicus, assembly GCF_028554395.1. Taxonomy (NCBI): domain Eukaryota; kingdom Metazoa; phylum Chordata; class Aves; order Psittaciformes; family Psittacidae; genus Pezoporus; species Pezoporus wallicus. The sequence goes on from NW_026639377.1 coordinate 2,539,833, forward strand.
AAGAATATTTGGCCCGTGGGACTGAAAAAAAGCACAGATACTGAGATTTCTGAGGTTCGTAACTCCCCATAACCGTTTAGCAACTGCAACAGCAACTCCAAAGTATTCAAGCTTGAGCAGGAGCTGATATAGTAGAACATGAAATCCCTAAATAACCAACCAGTGTCCTCTAACACACATTATCTCAGTGATCATGCAGCAAGGCTTGCTTAGAAGAGTGTAAAACTCATTCCAGATTGTACAGAGAATAAAATAGCCTTAAGTACCTTATAGTTTAGGTAAAAGAAAGATGTACAATCAGGCAGGAGATAGGAAGAAGGTGAGAGAGCTGTGGGCAGCTAAAATAAGTTCAAAAGTCAAACTAAATTCTCTCAATACCATCTGATGAACGGTCATGAGAGAGAAACTAAGGCTTCTTCTACTTTGCTAGAACCACTAAAGAAGCAGAACTCTTCTATGCAACTACGTATCTTACACTGGGTTGGACCTGTGTAAGAGATTAAGATATTTTCAAAAGGAATCACTCCTTACTTAGAGCATACATTTTTTAATATATTACTTTAAAAACCTACATTTAGAAGTTTTAGAAGCTTGGTGAGATACTGGCACAGGCTGCCCCGAGAAGCTGTGGCTGCCCCATCCCTGGCAGTGCTCAATGCCAGGTTGCACGGGGCTTGGAGCAACCTGGTCTAGTGGAAGGTGTCGCTGCATGTGGCAGGGGGTTGGAACTGGATGAGCTTTAAGGTCCCTTCCAACCCAAACCATTCTATGATTCTATAATGATCTTCCAATTAGGTTTGGATGGAGTGCCTCTCTGACCTGCTTAATTATTACATACAGCATCTCCACTATGAACACCTTATCTACAATAAGTGAATACAGGTAACAAGAGATGGCTATGGAAATCTCAATCACTAAAAGCCAACATATGACATGTGGTAAAATTTTTAGAGTGTGACTTAATGTCATGACTTCAGCTAGTATGTGGACTTTCTCATGGTTGTAAGTCAGTAACAGTGATGATGCTTATATGACATGAACTCTGCCAACACCACATTTACCCTACAAAGCAGTACAGTCATACTGAAACATACTTATTTACCAAACTGAAGGAGGAGATCATCATCTAGCTCTGGTTTCAAATATTCCTCTCCTTCCCAGGGCAGTGGGCTGCTGAGAGAACTCAAATATGGTCCTGTTGGTTTCTAGACAAAAATAGAAGAGAATGTAAGCTGTTTCTTTGAAAACACCTTAAATTTCATTCAATAAAATAAGGCAAAGATCTGTTCTTCCACACATTAAAATAAGCAAGGCATTATTAAGCAGCTTTGTAGCAAAGGCTGAGAAAGATACTACTTTAAAGCATGGCTAGTGGGAACAGTAAATAAGTAGAGTTCTTGCTTTCATCCTGCCTCTGACAGCCAGTACTCAGCACACTGCTGTGAGAGACTGAACTAAAATCAGACTCCACTGCCTGCTGTCTCAAAGACTGGTATGAGAAGCTGAGACGGGACTCCACTCTCCATTGTCCGGGAGATGGGTGGGAAGAGCCAAGATAAGACTCCACAGCCCATTATCTTAAGGACTGGTGTGAGGAATTGCTGTCCATTATCTCAAGGATTGCTGACAGACATGTGCAGTTGAAGAGCTGGCTGCAAGACCAGCAAAACTGGATGCACATAATCCACCAGGAATGTGTAGTACCTCACATTAAGAATAGAGATACTCCCCCCCAACACAAAATAAAAGGGGGAAAAGGTAATTGCTGTTGTGGCCACTCACCTCTGATGACAACTACGGACCTGGGAAGACACCCACCACCAAAGACAATAACTACAGACCCTTGGGATGCTGCTGGACCCATGGTGGCAACTATCTTTCTGCACTTCGAATTCTTGCTTAATTTCTATCCTTTTCTTCTGATCTGTCCTATTGCTATCTTTTTTATACTATTTTATAACAAACAAACAGATCGATTACAGTACTTAACCTCACTTGTGTCTTCATTCCACTCTGGGAATCACAAACAAAGTATTTCTGACACCGGATTTTTCTCCAGTTGGACCCTGACAACTGCCACTACAATCACAGCAACCAGAGAATAGTGTAAAACTACACCTATGAGCTAGTCCCAAAGCCCAGGAAACTACAGGGTCAAGGAGTTCAGTATGAACAGTAAGGCACAACAGATTGACAGACACTGAAGGATACCTGAAGGATTAAACTGGTATCAGGAACCAAGTTCACTCAGGAGCTTGCCTGCATCTGACTTACAGTAGCCACCTTACAGTAGGGCTAACCAATAAAGCCAAGATACTCATCATGCCAAGCGTTTTCACGCAAACAGCGCTGTAGAGCCAAGCATCAGAAATTGTGCATTCTCTCTTGTTTGCATCCGGCCAGTTAATATTTTGCCAGGAAAGGAGAGGTGACATTCTGGACTTCAGTTTTTCCATTTTTGTGTTTAATCTCCATAGCTAGTGATGTCTTAAATAACTATTTGAGGATTTAAGGTTTGAAGATTCAAGTAAAAGATGCTTAATTAGGTAAGATGATTATTAAGTCCAAGCCTAAACTTTCAGGGAACAACCAAGGAACATACTTCAAAGTGAGAGACTACACAAAATACACAGAGGCCTAACTTGAAACTGTAGGTTCTCATTGGCTTTCCTGCTTCTGGTATCATTTTAGCAGAGATCAGTTTTAGGTTCTGTGATTTAAGGTGTTTTCCTTACTAACAGAGCAGTAGGGTTCTGGACAGCTCATGTCCCCAGAAGGTACTCTTTTATACCTATACACACACAAGCACTGAGAAATTTCAGTTACTAAGAAGTGAATCCATTACTGGGGCAAGATAGCAGAGTCAAAGGCTGAGATAAATTAACAAAACAACATGATACTCTATAGCCTGGGGTTTTGCAAGTCTGAAGATCCTCTTCTGGAAACAACAAAACTCACACTAATTAAATATACTGTAAAATAACTTTATATCTAAATAAGCCAATTCAGTTTGTTTAATTCCTGTGATTTCTTATTTCTAGAAATACCAAATTCCATACAGTTATTAAAAAAGGACAAACTGAAAGATAGGCATCTTAATTTCCCTTTCTCCAGACATAAGTGACAGTAGTAGTACGTGGCACACCTACCTTTAATCTAACAAAGTTTATTAGTTTAATGTATCCATAAAAATCAAGTCCTGAAAAGAAAGAAAGGAGGGCATGAGTTTATGTTACAGAAAACCACGCACATCTCACAATGATATGAATACAATTACTTGATCAGTTGGCCAGTTTCCCCTTGAGCTGTATGTCATTAACTAGTGCAATCTTCCTATCTGAAGTTTGCCATTTGTGTTTTTCTTCTCCTTAGGACTAAACCAGCAAAACGTCACCCTTGGGACAAATACATTTGCAACAAATTAAGAATGGAGCGCATGAAAATGTGGACTATGAACATGGACTTAATTCATTTGGCAGGCAACTACATCAGGACAAGCACATTTATCTCCTACAAGACACCCTGCTGATATTTTAGGCTACTAAGCCCCTTTGTTTATGTTTTTAGCTTTCTGCTTAATAAAATGTAAACTGATCCCACTCATCAGGAATACTGATTTAAAACCTTGCTCAGAAATAACAGGAGCTTAAATAGTAATACCCTGCACATACATCCTCCTATTTGCACCTTCTTCCTTTAGTCACTACCTTGGCCTAAATATATGACAGCTTCAATTCAAGGCCAACATTAAACTTCACTTGTAAAGAATGAAACAGAGATTGGAGGATGTACTTTCCTGTGATGACCTGAAGGAACATAAGCCAAGACTGCAAACAGCTTAAAAGACATCAGCAGTATCAAGTTGACAGTGGGAACTCAGCATAAGCCAGCAGAGATCAATCTTATTTTTTGACTAGTTGAGAGCTTTACCAGAAGATAAAGCACATGGGAAACTGCCAACATAAAGATAACACATAATACAATAACTTATCTTGATCAATCATGGAATCTCCAGCTACAAGCAGGAAGTCAGGAACAAACTAATCTTTGCAACCTATTTTAAGTGACACGGTGGTATATGGGAGGAAAAAAACGAGTCATGAAAAATCTTACCATGTTTCTGGATCACATCACAAACACTGAATTCATGCTCTGCTTTGCAGTGGGAAAACACACCTTCAGCAGAAGTAAACAACCTGTAAATAACAAGTTATTAAACATGCAGTATTAGCACCCTGAGAAGTTGGAACACACTTAGAAACATTTGCTATGCTCTGTTCTGACCTGCTAGGCAATGTGTTCAGAGCATATAATTTTTGCCTCTGATAAACTATCAACAGGCGCTTGCTTACAGAAAAACTTCTACCTTGTTTGCAAAACATTTTACACCAAAATGTAATAAACGTAAAACCTCTGATAAAACCACAAGCACTATTAACTTTCAAAACCTCCTTGAGTGCAGAGACAGCATTTAACCCAAAATTTAAGAACTGCACAGAGTTGACCGGCGAGGTCTGCAACATCACAATAAAAGTTAACATCTATTTACTGACGAGGGCAAAAGATGATGAAGAGAATTCAGAAGAGAAGCTTTCATGCTGCTTCAGAGTGAGGAGAGGGGGACACCCTTCGCATTCTCTCCCTCGTTTTGCTTGTATTTAACAGCCCTCTGGCTCTAGAGAGGCCACACAGAACACCAGCAGGCTACAGCGCCCCGATATAAACAACGTATTATTCATGTCCGTGACACAGCTGCTCCCGCGGGCCGGCTGTGGGCACTCACCCTCCAGGCTCCCCTCCTCAGGAGCTGCACGGGTACCACCACGCCTCAGGACACCCCCCCCCCCTCCCCCGCCACGTCCCAGCGTGGGGATAACGAGTGCACACCGCGGCCCCGGGGTGGCTGCCAAACCTGTCGCAGAAAAGGCAGCGGGTCCGCAGGCCCTCACTGGTGCCTTCCTCCTCCTGCTCTTCCTCCTCCCAGGCTTCCTCACCGTCGGATAGCTCAGGCATCTCCTCGTCGGCGGGCCGCACGGCGGTCCCTGTGGAGCCGACAGCAGCGGACAGTTACCGACCGGTGCCGAGGGGGTGATAGGGGTGGGAAGGGAAGCGGGAAGGAAAAGGAAGAGAATCCCCAATACCCACCCGGTATCCACTGGGACCCCATCGCCCCACCACGGCCCCACGTGCGACGCTTCCGGACAGCAGCCCCGCCCCACCTGCCGACGTCAACGCGGGAGGGTAGGCTAAGGGGGGGCTAGCGCGCCCCCTGGCGGTGAGAGGCGTCATCAGCACTTCCGGCCCCAACCGTTACGTTTGAAACGTCCTCCGTGAGGGGAGGGAGAGCTGGGGGGTGCCGTTTTGTGGGGCCGAGCTGCGGAGGGGGGCGGGAACGGAGCTTCTGCGTCAGCGTTGGCCTTGCGGAGGCGAGCGCTGCTGTGGTAATGCCTGATAGCGAGAAAAGCAGGAGGACGGATAAAGGGTAACCCCTCAGCCAGCCTAAAATACAAGAGATTATTTCTGCCCGGAGGTGGAATCGTACCTTCTGCAGTTGAGAGGCAGCTGGCAGATGGGTTTCTTATTTTCCACAGGTAGTGAGGCTGTGATGGGAAAGTTAAAGAAAAGAACACATGACTACCAGCTTTTAAACAAAGCTCAGCAAGAGGCTTTTGCAACTGAGGGAAATGCAGAAGTTAAAAAGTGGTTTAAAACATTTACATAGCAAAGCTTAAGCGTCATCTGAAAAAGATAGTATTTAAGATTCGAGGCAGGTTACCAAACCTGCTTTGTTTTCTCTCTTCATAGAATCCTAGACTGATTTCAGTTGGAAGTGAGCTTAAAGCTCATCCAGTTCCAACCCCCTGCCATGGGCAGGGACACCTTCCACTAGACCCGGTTGTTCCAAGCCCTGTCCAACCTGGCCTTGAACACTGCCAGGGGTGGGGCAGCCACAGCTTCTCTGGGCAACCTGTGCCAGCGCCTCAGCACCCTCACAGGGAAGAACTTCTGCCTAAGAGCTCATCTCAGTCTCCCCTCTGTCAGGTTAAAGCCGTTCCCCCTTAGCCTGTTCCTACGGGCCCTCATCCAAAGCCTCTCTCCAGCTTTCTTGTAGCCCGTTTAGGCACTGGAAGCTGCTCTTAGGTCTCCCTGGAGCCTTCTCTTCTCCAGGCTGAACCAGCCCAGCTCTTTCAGCCTGTCTCCAGAGCAGAGCTGCTCCAGCCCTCACAGCATCTCCATCGACTCGCTCCAACAGCTCCACGTCCCTCTGGTGTTGTTGCCCCAGAGCTGGATGCAGGACTGCAGGGGCGCTCTCCCCAGAGCACAGTAGAGGGGCAGAATCCTTTCTCTCTATCTGCTGCTCATGCTGCTTTTGATCATATCACATATCATAGAATCATAGAACAGTTTGGGTTGGAAAGACAACCATCCACTTCCAGCCCTCCTGCCATGGGCAGGGACACCTCCCACTCATCGTCCACTCAGCAAAGTTAGAGTGCCTCTGCATCAGCACGTCAAGAGATGTGTCCTTTAAAAGCTGATTTGCCAAACTTCCCCACAATACAGTGTGGTCTCAGCATGCATCAAACAGGTTCCTTTTTCAAAGGAAACCTCCAGGCTGTTCCAGGACTGTAGGCTATGGGACCAAGCTACAAACACCTAGCCCCAAATTAAAATCTTGGAGCATCCAGGCACCATGCTTTCTGCACCAGGGCAGACACGGCAATAATCTCTTCCCTTGTCATCTCCAATATTATGTTTTATAAAATGTTATTCTACATTGTATTTATTGTAGAAAGGCTTGGTTCGCAGCAGCAATTAATCGCAATAGGTAGCACTCAGCATAAGCACAGGTACCATGTGCTGGTTAGTACATGGTAGTTATCGTTGTTCAGCAGAGGGACCACCACCGTTATCATTAGCACAGGTTGTGGTCATTTCTAGAGGGGTGGAACTAAGGGTGAGGTTCTAGTCTCTGTTTCAGTGTGCAAAGGGTCTGTTTTAGTGTGCAAATTCAGTGGTCTTTGCTGAGTGTAAAATTATAGAGATTTGAATTGATGGTAAGAAGAAAAAAAAAAGGACAGGGAATGCAGAATTCAAGAAGAAAACCCAAAAGTCTGAATTTACTTGTCTGGATTACAGTCTCTGATTTCTGATCTGTATTTGTCAATCTGTACCATGTATCTTAATTTTCCCTTTCGCTTACCCTCCTATCTCTCACAGCTAGCAAAGGAGGCTTTTAAGTATGGTACTAATTAACCAGATTAGTCGTGATTGATAATAGGCAAATCCAAAGGGAGACAGAAAATCTCAATATGAAAACTGATACTAGATAAGACTAGAGTGACAGGTTTGCAAAAGGATCTAAGAGCTACTAAATCATAATCCTTCATAAATTCTGCTTTGTGTTTCATTTTTAAATTCCATATCCGTTCAGAATTACTTCTAGAATTATGACAAGGTAACACCAACTCTGCAAACCCTGATCAGTGGTGTAAACCAATGCTTCTCATGGAATTGTTTCCTTGCACAGCAACTCAGTCCTTCTCACTGAATCAGAATTAGTGCAAAATGCTGGCCAAATGCTGAGTACCTTGAATGTACAGAAGAAATCGAGGGAAGACAGATGCTTCTATCTGCATGAAAGGAATAGAAGTGACATAGAACAATTATACTTATTTTTTCACTGCTCTTGCTCAAGCAGCTAATCACAGAAATAGATTTAACAGCCACTGCTCTCGTTAGGAATGCTGGACTGATAGCAGCAAAAGCAGAAACAGCAGCTTCTTTGTGTTTTACTAGAATTCTCCCCCACCAAAGGGGCAAGGGGTCACTGATTGCGTACTCTTTGCTCCACTGCACACCCTCAGCTATTGTTGAGTCCAGTCAGAGACTGAATGTGCAGCACAGCCTTGTAACCAAACTTTCTTCTTTATTATGCTGTGAATTAAGATTCGCCATAAATGCAAAGCACCTGCTCATTTGGGTCAGTGTATACAACATGTTGGGTGAAGACTATGAAATCCTGCAGGAGAAAAGGTTAACTTACACTGGTACTGCTTGAAATATGATCATCTTTGTTACAATCTCCTAATCCTTGTAAATGGATTTGCATGGTACAGAAAGATTTACAATGTAATAGATTACTATTTCATAATCCACGCCAAGGAGAAGAAACTTCAAATATTTACCATTTTTTACTGCATTTCAAACTTTTTTCCCTCTGATCATGGGCTTTGTTTCATTGGAATTTCCAAGCATGTGTAACTTCATTCTCCACCTGCATCACTCCTTTTTGTGATCACAGCGCTTGTCATTATTCAAAAGCAAAGAAAGAATGTTAATAGTAATCACACAGGAAACAAATGAAACATTTTTTAGCATGCTATTATGAAATAGCTATGACTTTACCCTGTGTAATCAATCAGAAAATAACATAGAAAACGTTTCAAGTTTAACATTTAAATAGCCGAATTACTTCTTAGTCACTCATGTGGTCAGTTACATTTGTTCGATTTTAACCGCTCAAGGTCGTCAACAGACAAATGCATAAAACCAAGCTCAAGACTGAAGACTACTTTTCAAAAGCATTCTCTATCTAGAAAGTCCAAACTGTCTCAGGTTTTACAATACACTCCTTGGATACTAAACCCAGCCTGCTACATACAAGTGCCAAGAATGATGCTTCCCAAAGCACAGAGTATGATCGCAAACACTCTCTTACACTCAATCCTCCCATCACAATGTGTTGCTTTATTAAATTAGTGATGGAAACTATAGCAAGCAGTCTAACAGCAGAGAGTGGTTGTTTCATTAAGACTTTAGGATATGTAGCCATGAGGAGGTTCTCAAAGCTGTTACTTCCCTACATTGCACAGCAATGAACAGCATAGCTGCAGCAGTAAGTACAGAAACTGCACATTTTGCAAGTAAGATATTAATGCCAGTGACTCCTTGCACCTTTATTACCTCTCGCTGAAGGGGGAATTCAGACATATTCTGCTTAATAAAAATCAGAATGAAAATAACTGACAGAAATATTTTTCACCTGGGCAGAGCTCAGGGAACCCTGTGTAGGGCTAACCCTGAAGGTAGGGTTAGGTTTAAACCTAAGAGAGAAAGCCTAGACCTCTAGCTGAAGTGAGTCTGGGAGAGGCTGCCATTTTCAAGAGAGAGCTGCAACAAAATGTGAGACTCAGGATGTTATAGAGGTGATTTTTAGTCACCTTCATTCTTTTTCTGTTTCCTCTCCTTAAACATTAAAGCAGCATTTCTCAACCTGTCAGCAAGGCAAAGGAAATACAAACATCACCTTCTCCCCTACTTTATTGCATCAGATCAGCGAACTGATTACATGGGCTGTTATCTTTCCTCTGATGTTTAATCCCTGACAGGCTGGTTAAACCAGTACACTTCAGCATTTATTCAGTCAGCAGCTTGGAGGAACAGCAAGCATCAGGAATGTGCAGCCAGAAGTGTAGCACTGTTGGTACAAACACTGAGAGTGTCCATTTTCAGTGAATGATTGAGCAAAACCAGTCTCTGCCATTAGAACAAATCCACAGTGTAGAAAAAGAAAGTAGTATCAAGATAGTATCAACCTTGAGATAAAATACATTTATGCACCTGCAGAAGTGCCTGTGTAAGAAGTGCGTTGTGCAGCAGCTTGAGGAAGGCAGGACAATTTCAGGTGCTACAGACCTCTGGGATCCAACTGAGATAAGTCCTCAGATAATGTTAAAAGAATAATAAAATATTTAGAGGTTTTACAAAAATCAGTCATCTTCAGAGTTACTTTCACTGTTTAATGTCCAAAGGGTAAATGAAAAAAGGAATCTGAAGTATCTTAAGGCTAAACCAGTGTTCAAAGAGAAAGTATTATAAGGAATTCAGACTTTTCTATCTGTTAATATCTGTGTTTCAACAGTAGAAAATACCTGGATGTAAATAGCTGTAAAGATAAAATACAAAAGAAATCCTATCCCCTTTTGTAGTAAAATGAAATGTTAACCTTAGATCATGTTTTAACCATGAAAGTGTGGTTACTATTAATTCCCAGTAAGGAAGCAAGTGAGGACAGGTAGCAGTTTATATCAGTTAACAGACCAAACTCATGAAACTCTTGAGGGCTGTGCACTGAAAACAAACCCAGAAAAGCAAATATTTGGCACTTAATGGTTTGTAAGTACCCACAAGATACTTAATGTCATATCAACATTGGATATTAAGCATTTAGTGGAACCTGAATGCAAATACCCAGATGAGTTACTTTGAACCAAAAGCCCTTTTTGTGAGGGGCTGAGCGTCTAAGAATGTTAAGTTCAACAGAACCAGCTCTGCTCCATGTTCATGAGGAGTGACAGATCAAAGATGGGAATCTTGTGTTGTGCCAGAACATAAAGGCTTTAATTGTTTGAGCTCTAAATAGCAATGTTAGAGCTGAAGAAAAATTTAGGAATCATAAATAAAAAGAGCATTAGTGCAAGTTTTCATTGCTATTTCAGAAATCTCCTGCTTAGTGCCTAGATTTCTGAGGGCATGATAAGAATGCCTTGAAGAGCAGAATTAAAATGCAAGTAGAGGAAGAGTGTGATATTTTGTAGGGTCTACTTTTGCTGAGTTGTGACTCCCCCAACAGAATGAGGAGCAGTGTTGGTGATCACAAGCAGAGAAAACCAAGTTAGAAGTAATAGAATCACAGACTGGTTTGGGTTGGAATGGAGCTTAAAGCTTATCCAGTTTGAACCCCCTGCCATGCACAGGGACACCTTCCAGTGAACCAGGTTGGTCCAAGCCCCATCCAGCCTGGCCTTGAACACTGGATGGGGCAGCCACAGCTTCTCTGGGCAACCTGTGTCAGGGCCACAGCACCCTCACAGGGAAGAACTTCTGCCTAAGAGCTCATCTCAGTCTCCCCTCTGTCAGGTTAAATCCATACACCCTTGTCTTGTCACAACCTGCCCTTCTAAGAAGTCCCTCAAATCAGGCATAAGACCACATCCACTGACAACGTTTTTCTTGTAAAATTACTTTTCCAAGAAAGATGGGAGGGGGTACCCATCACGTTGCATGTTTGAAAGATAAACTTCATAGTTAACTGGAATTAAATTGGTTGTTTGCAGCAAAGGATGTGCTATTTTACTTTTGTTTCTATATCTAGAAAACTGGAGAGACTGTTATACCATGATTCCGACAACACACATTGGGAGTATGTTGTGAGTTCAGGGGTTCGAAAGATTCACTGCAACAAGTCAGTTAAATCTTTGTAGAGGATCTATAAACACATAATTTCTTTATGTTACTAGTATCAAAAAGACAGTTACTATCTCTTTGTGTAAATTAGATACCAGACAGCTTGGAAAAATTGTTTTTTCAGAAACAATCTAACTACCTCAAAGGCTTCTCCCAGAGGTCTAAAGAATGTAGGAAGGAGGAAAAAGAATGACTTACCCTGCACAAATAATGCAAGTAAAAAATTGCTAAATGTAAATGTGCAATCAGATTATTTTTAAGGTAAGAAAACTATCCATTGTGAATCAAACAAGATGTCATTAGATAAGATTTTTGAGCCAGTTTCTTACAAGTTCTCTTGGTTTAGCTTTTTTGTTGGCAGATTTTTTGCCTCATCTTCAGTTCATTTCTGAAAACTAAAACTGCACAAAACTAACATAAAAGTGGAAATGTCCTTTGGTAAAACTGCAAATTCTCCTGATAAATATTAATTCCCACTTCTTTAAAAGTTGCTTGCTTGAGGTATAATAAGTAGTAGCTATATGTGTTAAATCTCCCATTCTTTGGAGCAGCTTCTTTAAAGAAAAATAAACCAGCCAATGAGAAGTGCCTAGACGGACGCTGTCTCCCTCGGTTAATCCAAGGCCAGTAGAAGGATAATTTGATTAAACTGAGACCCTAATTTATTTAGCTTTAGTTCTGGATCAACCTCTTCTTAATAGAGTGCTGTCGTCTCCAATTGTTTGATGAAAATTAAAGTGACATAAATACCATGAGACTTTTTCAATCTGATTAGTCAGCTAACTTGCATCAATACTACCCCAGCCATCAGGCGCTGGCGTCCTTCCTTTCACCAGCCTTACTAACAACTGACAAGTTCTCCTTGAAGACCAGGCACCCACGCTGCCACTCAGACCCCCACACTTAACCCATCATCTGCCCTCAATGGGTCTTGTTTGACAAGGTGCCCACACCTTTTTCCATTGCTGTTCATCAGACAAAGCTAAATATTGTTTTATTAGCAATCAATAGCCTGTTAATCCCAAACGATTTCACAAATCCACTGAGCCCTCAAGCTGATTATAAATGTTTGGGTTTGTTGTGGGTTTTTTTTAAGCTGCTAAATTTCTGATGGATTTTCTCCTCACCTCCCAGCCCTCCTGCTTCAATATGGGACACTGTAGCTGGTAAGCAAAGCCACAAAAGCGAAAGAGCTCTGTTGTCGTTAATGTTGCCGTTAACTGCACATTTAAAAATGTCAAAGTTTCTTCGAAGTTTAGACATCATCAAACCTGTGCCATCAAACCCCAGCAGATTTACTAGCTCCTCTACTTTCGATCCATCAGTTTAAAATCTCTTAAAGAATAAGAGAGCTTTTCAGCCTTCCCTTTTTATAGCAAGATGGTAAATTGTTGCTTAGTCTGTGGGCTGGGGGGCTAAGGAGTGAGAGAAAGAGATGTAAGCTGCTTTTATTTTCAGTATATGAAATACTAGCAAAGCAAGCTCTTGCACTATTGAACAGGCTGCCATTCATGTCCAAGGCGCAGGTGCAGGCGTGAGCATACCTGGTATACTCTGATGATCCCTTTGTTTGCCCTTTGGGTCATGGCTATGTCTTCTGAGAGGCACAAGGAGAACAGTATTACAAACGCACTTCCTCTTGGATTTACTCATCCTCGCCTATGCCTGTCTGCCTGCTTTTGCCCTGGAGTCACCAATCCTGATAGCTGCTAATAAAATGATAGTTCACTTATGTGGTGCAGTATAAATCACTGGGTGAGGCAAACAGGCAGTATTGGTAGGCACACACTGAAGCTCCCAGGAGCAGGATGCTAATTTTCAAGGCATGGTGAGCTGGCTTTGCAAGTCTGGGTTCTTCTCTGTATGTCCCTGCTGAAGTGAGTTTCTGTATAACCTGCTCCCCCTGCAATAACAGGAAAGAAGGGTTGTAGGCAAAGTGGTGCCTCAGCAGCGTTACACATACCCTGACTGAATCAGATCTTAAAATTGGCCTTGACTCTTCACTACAAGACAGTTAACTCTAGTAAATTCCTTGTTGACACTGCAGGAGTTAACTAAAAATGGGCTAAATACACATTTGTGGGGGGACTTAACATACCCAAATTGTGTTTTAAGTAGAAGGGGAAAAGTTATTTCAGCTGATATAATCCTCTGAGAGGTCTGTTGAAACAAAACAGATTTTCTTATCATCATTGACAGCAGAGTACCACTTCTGAAACAGACCATAAATGTAGTTTCAAAGGTAACATTTCAAACCAGTAACTTCCAGAACTTGACACAACTGCTGTGAATGCACCTGCTTTGAGTGTAATGATAAAATAGCTCCAAATTTGTCTGTTCAGTATCTGTTTTGAATGACCCTTTCATATAAGCTTAGGTCTTTTATGGGTTTATCTCAAACTCTTTTTTCAACAAATTTTTCTGTTAGGAGAAATATCTATCCTACCGAAAATATTCATCAAAACACTGGAATATACTGACAAAAAATATGCATATTTATAATTTTTATAAATGACATCTTAAATATAAGAGATTATTTCTATGTAATAAAGGGGTGAAAAAAGTGCCACTGATATCTTAATCTTCACCTAGTCATTCTGGAAAGGAATATTTGAACATCCAAAACCACATAGGGAATGAAATCTCAAAAGAGTTTCTTTGACAGCACAGTAAGAAATGCGCCATCGTCATAAAGAGGTGCTAAAGGCTGAAAAATCAGAAAGAGTTCTTGCTACACTGTGAGATCTGGGTATGTCCAGACTGCAGTAGTGTCTACAAACTGACTCAGGAATTGAAGGGAGTCTATCCACTTTTTATCCACTTTGTCATCTTTTATCTTTATCCATTCTAACACTGCACTCTTTAATGTACCCCAGTGCCACATGGACAGAGAGCTTTTCAGTTCTCACCCAGTATACTAATCTTTAAAATTCTTCAATGTTTTGCTTTTAACGCTATGGAAAAACATAAGGAATACAGGAAAACGTAAGACAGTGGATGCAGTGGCTGCATCTACCAAAGCATGTTTTGTGTTTGGTTTATGGTTTTGAAGTGATTCCCATTTCTGATTTGTCCCTTGGATCTGCAGAGCACTTTTGCTGGACACACTTCAGACTCTTTTCAGAAGATGCTAAATCAGAGGCTCTACTCCAGGTGCACACCAAATATGCTCTGCAATAGAACTGCGGTTCTGAACAAACAACTGCCTGTTCAGACAAGCTCCAAACAAGTGTAGTGCAGACAGAGAATTAAAGGGACCAGACTAAATCCAATCCAGCCTATGAAATTCTTGAATTTAGAATCATAGAATAGTTTGCGTCAGAATGAACCTTTAAGGATTATCTAAGTCCAGTCCCCCTGCTATGAGCAGGGACATCTTCAACTAGATGAAGTTCCTCAGAACCCCATGCAACATGAACTTGAATGTTTCCAGGTACAGGACATTGCTACCTTTCTGTGCAACCTCTTCCAGTGCCTCACCACCCTTCACAGGAAAGAATTTCTTCCTAATATCTAGTCTGAAACTACTCTTTTTAGTTTAAAACCATCAGCTCTTGTCCTATCACAACAGGCCCTATTAAAAGGTTTGTCACCATCTTTCTTGTAAACCCCCTTTTAAGTACTGAAAAGCTGAACTCGGTGTGGTGTGGATGTAAAAGCTTTGGCATCTCTTCCTTCTGTTTATTGATTAAACATCCCTGGCAATGTTCAAGGCCAGGTTGAACGGGGCTCGGAGCAACCTGGTCTAGTGGAAGGTGTCCCTGCCTGTGGCAGGGGGTTGGAACTGGATGAGCTTTAAGGTCCCTTCCAACCCAAACTGGTCTGTGATTCTATGATCTGTTTCTAAGAAACCATTGACTAATATAAACATAACAATCTTTGCTGTCAAGCAGAGCACAGTGTGTCCTGCGTTCAGCAGTAGCAGTCATTTTTTCTCCTTAGTAGCTGGTGCAGCACTGTGTTTTTGACTTTCAGGCTGGGAGCAACGCTGATAACACCAATGTTTTTGGTTACTGCTCAAATGTTTAGTCTGATCAAGGACTTGATGAGTCTCATGCTCTTCCAGGGAGGAGGGGAAGCCGAGAGGAAGCAGAGACAGGACACCTGACCCGAACTAGCCAAAGAGGTATTCCATACCATAGCATGTCATGCTGGGGATGTGACTGGGAGTTACCCAGAAGGGCACTCACTGCGCGGTCAGGCTCTGTTGGCGGGTGGTACCATATTCTCTTCCCTTGTTATTTCCCCTATCATTATTATTATTGGAGGTAGCAGTAGTGATTTGTGTTATGCCTTAGTTACTGGACTGTTCTTATGTCAACCCGTGGGAGTTACATTCTTTCGATTCTCCTCCCCATCCCTCTGGGAGTGGGGAGGAGGAAAGGGGGGGGGGGGGGTGTAGACTGCGTGGATGACTTGCCAACAGGGTTTAAACCATGACACACTTATTCCAGAGCAGAGCTCTTCCCAGAGGAATAATCCCTGTGATTCATGACAAATTGTCATGAATTAGAGCAATTCCTCCTATGTTTCACTTGGTGCTAGGGGTCACCTGCCTCTGCAAACTGAGTGGTAGTGTTCATTGATGCTTGTGCACTGGTACAAGATTTAGGTCTGGAACCCTTTGACTGGTAGCCAGATCATGCAGCTGGGAGCTGAGGCAGATGCTCAACTGCTGTTACCCAAGTTGCATGAGCAGGAAGGAGATTTACTGCTTTGCTCAAGTTCCCCAAACCAGTGGCCCATTTCTTTGGCAACTGGAACACACTGGAGGTGGTAGTTATGCAGTTTTGCTATTAATTGATTAGGCATTTTTGTTTCTTAACTGTGGGTTTGGGTGAATATGACTTGATTTCTTTAATGGCCATATCATTTGTACGCTGAGGTTTTGTCATCTGGACTTTTAAGTCCCCAGAACCGAATAACATGACACTCAGAGAAGATCGAGACCAAATTCCAAACCCAGATTCATGGAACTTAATTTCCTGGCAGATTCATCTGGATATGCAGTGATTCAATAAAATCAAAATTGAATTTCAGGGGCTTTAAAGATAGTGGCTTATTTTGACTTTCAACTTCCATGCTTAGAAATATCTGACAATAAATAATTTTTCTGTTAATATTATTTTCACTTTTGTCCCCGAGAAGAAATCTGGGATTTCTTGAAACTATGCAAGGTTCTATCTTCAAAACACTTCAAGGAATAAGAATTACCACTTTTATGTTACCATTGCAGTAAGCCTGGTGCAACTCCCTGGAATTAATCCTTTGCTGGTTTATTCCAAATCTGTCCTCTCAAGGATCTGTCCTGTTTATCCCTCAGCAGCAGCACTGAATCAAGTTTGGGGTTCAGTCTCCCATTTCCTGCTTTCACTGCCTGCATGCTTTATTGCTGTTCTGTTAGATACAGGTCTCCAGGAACCAGCTCATTTTGAAGACACGTTACTAAGATGTACTGTCATAAGCGGGAGGAAAGACCTACTCAGTGAGTGGCTTGGATTACTTCAGTAAATTCAAGATCCTCCTGATTTGTGTACAGCACCAGAGGGCACTCCTTTACAAGCAATGGCTCTATATATTCACATAGGTTTTCCTATACCACCTGCTTTCTCTTGCAGGCCGCTGTTTCTTTTGAAGTGCATGACATCTAATTTTAAAATGAGTTGCTCTTCTTATTCCTAGCCTTTCATGAAAAGATTGGTCTAGACCTCGGTTTTTCTGATGCTCAAGAGCTATTTTATTTCTAGGCTAGCAGGTGGATGGAGCCACTGTGCAGGTACAGAGATGGGAGGGCAGAACCATTCACTGCTCAGGACACTGCAAGCCCACTCTGCTGCAAGCTGGACAAGGGAAAGGGATTTCTGAGAAACTCTTTGTTACCCACCATTTCATGTCCCTGCAAAACCCTTTGAATTAGCCTCCAGGCTGTTCAATGTAGCTGTACCTGGCAGAGCCAGCACCACTGACGTGTGCTGGCTAAACTCCACAGGCTTCTGCTGGCTCCAGCAGTGGTCAGACGAGGGCTGCATGGAGATCTCGGTCTTGTACATCCTGGTTTTCAGGTTTCAGCCTGAGCCTGTCCTTTCTGCTTTCCAGAAATCCCTGAATTTGCTGAACTCAGCATTTGGGGTGGTAAAAATAACTAACTGAGTAACCTCCCATCTGCGGCAGAGCTTTCTACCCCTGGATGTATTGTCAGTGATGGCTTTCAAATCCAAACAGTTATGAAATGGTCAGGATCCCTGAAGTCTTTATACGAGGCTTCAGTGGAGCCTGAACTCATTGCGTGTAAAAGCAGAGCATCTTGCAAAGCTTCCAAAATGTTTGGGCAGTGAATGCATAGTTGGAAAAAAACACTCCAGTTTGGACAGTCCACTTTTTCTGTATGTTTTGGGTGTAGCTGAGGGCAAAATCTGCCCTAAGCAGGAAGAGTTGGAGTTTTGTATAAAGATTATATCTATATCTATATCTATATCTATATCTGTGTAACTTGGCTTCTCTAAGTAGTTAGGGACAGAAATAATTTTGTTCTTAACATACATGGCACAAAACTACACTTCCCCGGTAACGGAGCTGTGTTTCTCTAAGCCTTTCGCTTTCTACATGCGATTTCGCTGCTGTGGACGCGGGAGGGCAGTGCAGTTCTCATTTGGATTCAAACCTCTATGCAGCAGATGGTCTTCAACGTAAAGCAAGTTTAGCCCAAATCCAAGCAATGCCTCTGCTCCTGTTAAAGGATAGCTTCTACTCTTTTCTTCATTATTATACTTGGCAACCCACTTGTAGTTGCACTTTTTGAAAGAACTCTATCTTCCTCAAGCTCTGCATGTGCAGCAAATAGCTGTCCTGCCAAAGAAAGGGGGGGGGGGGGGGGGTGTGTGTGTGTGAAAGGAAGAAAGGGGGGAGAAGGGAAGAAAGAGGAGAAAAGGGGGGGGGGGGGGGGGGGAAGAGAAGAGAAAAAGAAGGGAGAGAAAAGGGGAGCAAATCCTGGCAGGTGCTCATCACCCGTAATGGCTCTGGAGTCATGGCCATTTGTACATGCTCTGGCCTCCCTGGGCTGAGATCAAAAGCAGACCCAGCACGTCTGAAATCGAGCTACCTAAAGGCACCAGGTAAGGGCTCTGCAAGACAAAGCTTTTCAAATTTCTTCCAGACTGCCATCAGTATTACCATGTAACTAGTACGCTGTATACCCATTTCAGCTAAGCGGCTGCTTAGTGCAGCAGCCTTTCACCCACAGCAAAAGGAGCCCATACTGAGTCTGAGATGTATATCAAAGTATATAAAATGTATATAAAATGATAAATGATATAAATGATGTGTATAAAATCAAATAGTCTTGCTTTCTTACATGTCTCTTTTTCAGCATCTTAACAGCTGTATTATCAATGATAAGCAGAGCCTATCAAGAGAATCCAAGACTGTAATAAAAAGGCAATACTAGAGAATGCAAGTACACTGAATTTGTGTATGTGTATGTGTTGTGTGTGTGTGTGTGTGTGTGTGTGTGCAAATGTCATTGCTAATCACATTGCTTACTGACAAAAAAGTGAAATAGGGGAAATAAAAACTTTTAAAACAGATTCTTTTTTCCTGGTAACCCATTCAGCAGATTTGTTCTGATCCCTTCTGATGGGTCAGCCTCCTCCTCCTCCAAATTTTGCCTTTAAAATGGATTTCAGCTGTCACATTCTGTTTATTTTAGTGCATTTGTTTCTCAGCAGTTCTTCCAACCAGCAACCCTAGTGAAAAGGCATCTTAAAATGTAAATACCTAACACCACCCAAACAAAATAGTCACTGAAGTAAACGAGCAGTTTGGGGAAATAAAAGTTGCCCTGTTTGATGCCATAATTTAAGTACAGTTTTCTTAAGCACAGTTATTTTTCCCAGCATGCTGAGGCAAAGTCAGCTAGTTAGCATGAATAAAAGTGTGGTGTTAGCAGTATATTTTCTTTAACCAGGCTCCTATCTTGTGCAGAACCTGTGGAGTGGGGTATTTCTGAAAACCCCTCAGTCCCACTCAAGGTTGGGATCCCATCACATCCCACAATGTTGAGAAACCTTTAGAGCACATGGTTACTTAAGATGGGTGATATTTTACCAACAGCACCATGTAGCACGCAGATCATACGGTAGCAAAATCTCACCAAATCTGTTGTAGCCACAGCAGTGGAGAAGATTTTGTGCTGAAATACTTCTTAATCAGGAAAATGTTTACGTTAAATTCTGTACATCATCCATTTGTGGCACTTCCTAAACTTTTTGTTTAGTTCTTCTCATTGTTCCTTGGGAATACACATTCTCATAGAGAGATATACAGAAATTGTAGAAATCTTTGGTAATATCCATCATCATTATTTTATACTCTATTTTTATGAGCATTTCTAGATAACATTTTTGTGAGCTACATTCTACTTCGATATACATGTGCATTTATTTTTCTGTATTTCAAATTTTAGCTTTACTAACTATTAAGATTGAAGAACTGTCAAGAAATCACATTGTCATGCAACACATTTCGACACCTAGGTTCCTCTGCAGCATGAAGCAACATTATGATTCTTTAAAGGCAGATAAAAAAATAAATGGAGGCGTTTCAAGTAGTTATTCCAGTCAGGTAAAAAAAGAAATTGAAGACATTCTATTAGAATAATCACATTTTAAAACACTTTATAAGATATAATAATAATGAAGATAATCATAATAATGGTAACAACTGTAACAATAACAATATTACTTTGTTTCTGACAAAAAAAGGAGGTACCCTGCTTCTGTTTCTGTTTCACATCCGTATCATACCCTAACCTGCTCCTAAATGAATGAAAAACAAATTCATCTGAAAACTAAACCTGTAAAAATGGATCAGCCGGGTTGGTGTCTGCACTGTCCCAACACATGGCTAAAACCATCTTGGTAAAGGGGGAGAGGTAAGATACAAGGACTTGTGCACAGCAAAAAGCACACAGGAAAACATTTGAAATTCATTTGTTATTTTATCAGCAAATTAAGTTTTCATATTTTCTCAGAAAGAAAATAACGATCCCTCTGAGCTTTTTTAGTTTTCACCACAGAAAGCATAAAAGTAATGGATATCTGATCAAATTCACACAGAAAATTGATGAACATTAGCTTCAGCTGCAATTACCTACTAAAGGATTTTCTTCCATATTAATGCATCTGGCTGCATAAAAAAGTAATGTTTACCCTACCATTGGGTTGGGTTTGGAAAACTTTAAAGGTAGCAGGGTGTCAGGAGCATATTTTTGGTTTAGTTCATCCTTATGAAGTATCTACTTCTACTGTGGCAATTTTTGTTTATTGAAAACCCCACTTATTCATGGGATCAAGTAGCAGAAATCTTCATAAGGATGCAATGAGCAACCAGTTACTGCAAATAATTGTCCCCAAGAGGGTTACTGAACTGTAGAATACATTCAGAAAATAAAGTGGTACCAAACTAGAGAAAATTATTTGAGTTTTTACAGAGAAACTACATTAATTCACACTAGGGTTTTGTTTGGGGTTCTTTTTTTTGTTGTTGTTCTCTTACAGTAATCATAACATTTTTAATTGTTAATCAGATTTGGAGAGACACTTGTTTTTGTACAAAGAAACAACTTTCTTTCCCTCCTTCCCTATTTCACTGGCCTAATTCTGCTTTCATAATCTCCGTGAAACTCCTCCTGATACATAGAACATGTCAGAAAACACCCAGTTTTTTTAAGCACTCTGAGAGATGATTCAAAATAACAGGGTGGTATTTTAATTTTGGGATTTCCGGCAGAGCATTCCTGAAACATCCATGCCCTCCCAGCATCTTCAGGAAGCTGTTTGGACAAGTGCAAAGGTTAACAAATTACAAATGTCAAGAATATTAAAATAATGTGATCATTGCCTGGCAGCCAAACTGTTTTGAAAGATCCAAGATACATCTCCTGCACAGCCAGAGGATATGACTGAGATAAAGGGATGACTGGACAGAAATATATCCCAAAATCCTATAACCCATTTCTCCATAACTATTTCCAGCCACTGGAATCAAGAACAAACAAACAAAGCAATCTGACCTCAGCAAAAAAAAAAAAGATAAAGTGAACTGCAAACACATCTCGTATTCCATCTCCCTCATCAACATGCTCCAAATGCCCTCTGCAGCTCGCACTGGAGGGGAACAGGAGCACACAGCTCACAAAAACCCCCTTGGGACCAAAACCAACCTCAGCAATGGGATGAAAGAAAGTTCCGTATCCATTTCATTTCCATTCAGCATTGTTAAGCTTCAAGTTTAAGAAAGTTTCATTGCCCAGAAATACTCCGATCATAAGCAGCTGCACACGATATCATTTAGAGCCCGTCTGTGTAACCCGTATTTCCCCCGAGCTTTGTCCCTAAGCTGCAGCCTGACAGGCATCAGCCAGATCCAGCTTGCTTTCTTCAAAAAGCCTGTGCAGCTTTTTTACGTTTAGCAGCTGAACCAAACTTCACAAAAGCAGCCGAAAAGAATTGGTAAAAGGTTAGGGTAGATTGACTGTTTCCAAATTGGAATACTAATGATGATCTTTAATGAAGCCTGACAGTACAATCTGTTTCTTATTGTTCCCTAAGTGCTGGCTACTGATCATATTCACTGGCTTTAGGTGATGGGGGACAGACAGGGACAAATGGGCCCCTCTGGTGAGCAGGACTGTGCACAGCTGATCTTTCAACAAGGATTAAATTAATTAAAATGATTCTCCCATCAGAAGAATAACTCTTTTGATTTGTTATCATCATAGTGGTTATTAATTTTGAATGATGTCTAATTGGTGCCACTGCTGTTTGGGTCAGCTGGCTTAGTAGTCTTAGAAAGCAGTGGAGAATACATAATTTTAGGAGCTCTGGGGAGGCTGAAGGAGGGAAAAAAAAATATCCCCAACTTGATTTGATACTTCTCATAATGTGGAAGAAAAATGGAAGCAAAATACCTGCAAGACCCAAGCAGAGAAAACTGACTTCTTGATTCATTTCACTGCTTTTAATACAATGCTCTTTGTCATAAGGATAGCCTTAAAGAATTAGTTTATTATACTGTTGATAATAAGCACGGTTGGAAAGACTTCATTCTCTGGGAAAAGACAAGATGTTCAGGGCTGCACAGGACTCAGGGTAGGGAAGCCCAGGAGGTCAGAGACAGGACAGAGACAGACGCTAGACCTTAGAGGCAGAACTTGGACAGTTTACATGGTGTCTGGCTTAACCATTTCAGAATTTGGCCCTAGCTCCACAAACAACATCTACCATTTCTTTTCACAACCAGTCTTTTGAAACCAATGTCCATGACGATAAGGTTAAGACCTGGAGGATCTGATCTCCTGCTCAAATTTGTAAGGTATTTGCACTTTAAAACATCAGCGGGAGTTTAGAAGAAATAACAGAAGCACCTGCATGTCATGCAAGGTTGCCCACCTGCGTGGTTTTGAAGTTTGCACTGGACATGTTATCTCCAAAGCTATTTATCTCCACAAGTATATGCTCCAGGAATGCTCAAATCATCCCTGCAAACGGATGTCAGGCTTCTCGTTTGTTATTTGGATTAAAGTGACAAAGAGAAAGGCCACGTTCTCTGCCTTATAATAACAGACGTCTTAATGAGGTGAGGACAAAACTGCTCCTGACAGAGCTGGAACACTGTAGGCTTTCTTCCTATTCACTACTGAAACATAAATGTGTGACTGCCATGGAGGATCTGAAGGAGAGCTAAATCCTGAATCTTCGATGGTATTCACCCAAATTAAAGCCCTGGAAATTTCTCTTGAAGCAAGTGATACCTGAATCTCAGTCAGTTGAGAACAGGGACATAATTTTTACTTTTTGTTAGTTTGTCTTCTACACATAGGAAAATGTTTCTGCCTATCCTCATTTCGTATTTCATAAATATCCAGCAGTAGTATCATTACCTTGTGAACAGAGCACTTCATCTGGGAAGACATCTTGTTTCATCAGTGGAATAGGTGTTTAGATGACATGTCCATCTAACTGAACATATTTGGGAGCTAATGTGTTACTTGCGTCTTCCCCGCAGCCGGCAACAGGAGGCGTCCAACTCCGCAAATCCAGCTTCTGCCCACCTTTCTCCAGCTGCACTCTCCAGCTTCACAGCTAGCTGTCTTGTAGGACAAGGAAATGAACTGTGGGACAAATGATTTCTCTTGGAACAAGCTCTTCTTCTCTAGGAGGATGGCATGACTGGTGTAATTCACAGGTTTTATGCAAAACATCAGTCTGGCTGTAATAATAACACTGGAGTAAAAATTGTCATGCACATTAGCTCTTTGAAGTCAACAGCAAAACCATCAACACAAGAGCATCTGTGCATGACATTAGATGAAAAACAGAGCTTTTACTATCTTAGCTACATTCTGTAAGAAATTCTGCCTCACCTGATCTTGTCAGGCTTTACTATATGCCACAACTCTCACCAAAGTCTTCATAATTCAGTTAGTAAAAAGGGATTAAAAAAACTTTGTTTCTAATTCGTCATCCTCCAGATGGTCATTCTTCAGC
The DNA here is from genome assembly GCF_028554395.1 of Pezoporus wallicus. NCBI lineage: Eukaryota > Metazoa > Chordata > Aves > Psittaciformes > Psittacidae > Pezoporus > Pezoporus wallicus. The sequence continues at coordinate 2,563,628 of NW_026639377.1, forward strand.
TGTAAGAAAGCAGGATAAACTTCAACCAAATCACAAATCAACATAACCAAAGGCTACTGGTTAATGTCTAATGGGATACCACCAGCTCCTAAATGTTTTATCTATATGGATAGATTGGTATCTATCCATTTTTTCACATTTGCAGTCAGAAGAGACAAGGATGTTAACAGAGTCTCATTGAAATACTTACTGGGAATTTCATTTCCACAATGAGTCTGAGACAACAATAACGACAAAAAAAAAAGAAGAGATTAAACTATTTTGAAAGCTACTCAAAGCTGTTACTGTTTAGTTAGGCTTTGAATCATGCTTGAGCTCAAATCTTCTTCTTATATTCTGTTTAGAGAAACAGCTGTTTTGACTATGGATTCAAAATTCCTCTAAGCATGAAAGTATATATTAAAGCAAGAACACTGAAGAATCCACTTAATTCTAAGCTCAGTTGTCAAAAATGTGTTGCATTGCTATCTGACATTGCTTTCTGTCCAAATATATGCAAAATATAAAACTTCCTATTCTTCCCTATAAACACGATGCCTGTAATTGAAGCCTTGGAATTGCCTTGTAGCTAAAAGCTATTTATACATTGGGAGGCTACAGCATACAACTGCCACAGAAAAGCCAAAATGCATCCAACAGGACACCAGCTGCTTGTTGCCCTGAGTCAAAAGGTGGGCGACTTTGAGCAGAAGGTGGAATTAACATCTTCCCCTCATGACAGTGTTGGAATCCAGTATTTATATTTTGGTAAACATATTCCTGAATCCGGTATGTTTGCTTCTATGCACATATGCACACAGAGTTTTAATCCTGAGAACCATATTAGTCCTTTAAGGCTGCATAAGTGCCTGTCTTGTCTTCCCTACATTGTGCTCAAAACCACTGTGGACATTTTTGTAGCCAACAAAGACAACAGCCCTGTTGTCCATAACAGCCCACCACTCCAAAACCCAGAAGATTCAAGAATAGCAAAGAAAAGGTAGAAAAGAAACCCTGCAACCCAGATCAGAAAGAAGACCCAACAGCTGTACTCACTGCTTAAACAATACAGATGTTTCTGGCCACCTACATTATAAAGTTTTCTTCAAAACAGGACACTATAAACTGGAGAGTTTTTATTATTCCAGGATTCTCCCAGGTGAACTCCAATTCCTGATGAGATACTGCTTTGAACAGTGCAAGCTCAGAAGCTTCCAAGTGCCTTTTCCTTTGATTCAGATCTGACTGTAAAATTACCACTTACTTTACAAGCTCTGAAAAGAAAAAAAAAAAGGTAGGTCTTGAAAGGCAGAACTACATCAAAGAAGAGCAACATGGGAAGAGAAAACTATGTGTACATTGGAAACAGAGCTTAAGTACAGGCAAGCTAAAGTATTTGTGGAGAATGCTCTCTTTCTAGCAACCATGATTTCTACACAACCTATTTGGATACTGTCAGATTTTTGTAAAGAAAACTCATCTTCTAACGGTGGCTTTTAGTTTATAGGGCAACAGGCTTTCTGGAATTCCCCATCTCTGCACTCTTTTTGTTCTCCTAAATACTTTCCCTGCTGGAAAATGCACTGATTCCAAACAGCTATAATGGCTAAGTCCTCTAGCAAATGTCTTAAGTACCTGATTTTGAATAACACCTTGTCCAAGGAATTGGTCAGTTGTTAACCTTTAACCCTATGTACTGCCTTGCAGGAGGAATCCGCTTAAAATTCTCATTGTAAAGATACACAAGGAGTAGTATTAAGGCTGTTTGACCTCAGGATTTTCTGAAGGTAACTTTTGGACGTAAGTTTCTCACATCTTTGGGCATTTGCAAATAACTCCTTAAACAACAATCCAAACAAACTTACTTTTCATGGTGCCTGGTTTGGGTTTTCTTGTGGTTTTTTTTTTTCTTTTTTCCCCAATTGTGATCCCATTTAGCCGGGAGGGAACTGGGAATTCTTTCCAGAAAATGTTGCAAACAATTCAGGATTCAGAAGTGACACAGAAAGAAGCTGTATTTACTTTCCCTGGGGCAGGGGACATAAAAGCTGTCTTTGGCAACTGATCTTTCTCATAATAGAATTTTCCTAAGGGACCAGAAGTGGTTCACTGGGAAAGCTGAAAAGCTAGTTATAGACCTGCCCTGGGCATATAACTAAAACGAAACCCATATAATGCAGACAGATGCCATAATATTTTCATGTAATAGAAAATGACTGCCTGGAACAAGTACGCAGAATATAACTGCTGCAGACAGATAAGGAAATCTGCCTGAAAAAGAAGGAATTATAATTCTGTGATACCACGAGGTTGACTTTGAATAAGAAAAGAAGTCAGATTTATCTTGAATCGAGGTTGCAAGAGTGAAGGCATGGAAAGAAGCCGTGAAACATAAACTGAGTTACGATGTAGGATGCAGAGTTACAACTTTGGTGGTACGTATTAGAAAATGCCAACATTACAACACATTTTGGTCTCACCTTCTTGTCAACTGTGTTGCCAACCACTCTGTTGAAACCACAACATGGAATGGGGCCAAAGCACTGTGGAGTACCTCGAAGCGTAGAAGATCACAGAACAGTAAAGCTCCACAGACCCGCCTCTACTACCTAACTATGGGCCACATCACAAGACCCATTTCAGTACAGAAATCAGTGGGCTCAGGCTAGGCTAGATTCATAGTCTAGATCTCCAGTGTTATCCTAACCCCATCTCTTCATTAGGCATCTCTGCCTAAAGAAATACTTTACTGTGTTAGTGAGAGCATAGTATTTCTTTAAGCAACATACAATTGCTTGCTGATGGTCCTACAAAGTAGAAGCTCTAAAAGATACTCTAGCAGACTGGGAATAATATATTAGAATCATAGAATCACAGAATCATAGAATAGTTAGGGTTGGAAAGGACTTTTAAGATCATCTAGTTTCAACCCCACTGCCATGGGCAGGGACTCCTCACACTACACCATGTCACCCAAGGCTCTGTCCAGCCTGGCCTTGAACACTGCCAGGGATGGAGCATTCACAACTTCCCCGGGCAAGCCATTCCAGTGCCTCACCACCCTTACAATAAAGAATTTCTTCCTTATATCCAATCTAAACTTCCCCTGGTTAAGTTTTAACCCCTTACCCCTTGGTCTATCACTACAATCCCTAATGAAGAGTCCCTTCCCAGCATCCTTATAAGCACCCTTCAGATACTGGAAAGCTGCTATGAGGTCTCCACGCAGCCTTCTCTTCTCCAGGCTCAACAACACCAACTTTCTCAGCCTGTCTTCATACAGGAGGTGCTCCAGTCCCCTGATCATCCTCGTGGCCCTCCACTGGACTTGTTCCAGCAGTTCCATGTCCTTTTTATGTTGAGGACACCAGAACGGCACACAATACTCCAAGTGAGGTCTCAAGAGAGCAGAGTAGAGGGGCAGAATCACCACCTTTGACCTGCTGGTCACACTCCTTTTGATGCAGCCCAGGATACGGTTGGCTTTCTGGGCTGCAAGCGCACACTGAAGCTGGCTCACGTTCATTTTCTCACCAAACAACACCCCCAAGTCCTTCTTCGCAGGGCTGCTCTGAATCTCTTCTCTGCCCAACCTGTAGCTGTGCCTGGGATTGCTCTGACCCAGCTGTAGGACCTTGCACTTGGCATGGTTAAACTTCATGAGGTTGGCATCAGCCCATCTCACAAGCGTGTCAAGGTCCCTCTGGATGGCATTCCTTCCCTCCAGGGTATCAACTGAACCACACAGCTTGGTGTCATCGGCAAATTGTATTCCCTTAAGTATGGTGGAGGATGCACTTCAAAGCTAAGGAGGGTAAAAATGGATCATCTTTTCTATGAATATGTCTGTTTCCATGAAGTAATTTTAAAATTACTTGCAGTAAAATCAGCAGCTCTAGATAGATCCCAGCATCTGAAACTCAAAACTGGCACAGCAATTCTAATTCATAAAGAGCTATGTGTCTTGGTTTGTTTTTTATTATTATTTGCTCTGCATATGTAGGAAATACATGTTTTATAGTGGGTTCCTTAAAACAGATGCCTCATTCATCTAACCCCCAACTTCTATTGGCAAAAAATATTACTACAAGGGCGACCAGGGAAATGCCTGTTATCTAAAGCATAAGTAAAACATAAGGCTGAAAATCTGAGTTGCCTGAAATCTGAAAGAGGTTTCCTAAAACAGACTAAAACTGCCGTGAACCTTGGCAATATCATTCTGCCATTTCCATTCTAGAGCCAAAGAGGTAGAAATCAAAGAGCATTTGCAATAAGGCAAGATAAAATGGGATTCCTGAAGTTGTAGTATCATGAGTGCTTTGATTACAACCTATGTGGAAGTCAAGGATGCTTAGCATTTGAAGGGTTCATTTCCAAAAGATAAAATGAGCATTACCTGGCAAATTACACTGCTGCTAGACTGCCCCAGTCTTCCACAGAGGCCAGCTTTCAGCTTTCTTGGATGATGGGCCTTTGATTTGTGCCTCAGAGCTCACAAACTCAGATTGTCTGTCTTCACCAGCAGTCAGCCAATGGAAATCAGCATGGGTTACTTCATAATTTAATTTTAATCTAATATTTACTGCCACTGTTTTATCCCTCAACATGTATACATTCTTGTAACCCATGTGTTTTTCTCTACTGGAGCACAGACACTTTTTCACACACACATTCATTTTCAAACTATATCAGTATAATTCACCAAATGAAGGAGTAACCTTTTCCTTGGATGCAGTATGCACTGTCCTCGGATTGCCAGAAGCAGTCATCCTTGCATATATATATATAAAAAGGAAAGAAAGAAAGAAAAGTACAAGGTACAAATAGGCTTTTTTTCTGCCATGTCTTTTGCATTCATGAAATGCATGAAGTCCATTGCATTTCATATATTCAATAACTTTCACCTTTTCAGTTCTCAAGTAAAACAGAGATATCAGCATCTGGAGGTGCTGCTGTTTCACTGACATATCCATTAAAATATTTTTTCTTTTTCTTTGTTCTAAAGAGTTCCTTAAGCTTTCTGAGTATTTATGTTCTTTGTGAGCATTCAGGGATTTTGGTTCCTAGGCTTTTGAATAGGTACAAACTCAATAAACCTTCTTTACCTCAGTATTTGAAGCAATAACATGCAGATATAAAGCATAAGGATAAATAGGCAGTGCTCCCTTTATTAACTACAAATAGCACTCCTGCTACCAGGACCCCACTGGGCTGTAATCAGTATGATTCAAATTTTCCTTATAATTTCCTCCAGGTTTTAAAGGCGAACAAAGAGCAGGATGACAGAACAAACCAAAAATACATGCTCCATTTAAACCATTCCACTATGTCTGGCTTTCCCCCATCCATTAGCCAGCACATTTTATCTTCTACAAGGTCCAGTAAAAATTCATGATACATAGCATCAGGTTATCCCAAGCACAACCTGAACAAGACAGTGTCTGTGGGCCACCTCAGGTTCCAGTTTACAGACCAGGAGAGCAAGGCAGTGTTAATATAAGTGCCATATATCAGCAGATGAGCCAGCCTCTTTTATCCAGAATCTTTAGGTTGAAGAGATTGACTGCTGATTGCAATGTGCAAATTTCAGACCCGTGTTTGATTTTCAAATGTTTTGGTATCAGAAAAGTTCAGATGCAGAGCCTTCCTCTAAAGATACACATTTAGGTAGGATTAGTTAGAGCAAATAGCTGAACAAGAGAAATGCATGCATTAAATCAAAGAGGTTTTGCCTATTTACATTTGAGGACCCACTTCCCAATGTTTACCGTTTAAACCTTTGTCTCAATCTCCTTATGTATAACGCTGACAATTCCAACTCAATCAGTCTGAAGATGAAATCAAAGATTTTAGCTCCTTAAAGACTACTTAGGCCCCAGAATTTCTGTCTTCTTCTAGGACATGTCAACACTCTAGTGAGGCCCCTGATTTTTAAGTAATATTTAAATGAAGGAAAGAGTCATTAGAGTTTTTACTGTTGTAATAAAAACAAAACTCCACATCATCACATCTTTTTTGGCAAAATCCTCAAACAGGCCTTAAACTAAGATTTACTTTAAAGTGCCTCCTTTCCTCTGCTGGCTGGAGAAGATAAAAGCTGTCATTGATTGGGCATCTTCTATTTAATTGTGGCACTTCTCAGAAGATGTGCTTGTTGATTTCTACTATATTCTGTGTCCCTCATACATGGAAACAGCTATTCCTCTGTATCTCATTGTTTATAAAGCAGGGATCGTAGAATAACAGATCTTTAAAATTATTTGCTAATCCTGTCTTAATTTCTACTGTAGGCTTGTATGAACTGGCAGCAAAGTCCTTTGGAGAAACAGTGTAAATTGCTGTAGACTTGCCATATTCGTTGGAATATTTGCTGTTTAGTGACATGGTTTAGTGGTGGTCTTGGCAGTCCTGGAGTAATGGTCGGACCTGATGATCTTAAAGGTCTTTTCCAACCTAGTTGATTATGTAATTCTAGCCTATTCTATGATTCTAATATTTGTTGTTTACAAAATGAGTATACTCAAGGAAATTTTAGACAACCATATAGCAGTGGTTGTTCACATCACATGCTCACTGGCCTGTGAATACCTTCCTGATGTCACACACCCCCCCTTTTCAACACTTACACGGTGAGTAAATGCACTTCAGTGTAGAATTGGATGCATAGTGAAGGAACTTTTTAAGGAAATATCACTGAAGAAGAATAATTAAGAAGCAGGAAGTTGTACTGAACCATTCGAACAGCCAAAACCCCAGAGAGAGCCTTCATCCCCAGAAACAGTATATTTCATTCTCACTGTATACTTTTAGGCTGTGTGCTCTTTTCGTGGAAGAGTGAGTTGACTAGTTGTGACCAAGAGAATATATAGATCAATTATACTTCTATACTCTACATTTTCTTGCAAAGTATGCGAAAAAATCATGTCAGTGTTCACTAACTGTTAATTAAACTCCGCCTTTGCCCTCCTGTGGCAATTTCCCAGGCAACTGGGGCAAAGGAAGGGTGAAGTCCCCAGTTCAGTCCTGGGTTGCTGTATGTATGGCTAAAGACCAAACCAATCGGATTTATTAACTTCATATCTAGCAGCAATGGGTTTGTGTCAGACCCACCACAGCCCTAATAGATCTCCTACCGGGCCACAAACCCCAGTACAAATGGCAGGGCTACCAGCACAATCCCAGTATGAATGGGCCTAAATTAGCCAGTGCCTAATAGCCAGTTTACTAACACCTGTATTAGTACTGTATCACTGTGAGGAGGACTACTGTTAGACAAGGCATAATCCCATAAGCTTGTCATTTGCATATCCCTAATTAGCTGATTAAAACCTTGAAGGAGGCAGGTTTCTGCAGCCGGTGGGTCCATTCCGATGCTCCGGCTGCCTGGGTGGCTCAATAATGAAGTAACGGTGCTGAATGTGAGGTTTATGTATATGGAAGGGATTAAGAGTATTAGAGTTTCTGTGAACCGATGTTGCCATATTCTCTGTCCTGGATCACAGTAATTGGATGGGAGGAGCAAGAGTGGATCCATTAGTTTTGTCTGTTTGCCCAGGAGCTGGGTGCTAGAGATTCAATTTGGCTTCCCTTTACTCCTTTGCTTTTGTGAAGCATGGCTGCTTTGTCTAGGCGAGCCCTTAGCACCTCTGTACACGACCCACGCTAAGGCGATTCAACCACAAAGAAGAAACCTCGGAGACAGCCAGCAGAAAATGCAGCCTTGCCTCAAGTAGTACTTGAGGGCAGCACAATCCTGCATAGCCCAATCCTGGGAGAGAAAGTAAGAGATAATTGAAATCTATAAACACCTCTGGAGTCTTTTTATTATTTTATTAGTTCTCCACGTTTTGGCTTAACAAACCTCCTCATCAAAGAAGCCGTGAGCTCCTTACAAGAAAACTGAATGGCTTGAAATTTCACTGACTTAAAGGAGCAATTGTTGAGGGTATTTGCGGGGCCTGCATAATTTTAATGCAAAAAAAAATCCATTTCCTACATTATTTGGACAGCTGGAGTAATCACTCTGTGAGACCAATGATGCAAGATTGTCTCTCCCATAGTGCCAGCAATGCTCCTTCAATGAGGGCAAGAAGAAAAAATACTAAACAATTCAGGAAAGCCTGATGCCAAAGACAGGCTTGGCAGGATATGAAGGCACAAGCAGAGCAGAACAGACAATAATTGGAGCCATGGTATTTAGAGATGGGGAATATTTCAGACATTCTAACATGGCCACATCACTTCAGCAAGAATTTGAAGAATGCTTTCTTCAGTTTAGGATAGCTTAATAATTGAAAAATGACTACTTAAATGAAGCTGTGGGGCACAGAGAAGATGGGACTAATCAAATGTAATAACAACAATAGAAGCAACACCCATGGGCAGCAGATTTTTTCCAGATTTTTTAATATTTTATCCCTAAAGCTTACCACCATTATTATATTACACTTCTCTGAATTTTGGTAGTAAAATCTCAACTTGTTTTATTATTGACTTTTTATTTTGTGTTTTTTTTTTTTCACAAACAGTGGCAGTTGTTTGTGAAATAAGAGAAACTAAATATTTCTTTAGTTAGGGATATGAGAAAAAGGAAAATATTGCGGTCTTTAAAACAACCAAATGCACAGTGGCAGTGCAGTGTTAAGAAAAAATGTTATTTGTCCTCATGCTATTCCAGGATTTCCTCATTGGAACAGTTCTAGCAGCATGAAACTGCAGTGACACGGGCCCTATTTGTTACCAGAGACTCAATCTGTATTACTGACTCCATGTACAATCAATATAGTTACATGTATTTCAGTGATGCTACGGTCATTTATAGCCTTTCACCTGAATTTTACAAAACAAGAAGACTCTACTGTCTTTCTAATTGGATGTAAAGTGGGATGTTTAAATTAAAGACAATCCAACATTTACTCTTTAGTTCCATGCCTAAATTATATAGTCTTGATTAATGTCTACCTTAGGCTGTGAGCTGACCTGATGAGGCAGCTCAAGGGTGTGAGAAGATATGCATCAAAAGTACTTTGCATCTTCTTTCTCTCAAGCCACTGGAAGGCAAGGATGGGTGGGCACAACCAACCTGCCTTACTGCTGGAGCCTCTGAAATCCAGACAGGAACTACAGCTTCCATCTACAGCTTCTGTCCCCAGGAACACACCCAGCCCTAAGCCCTGGAAGGGTTCTCTGGAAGTGAACTTCATGCACTGGCTCTGTCAGCTTTGGGTGACAGCACAGAGACTGTGAAGCCTCATATCCCTTACAGCTGATGTGAATCCTTGGATTCAGACTGGATGGTGTGGGATATAATGCTGACAGTTCAGCACTGGGCCCCAACACGAGAACATAGACCTACTCAAGCATGTCCAGATGAGGCCATGGAGATGCTTCAAGGGCTGGAGCACCTCTACTGCGGAGACAGGCTGAGGAAGCTGGGCTTGTTCAGCCTGGAGAACAGAAGGCTCCAGGGAGACCTTAGAGCAGCTTCCAGTGCCTAAAGGGGCTACAAAAAAGCTGGATAGGGGCTTTGGACGAGGGCCTGTAGGAACAGGCTAAGGGGGAATGGCTTTAACCTGACAGAGGGGAAACGGAGATGAGCTCTTATGCAGAAGTTCTTCCCTGTGAGGGTGCTGAGGCGCTGGCACAGGGTGCCCAGAGAAGCTGTGGCTGCCCCATCCTTGGCAGTGTTCAAGGCCAGGTTGGACGTGGCTTGGAGCAACCTGGTCTAGTGGAAAGTGTCCCTGCCCATAGCAGGGAGTTGGGACTGAATGAGCTTTAAGGTCCCTTCCAACCCAAACCATTTCATAGTTGCCAGAGTCCAAGGAGTTGTTTCTGTGCTTACTGAGCTCCACTGCCTCTGTTGGGTGACACATACATCATATACTATATTCTCTGTTCATGCTGTAGGCTTACACAAGGGTTCCTGCTCTGCCTCTGCCCATTTCTCATTTAAAGCAGTGTTGATTGCAGCTGAGAGACCAAATAAAATTCTACATCCAAATTATTTCTTTATTTTACCCACAAAACAATTAATTTTGTAATTATGCTACTTAAGTGTCTGCATCTAAGTATTCTAAAAGGTATTCTAAAAATACCACCGTAGTGCCATCTCTACTCCCTGTTTTAAAGTACACCTTATCCTACCACTAGAAACAAGCAATTCCGCATGTCTTTACCCACTTCTCATTTATGGCAGCCACACATCCCTGCTGAGAACCAAGAATGGAGAATACAGGTAGACTATGTTTGACCTTGTGGGGTTTTCAGGAAGCTACACAAAGTACCACCAGCTTGTGCAAGCAACCACTCTTCTCTCTTGATAACAAAGGCTTTCATTTCCTTCCTTCTTTCTCTTCTCCTTGTGGGAGCTGAGCCCTCTGCAGCAGCTCTGACAATGCTGGTTTTGTCTGCAGGGTAAGGCTACCTGTAACACCCAACTTTACAGCTATAAGAAATCAGGTCCCTGCCATCCTGTATGGATGATTAATGAATCAGCAATAGTTGCCAGACCACTGCTGGAAGGACAACACACATTTTTCTAAATATTATGTTTTCAGAAACTCAGGTTCAGCCAGGACTAGTACAAAGAGGAACAGGGCTGTAGGTCTTTCAACAGCTCCTTATGCACTTTGCTCTGTGCCTGCACTTCCTCTAAGGTCCCAGCTTCGAAAGGGAAAGGGGCATCAGAAGTTCCCTTGCTACCTCTTATTCCTCCAAGAAAAGTGTACTTTTAATTCACATTATTTTCATGTTTGGGTTTATAATGTAGACCCAACAAACAGATTAGCTGCCAGAACAGGACGGGCTCTAAACTGTAAATACTTCTTCGGCCACCTGGGCTCTGAGTGCCAGCCCCTTCAATGCTGGAGCGTCAGACACATCGTCTGTCTGCTGCAAAACTCTAAGAGCTGCAAAACAGGGTTTCCTATGACAACAGGATTCTGTGGTTCAAGTTAGACTTTCCAGACATGTTTCTGAATTGAAGTGGTAATTAATTTAGGAATTCATAGAATTCATTTGAGGCTTTTGAACAAAAATACTAATTTTTGATTGGACTCCATCTTAAAGGTCTTTTCCAACCTTAACGATTCTATGATTTTATGATTTCTTCATAGAGCAAACACCCAGGTATGTTTTCAGCATTCAGTTCAAATTACTATCTAAACATCTCAGTGCAAGAGAAACCATGTTGTGAAACAAGCCAGTCAGAACATTAGCTTATCGGAGTACTTTATTATTAGTGATCACACACTTTATTCATAGGATACATCTTACTATCAAGCAGATTTTCTGTGGAAAAAGACCCATGGTCTTCTAAAATGACTGCAGTAAGCTGTAGGAGAAGGCTGCCAAATGAATCATGCTGGGGCTGCCCTGTGGTAAATTCCAGAGCACATAATAATGATCCCAGTTGTTTGTTTGAATCATTTTCTGATACTGCATGCACATTTAGCTGATGTACCAACAGTAATGTACCATGTCATTCTTGGAGTTAAAATGATAACATATCCCATAAACAGCTTTATTGCTAGGCTCATGAATGATAATTCCACCAACTCAAATCATTAAGCACAGAATATATCGAGGTAATTATCAAAACCAGGGGTCTGCTTTATGGAGTTTGTGGTTAGATTATGTTCTTCTTTGCACAAAGAAGACAGCAGTTGCCTGCTGCTGAAATTGCTCTGCACTCAGAAGGATCAGGTCCTAATAAAACAACAGTGGTCAAGCAAGCCACATTCATTACAGCACTGTCAGTGTACTGCCTGTATGGAATGTATTCATGTTGCTTTTATTTGGCATACACACAGACATCTCAACACTGCTGCTGATTTTTGTAAAAAGAACCAAAAATATCCTCATCACATGCTTACACTTGACAAGGCCCGGTTCTGAAATCAGGAGAAGATCCTGACTCACAGAAGATCCTGCCTCTGCTTGTCCATCTTGTTCCTTGTTGTCGTGGTTTAAACCCAGTCAGGCAACTCGTTCACTCACTCCCCCCCTTCTTTCCCTCCCCCTACTCCCAGAGGGACGGAGAGGAGAATCGAAAAGAATGCAACTCCCACGGGTTGAGATAAGAACAGTTTAGTAACTAAGGTATAACACAAATCACTGCTGCTACCACCAATAATAACAATGATAAAGGAAATAACAAGGGAAGAGAATACAACACCTCACCACCAGCCAACCAATAACTCGCCCCCCCAGCCCGACCAAGCTCTGACCCATACCTCCTCCAACCCCGCAGTCGCCCAGCCCTTCCGGCTCACTCCCAGTTACATCCTGGGCATGACGTGCTGTGGTATGGAATACCTCTTTGGTCAGTTTGGGTCAGGTGTCCTGTCTCTGCTTCCTCCTGGCTTCCCCTCCTCCCTGGCAGAGCATGAGGCTCACAAAGTCTGCGACCAAACCAAAACATCGTTATCAGCTCTGTTCCCAGGCCGAAAGTCAAAACACTGCACTGCACCAGCTACCAAGAAGGAGAAACATGATGGCTACTGCTGAACCCAGGACACAAGGAATGATGACAGAATAAAGTACAGAAGGAGGGCAGTGGGTTGTATTTCTGCTCACTTCAATCTTTGTTCTTCCCTGTGAGGGTGGTGAGGTGCTGGCACAGGTTGCCCAGAGAAGCTGTGTCTGCCCCATCCCTGGCAGTGTTCAAGGCCAGGTTGGACGGGGCTTGGAGCAACCTGGTCTAGTGGAAGGTGTCCCTGCCTTTGTCATGGGAGTTGGAACTGGAGGAGCTTTAAGGTCCCTTCCAACCCAGTCTGGGATACTAAGACTGAAATAACTTTTAGAAACAGAAACATTTTGCATTATTTGCTAATATTTTGAATTTTTGCCAGTTTTGACAATTTGCTTTCTTTCTAGTTAGTGTTGCCATCCCATTTTCAAGCACTATTATGATATGGCACTGGGTTTTAACAGCACTGCAAGAAGCCATCATATCCTCCAGTCCCACTCTATTTAATACCTTCTTCTCCCTTTACCATCGCCCCCCAAAAAACCTATAAAAGTGGGAAAATACCATTGCAACCTCCAGCCTAGGCAGGTCTCCAAAGTACAGCTGAACTCTGGGATTCTGGGCAGCCAAGAAACACACATTGGAAGAAAGCTTCACTGTCTCATTAAGGGGAAAGTAAAAAGTTTAGCTTCATAAGGACAAAGGATATTGGTCCAGAGCCATTAGCTCCCACAGTTGTTGGAATAATTACAAATATTGGAATGGGCATTTTCTGAGTATTGGTATCTGGCTTTCAATCACTATGGTGTATAACCAGGTATCCCTACAACAGCCTGTGGCTTGCATCTAAAACGGGCAGAAAGCTCATTCTCTGGGTTACCTCTTTCTCCATTCTAATCTTAGAATTCTCATGATCAGTAAAACCATTGTACAGCAAAAATAAAGGGATCCTGTACCATGAAGGGCCTTTAAGCCACGAGCTCTCACTGGAGCCTATAGAACTTGATATGGCCATCAGAGGAAGGATACAATAGCGCTTCCTGGAGCACAGGAGGGTTCCTGAGCGGAGCTAGCCAGTATTGCCACGGATCTGTGGAACAGGCAGGGTGATTGGAGGCATGTGTTGCAACATGAAATGCTAGAATGGTTTGTGGAGGACACCTCCACCTTCACAGTGGTGAGAACCACCCGACCCTAACATCTGTCTGCATGCAGCTGTGCTGGCCTTTCTTCTCTCAGGAAATGGGTTCCCACTGAACAGGATCAGCTGTGGAGAGCACTCAGTGAGAGACATTTCAGCTCTAAAAGGAAAATCAAAGTGTTAGCTCACTAGGGAGAACAGCTGAGGCTCAGCTGTGCTTACAAGGCATCACCAAATCACTGAGGGAAACTAAATTCTTCTTTTTGAGTCAACTGGTTCTCCCTGTCCCTTCAGTCTACTTGCCAGTGACTTCTAGGAAGCTGCATTTTCTTCTGCCATGTGAAAAGCAATAGACTTTTATATACCTTTGTAACACAGAAATAGATTCTGTGCCCCATTACACCGCTACCGTTCAGTTTTTGTATCCTGGGACATTTTGATGAGTGACACCTTGAAAGCTCATAACATTTTACTACTTACTGTGCAGCACTATTGTTTTAGCATTACAAAGTACACAAATAAAATAATGGAAAGGATGGGAGCTGAGGCCATGGGACCTGTATGATCTACTAGATGAAGTATAATCAGGAGAGCCTATTAAGTGTGATCTGGCAATTATCCATTTAAACAGAATTACAATGTCTTCAATCATACTGGGACAACAACAAGCAGAAGACAGTGTTAATCAGCTTAATGGACTGGGGCAGGTAAGCCATTATATTCTTTGGGCTTTGAACCATTATGTGAGAGCTGAGAGTGCCTCAAGGTCCTAATTCACTCAACATGTTGCGCACTGACACTTAGGCAGTTCGATTACATGATTCTTGTAGGTCCCTTTCAACTGAACTATTCTATTCTAACATTAGTAGTACTTCAAGTGCAGTTCCCTTGAATGAGTGGGTGATACTAGTGGCCTCAACACAAGAACAAAGTGCGTTGGTGAAGTTATAAACTGACAGTGCATTATATCACCTTCCTCTATGCCTACACTTACTCCAGGATTCTCTCTTGCTAAACACCAAGTAGTTTCTCCCTTGTATGTTGCTACCACAGCATAGTTGAGGCACAGTAAGACAAACCCATTGCTGCCATATTAAGTGATGATGTAACTACCTCAACCCTGAATCTTACAGAGAGAAAAACACCTCCTTTGCCAGGCTTTAAAGGAACGAAAGAGACACGGTCATATTAAATAATAGTTCTCATATGAGCTGGGCATGATCATCTACATCAACAGTTTCTTGCGTAACTCTTCACAGGTGGAAGAACCTTTGTCATGGTGCAGACTACTGGTACATAAAACTACACAGTTTTTCTGCAGCTACTTAACTGCAGCTTTTTTTATACTTAACATAAAGCAATGTGCAGTATAAAAACTTCCAGCAATGGTCACAGTAGGGTTAGAAGTCTTAAGCCCGAAGTCAGGATCTTTGCTATGTTAGGCAGAAGGACAGAACAAGAAGAGTGCCCTTGAGATGAAGAGTGTGATAGCCAGTTAAAACAAGGCCACAGGTTTGGATCACTTACTTGTCAATCAGCTGTCAAAGCACTGTTATTTCATTGGTCCTTACTGTTTTTCCCTTTGTATCACAAAGGTGGGAGGTGCAAAGAAGTCACTGACTCAGCCCCAGACACAGACCCTTTTCTCTACCTTTTCCTCACACTCCAGCCAAGTACTGAACACAGCTGACTCTGAAGAGACTTATATTGGGGAGCGGGTATGTGCCTATGGGCACTTCACATCTACCTAGAACACAATTAACCAATGCTGGTGAAAAAAGGCTTTTGGGGGAACAATACATGGATTTAAAAAGTTTGAGTTTAGCTGAACACACTTGCATCATTTAACACACGTTCACCCTTGTTCTGTTTCCTCTGTCCCCACTATTTACTGCTAAAACAGGTCCCTTATCTTTATTGATCACTTAATTTATCTTTTCTTAACTCCCCTTGCTCCGTCTGGTGCTGTGTGTCCAAGGTATTGAGGCTAAACATCCGTCTGTTCATACTGTCATGACTGGTTTGCCTTTGAAATAATAGGGAGAGCAGGTGGTGTGACTAAGTAGACCCTCAACAGAATAGGGGCACCATTGCTGCGTCCTGTCCCAACCTGCCAGTGATTCCCCACCCTCCCAACTGTTCCACATTAAAGCAGTCAACTGTGGCTTTACAGTCCAAGTTTTACACAACTGTTTTACAAACCAGGAAGAATTTCTTTTGTTGAAAACCTTTTGTTAGGCAGCACAGAATGGGGAGGGGGAAGTGGGGTAGAGGGAGTGGAAAAAGCCCGTTCTGAGGCCAAGTGCATTTTAATGTGTATGTAGATATAGACTATGGGATGTGCCGAGTCACTGAGCAAGCAAGCTCTGTATTTCTGTGCTGCTTTTAGGCTCTCTTTGAAAGCAGTTGCAGAATGTATCTTTCTAATACATCCATCTTTTTCCTTTTCTTGGGGTCTTCTAGTAACATTCCTTTACTACCGTTTATGGTACAAGTTTAGTTTATTAGATGATCAAATAGAATTAAATCTAATATGGTTTGGGGTTTTTTTCTCAGTAAGAAAGGAATATACATTTTTCAGTGTTGAAAAATTAATATAAACCCATCTAACTGGATAAACATCCCCAGATGATGCTTCAGCCACGTTCCAGTTTCCTAGTAATCCTACTATAGGCACCATGCTGCTTGTGATCTCATAGACTGTGTTACTTCATAGGCTTCAGTGGTGGGTATTTCAACCCACATGTAGGAAAGCACTTGTACACATGGGTTATCTCTGAGATAACATACCCTGAAATGGTCTGGTCCATTCAGGAGCTCACAAAATGGAATCCAAAAAGAGCAAATAATTGTTACAGCTGTAGAACCAATCTGGTATCACCACCGAGTGCTACAAATAGTTTCATATAAAAACTGAACCTACCGAGTTCTTCTCACAAGGAAGAGGGGGAAAAGACAAATGAGAATTCACAAACTAGACAATTCACAAATTTTTCAAAGCCAACCACAAAATTTGGGTATTTTCTACATTTTCAAGGGAAAATGCACATTTTTGCACAGTAACCTTTTTTTCACAGGCAAAAGTGTATTGCAAGTTCTATTTCAGGCAGAATTGCAATCCAAGAGACAGAGATCCTGTCCCTTTTAAAAAGGTGTTGCAGCCAATCACTTAAATCTTATAACTCTACACGTAAAAACAAGGTCACTTATTGTGGATGGATTTTTAGCAAAGAATGGCCACATTCCCAAGTCAGCAAGTGCCTACGTGGAGCTCAACATGAACCAAGGATGAAGGAGGACGTGCGTAAAGAAGCAAAGGTAGCAGTAGCAAAAGTAGCAGTGCAAGCAAGATAAGAAGAAACTGGTCTGTGCTACAATACAAAATAGTGGACTGTTAGCAAATTTTAAAGGTTAAGTTCTCATACGCTTATTGTTACTAGTTGCTGTGTGCTGCAGGAATATGTATCAAAGCGTAGTATACTGAGCCACTGTATATGTATTCAATCATCATACAACAAGCTATTGAACATGTATCTAATTATGCTACAGCGAACTATTGAAGATGTATACAAATATTATACAGCGAGCCATTGTAAATGTAACCGTAGTTGCGGTGTATTACAAGGAAATATATCCGATTATAATACAGCAAGCTATTGTAAGCCGAGGCAGAGAAACAGTATAAAAAGGATTGATACGCTATAATAAATGGCTTTTGTCTGATCACATTGATCTCTGACTGAGTCCATAATTTTTCTGCGGCAACTTATCTTTTTCTTTCCTTCAGATATTTGTCTGTCTTCCTCCCGTCCCCATCACACCACAGTGGAAAGACAAAAGCAGCGACCCTGCTCCTGTAATCATCAGTGGCAAAATTCACAAGGCCCAAATTTCACCCAAACTGCAGAGTCCTGCAGCAACCACTGATAAAGAAGGAATGATTCCCATTTGTTACTAGATCACTGGGAAAGTACTGAGAATTAATTGTACCAAAAGCACTGTTTTAGGAGCCTGATCCTCTCAAACATACAATAGACTTCAGCTGATAGAATACAGATCGTTCATGGGGTGTTTACCTTCCTCATCAAAAATAAAGCAGAAAAATAGCCAAAAAAAAAGACATTCAGAGCTAAACTGAAATGGAATGAAGCATATGTTGGTTTTGGGAGGTTTTGGTGTTTGTTTTTTTGTTGGTTTTTTTTTGGGGGGGGGATTGTTTGTTTTTTGGGGGGTTTTGTTGTTGTTGTTATTTTTCTCAAAAAAAAAAAAAGGAAAATAGTAAAGAGAAAGTGTATGTTCAGAGAAACCCCAAGTGACGTACGTCTGCAGCCTCTCCAGGTGGAGGTCACTCAGAAGACCTGGTTACAATCCTTAACTTTCTTGAAAGGACCTGAAGGGCTTCTACAAAAAGCACTAAAACCACCATGATGCATGATGACATGGATGCTGTATGATTGCCAGTCTTTCATATTACTGCAATACCATTGAGCACAAAGTCAGTGATCTTAAAGCCAGCAGATGAAGTATCTTTTCTCTGAGGCCAGTGTCCTTATCGTGAGGTTCTTCAAGTCTCATTTTGCATTTCTTATCTCTCTGAATGTTTAATACATAGTGACACACCACCTACAAGAAACAAGGGAAGCTCACCTCACCCTCTCCATGCTTGTATGCCATGGTGCATTGCAAAGTTGCTCTGCATAAGGGAGACAGGTTTGATCTTTCCCACATTGAGAACACCAAAATTAGCACTCCAGAAGTATGAACAAATAGGTAAATACGGGATAAAAAGGAATCACTATGGTGTATTTTCATTCCAAACTTTCCGAAATGCAGCAAGACTTTCAAATACTCCCTCAACAACCAAGACTATTTCCCAGCCAAATTGGTAGGTAGCAATTGGTAGGTAGCAAAACCAAAGGTTTATCCAGACCTAGAAGTGGTCACCAAGGAGGTGAGGACCAGCATCACCATGAAAAATTCTCAGCAATTTCCCCCAAAATTCATATAACACTTTCACTGCAGAAAATAGAGTTCAGTATTTTAGCATTGTAGGTAAAGAAAGGAAGAGAGTATCTACAGATATCTGTACAGAGGGTATCTAGAGATCTATAGATCTAGAGTCTCTGTAATTTAAATTGTACCTAGCCATTTTCTCAAGAATAGATGAAAAGCTGTGTTAATAAAGCTTGAGGGAGATAAAACACGTTAGAACAACTATTTCCCAAATGCAGCATTACCTGTAAATTTCCAAGCTGCCTTCCAACTCTAAAATCACAAAATCTACTCATAGATTAAAAAATCCTTCCTGACTGTTCACTTTAAATATTGTATATTAACTCTCTACTACCACGTTTAACAGTATCATTGTGTTCCTGCTAACTTCTTAAATGCTGAGTAAAATATAGGTGTAAAAACCAGCTGTGAAGTACACAATAATTCTATCTTATCTGGTCGTGCTAGTTGGTATATCTAGAATCTTCTTGTCTACAGAAACACTTGGAGAATTATTGAATATCTTTATATTATAGAATCATGGAATGGTTTGGTTTGAAAGGGACCTTAAAGTTCATCCAGTTCCAACCCCCTGCCAGGGACAGGGACACCTTCCACTAGAGCAGGTTGCTCCAAGCCCCATCCAATCTGGCCTTGAACACTGTCAGGGATGGGGCAGCCACAGCTTCTCTGAGCTATGAATAGAGAGAGAATCAAATCCATAGATGATAGAAAAAAAACATGAAACTACAAAGAGGATGACATGGTGCTCCTAGTGCCCTGCAATGCAAATCTGAATTGGCTCACAAATGATCCAGTTAGACCTGAAATGAGGCTCATGGTCTTTCCAATCCTTGATGAAAGTTTGTGTACATCACAAAAACCACCATACACTTTGGCACAATTGGACAGAACTGACATTTTCAGAGAGGCTTATTGCTGGCAAGTCATGGATTCCTTAGGTCAGAATAAGTTGTGTTGGCTGATCTGCTATAGGCAAGGTTACATGGCAATTGTCAAAATCTGTTGAGAATCAACAGTGCGTGCTTTCCAAGAAGAAATTAATTAAATTAATGACACATCCCAGCATATGGCTGAAAGAAACCTGGTTTTACAGTCAGACAGCTACATGCATCTATATATTCAGGGGCAAGAACAAGGTTTCTGCACTGGCCTATACAGCTTTCAAAATATTTTATGTGGATTTTGCTGCTTCATGAAACAATGTTATTGCTTGCTGCACAAATCAAACCTTGTTTAACTTGCTTACAAGTCACATACTGTTATCCTTAATATATATAATGCCTTTGTTTTGATTTTCAAATGGATGAACAAAGTTAAAAGGGGGGGGGGGAATCATATTAGCTTCAACTTACCCCATTGCAAGTGCAATATTTGCGTAATTGTGTATAATTGTTTAAAGTATAATTTAATACATCCCTTTAACAACCCACAAATTATCACTTGACAACTAGAAATAATAGGTCTTTTTGTTAAAAACAGAAAGCATGTGAAGACTAAAGGTTAAACAGGTCTTTTCATCATGATAAATCACTGGTTAATGAGCCTGGTATTGTTGGCTATTATACTTGCTCACTTCAATGCCATTACCTTCTGGTTGTAAAGCTGACACTACTAATGATCTTCATTCTTTGAACTTTTCCACAATATTGACTGGTTGCATAGAGCAGATGTTACTTGGATTTGACTGCAAAAGTGGCAATTCTTTTAAGGCTTGGAGCAGCCTGAAAAGAATGATACTGAACACAAGGTATTTTGATATCTCTAAGTCAAAGAGATTCTTCTGTCAGTGTCAACTATTGCTCTTGCAGTTTCTCATTATCACACAAAAATCAACCACAGATAAGAGATAAATATTTTTCATCCATTTTCCGCTGTTCCTTAAAAAATAAATAAAAGTTGTAACAACTTAATGAAACAACAGAAGAAAGTTTGTATCTAGTCTCTGATGTTGTATCCATAACTTCTCCTGCATTATGGCATGCACAAGTATAAAAACTATTCAGTTCTGTATTTCACAGCTTTGCTCGGTCTTGGCTGAAGGACACTGAGGTCACCAGGAGCTGCTTTAGTGATCCAAGTGCTGACAAAGCAGGATGCAGAGGGCCTGCATACATGGTTGTGTACCCACATCCATCGCTTGTTATTCCAGAGGGAAGGAGGCCCAGCAGACATTCGCTACTAGGCAGTTGAGAGAAGCAAGTAGTTCCTTAACACCTCTTTGCGCATGGTATTTATGTGAGATACTAGGTTCAAATAAACTTGGGAGCAAGGCGGAATACTGAAGGGTAATTTCTTACCTCAGCAGGGATGCCGAGATGAATTTGAAACTGAAGCAATGTGGAAACTTCCTGTTTATCCCTATTTCTTTCTCTTCCTGGCCCTTTTCTTGCACCACTTCTGTTACTACTGGATTCTAGAAAATATGGACTGTAGGGTAAAACTCAGACCTTACGATGGCAGAGGTAGTTTTATCTCAGTGTACATCAGGTTCTAGGCCAGAAACATTTTGTTGCATCATAGAACAAAAATGGCAACAAGTGAACTTGTCATCCTCAAAGTCAAACCTCAGATCATTACACCCTTCACACACACATGCTTTGTATATTTCCATGCAGCAGCAAACACAGAAGCTGCAGTTTAGCTTACATAAACACCGTATTCTGTCCTCTTTACAACACTATGTTATGCCTAATGTACTTCAAGGTTTAATCCTGAGCTTGCATGGGAAACTCAAGAAACTTCTCAGTAATATTAATCTCACAGTATAAAAGTCTAAGCATCAGCATATTTCCTGCCTGTCGCTTCTGATCCTACTGAACTCAGTTGCATTGAGAGGAACACTTTTCATATAATTTCTATCAAACGAAGAGCTGAAGGCTATCATGAGCTGCAAATAGAGTCTTATTTACAGAACTTGGAGCTACTCATACAGAGGATAAAACCCTGAACAAGTCAACCAAAACATCAACAAAATAAAGATTTCACTTGAGAAATAATTAAGTAGACACCAGTCATTTATTTAATAGGGAGTGAGGGATGTGACACGGTCTTTAATAAACCCAGGCTTCAACCTAAGTATTTCTCATCTGAAAGATGCCATCTCCAATGGTATATAATAACACCCATGCCTAATATTGGCCCTGTGCTAGTGTCAAACTGTCACTAGTCCCAGCTTGCAGTCATGATAAATTTTTAAAACCATTTCCAAGGTTGCTGTTAGATACATCTATCTATCTATCTATCTATCTATCTACCTATCTATCTATCTATCTTTCCTCAGTCAGAACTGTGGTCTTGAAAAACCCAGGTCGGCATACTTTATAGAGATATAAATCCTCTCCTACTGAGAGTTTATCAAACACATGGAACAAGAATTTTCATTTAAAGAATATTTCCTTGGTAGTGCAGCTAATTTGTTTCTATTTTAGTGTCTAACACAGTGTGATTTTCATCATGTACAAATTAGTCAAAGGTACTTTGAAAGGCATGTTTTTGTTAAAATCACCTCTTAAATAAAAATATTTTTTCTTTGAGTAGTATCAACATTATTTTTTATTTCTTTTGCTTATCAATTTAAGTGTTTCCTAGTTTATTGGTAAAGCAAGAAAATAAAATACTGACTACTGCCATGAAAAAAGCCTTTTCAACCTTGTGGACCACACACAAATGCTCCATGTATTTTAAGACTCTTTTTCCACCAATTCCACTCATATTCTTTGATGCCAGTATTGCAAACTGCACTCTCACGCTCTGTGTTGTGTTCTCGGGCAGCCTTTATTTTTGCCATCAAAAGCTTTCCATTCTAAGAGCTATTTCTGATTCTTTTTCTGGGATGAGCTGCAAGCCTCATGACTGAACATCTGCAGTCATTTGAACGTTCAGATATAGTTTATTACTAATAATCAGAACACCTCTACAGTATTTGGGCTACTAAAAATCATTAGTGGCAAACACTTCAGCACAAGCTAATGCAAATTAGCCAAGAAAGGCTTTGTTAGACAAACCTTATTTACCACAGAGGCAGACCCTGGGAGTATCAGTTTCACAGGAGGGTAACTTCTTTAATCAAATTTATTAGGTCGTTCCTTATTTCTGCCTCTACATCCTAAGTGACTCCATGGTTTAATTTATGTGTCTTGATATTTTAAAGCAGAACTGTACATCAGGTAATTTTCCTGAAGCTATCTGGGTTCAGGGTCTGCTCTCATTCGATAAAAAACCTCTTTCACAGAATCCTCATTTTCTACCAGCTTGTTCATGATTTAAACAGCGATAAGCAACTTGCTTCATGCTCACATTCTAATGCATCAAAAGCCCATGATTCCTGCTTACTTTGCCTCCCAATATTGTAAATCCCTATTAAAATATTATGCTCATAGAAACTGTAACAACGAACACCTTCATTTAGTTGTTTCACTACTTAAAGTTTTGTTACAAGGAAGAAAATCTGTAATATTTTGCATGTATGTGCGTGTATCTCTAAAAATGTTCAATGTGCAACAATGTATAATACGCATTTAACATACTTTCACATGTGTTACCTAGGGGCTATCTATAAAAGCCCAGGAAAATCTGCTCTAGCAGCAGAACTGTCTGAAAAGAGTTACAGGCTATCCAATAGAAAGTTTTCCACACACATATATTCATGCAGCGTCCTCTGCCTATCACCCCCTAGTACTTGGCCACATTCACCCCCACTAGCCCTTTGCCTTTGACCTCTCTCTGCCACTGCCTCTAATTTTGTATTTGTTTTCTGAGAACCTATTATCAATCACTTTTAAGTACCCTTAAGCAGGACATTTAACCTAGGCATGGGAAAGTAGTAGATCCATCCAAAGAAAAAATTAGTTATTGTAAGCAAGACATAGTTTGTATCCCTTAAAACAGTAAAGCCAGAAAGAAAAAAAAAAAACAAAAAACAACCAAACAAGTAAGGAAAATAGAGAAGTTGCATATGTTCTAGCTGCCAAAAAGAATAAAGAAATAAATAGGAAAAATAAAGAAGCACATGTTCCAGTTGCCAGAACTTGCATTAGGTTTGAAGTGCCTCACAGCGTTATCTGCTTTGGTAACCCACAAACCAAAACTTCTGCTTAGAAAAGTTCAAGTGCTGTTGTCAGCTAATTTCTCTTGTACTAAAATGTTGCATTTTATTTCCACTGATTAGCATAAAATTGCTCCCATTGTCTCAGCCACAGAAGCACACAATGGTGCCAAAGATCCCTGCAGTGAGGAGTTTCTGCATGTTTCCAGCTCCTGGGTTTGCTT